>NW_027491553.1:636798-1273596 GCF_021521415.1 Bidens hawaiensis
CCCTGAGCCTGACCCTCAGATCCAACCCAACAACGACCACCCAAAACACCTCCCACCACCCTTCACCAACGGGGTGTTAAAACGCCTTAAACCCCGCCACCACCACAACCCGGTGGTGGTGACTTACAAAGAATGTTTAAAAAACCACGTGGCCACCATGGGTGGTCACGCGGTGGACGGGTGCGGTGAGTTCATGCCGTCGCTGACGTCATCTCCGAACGACCCCACGTCATTAAAATGTGCAGCATGTGGCTGCCACCGCAACTTCCACCGCCGTGACCCTGACGGAATATCATTTCCAACCAACCCACCGATACAACACGTCATCGAATACCAACCCCAGCACCGCCACCACCCTCCACCACCCCCACCCCCACCTCAACCAATATCACTCGCCGGAGCTAGAGAAACCAGTATCAGTCCGCCGGATTCACCATCTCCACCGCCGATCTCGTCCTCTTACTACCACCAATCAGCCCCACATATGCTTCTCGCTCTCAGCTCCGGCTTAGCCGCTCCACCGTCGGAAACCACTCAATTCTCCTCAATTCCGGTGACCGGCGGTATCGGCTTACTCGGGTCAAACTCCACCGGGAAAAAAAGATTCCGGACAAAGTTCACGCAAGATCAGAAAGAGAAAATGCACAAATTAGCGGAGCGTGTTGGGTGGAAGATGCAGAAGAAAGATGAGGACTTGATCATCAGTTTCTGTAACGAAATCGGAGTTGATAGAGGGGTTTTTAAGGTGTGGATGCATAATAACAAGATGACGTTTGGTAAGAAAGATTCCGACAACCACCATATCGGTGTCGATTTCTTTAATAGAAACGACGAGCATCAACAGCAACAACCGCAACACAACGACAGTGTTAATGGGTCATCGTCGTCTTCTTAATTAATTAATCTTGATTATGGATAATGATAATAATAAGCCCTTGGTCAAATAGAGATAAGAGAGAAGAACAAGATATGATGAGGATGTTGTTTGTTTTTTATTTTACTAATTTAGTGATTATATTAGAAGGTTTTTGTTAATTAAATAATTTCTTAATCTTTCCGAATGAAGAATGTTATTGGTCTACTCTTCCTAGGTTTTCATCCTAATAATACTATGTTTAGAAAGTACATTAAATAATTAGTCACCTTTTAGTTAGATATATTCTCTTGATCATTTATGAATCTTTATATATTTATTTATTTATTTAGTAAATTACTAACAATCATTATAATCTTAGGGAAGGTTTTTGATTGAAGTCTCGTTTATAACAGTGATGGTAGGTCATGTTATCACATTCTATTATTTAGGTGAAAGATGATTTATTTGTTAAGGTGATTCATGTATTCGATGTTGTTAAAAAAGTCATTATGTAAATATGAATAATTAAGATTACACCTTTTTACCTTTTTCATATTTATATTAAAAAATATTCGAATGTCTTAATCACACTTTATTCTTTTCTCAAATTCCCAATCCTAATTTTTAAATTCGCCCCCCCTAAGTTTGCAAAATTTGCATAAAATAAAGTATGTTTTTTTTAAAGAAAAAAGAAGAAAAAATCTTTCAATTTGACGTACACGTACATTCATTGTAGGTAACCACCAAAATTTCATTCATTGATTATTGTAGTCCAGGTGTGGCAAACTGGCGGTCTAAGTATCGGAGTTTTTAATGAGTTGAAATCTAATTAATCCAAGTCTAAAAAGGTTAGGACAGTCCAATCTTACAACATATCGAGCATCACCAGGCGACATGTAAAGTTCTCTTATCATCTATAGCAAATATGTCCCAAGACGTATCAGTGATGTATGATGCGGAGCGTTATTTATTCCCTAGTATCTGTCCTTTGAGGACAAAAAAGAACATTACCATTTTGTGTTACAAATTATGTATTACCTCAAGGTAGTTAGATAAGCTAGTTAGACGTATTGGAATAAAACACAAATGCTGCTTAGTTTATGTTTTAAGAACAAGAAGGCATCTTGATTTTAAAATAGGGACAGTTTTGGGTTTACATCGACAAAGAATACGTTGTGAACAAGTTAAGTAATAGTTTCAATGAACATCGAATTTTGGATTTTAAAATAAGGGCAGTTATAGGGTTTACATTGACAAAGAAGACACGACAAACGAGTTGTAAATTAGCTTAGTTTATGTTTTAAAAACAAGAACTCAAGAAGGCATTTGGCCCAGCTAGTTACACATTACAAATTGTCTCCATTTTTTTATTTGTGTGGTAACTTAGGTTTAGAACCACATACACGAATCTTTATCCTGATCTTAAACAATCATCCTAGCGCAACTTCGCCAACAACATTCATAAACCGATATTATTTTCATGTATGGCATACATGATAGATATAAGAGTATTCTTTGTTGAAATGTGAATATTGAAAGCCAGATATTAGCTTTGCATGTTGGCATGATTTGAATAAAGTCCAAGCACGTGGGCTACTTATTCTTTGCATATTTCTAGTTCAAAGTTTGTTTTAATTGTTTCCTGCTTTTTCTCATATCCAGTTTTGTATCGTTTGTTTCATGTGTGTTTATAGCCTTCCACTCCGTCCCGAAGAGTAACTAGGACCAATTTAGTCACGTTTTCATGTTCCAATTGAACACTTTCCTTGCTGTTTTATTTTCCAATTATTTCTTCAATTAAGAAAACGAGAGAGAACTAAAATAATAGACTAATCATTCTAGGTATTCTCTCTCTTAGCCCATCCGGATCAATTGCTTTTTGGGTCGTCTCAGACCTTAGGATTGGTGTTTATCCCCAAAATTTTTAGAGACCTTTTATAAACACACAAAGGATTTACTTGTTACTAATACATCCCAGTCTCTGCAAAAATAAGAGCTTGAATACCACTTGTAAATAATCCAAGGAACATGACGGGGAATCGTAGATGTTATGCCAGTAATACCCCTGTTCTTTTTTCTTTTAGCCTTTGTTTGGCAAGCTGCTGTAAGTTTTCGATAAGATCTTTAATAGTATCTTATAGAATTCATGTAGAATTCATGATTTATTCGAGAAAAAATTTGGAAAGTAATGAATTTTAAGCTTTTGGCTAATATCTGAAGTACCGTTGATTTCACTTATATCAATTGGTATCAGAGCATAATCAGAATCTTCATGAACAAGAGAAAGTGATAGATGGCTACTAGTGAAGATCATATGAAGGTTCTAGTGTTGAACGGCCACTATGAACACTGGAGTGAGATGATGGAAACCTTTCTGCATGCAAAATGGTTATGGAAGCTTATCTATCCGGGATTTAAAGAGCCCGCAGTCGACATTGTCGTGAGTGATGCACAAAAGAAGAAACTGGACGAGCTGAGGATGGTTGATCTGTAGGTCAAACGATATATCTATCAAGCAATCGATAGAGTAACATGTGAACAGAACTTGGATAGAACTTCGTCCAAGGCTATATGGGAATCAATGAAGAAAATATTTGCTGGTAACGAACGAGTGAGAGATCTATATTGCAGAAGTTAAGGAGAGATTTCGAAATCCTTGAGATGAAAAGTGGTTAGACCATACTCGATTACTTTGGTAGGGTCTTAACCATTTCCAATCAAATGAAAAGGCAATGGTGAAGAGTTGACGGATACAAAGATCGTTGAGAATATTTTCAGAATTCTCTATGAGAAATATATGTATGTCATCGTCTCTATCGAAGTATCAAATAATGTAGAATAAATGACTGTTAAAGAGTCACAATGTTCACTTGTTGTGCATGAACAAAAGTTCAAGAAAGTTGATAAAGAAGATGAAAAAGCAAACAAGATTGATGAGCGTGAAGGGTCTAGCGGTGGTCATGGTCACGAAAGAGGAAGAATGGGCTCAAGAGGAAGAGGACATAGCCATGGTAGATCATTATTCAATAAGGAGACTATTGAGTGTTATATATCTCACAAACTCGGACACTTCTAGTATAAGTGTCCGGGTACGGGTGAGAAGAAGGCGACCTATGCCGGGTTCAATGAGAATGAAGATATAATGCTCATGGACGATTCTGAAATAGAAGTGCATGTGTTGATGGCTCTTACAAATGACGATGGAAGGAGCCCCCTTTGGTTCCTGGATTCGGGATGCTCGAATCACATGTGTGGAGTGAAAGAAAAGTTTGTAACCTTTGATCAAACTTTTAAATCTATGTTAAGACTCGGAAACAATACCCGAATGAATGTAGAAGAGAAAGGAAATGTAAAGCTGAAGATCGAAGGGATTGCTTTCATAGTGCAAGATGTGGAAGAGTTGAAGAATTGTTTGTTGAGTGGTAGGAAACTTTAAGAAAAGGGTCTCTCCTTTTATATAAGTCCAACATTTGTAATGTCTATCAAGAAGAAAGAGGCTTACTAGTTGTAAGCAAGATGAGTGCTCATAGGATGCTTCCTATTTGTGAAGACACTAGTGGGTCTACGGAGAGAGTTGAAAGATGCAATTATACAAATGAAGAAAGTATGGGTAAGCTATGGCATGAAAGGTTGGGTTGCATAAGTCAAACAAGCATGGGAACCCTCCAGCAAAAGGATATGGTAAGATATCTACCATTTTTTAATGTTGAAAAAGGCAATGTGTAAAAATTGTCTTGTTGGACAGCAAACAAGAGAGAGGATATCAAAGAAAGGAAGATGGCGTGCAGGTGAAGTCTTAGAGTTGGTACATTTTGACATATGTGGGCCTATCAAACCCCATTCCAACTCAGGCAAAAGATAGATGCTAAGTTTTATAGATGATTTTAGTAGAAAGGGATGTGTTTATTTGTTAGATGAAAAATCTCAAGCCTTAGAAAATTTCAAAGAGTTTAAAGCTAACGTTGAGAAAGAAACCGGTTTGTGTGTGAAGGCTCTTAGAACCGACATAAGGGGAGAATATCTCCATGAATTGACCAAATATTGCAAAGAATATGGAATAAAGAATCAATTAACAACTAGACATTTCACCGAAAATTGGCATGGCCGAGAGAAAGAATCGAACGGTCATCAGAATGATAATAATGCTTCTTGGCCTCAAAACATATACCTAAAGTGTTTTGGGCAGAAGCTTCAGTTTGGAGTTACTATATATTAAACAAATGTCCAAGTAAGGTCCTATGTCATACTACTCCTCATGAAACTTGGTATGGGAAAAATCCTACGGTTGATCATTTACGTGTTTGGGCCTGTTTGGGACATGTTCATATTCCAAATGAAAGAAGAGTAAAGCTGGATGACAGAAACATGTTATGTATTCTAACCGGTATGAGTGAAGAATCGAAGGGTTATAGGTTGATTAATCCAAATGATATGAAGGTGATACTGACGTTGTGTTAAGGAAGACAAGGAGTGGGATTGGAATCAGGAAGCAGACGAGGTTTAGAATCAAATTAAAATTAGTTGGGTGAATTACAATTTCGATCCACTTTAAGGTTTTGATGAAATCGATGATGATGAGCCAGAGTGGGTTGAATAGGAGGAAGAGATTGGTGGTTCTAGTGCGGTGCCGGCTCGAAGAAAAATGAGAGAAAGAAATGCTCCAAGATACTTGGATGATTATGTAGTTGGTAGTGATATTGATTCTGAAAATGAAGAAGAAGAGGTTAATGCGATGGATGTGGTGGATCAAGATCCGATTTATTTTGTTTTGAAGAAGCTATCAAAATGGATAAGTGGAAAAAGGCTATGGATGTTCGAATTGAGGCAATTGAAAGAAATGAAACGTGGCAGCTTGTAGATTTACCAAAGGATGCCAAAAGTATAGGAGTAAAGTGGGTGTATAAAGCAAAATTAAATGAGAAGGGTGAAGTTGAAAAGTATATTGCATGGTTAGTAGCAAGAGGTTACAGTCAAGAGTATGGTGTGGATTACATGGAGGTGTTTGCTTCGGTTGAAAGAATGGATGCTATAAGGTTGATGATAGTTATTTCCGCTCAAAGGGGTTGGAAGTTGTTTCAAATGGATGTTCAGTCGGCGTTTTTTCATGGAAAATTGAAAAAAAAATGTGTATGTTCAACAACCTTTCGGTTATGTTGTGAAGGGAAGTGAAAACAAGGTCTACAAGCTTGTCAGTGCCTTGTATGGTTTGAAGCAAGCTCCTAGAGCTTGGTTTAACCCGATCGATTCACATTTTGTTAATCAAAGGTTTGAGAAGAGTAAAGTCGAAAGCACTTTGTTGATAAGCTGGGGTAAAATGGTAAAGTCTTGCATGTGAACATATATGTCGATGATCTTATATTCACATGTAATGATGATATTATGATGAAAGATTTCCGGTATGCCATGAAGAAAGAATTTGAGATGACCGACTAGGGAAATATGAGATATTTTGTTGGGTCTTGAAGTGTTTTAAACTGTTTCCGACATTCATCTTTCACAAAGAACCTACACTATGAAGATGCTAAGTCATTTTGAGATTCTAGAGTGTAATACCATGAAGAATCCTATCGTTTCAGGAACTAAGTTGAAGAATGACGACGGTGAGGAAGTTGATGTCATCTTGTTCAAACAAATGGTTGGAAGCCTTATGTATATTACAGATACAAGACTCGACTTGCAATATGTGGTGAGCCTCATCAGTAGGTTTATGTAAAAATCCATGGTGGAAAACTATAAAGCAGCAAAAAGAGTTATGAGGTACATACAAGGTACCTTGGATTTTGGGGTGCGGTACAAAAGCGGTGGAAATGGTGAAATGCGATTCTATGCTAATAGTGACTATGCAGGTGAATGTTAATGATAGAAATAGCACCTGAGGTTATGTAATCTTATGGTTTGGAGCTGAAGTAACTTGGTCCTCAAAGAAGCAAACCATAGTGACACTGTTATCTACCGATGTTGAGTATGTTACAGCCGCGACATGTGCTTGTCAAGTCATTTGGGTTCGAGATATTTTAAACAAGTTTGGAATTAAAGTAAATGAAGCAACCGCGATTCAGTGTGACAATACATAAGTTATCAAGTTATCAAGAATCCAGTGTTCCATGGGAAGTATAAGCATATCGATGTTCGGTATCATTTTCTTAGAGCTTTGGTAAAAGATGGAATTATAAAGCTAGAATTTTGTGGAACCAAAGATCAGTTAGCGGATGTGCTTACAAAGCCGTTGCACATGAAAATATTTATTAAGATCAAGTAACAATTGGGTGTGTGTTCTCAATGGCAAACAAGAGATTAGCCATGTCTTTTGATAAAAGGTTTGTTGGAATGTGACTATAGAAAACCAAATATTAGCTTTGCACGTTGGGATGATTTGAATAAAGTCCAAGAACGTGTGCTACATAGTCTTCATTTCTATTTTTGTTAACTGAAAGATAGTAGTATTTTTGTATCTCCATAGCACGCACCATGTGGAGAAACAAATCACCTCGATAAGCTTTTTCTTCTTGACATGAATCCTACCATCATCAAGCAATTCCATCAAAGTGATTGGCTGAATCGCAAACATAAAAATCAATGTTTAACCAATTCGCAACCGATCTACAATATCTCGATGCAACGTGACACAGACCCAAAATATGATCATTGTTTTCAACACTCAATCCGAACATAGGGAAAACACTGAACTAAATATCAATCGCACGACGACTAAGATTCCATCTAGTACGGAAACGATCAAGAAGCACCCGCCAAGCCAAAAATTTTAACATTTTTTGGAATGAAAGAGTTAAATCTAGTTGGAATCGATGTCGATCAATATATAATATTAAATCCTTTACTGAAAATTCCATGTTCCCATTAAGAGAACAAATCCAAGCATTGGTTGAGTCCGAGAAAGGAACCTCTAAAAGATTATTCAAAAGATCACCAAGTTGGGATTGCTCTATTCCACCTCTCGGGTCTGTACGCCAGTCCCAACCCAATAGTCTCTCAATCTTCTCTTCGAAATAAGACATGATTTGTTCTTCTCAAGGGAAAGCAAACAACTAAAGCGAGAAGCCAAAGTAACCTCACCTAGCCAAATGTCTTGCTAAAAACGAGTAGACCTACCATTACCAACTTTTTTGTATATAATCGATGTTGGAAAAATGTTATTTGTATTTAACTGAGATGTGGATAAAAAAATACTATAAGGCCCCGATCCCGGTGCCCTACACTGGCGTTGGATTTACTCATAAACACAGTTCTAAATATTAGAGTGAATTAAAACTTTTCGCGGAATATATAAATGTCAACCATTCATTACACAAGTCTTAGAATTTAAAGAGTAATAAACATGTATTTGATTTTAAACATCATAAATAAATTCTTCAGATGCCAGCCTCTTATTCCTTTACCATGTGCCCCTCTTCAAGCAGCTGTCTCATTCTACTCACCTGCGTGCATACTAAAAGTCACTACGCTGAGTGAATTCTAGTTAATCAGACAACATACAACATGTTCACAAACTTACTTATATGTATCCGAAGGCACACATTTCTTTCTTAATCTACTTATACTTAATTCAGACATATATACATAAATATTTTCATTCATACTTCGTACTTTCATTCGTTCATGGTTTCATACTTTCTTTCTTACATACTTTCTTGTTTTAGTCTACTACTACATACTTAATAATCTTTACGTTTTAAAGAGCATTTCGCCCTACTCCCTCGAGTATTATTAGGGCCAGGTTCCCTTTCTGCCTCGAATACTATTAGGGTTCGGTTCCCTTCTTCCTCGAGTATTATTAGGGCTCGGTTCCCTTCTTCCTCGAGTGTTATTAGGGCTCGGTTACTTTCTTCCATACAACCATACCTTACCTTTCTTTATCTTTATTATAATAAATTTTCATACATACTTTCAATCTTTATAGTGGCATACGTAAATAATTCATACAACATATATCATACTAACACATATCATACACTTACCACTTAAGGTAAGTGTATTAACTTATCACATTGAGTATGCACACAACCCCAAAAAAATAAGAAGGAAATGGGTCTAGAAACTCACCTGGGTCCTGTTCTTCTCTGAATTAATAGTAACACCCTTCCTTAGCTATGCACGACTAATTGTGTAATAAGTTTAAGTGTTAATTAACTAAATCTAACTTTATCATGCTTTTATGTTAGTGAAACCCCTTGCTACGGTGGTCCGGGGGCAGCGCCCCTGGCAGCGGGGTCTAGGGGCAGCATCCCTAGCCTGGTCCAAAGAGCAGAGTCCCTGGCTGGGGTCGAGCTGCCAGGTCAGCTTTGTTTTGGTCAAAAATCAACTAAGGATAACCTAACCAAATTTGTTTGGTGAGGTTTAGTGCTTTGAATGATAATGGTGAATATGTAAACGAAATATAGATGAACACAATGATTTGTTGCGAGGAAAAGCACTTGATCTTGGTCGGATCGCTGGCACAAAAACCTCGGGTGATGACAAATAGTCTATCACCACTTTATTAATCAAAAAATGAGGTTGCAATGGTGGAGATTATTATCAATAATACAATTATTTTTACGTGTGTGTGTGTGTACGGCTAGAGAGAGTTCTGAATATTGTTCAAGTGTGCGAAGTGACCAGTGACTAATCTAATTGATCATAATCTCATTATAAACAAAAAGATAAATAACAACTAATCCTATTTTTGCGCCACTCTCCCACTAGCCGTTTGCAACTCTTTGACCACGTGCTTCGTGAGTCCAGCAGCGAGTAAATAGGTAGACCAGGTCGTACAACCATTATACCTATCGAATATTAACCTACACATAAGAAACAATCATTAGTAACAACAAACACTGAGGATCCTCGATTCTGGCTCAACTCCGGAACTTTTGTAAAGGATAATTGATCCAGACGTGTCTCAAGGATAATCTATCTTCAGCATATATTATCCGTGCCCTAACAAGCTTGGAAAAATTTTTATTTTCTTTAACAGTCCTTTACTAAAAATTCTTCAGAAAATTCTAAGTCTGGACTAATCTAATCGAATTCTCAGTTCTAATCGAATGACCATTTCTAATCTAATGGAAGTTCTATTCGAATGGCATTTCTATTCGAATGACATTTCTAATCGAACGGCATTTCTAATCGAATGACTTGATTTAATCGAATGAACCTTTCTAATAGAATGGACATTTGATTCGATCACTTTTCCCTCCTGATTCGATTCGATTACTTTCCTCATTCGATTCGATTACAATATCCATTCGAATAGATTACACCTCTATTCGTTTACATTTTCCATTCGATCACTATTCAATTCGAATGCTTTTCTATTCGATTAGATAACTTTGCTGAATTAAGTTTCTTAAGAACCTGATTCATATGTTTCCATTCCTATCACCTTCTTTTTGAATACTTTTCCATTCGAATACTTTTTCATTCAATTACTTCCCATTCGAACACTACTGTAGCATATTAACACTATTATTATTATTATTATTATTATTATTATTACTACTTCATATTTTGTCATCCTTTACAATATTTACCATTACCTCATACTTTAACCATTTTTATTTCTATCATTGACCAAGATCTAGCCCATTTTGCAATAAAGTTCAAACCTTTATTGATTTCAAAACCCGATTGGCTAGATCTATGCTAACGGGTTTAATAAGTCCACGTTTTATCATCAACTTTATATTTTTGTTGTGTAAAAATACCCGATTTGCCTTAATCTCGAATCTTAGGGCAAACCGTCCTTAAAAACACAATCTTTAAGCTTAAACGTACCTTTTGGGTTCACTTCAAGCTACGGTTAGCTTCAATACGTGACCTTGAAATTGTTTCTTGCTTGTGTAATCAAAGATCTAATACAACTATGCTCGATTTTGGGTTTTAGATATGAGCCGTAAGGTTTGAGGGTGTTTGTGTGTGTTTTTGAGTGTGTATGGAGGCTAGAAGTTGGAAATGAGGGTTTTAGGAAGGTTTAAGGGAGCTTATATACCCCTAAGCCCATGGACCTAAGGCCCATCACCATCACTTATTCCATCTTTTATTGTCCAAGCCCACACTTCATTATTTATTAAACTTAACTAAATAACAAAACACCCTTAAGTAAACGGAATTTCTTTTTATTTATTATTATGAAAAGTAGGATGTTACAAGTCTTCCCTCCTTAAAGAGGTTTTGTCCCCGAAACCTAACTATTACTTAAACAATTTCGGGTAAAACTTGCGCATCTCTTCTTCAACTTCCCAAGTGGCGTCCGATCCTTTTTGATGCTTCCATATCACTATTACCAACGGGATAACTTTACGACGAAACTGCTTTTCCTTGTGGTTAACTATATCTATAGGCTGTTCAATGTAGTTCAACTGTTCATCGACCTCAATGTCTATTAATGGCACATGAGACGTGTCATCAGCTAAGCATTTTCTCAAATGAGAAACATGTAACGTAGAATGAATTCCTTCTAGCTCCTCGGGCAAATCCAGCTTGTAAGCCACTTCATCCACACGTCTACAATCTTAAACGGTCCTATGTACCTTGGACTCAACTTCCCCCTCTTCCTAAAATGAATAATTCCCTCCCAGTGAGAGTCCTTGAGCATCACATTGTCACCAACGTTAAACTCGATTGGTCGTCGCCGTTTACCAGCATACGATTTTTGACGGTCTTGAGCAGCTTTCATCCTTGCCTTGATTTGGTCAAACTTCTACGAGGTTTCTTGCACAACTTCTAGACTTCCCATATCTTTCTGACCAATCTCTCCCCAACATACATAAGTTCTACAACGTCTACCATACAATATCTCAACCGGTGGCATACCAACACTCGAATGGTAGCTGTTGTTATAAGAGAATTCTGCCAGATGTAAATGGTCATCCCAACTTCCTCCAAAGTCTAAAACACAAGCACGTAGCATATCCTCAAGGGTTTGGATAGTCCTTTCAAACTGCGCATCTGTTTGAGGATGATACGCCGTACTGATGTTCAACCTTGTTCCCCTAGCTTCATGGAACTTCTTCCAGAATCTCGAAGTGAATAGAGTATCTCTATCATACACAATCGATAACGAAACTCCATGTTTCGCCACAACCTCTTTTATGAACATATTTTCTAACGTTTCTGACGAGATAGACTCTCGTGTTAGGAAAAACGTGAGCACTTTTAGTCAAACGGTCGACTATCACCCAAATGGTATCATGTATTTAGCTCTACACGGTATCTTAGTTATGAAATCCGTGGTGATGTGTTCCCATTTCCATTCATGTATCTCCAAAGGCTGCATCTTCCCATAAGGTTTCTGGCGCTCTGCTTTGACTTGCAAACAAGTTAAGCACTTACTGACATAATCTACCACATCATTCTTCATACTCGGCCATAAATAGTCTCTCTTTAGGTCTTGATACATCTTGGTGGATCCCGGATGAATCAAATATCTTGACTTATGAGCTTCATCTAGGATTCGACCTCTAAGATCTCCATGGCGTGGAATCCACTACGGTCAAACCTAGTCTTCACACCATGAGTGTTGTCCTTCAGCTCGTCTTTTTGTCCAACAATTCTTTCTCTTTTTATTAGCCCTTTATCTATAAGCACCTCAGACTGTACTCTGATGATATCTTCAAAGAGATACGAGTTAGTGATTAATTTATACGACTTCACTATTGCAATGACTTCTTCATTCTTACGGCTTAGCGCATCAGCAACCACATTAGCCTTACCAGGATAATATTTAATATCGCAGTCATAGTCCTTTATCAACTCCAACCATCTTCTCTATCTCATATTCAGCTCTTTCTGCTCAAAGAAATACTTTAAAATCTTATGATCAGTGTAGATAGTACACTTAGTACCGTATAAGTAGTGTCTCCAAATCTTAAGAGCATGTACTAAAACTTCTAGCTCTAAGTCATGTGTCGGGTAGGTACTCTCATGAACCTTCAACTGTCTGGATGCATAAGCTATCACTTTACTTCATTGTATTTACACACAACCTAACCCACGATGAGAGGCAGCAGTACAAATAATCAAATCTTCGTCACCATCAGGTAGAGCAAGGATTGGAGCTTGTGTGAGTCTTTTCTTCAATTCCTCAAAAGCTTCTTCCTGGAACTTACCTCAATTGAATATACAGAATTTCAGGTTATACCGGTCAACGGTGCAACTATCTTGGAGAAGCCTTCGATGAATCTCCTATAGTAGCCCGCCAACCCTAAGAAGCTGCGTATGTCCGTTGGGTTCTGCGGAGTCTCCCAATTCATTATCGCCTCGATCTTATCCGCGTAAGGCCCCAATCTCGGTGCCTTACGTTGGACGTTGGATTTACTCATAAACACAGTTCTAAATACCAGAGTTAATTAAAACTTTCGCGGAATATAAAAACTTCAAACAAAATATATTACATAACCTTCAAATCCTATCTTAAAAACATTCAAGTCGTTTAGTCATAAAACATAGTCTTTAAAATAGCTTGACATTCCCTTGAGATGCCAGCATCTTCAATTCCATGCCGTGTGTCCTCATCCTACTCAACTGCGTGCATACTAAAAGTTAGCTACGGTGAGTGAGTTCTAGTTAATAAAATAACTTACTTTTAATACATATATATACGTGCCCGAAGGTACGCCTTACATACTTAACCTGTTCATCATTCATACATATACATTCATAACAAACCATACGTTATAAAGAGCATTTCACCCAACATTCCTAGGATATTATTAGGGTCCAGTTGCCCTTCTTCCTCGGATATTATTAGGGTCCGGTGCCCTCCATCCTCGGATATTATTAGGGTCCGGTTCCCCTTCTTCCATGAAACAATACCATCATGCTTTCCTTTCATATTTACGTAATTTCGTACATAATCATACATTCGTATCATTCATGCATTATATCATACTAGGCATACCACACATTACCTTCTCTGGTGATACGGGCAATATCCGAAGATTGTTCACGCATTGACAAGCATTCATTCATAACATCAACATAATAACTATCACATCGAGTATGCACACAGCCCCGAAAACATAACAAGAAAATAGGGCTAGAAACTCACCTGGATCCTGTTTCGCTCTCCGTTAATCGTTATCCCTTTCTTTAATTGCGCACGCCAAACTGTTAAATATATGTGTTTGTTAATTAATTGTATAATTAATTTAGTTGGCATTTTAGTCAACCAACGTACTCTTCTAGGTTGGGCTTGTTTGTTTAGTTCATGATGATGGACTAGTTTTGTTTTAACTTAGGATATGGGCTTAGCATCTTGTGGACTTAGTTAGGTTAGGCCCAACTGTCCATTATGATGCCTGGGACCAACTGGGACTAGGCCCAAAGCCTAACAGAGAACTGAGTGGCTGAGAACTTAAGGCATAGAACCCTCAGGACCGAGAACTTGGGTTGACCGAGAACTCAACCAAAAACTCGGATAACTGAGAAGTCAGTGGGTTCTCATGACCGAGAACACATGAAACTGAGAACTGATCGAGAATTCATGAAACCGAGAACTGTCCAAGAACTCATGTCTGATGCTTTCAGCTCAACTTTTCTATCTTTTTCGATCCTTTCTCAGCTCCGGTGACTACTAATGGTCCATATCATTGATTTTAACCACCCTTTCCTACTATTCTTAACCGTTTTACACCCGTTATTATCACATCATCTAGACCTAAACAGTTTTAGGTATAAAGCTTAAACCTTTATAGATTTAAAGTGTTATAAGCTAGATCTAGGGTTTATTTATGAGCCGTATATTCCATTGAGTTTATCTAGTCCATTTTAAACATCAAGCTTGTATTTTTATGAAACATCTAGACCCAATCTACTCTAGGGTTAAGTTTCATGGAAACCCGTTCATAAAAACGTAACCTTTAGAAGTAATGAACATACCTTTACGAGTTTGCTAGGTCACGACTAGTTTGATATGTAAATATAAATCTTGTATCTTGCTCGTTTATCCAAGATTTATAAGTATCTAGGATCGGTTTTCGGTCCTTGATCTTCTTCTTACTCACGGCCGACTAGGGAGAGTGTGTGGGTTTTATGGTGTAGGCTAAGGTGTAGAATTTATGGAAATGGAAATGATTAGGGTTTAAGGGGTATTTATGCTACCTTAAGCCCATGGACCTAAAACCAATATTCCCTTTTTGGTCCATAATTAGTTCCCTCTATTTAGCCTACTTATCTTTCCATCTTTAGTATTTTATTATTTCCTTACCTACTCAAGTAAACCTTTCAATCATAATAAATAAATGTATTAAATATTATTATTTGAAATTTTGGGATGCTACAAGTCTTCCCTCTTTAAAGAGGTTTCGTCCCCGAAACCTAACTCTTACTTAAACATATTAGGGTAGAACTTGCGCATCTCATCCTCAGCTTCCCAAGTAGCGTCCAATCATTTGCAATGCTTCCATATCACCTTTACTAAGGGTATAACCTTGTGACGAAGTTGATTCTCTTTGCAGTCAACAATCTCTGTCGGTTGCTCAATGTAGTTTAATCATTCATCAACTTTAATATCCATTAATGGCACGTGAGACGTGTCATCAGTTAGACATTTTCTCATATGAGAAACATGGAAGGTTGAATGAATTTCATCTAAGATTCGACCTCTAAGATCTCCATGGCGTGGGATCCACATACGGTCAAACCTAGTCTTAACACCATGAGTGTTTTCCATTAACTCGTCTTGCTGACCAAAAATTCTCTTTTTCTTTACTAGCACTTCATCTACCAACATTTCTGACTGCATTTTGATGACTTCTTCAAAAAGGCTAGAATTCATAATCAACTGGTATGACTTTACTGTTGCGATAACTTCCTCATTCTTACGACCACATTGGCTTTACCTCGATAGTACTTAATGTCGCAGTTGTAGTCCTTTATCAGTTCTAACCATCTCTTCTATCTCATGTTCAGTTCTTTCTCCTCGAAGAAGTACTTTAAACTCTTATGTTCTGTGTAAATGGTACACTTAGTACCATACAGATAATGCCTCCATATCTTGAGGGCATGCACTACTGCTGCTAGCTCTAAATCATGCGTCAGTTAAGTACTCTCATGGACTTTCAATTGTCTAGACGCGTAAGCTATCACCTTTTCTCGTTGCATCAACACGCAACCTAACCCATGTTGCGAAGCATCAGTACAAACAACCAAATCCTTGTCACCTTCGGGTAAAGCAAGGACTGGAGCTTGCGTGAGTCTCCTCTTTAATTCCTCAAAAGCTTCTTCTTGGAACTTTTCCCAACAGAATACTACCGACTTTCGGGTCATACCGGTCAACGGTGTGGCTATCTTGGAGAAACCTTCGATGAACCTACTATAGTAGCCAGCTAACCCTAAGAAGCTTCGTATATCAGTCGGATACTGTGGAGTCTTCCAATTTGTTATCGCTTCAATCTTAGCCTGGTGACCTAGAAACTGCATTTCTCGCAACCAGAACGCGCATTTCGAAAACTTAGCGTACAACTTTTCTTTCTTCAGAGTCTCCAATACCTCTCTCAGATGCTCGGCAAGATCAGACTCACTTTTCGAATAAATCAATATATCATCAATGAAGACGATGACTGACTTATCCAACATCGGCTGACACACCCTATTCATTATGTCCATAAATGTTGCGGGAGCATTAGTTAGACCGAATGACTTCACGAGAAACTCGTAGTGTCCATACCGCGCCCGAAACGATGTTTTAGGGATGTTTGCCTTTTTCACCTTTAGCTAATGATAGCCTGATCGGAGATCTATCCGTGAGAACCAACTTGAACCTTGTAGTTGGTCAAACAGATCATCAATCCTTGGCAGAGGATATCTATTCTTTATCGTAAGCTTGTTCAACTCGAAATAGTATATGCACATTCTCATGCTTCCATCCTTCTGCTTTACGAACAATACTGGTGCGCCCCACGGGGAAAAACTTGGTTGAATAAAACCTTTGTCAAGGAGTTCTTGTAGCAGGGACATCAATTCTTTCATCTCGGACGGCGCTAGACGGTAAGGCGCTTTCGCGATGGGCTGGTCTCTTGGTACTAAATCTATTTGAAATTCTATCTCTCGCTCCGGTGGCAACCCGGAAGATCCTCAGGGAATACGTCTGGGTAGTTGCGCATGATAGGAACATATTTCATTTCTTTCGTCTCGGCCGTAACATTGACAACATACGCCAGGTAGGCACCGCACCCTCGCCTTAAAAAACCCTCGACTTTTATCATCGAAATGACATTATGCCCGGAAATTTTCTTTTCACAATAAAACATCACCACACTACCATCCAAGGACTTTAACCTTATTATCCTACTCTTACACACTATTTGAGCTTCATACTCAGACAACCAATCCATTCCCAAAACCACATCGAACCCTCCTAAGGTCATAATGTACCAGATAACAGGGAACTCATGTCCCTCTAATTCTATCTTACAGTCCTTAACCATTTTCATTATTTTAACCGAAGTGTCACTAGCCGTTTTTACTATAAAAGTTTCAGACACTCGGCAACATTTCATTTTAGCTAATTTACTAAATGGGGTGGCTACGAAACTTTTTTTCACACCTGAATCAAATAATACTTAAGCGGAAACACCGTTTACTAAAAACGTACCTGTAACAACATCCGAAATTTGTTTGGCTTGCTCTTGGGTCAGCATGTAGGCTCTGGTCCTTGGCCTTGCTTGATCTCCATCCTTTTTCCCACTTCCTCCAGCTTCACCCTCAGTGCATTCCCTTGCAAAATGACCCGTCTTACCGCACTTATAACATATGGATTTCGCATTGCATTCGTTAGCATAGTGCCTCACCTTTCCACACTTATAACAGGCATTTCTCCCAAACCTGCACTCTCCACCATGTATCTTCCCACATTTGTGACACACATCCGAACCAGTATCCCACTTGCGCTCGCCACCGTGCACCTTTCCACATATCTTGCATGTTTTTCTCTCCCATACCTTCTACTTCTTGTACTTAGGGTTCCATAAATGAGTACCTCATCGCTTGACAGGAGCGACCCATTTCTTATCCCTCTTCTCTTCCGCCACCACATCAACTGCCGACAAGTCGTCGTAAACCATTTCTGCGAGCCCTACAGCAGAATCAAAAGTACCAGGTCTACTAGCCTTGACCAAGATGCGAACATTTTGCGGCAGTCCCCTATTGTAACACTTGATCCGCTTGGCTTCAGTGTTCATAATGTCTAGCACCAGCCTAGATAACCGGTTTAATTCAGTGGTGTATTCGCGGTGTGTCATCTTACCCACCTTCAGACTCAAGAACTTCATTTCAACCCTTTCAACCTCTGCATCCGCACAAAACCTCTTCATCACCAATTCCTTCAGATCATCCCATTTCAAGGCCTTAATCTCTTCCCGACTCTGCCTCTGCTCCACACTTTCCCACCAGTACATAGCTTCATCACCAAATGATTGGGTGGCATAACCTACAGCTTGATCAGGACGACACTCGCTAATTCGAATAACCTTTTCCATGGCGGTTATCCATTGAAGAGTAGCGATTGCGTCTCCTAATCCGGTCAAGCTTTGGCGAGTCACATCCCTTGAAGGACTTGTAGTTACACCCGCCTCAGCCTCTTTTCCTGTCATCAACCTTTACAGACTTAACCACGCTTGATTACTCATTCTCTCTCTCATCGTCCTTCTTAATTTTCTCCCCAGACTTCTCAGCTCTTCCCTGGCTTCTAGCAGATCCTTTATGAGTCAAGTTCTTCATAGCAGTGGCTACAGCTTGAACAATGGCTACTTGAATTGTATGGTCAAGTTAATACCCTTCGTTGTTGCTCGGGTTTCGTCCAGCTGTGCTTCCTTCGTCTCCTATGTAGGAAGCTGGTTCTACCGTAGGTTGTCGGACAAGACGAGGCCTGCCACGATGCCCAATGCGACCTCCTATTCTAACAACTGCCCTAGCTCCAGCCATCGTATTCTGGAAGGGAAAACACAAACGTCATCACTCACGGAACTATTTAGTACAAGGATAGTAAGGCGAACAGTTAATAATAGTGGCCAGCTGTGATTAGCTGATCACGTTACTTTCCGTGTCCTATACACTTCCTCTTATGAGTATATTTGTGCTGGTTCTATCTCTAACATTCACATATCCCTTCTTTAACAGTTAAGTTAACATTAACATACATTATTCAATCATACCTTTACCCTTACTGATCTTGTTTGAGCGACACATGGTATTCTTGAACTGCCATCTTCTTTCTTTTCTTACTTTAATCCCACTCTCTGTTCGAGTCTAAGCATGTAGGATGCCTAAATCTTTCGAACTTTGCTCTGATACCAACTTGTAAGGCCCCGATCCCAGTACCTTACGTTGGACGTTGGATTTACTCATAAACACAGTTCTAAGTATCAGAGTTAATTAAAACTTTCGCGGAATATAAAAAATTCAAACTAAATATATTACATAACCTTCAAATCCTATCTTAACAACATTCAAGTAGTTTAGTCATAAAACATAGTCTTTAAAATAGCATGACATTCCCTTGAGATTCCAACATCTTCAATTCCATGCCGTGTGTCCTCATCAAGCGAGCTGCCTCATCTTACTCACCTGCGTGCATACTAAAAGTCAGCTACGCTGAGTGAGTTCTAGTTAATCAATTAACTTACTTTTCATACATATATATATATATATATATATATATATATATATATATATACGTGCCCGAAGGTACGCCTTACATACTTAACCTGTTCATCATTCATACATATACATTCATAACAAACCATACGTTATATAGAGCCTTTCACCCTACATACCTCGGATATTATTAGGGTCTGGTGCCCTCCATCCTCGGATATTATTAGGGTCCGGTTGCCCTTCTTTCTCGGATATTATTAGTGTCCGCTGCCCTCCATCATCGGATATTATTAGGGTCCGGTTGCCTTTCTTCCTCGGATATTATTAGGGTCCGGTGCCCTCCATCCTCGAATATTATTAGGGTCTGGTTGCCCTTCTTCCTCAGATATTATTATGGTCCGATGCCCTCCATCCTCAGATGTTATTAGGGTCCGATTGCCCTTCTTCCATGAAACCATACCATCATGCTTACCTTTCATATTTACGTAATTTCGTACTTACTCATACATTCGTATATCATTCATGCATTATATCATACTAGGCATACCACACATTACCTTCCCTGGTGATACGTGCAATATCCGAAGATTGTTCACGCATTGACAAGTAGTCATTCATAACATCAATATAATAACTATCACATCAATCATATATGGTATACACTTACAACTTAAAGTAAGTGTATTAACTATCACATCGAGTATGCACACAACCCCGAAAACATAACAAGAAAAAATGGGGCTAGACACTCACCTGGATCCCGTTTCTCTCTCCGTTAATCGTTATCCCATTCTTTAATTGCGCACGGATAACTGTTAAATATATATGTTTGTTAATTAACTGTATAATTAATTAAGTTGGCCATTTAGTCAACCAACGTACTCTTCTAAGTTTGGCTTGTTTGTTTAGTTCATGATGATGGACTAGTTTTGTTTTAACATAGGATATGGGCTTAGCATCTTGTGGACTTAGTTAGGTTAGGCCCAATTGTCCATTATGATGTCCGGGCCCAACTAGGACTAGGCACAAAAGCCTAACAGAGAACTGAGTGGCCGAGAACTCAAGGCAGAGTACCCTCAGGACCAAGAACTTGGGTTGACCGAGAACTCAACCGAAAACTCCGATAACCGAGAACTCAGTGGGTTCTCATGACCGAGGACACATGAAACCGAGAACTGATCGAGAATTCATGAAACCGAGAACTGACCGAGAACTCATGTCTGATGCTTTCAACTCAACTTTTCTATCTTTTTCGATCCTTTCTCAGCTCTGGTGATTACTAATGGTCCATATCATTGATTTTAACCACCCTTTCCTACTATTCTTAACCGTTTTACACCCGTTATTATCACATCATCTAGATCTAACCCGTTTTAGGTATAAAGCATAAACCTTTATAGATTTAAAGTGTTATAGGCTAGATCTAGGGTTTATTTATGAGCCGTCTATTCCATTGAGTTTATCTAGTCCATTTTAAACATGAAGTTGTATTTTTATGAAACATCTGGACCCGATCTACACTAGGGTTAAGTTTCATGGAAACCCGTTCATAAAAACGTAACCTTTAGAAGTAAAGAACATACCTTTATGTGTTTGCTAGAGCACAGATAGTTTGATATGTAAATACAAATCTTTTATCTTGTTTGTTTATCCAAGATTTATAAGAATCTAGGCTCGGTTTTCGGTCCTTGATCTTTTTCTTACTCACGGCCGACTAGGGAGAGTGTGTGGGTTTTATGGTGTAGGCTAAGGTGTAGAATGGATGGAAATGGAAAGGATTAGGGTTTAAGGGGTATTTATACTTCCTTAAGCCCATGGACCTAAAGCCCATCTTTCCTTTTTGGTCCATAATTAGTTCCCTCTAATTAGCCTACTTATCTTTCCATCTTTATTATTTTATTATTTCCTTACCAACTCAAGTAAACATTTCCATCATAATAAATAAATATATTAAATATTATTATTTGAAATTTTGGGATGTTACAAGTCTTCCCTCCTTAAAGAGGTTTCGTCCCCGAAACCTAACTCTTACTTAAACAGATTAGGGTAGAACTTGCGCATCTCATCCTCAGCTTCCCAAGTAGCGTCCGATCCTTTGCGATGCTTCCATATCACCTCTACTAATGGTATAACCTTGTGACGAAGTTTCTTCTCTTTGCGGTCAACAATCTCTATCGGTTTCTCAATGTAGTTTAATCGTTCATCAACTTCAATATCCATTAATGGGATGTGAGACGTGCATCAGCTAGACATTTTCTCAGATGAGAAACATGGAAGGTTGAATAAATTTCATCTAAGATTCGACCTCTAAGATCTCCATGGCGTGGGATCCACATACGGTCAAACCTAGTCTTAACACCATGAGTGTTTTCCATCAACTCGTCTTGCTGACCAAAAATTCTCTCTTTCATTACTAGCACTTCATCTACCAGCACTTCTGACTGCACTTTGATGATTTCTTCAAAAAGGCTGGAATTTATAATCAACTGGTATGACTTTACTGTTGCGATTCTTACGACTTAGCGCGTCGGCGACCACATTGGGTTTACCAGGATAATACTTAATGTCGCAGTCGTAGTCCTTTATCAATTCTAACCATCTCCTCTGTCTCATGTTTAGTTCTTTCTGCTCGAAGAAGTACTATAAACTCTTATGAATTGTGTAAATGGTACACTTAGTTCCATACAGATAATGCCTGCATATCTTATAGGCATGCATTAATGCTGCTAGCTCTATATCATGCGTCGGTTAAGTACTCTAATGGACTTTCAACTGTCTAGACGCGTAGGCTATCCCCTTTCCTCGTTGCATCAACACGCAACCTAACCCACGATGCGAAGCATCAGTAAAAACAACACAAACAAATCTTCGACACCGTCGGGTATAGCAAGGATTGGAGCTTGCGTGAGTCTCCTCTTTAATTCCTCAAAAGCTTCTTCTTGGAACTTTCCCCAACTGAATACTACCGACTTTCGGGTCATACCGGTCAATGGTGCGGCTATCTTGGAGAAGCCTTCGATGAATCTCCTATAGTAGCCAGCTAACCCTAAGAAGCTCGTATATCAGTCGGATACTGTGGAGTCTTCCAATGCGTTATCGCTTCAATCTTAGCCGGGTCCACAGTAATCCATTCAGGTTTAATCATGTGACCTATAAACCGCACTTCTCGCAACCAGAACGCGCATTTCGAAAACTTAGCGTTCAACTTTTCTTTCTTCAGAGTCTCCAATACCTCTCTCAGATGCTCGGCAAGATCAGACTCACTTTTCGAATAAATCAATATATCATCAATGAAGACGATGACTGACTTATCCAACATCGGCTGACACACCCTATTCATTATGTCCATAAATGTTGCGGGAGCATTAGTTAGACAGAATGACTTCACGAGAAACTCGTAGTGTCCATACCGCGCCCGAAACGATGTTTTAGGGATGTTTGCCTTTTTCACCTTTAGCTAATGATAGCCTGATCGGAGATCTATCCGTGAGAACCAACTTGAACCTTGTAGTTGGTCAAACAGATCATCAATCCTTGGCAGAGGATATCTATTCTTTTTCGTAAGCTTGGTCAACTCGCGATAGTCTATGCACATGCTCTTGCTTCCGTCCTTCTTCTTTACGAACAAAACTGGTGCACCCCACGGGGAAACACTTTGTCGAATAAAACCTTTGTCGAGGAGTTCTTGTAGCTGGGACATCAATTCTTTCATCTCGGGAGGCGCTAAATGGTAAGGCTCTTTCACGACAGGCTAGGCTCCTGGTACTAAATCTATCTATCCTTGACAACATACGCCAGGTAGGCACCGCACCCTCGCTTTAACAAACCTTCGGCTTTTATCATCGAAATGACATTAAGCCCTGAACTTTCTTTGTCATCATAAACCGTCACCGTACCACCATCCGAAGACTTTAACCTTATCAAGATACTCTTACACACTATCTGTGCCTCAAACTCGAATAGACAATCCATTCCCAAAACCACATTAAACCCTCCTAAGGTCATAACCTACAGGGTAACCGGGAACTGACGTCCCTCTAACTCTAACTTACAATCCTTAACCATTCTCATTATCCTTACTGAGGTTTCATTAGCGGTATCTACTTTAAAAGTTTCAGGCACACGACAACATTTCATTTTAGCTAACTTACTAAATGTCGTAGCTAAAAATCTTCTATTCGCCCCCGAATCAAACAATACTAAAGCAGAAATACCGTTTACAAGAAATGTACATGTCACAACAATTGGGATCTGCTTGGCTTGTTCCTGGGTCAGCATGTAGGCCCTAGTCCCAGGCCTAGCTTTTCAGCATCTTTCCTCCCTCTCCCTCCAGCTTCCTCAGTGCACTCTCTAGCCCTATGGCCCTTCTTCCCACATTTATAACACTCGGGCTTCGCATTGCATTCATTACCATAGTGCCCAGCTTTTCCACACTTATAGCAAGCATTCGAACCAAGCTTACACTCCCTAGCATGAATTCTCCCGCACCTGTGACATGTATCTGTACCAATCCCCCACCTACACTCACCACTGTGCATCTTACCACACATTTTACAGGGCTTCCTCTCCTACACCTTCTGCTTCGTATCTTTGGGATTCCACATCTGAGTACCAGGTCAATTTGCATGGGCAACCCATTTCTTCTCTCTCTTCTCCTCCACCACCACCTCATCCAAAACCAGATCATCGTAAACCATCTCTGCGAGTTCATCAGCAGAGTCGAAAGAAGCAGGTTTACTTGTCTTGACCAAAGTGCAGACGTTATGTGGTAGTCCTCTTATATAAAACTTGATCCTTTTGGCTTAAGTATTCACCATGTTAGGTACCAACCTCAACATGCGGTTGAATTCAGTAGTGTACTCGCGGTGTGTCATCTTACCTGTCTCTGAATTTAGAAATTTCATCTCAACCCTTCAACTTCAATATCAAAACAGAATCTCTACATCACCAACTCCTTCAGGTCATCCAACCTTATTGCCTTAACCTCTTCTCGAGTCTTCCGCTGCTCCACGGTTTCCCACCAGTACATAGCCTCTTCGCCAAACGACTGAGAATCATAACCCACTACTTGGTAAGGACGACACTCGCTTTAGGATAACCTTGTCCATTATGGTTATCCATTGAAGAGTAGCGATTCCGACGCCTAAACCCGTCAGCTTCGGTAGGCCACAACCTTTGAACGACTTATAGTGACACCCACCACGTCCTCTCTTTCTCTCGTTTTCCTTCATATTTCGGACTTCACTCGAATCACCTTCCTCATCATCAGCTTTCTTACCATCATCCCCTGCTTTCTCAACAGTATTCGCATGGCTTGTAACAGATTTTTCTGGTTGTAATTCTTTCACAGCAGCAGCTACAGCCTGAGCAATGGCAGCTTGAACAACAGGGTCGAGTTGATACCCTTCATTATTTCTTGGATTTCGTCCAGCTGCACTTCCTTCTTATCTCGTGTTAGTAACTGACTCTACAGAAGGTTCTCGAACCATACGTTGCCTACCATGATGTTTGGTACGACCTCCTATGCCAACAACATCCCTTGCTCCAGCCACCCGTGTTCTATAAAGAAACACAAACATATCACTCAAGGAATTATTTAGTACAAGGATAGTAAGGTTAACACCCAATAACATTGGCCAGCTGGGATTAGCTGATCACGTTACTCTCCGTGTCTTATATACTTCTCATTGTGAGTCCATTTGTGCTACTTCTACCTTTAACAGTTAGATAATCAAACAGTTCATATAATCATATACCCTATCTCTAGCAGTTAAGCTAACTTCCTTATACATTCGTACATTACACGTGAAATTAATCATGTACTTTAACCTTACTTAGCTTGCTTGAGTGACACATGGCTTTCTTGAACTGACATCTTCTTTCTTTTCTTACTTAAGTCCCATTCTCTGTTCGAGTCTAAGCATGTAGGATGCTTATTTCTGTCAAACTTATACTCTGATACCAATTTTAAGGCCCCAATCCCGGTGTCCTACACTGGCGATGGATTTACTCATAAACACAGTTCTAAATATCAGAGTAAATTAAAACTTTTTGCGGAATATATAGATATCAACCATTCATTCACAAGTCTTAGAATTTAAACACTAATAAACATGTCTTTGAGTTTAAATATCATGAATAAAGTCTTCAGATTCCAGCCTCTTATTCCTTTACCATGTGCCCATCTTCAAGCCAGTTGTCTCATTCTATTCACCTGCGTGCATACTAAAAGTCAGCTACGTTGAGTGAGTTCTAGTTAATCAGACAACATACAATACATTTACAAACTTACTTATATGTATCCGAAGACACACATTTCTTTCTTAATCTACTTATACTTCATTCATACATATATGCACAAATATTCTCATTCATACTTCGTACTTTCATTCTTTCATGCTTTCATACTTTCTTTCTTTCATACCTTCTTGTTTTAGTCTACTACTACATACTTAATAATCTTTATGTTTTAAAGAGCATTTCGCCCTACTCCCTCGAGTATTATTAGGGCCCGGTTCCCTTTCTGCCTCAAATATTATTAGGGTTCGGTTCTCTTCTCCCTCGAGTATTATTAGGGCTCGGTTCCCTTCTTCCTCAAGTATTATTAGGGCTCGGTCCCCTTTTTCCATACAACAATACCTTACCTTTCTTGATCTTTATAATAATAAACTTTCATACATACTTTCAATCTTTTTAGTAGCATACATACATCATTCATACCACATATATCATACTAACACATATCATACACTTACCACTTAAGGTAAGTGTATTAAGTAATCACATTGAGTATGCACACAGCTCCGAAAATATAACAAGGACTTGGGGCTAGAAACTCACATGGGTCCTGTTATTCTCTAAGTTAATAGTAACACCCTTCCTTAGCTATGCACGAGTAACTGTGCAATAAGTTTAAGTGTTAATTAACTAACTCTAAATTTATCATGCTTCTATGTTAGCTAAAACCCTACCTAGGGGGTCCTGGAGCTGTGCCCTTGACAACGTGGTCTAGGGGCAGCAGCCCCTAGTAGAGATGTTCAAAAAAAGTGATCATGTAACTGAAATCGAAAAAAAAACCAGAACCGTATATCATGAAAAACTGTTTTTTTTTAAACCGGTTCTGAAACTAACCGGTTAGACCAGTTTTACATCGGTTAGGAGTTTATTTAGCTGAGTTGGTTATATAACCGATTTAGGAAAAAAAACCGGTTAACCACTAACGGACAAAAAAAACCGGTTAAAAACCGGTTTTATGTAGTAGCATCAGGAGGTCATAATATGACTGTTGCAATTGGTTTTGTAGCCGTTTTTTTTTTGTTTTTGTTTTTGCCAATAATCATCTCCAAATTTGTATAAAAGGGTGGTGGGTGTTTGGATTCAACCACACCATCCTCCAATCTCCTAAAACTCTTAAAATCTATAAGGTCCAGTTACCGGTGCCCTACACTGGACGTTGGATTTACTCATAAACACAGTTCTCAATATCAGAGTTAATTAAAACTTTATGCGGAATATAAAACTTTCCTTAAACATTCATAACATTTCATAATCTTGTCTAAATCAAACATTCTTGACTTTCGAATTAATATCAATTCATAAAAACAACTTGAGTCTTTCAGATGCCAACCTCTTATTCTTCCACCATGTGTCCCGCTCAAGCTAGCTGTCTCATTCTACTCACATGCGTTCATACTAAAAGTCAGGTACGCTGAGTGAGTTCTAGTAAATCATACAACATACAATTAGTTCACATTCTTGCACACATGCCCGGAGGTGTGTACACCATTCATGCTTAACCTGGTCATATCACTTTCCTACATACGGTCATACATTCATTCTTCATACTTTATTTACCTTCATAGTACATACATAACTATCCATACTACTTAAGGAGCCTTCTGCCCTATAACCTCATATATATTATAAGGGTCTGGTCCCCAACATCACAGATATTATTAGGGTCTGGTCCCTATCCTCATAGATATTATTAGGGTCTGGTCCCTATCCTCACAGATCCTATAAGGGTCTGGTCCCTATCCTCACAGATATTATTAGGGTCTGGTCTATATCCTCACAGATATTATAAGTCTCTGGTCCCTATCCTCATAGATATTATTAGGGTTTGGTCCCTATCCTCACAGATATTATTAGGGTCTGGTCCCTTTGTTCTGTGCAACCATACCATACCTTTCTTTACATAATTTCCTTAACAATACGTGCAATATCCGAAGATCGTTCACGTACTATTAATCATTCATATAATATAACGTATATACATCATTCATACATCATATATAGCAATCGTATCTTTAAACTACCACGTGGCGGTACATGCAATATCCGAAGATCGTTCACGCACCGTCAAGCATTCATTCATACATGGATCATACAAGGTATACACTTACCACTTAAGGTAAGTGTATTAACTATCACATCGAGTATGCACACAGCCCCGAAATCATAACAAGGAAGTGGGGCTAAAAACTCACCTGAACTCGGGTACGTTCACCGTTAATAGTTATCCCTTTCTTTAGCTGTGCGCGACTAACTGTATAACAATTATACATATCAATTAACTATCGCTACCCATATCGTACTTCTAGTTTTTATAACCCATAACGAACAGGGTCCGGGGGCAGCGCCCTTGGCAGCGAGGTCTAGGGGCGGCAACCCCTAGCAGGGTCTAAGGGGCAGAGCCCCTGGCTGGGGTCAAGCTTCTAGGTCAGCTTGGAAAAATTTTATTTCCATTAACTGTCGTAACACATTTTCCATTAGAATTCTAATTTATTATCTTATTTTATAACTCAAAAGTTCGAGGGCTTCTTTGTAAATAATCCATTTTATTACAAGTCCAGGGACCCTTCTGTCATTCTTTTAAACTTTAGTTCGTTATCCAGTTTACCATCCAATTCTATAACGAATTAACTCCTTCGTTATCTCATAACGAATGGGCCTTTATAACGAACTGGCTTCTGTAACAAACTGAACCTTATAACGAATTGGTCCTTATAACGAGTGACCCTTTTACAACGAATGGACTATCTAACGATTGAGGGTTCATTTGTCATTTCCCCATAACGAACTATCTGACAAATTTCTTAACGAATTGCTTATCGAATTAAGCTAATTCGTTATTCTTCCTTAACGAATTACATGCTAGTTCGTCATTTTCCCGCTAACGAATTAGGGCTAGGTCAGAAGGTCAGATTATTCTCTGACATCCTCGTACACGTTTTTCCGGCGCCGTGGTCGCCGGAAAACCGGGATCTCACCGGAAAAGCGAGTATTGATTATTTTCCACCATTTTTCACCGTTTTTTTCGTCTCGTTCGATCCAGATCTGAGCTAGGGTGACCCCTAGGCTCATCTTTTGCTCAGTTCATACCCGATTCCACGAGGATCCCGTGACTTTAACGGTTTAAACGGTGTCGGCTCGTCATTTCGCGACTAGATCTAGCGGGTTTGGATCTATACAATATCATACTATCATTACCTCGGGTTGATGCTCGGGTTTCTTTTTGATTTCGGCTAGAGGGAGAGAAAATAGGATGAGAGAGAGCTAAGTGTGTGTTTTGGGTGGTGTATGGAATATGTGAAATGAATAAATTAATGGGAAATTATGGTTTATATATTATGGATCATGGGCTTGAGCCCATGGTCTTTTCTTCTTTCCTTTATAACCCTAGTCCATAACTCATATCTATTTTACCCAACACAAGCCCGACTCATAAAAACTCATAATTTATTTTATAAACCGAAATGAGAAAACGGGGTGTTACAAAATAGCTCCCTTTCTTATTCGATATTTCGTAAAAAAAGCATGGCAAGCTCTAGTAGTCAAGATTTTTTCAACGTTGGCGAGTCTACAACTGACACGGTGGTTTGTGTTGTTCCAACAAAGCGCAACCGCGAAGTTTGGTCACATTTTGATTTGTGCGAGATGGCGAATGGGTCAAGAAAAGCGCGTTGTCACCATTGTAATGGTTTTTACGCCATTGTGGCAAACTCCACATTGAAACTAAACTTCAAAAAACCGTATTGCAAGGCGTTGAAACAACAAGCCACTAGCGGTCAAGCTTCCATGGGAAGTGAAGGCGCTTCTCTTTTCGCCTACAATTACGATATGGCAATGGAGGAAATGGCGAAGTTTGTAATCCAAGAAAGTTTGTCGTTCAATCATTTCGACAACCAACGATACACAAAGATGGTTCAAAGAACGCTCCAACCACGATACACCCATGTAAGTCGTGCTACTCTTATGAGGGATTGTTTAAGATTGTGGAAAAACGGTATACAAGAATTAATTTCTTATTTTGAAAAACTAGAAACTGGTGTTAACTTGATTAGCGACGTTTGGTCCGCACCACACGGTTCACCCGACTCATATCTGTCACCACCTATTGGATTGAACCGGCGATGTGGCAAATGATGAAACACACGATTTTGTTTAAACTAATTGATTACTCTCACACTGGTGAAGCTATATATAAATAAAGCCACCAACAAATGTATTGCAACGTACAAATTGAAAGAAAAGATATTTTCAATATCTTTCGATAACGTCTCAAACAATACGCTTGCGGTGACGTATTTAAGATTAAAGTACAAACCGTTTGTGATGGTATTTTTTTCCATAGTCGATGTGTCACACATATCATAAATTTGGCCGTTCAAGATGGTTTAAAGGTTATTAAACAACCGGAAGAAGCTTTCAAAAAAATGTTGCGTGATATATATAGTCATGCGCATAGACATTCAAAATATATTAAAATGTGTAAGGAAGCGGGTCGAGTATGCTACGGTCCCAATTGGGACGTTGCTCATAGATGGAACTCGACTTGCACCATATTTGAAAAAGCTATTTTGCAAAAAGAAAGTTTAATAGAATTTCATAACATTTTGTCGAGTCGTGGAAAGGTTTTTTCTTACCACCCATCGAGTTGGAATCTTATTGAATCGGCTACAAAATTGCTTCAAGTTTTCAAAACGTCGAGAAAGACTTTATCGGGGGTTTACTATCCAAAAAGTTAATTGGTACTTCACAATTTGTTTAAAATGTGTTTAAAATTAAACGAGTTGGCAGGTAGAGGTAGACCATATTGTGATATAGCGGATACGATGAAGGAAAAATTAAGAAAATATTTTAAATAATTACCCGCGGTTTTCACTTGTGCCGCAACTTTAAACCCTTGTTTTAATATTTTTTGAACCGGGTCTTTGATTGAAAAATTGCAAATGCGTTGGATTTAAAAACCCCCACGGAACCAAACTTTGGACTAGCCACAAGTGCCAAATTCAATACTCAACTTAACCAAATGTTTGATGTTTATGTATCAATATATGGTTCTTGCACGTCACACATTCACGAGTCAATGAGAAATGCCGCTTTCGGCGAAGGTTCATCAAGTATGGAAGATCAAGATTTGTATGTTTATAACCAATTGTTTGATGAGTCGAGTCAAGTGCAACGTGGTAACACTAGTGGGCGTTCGTATTTAACCAGTTATGTATGTAACTGTTTGTTCCAAGACTTAATCGTATGATGTTTTCACTTATTATTTTTATTATTTTTATTATTATTGTTATTATTAATTTTTAATGTTTAGATGATTACAGTTGTTATAGCATCTGAGTAGTAATGTATTCAAATATTCCCTACATATGATTTGTGTTAGTTATAGTATCACAACATCATGTAACATCATGTAATGTTACAGTTTAGTTAAATATAGATAAATATAATAAATGAGATTTGTGATGCTATTGAAAGTTGAATATAATTTAAAAGTAAATATAAGAAAAAATTATGATTTGTGCTCCTGTGCTATATGGATGAGACACAATGCATGTCCCATTCTTAAATTGAGTGATCTGTGCCCTTGAAATTTTCGACGGACAATTTTGTTCCCTATCGCCAGTTGACCGTGCGTTGACCGTTCAAGAAAGTGTTGAAATGATCCTTTTACCCCTCTATATTCATCTTCATCACCCCCCAAAATCTTAACCCAGAAATTCATTCATCTTCATCTTCACCAATTATCATAAAGCTCAAAAAATCCAAACCAACCCATCTTCACAAACTATCTAAACCCAGAAATCCAAACACATATATATACACAAGTGCATAATCCGAATCTAATAATGCAAAATAATTATAACAAATCCAAACAATAAAACCAAAAACAACATGCTAGTGGAGGACAAAGTTTATTAATAATTATCAGAACTTGCAAATAGAAACCTCTTTGAGCACCACAAATCTCTTCTGAATTTAAAAATACCTAAATATGGATAACAAAAATGAAGATGATGCCCAAGAGGGTGTTGATGAGTGGGTGAAAACACGTGTTTATGTTGTGTAATCTCGTATATTTTAATTGTATAAATGCATCAAACTCGAGTACTTTGAGTTTTTTTATTTTACAGGTGTGCGGAGCTTAACGGAGCTAATTTAGAGTGCTTAAGGATGGAGAAATCAAGATTATATGAAGAGGAGTGATCGGGAGCTTAACCGGATGATCGAGAGTTGAAGAAAACGCAAATCGGTGTGTTGGAGTAGCAGAAGACATATGCTACGCGAGGTAGCCATTATGCATGTGTGACACGTGTGGACACGCGGCAACCCGGTGATGACTCAGCGATATTAAGGCGGTTCGCGCGACGCGGACGACTGGATCAGTTCTCCTTCGCGCGATGCGAAGTAGCACAAAACTTTTTATAAATATAAAGGTTCACTGCACTTCCCATCTCACCCTAAAACAAATTCTCTCACACACACCTTGCATCGTTTTGCATGCCGAGCATCGTAGTGCGTGCCAAGCCCTGAATTTCTAAAGGTATAGACTCCCGTATGCAATATAGAGTAGAAGTTGTTATTTTATTATTATATCATGGCTTAGACCCTAGTCAGGGGTGGTATAGCCTAGACCTTGATTTGATTTAAAAATACTAAGGATATTGATAAATAATGTGTTTTTATAATTAAGAAACATTGAATTATATATACATGAGGAAATAGTTAAAATATTGTTTCTTCAAGATTAAAAAACATAAGCTATTACATACAAAGGGTATAATTAAAATGTATCTTCACAATTAACAAACGTAAAAGTTTTATATGAAAGGAATATAGTCAAATAGTGTTTCTTCATGACTTAGAAACATAATATTTTACATACAAGGATTATAGTCAAATTGACGTTTCTTCTTGAAGAAGAAACTTATTATAGTTGTTTCTTCATGAAGAAGAAACTCAGTACATGATTGGCATATAAAGAGAAAGACTTCAAATCTAAATATTTTATTCAATCAAATGATCAATCAAAGTTTAATTCTATCAAAACTGGACTAAAGGTCTGTATCCGGATCAAGAGACGTTATATAGACCACATCAATTAGATCACCACATCATTCAGATAATACAATCACAAGTGAATACGTTAAACCTTTTACAATAAGTCATTAATATAAACGGGTTGTTTATCTTAGACATTCAGTCAAATGTTTATAAGATATTACATGATCCCTAATATAAAGATTTAAGGGATTATGTGATCCCTACTATATACAAGTTAGAAAATAAAAGTAACTCAGACCGAGTACACATGTGTCTGGATCTAAACATAATTTGTCTAGTCTATCAATCAAAGCTACGTGGCCGCAGACTAGAAATCATAATAAAAGTTCTCCAATGGGCATCAGTTCCTGGAGAACCGAAATTGTGTGTCTATGGAAAGTGGTACAAATCCAAGAAATAAGAGATGTTTATGCTGAGATTGTTCGAGAAAAGTATCTTGTCAGTCAAAGATTATAAATGTTTTTAGAGTTAACGATTCATCTGCATATCTTTGACGTATTTTTCTCCACATTTCAGGGAAATAGATTTTGCATAGGTAGCAAGGAATTAGAGTCAATCATGGAGTTAGATGCTCGCAAGGTAGAGATGACTCAGTGTTTAATTTTTAAAATATTGCAAGCATGATTAAACGAGGTTTATAAATCAAACCTCGGGTAATTATTATCCGAGAAGCTTTCCAAATAAATTAATACTTTATTATAAACAAAGTCTTCCGCAAAATAACCTGCAACTCTGATTTATTTACAAAACAGGTACCAACTATTGGTCACACGCTTAGGCCCTAAGTCGAGGTGTGACACCTAGGGTTCCTAAATGGAACCGGACAACAGTCAAACCCGAAGTCATAGACATCAACAACCGTGATCACCGACACTCACATCTCCACTGTGACCACCATTGAACATGAATCTGCAAGTTGAGAAGGAGAAGAGTGAGGGAGAACATCGGGTTAGGTATTATTATGGTGAAGATGATGGAGAAGATATTATTATTATTATTATTATTATTATTTATCAAAATTACCATTCTGCCCTTGCCGTTGACGAGGCAACTTACGGTCCATTGACGAAAGGGCACAAAATAGCCCACCGGAAAAGTTCGAGGGCACATATAATTCAATTTAAGAATGAGACATGCGTTGTTTCCCCACCCATATAGTACGGAGCCATAAATAATAATTTTCTCTAAATATAATTTTTAGCTGAATTGTAAGGATCAGAATGAATTGAAAACACTATATGAATACTCTCTTAAGACATGTAATATCAAATGGTATACAATGTTTTTCCATGTGACTAGAAACTAATTAAACACCCTATATAAATACTCTCTTTAGACAGGTAATATCAAATGTTGTACAATGCTTTGTCCATGTGATTACAAACTATTCACATTATTTATCTAAACAATGTCTTTTGATGTTTCACATCAAGTAAACATCAGTAGTTGTTTAATATCTTTTATTTACAACTATATAACTTTTGTCTTTTCTTTTGACTTTATTTTATAAGCATGAAACCTTTTTTTATTTTATTTTATTTTTTTTTTAAATTGGAGTTCTTAAACCTTTAAACCTAGTTACTACTTGTATAAGTAAACTATATGTCACATTGTTATGATATCATGTATAAAAATAGATAAATCATACAAAAAATTAAACGTTACATATGCTATATGTTGGTCATGGTGATGATAGGAAAAACAACTAAAAATACGTAAACAATTGGTTTATATCTTGTTTGAGCGTGAGGCTCAAATACTAGATAAGGTTATGGAGTTATAATAATTAAACTTATTTGTATTGAATAATATGATTGTATATATAGCTAACCATAACAAGAGAATAGAGATAGATATGCTTAACAACAATAATTATCTATACGTATTAATTGAGTTTGATTTATGGTTTTGGTCTATCCTCCATCTTTATTTATTTTTATCCTTAATATGTCTTTCCTTAACTATTGCTATTGGACGTAGTCAATCAACAGAAAGTTTTCAACAAACTAAACCTTTTGGTAATTTCGCTAGAAAATAATATTAGTTTATCTTTAGATCAAATGCATAGAAAACTTATCTGTTATCTAAGACACTTTTTTTTTCCGTACCGCACAAATAAATGTTGTGGCTTGTTTTGGTAATGTTCATTTTTTGGATGCGGGTACAATGTTGGTGGAACTCATTATGGTGTTTGAGTCGGTATGTACCAATCACCTAAGGTATATACTTCATTTTGGTCGTGGCTGAATTAGGGGCGATATTAAATGGATAAAAAATGAAGTCAAATGGATTTGCATCAAGAGAAGAGAATGAACAAAAGTACGGAATTTTCATAACGATTGGAAGAATGTAGGATGGATATTTGCTTGTGTAAAACTAGTTTGATATTTCTAGTTTTATATATATTAACTGGTATTTATTATTTTTTTATATCAGTTAGAAGAGTCGTTGGCTCCCCTCGCAAGACAAGACTTAACAGCCCAATTTTGTCAAGAGTCCAATTTTGTCCTTCTGTCAGCTATTACTCTCACGCCATTTTCTATCATTCGTTATATCTATCACTTAAGTTTTAACTCGTTTTTTCCTTAATCATTTAACTTCACCTCTTAACCCATGTTATACCCCTATTCTTAATCATTCTCCGTCACTATGTTATTTAATGATATAAAGAAATGAAAAGGGAAAATAAAAAAAATTGATTAGAAAGAGTTGGGACTTGGGAGCATGACCTCCTTTGTGACACCCGACTATTTTAAGTCTAATCCATTACTAATATAATAAAAAATTATGAATAATAAAATATTATGTTTACTAAAATAATGTTATGTTAGTCCAAAAACTCCAAAAATATTTCAGCTATATTTTATTACGTTATACTTTGTCACGTAACAGACACTACGTGAAACGAACGCGGGCGATGAATGGATAAAAATTGAAAGTCCAAAATTAACTAAATCAGTAGAAATGACCCAAAATAATATATTAGTAATAAAAATATTAATAATTGGTTATAACATATTATTATTATTATTATTTTAAATGATTTGGTTCGTGAAACTTAGAAAGTAAACGCATATGAGCCGGTATAGCACACCATAATAGCACCAAATCCAACGTTCACCAAAACTTGATAATATTATCTAGTATTGTAAGGAATTTAATATCGGATTCAACTAGTAAGCTATTAGAATTTATTACGGCCATTTCCTTAGTTAAAATTTATAATATGTAGAATATGCAGCGCCAAGTGTCGGTAGATGTGGTGAGTCAGTGCGCCATGTATCAGCACCTGAACCTACGACCCCTTGCATGCATGACACCTCATTAGACATGTGCCAGCTGTGTGTAACATGTGTTGCCATGTGTCGTAACAATCATGATAAATGTCATGATTTTTGACTAGTGTCGACGTATGAGCATGCCTCCCTTCTACATGGGACAAGTGTCTCGATGATTCATCACCGATTTACTATGTATAGAAGGTTCGGGTGGTAGTTTTGACATACCGAGAAACCCGACCAGTTACGACACGTACACCAGAAACCACCCAACTTCCTATGTTTTTCATTTTTCATCATCCTAAAATTATTATGCTAGAAACCATCCAAGTTTAAGTGTTAAAGTTAATCTAAAGCCACTTTTGGAGCTACGTTAAGGAGTTATAAAAGATTAAATTTAGTAACACATTAAGAAACCATCATATTCACCACTAACTCTAAGGTAAAAACCAATTTTAATTTCAGTTATGATTTCTTTTAAAGACTTGATAATACGGTGTTCACACAGTAAGATAAATCACACAAACAAAGACCCACACCCTATCAAATTTAAAAACTGGAAATTTTAAAGACGTGTATGTGACCGTGAGCATGTATGTGTGTATATACATGTTAGGGCATGGAAGTTATGCTAAGGATCCTCTATCCTTGAATAATTTATGGATCAATTATCCTTGGGATATGCTCCAGGTTATAAAGGATCAATGACCCTTGGTATTATTTGTTTTCTAATAATTGTATTTGAGTGGTGTTGTGTTTGATAGATATAACGGCTGAACGACTTGGTCATCCTATTTTTGTGCTACTGGATAACTCCCACACGTGGTCAAAAGAGACGGAACAGCTAGTGGGAAAAGTGGCGTGATTATAGGAGATATAGTTAGTTGTGATTTTTGTATATAAACGAGTTATGATCAACTAGACTCACACACTCACTTACTAGCTTACTGATGTGTTGTAAAACACACTTACTTTCCGTATCGTTTTGTCATGTTTTACATATTTAATTGTTTAATTAATGAGAGTTATGGGTGGTTTTTGCTTAATTTTACAAAGATTGAATGTTTACTTGTAGGTTAAGAAAGTTGATGGAAAAAGAGTTAAATTTGAAGACTTTAGGGGCTTATTTGGTCAAGTTGTAAATCTACAAGTCAAGGCCCAACCCAAACCCACAAATTAGAAGCCTTTCATGCCTTATTATATTAATTAAAAGAAAAAATAAAAAAACCTTAGACCTCTAATAATTGCCGATCGGAAATTTAAACAAGAAAAAAATCAAGTTTGTTGTGTGGTCGGCAAAGTTGTTAAGGAGACAAAACCTTAATAATTGTTTTGTGGCTAGAAATAAAACCCAACGTGGGCAACAACAACAAGAGGAAAACAATATAAAGCAATCCCATCTTACAACCTGGTCCGTTCGGAGAGCAAGAGAACCAAGAAAAATTCAGATTTTGCATTTGTTGAGCCAAGGGAAGAAGGAGAGCAGCCAAAGAGGATTCGGGACAGCAGCTAGGGTGATTTATTTATCACTAAACTCAGCCCCAAATTGATAGTAAACATCCATTAAACTTTGCTTTTTGTTTATGTTCATACTCTTTTGATTTTGATCTTTAAACTTGAATTGATTATCATTAGAATTGAAGATTGAGTTGTGCTTGATTGAGATTGATTCTTGAATGATTTTAATTATGTTTATGTTGAGTTTTATGGTGTTTACTTTGATGTTTAGCTGCTGTCCAAACTTAATGTGTAGCTAAACTAGTTAGTTCTACCTAGGTTAGATGATTATTGTTAGGTTTTAGTAACTAGTTTGGATTGTTGATGATCATGGCTTGAATTGTTAATGTAAAGTTTGTTTTAACATTGAATTAGGTTGTGTTTAGTGGCTGTGAATTTGTTAATTACACTTATATACCTCTTGCTTTGATTAATTGAATGAGTTTTGATTGATTGTTGCTTGTTAGAACTCTTTACTTGGTGTTTAGGGTTTGTTTGCGGGAAGTACAACCGTAGGGTTTAAGAGAGTTTATTAACTGAATATAATCAGCGGGTAGACACCTTCTTAGAGACCGAGAGGTGATAGGAAGTAGGGTCGTCTCATAGCTTTTACTTGTTAGGACTAGGATCGCGCAAGAGCGGGTTTGGTTCTAGTCGGGTTTGGGTTTGTGAGCGATTAGTTGACCTAGTTTAAGTTGAAATAAATTGTTCCTCTATCCTTGGTTGCATAGTATTCGTCTCCATTAGGGTAGTGTGTCGGTGAGACCGAAAGGAGAGTCGGCATTAGAGCACGTTAACAATTCGTCACCCGGTTTGTTCTTAAAATCAACTAAGTGTACGTTAGGGTTTGTTAGTGAGACCGAGAGGTAATCTAGCTTCCTTAGTGAACCTTAGTTGTGTCATTCCTTAGGAGCCGGTGTCGTGAGATTCTACAATCCAATAGCTTACTATACCTTCAATGGGATTCTTACCTAGGTAGACGTTTTTCCCATTGATAAATCTTATTTTCATAGTTTCGTCTAGTTTTCTTAATATAAGTCTTTTAAGTTAATATAAGTTAGGTTAAGTAGTTAATAACATAAAAATCATTTAAAAAATATATTATTCTTAGGTGAGTCTTATTTAGGGTTAAGTATTAAATATGTTTTCACGTGTCCTTGTGTTCGAAACTCGGACTTCCTTAGTGATCGGTACACTTGCCGGTTTTGTGTGGCTTCTTTAGGATTTTCGTTTAATAAATTTAAAGCTTAGTTGTGAGAGCATCGTTATACACACATCAAGTTTTTGGCGCCGTTGCCGGGGACACGGTTAGAGGCGTATTAAGAACGACTCGAGTTAGGACTTGCCTTGTTTACTACTTGTTTTTCTTATTTGTTTTGTTTCTTAGTTTAAAATAGTTTAGCTAATTTTAGTATATTTTGTTTATTTTTATAGTTGTATGCGACGTACTCGATCTCTAGGACCACCAGAAACCGAAGGATTTTCCGAACCAGAGAGAGAGCTTCGTGAGAGATGTCGTACACACCCGTCTTCTAGTTCATCTACGCCCGTCGGTAATACATTCTCTTCTCCCACTTTTTCTGAACCCGTCATTAGGGATAGGATTATGGGCGACGCGAATCCACAAACGAGGAGGACAGTTGCAGACCGGGCCCGTCCGGTCGATGCTGGCGCGAGATCCAGCATTGCTCCACCAGCTATCGGAGTTCTTACGACTTGGCAGATTCCATCTAATATTCTGAACACGATTGCTCATTCTGCTCAATTTCACGGGTTGCTCCATGAGAACCCACATGCTCATCTCACTCGTATTACACGAATTTGCGACACGTTTCATCTTACCTGCGTATCCGAAGACACCATCAAACTCTGAATCTTTCCTTTCTCACTCGTTGATCATGCGAGTCTGTGGCTTGAGTCCCTCCCACAGGGATCCATTGCTACTTGGGCTGCCATGCAGACCCAATTTCTTGAAAAATACGATCCTCCGGCTAAGGCCGCTCGTTTTCGCAACTAGATTCATTCATTCTAGATGGAGGACACCGAGAGCTTCTACGAGGCGTGGGAGAGGTTCAAAAATCTACTTGCTTTATGTCCAAACCACGGCCTACAAAAATGGGCAGTTGTTGAGAAGTTCTACAATGGAGTGACGTACGTGACTCAGAGTATGCTCGACACAACTGCGGGTGGTAACCTATTGACGACGATGGATACGGATGAGTGCATTGCCTTCTTTAACGGTTTAGCCATGAGTGGATACCAGCGACCACCAGTTAAGAGTACCAAAACCGTCGATTCTCTATCACGCGGCATGCATTCGGTCGACACGAGCACCGCACTTGCGGCACAAGTTGAGGCCTTAGCAAAGATCGTGAAGGACTTGCAGGTGAAAAGTAAGTTATGCGAGATCTGTAGAGGGGGGCATGCTACCATTCAGTGCCCCGTAGGTTTCCAGGAGGAGGCAGTCGACTTCGTTAATAATCCAAACCGAAATCAAAACTCTTTCAATTCTTATAATTCGGGGCGGAGAGGTAACCAAAATTCCAACTGGAGGAACGGAAATCAGTCCGGCTTCCAGCAACATCAGAGCCTATTCCAGGATTCCGGTGAGGGAACGAGTAGTGGGGAGAAGAAGCCCACGTTAGAGGAGATGATGAGCAGACACAGATGCTGGCGCAACTCATGACTCGAGAGGACTCCCGTCATAAAAATCAAGAGAAATTTCGGGAGCACGAGTCATTCATGAGAAATCAAGGAGCGTTAATTCAAAATCTTGAGCGCCAGATGGGAGAGATAGCAAGTCGTCTAAATGAGAGGTCTCCAGGTACACTTCCAAGTAACACTGAACAAAATCCAAAGGCGTTCGCGAAGGCTGTGACGACGAGGAGCGGTGCAGGGGCACGTAGCGAGCTCGTGATTTAGGAAGTGACGAGAGGAGTCGTTAACGAGCCTGCGGTAGATGTAGAGGAGCAGGTAGACGAAGAGATTCAGTTGGAGTCTCCACCGTCCAAGGTGCATCAGAGGCACAACCCCGGAAGTACAGCACATGCCGAGAACCAGCCATTACCCAGCACACCACCGAGAGTCTACAAACCTAGACTCCCATATCCCGGGAGAGTCCGTAGGGATAGAGACGAGGAGCAGAACTCCAAATTTCTTGATCTTTTGAAGCAACTTTATCTTAATATTCCATTCCTTGAGGCACTTACGCAAATGCCCAAATACGCAAAGTTTCTTAAGGATATTCTCTCGAACAAAGAGAAGTTAGCCGAAGTCTCCTCCATTCCTCTGAGTGCTGGTTGCTCTGCAGTCTTGCAGAGAAAGTTACCAGAAAAGATGTCCGATCCTGGGAGCTTCATGGTTCCCTGCATCTTGAGTGATAATACGGTTGTTCATGCACTGGCAGATCTTGGTGCCAGTATTAATCTCATGCCGTATTCCATGTATCGCAAGTTGGGTCTAGGCGAACCAAGGCCTACCCGTATGAGTATCCAGCTTGCTGATAGTTCTATGAAATACCCTCGAGGGGTGGTTGAGAACATGCTTGTTCGTGTCGACAAGTTCATCTTCCCGGTGGACTTTGTCATCCTGGACATGAACGATGACGATAGTGTCCCACTTATCTTGGACCGACCATTCCTTGCCACTGCACAGGCGTTGATCGACGTCTGCGAGGGTAAATTAATCTTAAGAGTTGGGGATGAGAACGTCACCTTTGACGTTCGACAGTCACTGAAACACCCCAAGTCCGCTGATGACTCCTTATACTTCATTGATACCATCATGGAGCATGTCGGGGAGTTTCTCAGCGAAATTTGTGGAGGATCGGCCTCCAACACCCAGATTCTCGATAGGGAGATTCCGGAGATTGAAATGGTTGCCGTAACCAATCAGTCCTTAGATGACGACACCGAGTCGCATACCCCTGAATCTGGCGTGCCTGCTGAGATTGTACGAGACGATCCAGTGGACCGACCTTCGGTCAAGAGTCCTCCTTCTTCCTTAGAGCTTAAGGATTTACCTTCCCATCTTGAGTATGCGTTTCTAGATGAGGAGAAGAAGCTTCCGGTTATCATTGCATCTGCTTTGACGAAGGTCGAGAAGGAGAAGTTGTTGAGGGTGCTACGAGAGCACAAAGAGGCTATTGCATGGAAGATTATCGACATCAAGGGTATCAACCCTTCATTTTGCACTCATAAAATCCTCATGGAGGAAAATTTCAAAACTGTCGTTCAGCCGCAACGACGGCTTAATCCGAAAATGCAAGAGGTCGTAAAGAAGGAGATCATTAAACTCCTTGATGCCGGGATCATTTTCCCCATTTCTGATAGTGCTTGGGTGAGTCCAGTCCAAGTGGTTCCTAAAAAGGGTGGCATGACTGTCGTCACCAATGAGAGGAACAAACTTATTCCCACTAGGACTGTGACGGGTTGGAGAGTCTGCATTGACTATCGCAGACTGAATGATGCCACCAGGAAAGACCACTTTCCTCTACAATTCATTGATCAGATGTTAGAGCGTTTAGCAGGTCAGCAGTACTACTGCTTCCTAGATGGTTTCTCCGGGTACTTCCAGGTTCCGATAGCTCCCGACGACAAGGAGAAAACCACTTTCACCTGCCCTTACGGAACGTTTTCTTACAAACGTATGCCGTTCGGACTTTGTAATGCTCCGGCCACGTTACAGAGGTGTATGGTGGCTATTTTCAATGATATGATCGAGGACTCCATGGAGGTGTTCATGGACGATTTTTTCGTATTTGGGAGTTCCTTCGATCATTGTTTGTCAAATATTGAGAGGATGATGTCCCGCTGTGTCGACACCAACCTAGTCCTTAACTGGGAGAAGTGTCATTTCATGGTTCGCGAGGGCATTGTTCTGGGTCATCGGATCTCAAGTGCAGGGATAGATGTTGACCGGGCAAAGGTCGAGACCATTTCTAACCTTCCCCCGCCTACTTCTGTAAGATCCATTCGTAGCTTTCTAGTTCATGCCGGGTTCTACCGCCGGTTCATCAAAGATTTTTCTAAGATTGCGAGACTCATGACCAAACTTTTGGAGAAGGATGCTCCATTTGTTTTTTCTGAGCAGTGTATCGAGGCGTTTGATCTTCTAAAAGACAAACTTGTTAACTCCCCGATCATGGTTGCTCCCGACTGGTCGTTACCATTCGAGTTGATGTGTGAAGCGAGTGACTTCACAGTCGGAGCGGTGCTTGGACAACGGAAGGATAAACACTTCCATCCGATCTACTATGCGAGCCAGACCTTAAATGGCGCACAGGAAAGCTATACCACCACCGAAAAAGAGCTTTTAGCTGTGGTGTTTGCTTTTGATAAATTTAGGTCCTATCTGGTTCTGTCCAAGACGATTGTTTATACGGATCATGCCGCTATTCGATATCTCTTCAGAAAGCAGTATGCTAAGCCTCGTCTTATCAGATGGATCCTGTTGCTTCAAGAGTTTGATATAGAGATACATGATAAAAAGGGGGCCGAGAATGTGGCGGCCGATCATCTTTCACGTCTAGAAGGAGTTGATTTAGGAGATTCGGGGATCAAGATTGACGATCGTTTTCCGACGGAGAGTCTGATGTTTGTTACTGCACAAGAGGAAGGTTTTCCATGGTTTGCTGATTTCGCGAACTATCTCGCTGACGGGTACCTCCCGAAGATGCCTTACCAGCAAAAGAAGAAATTCTTTGCTGACATCAAATTTTACCTTTGGGATGACCCGTATCTTTTCCGCATCGGTGCTGATGAGCTTATTAGGAGGTTTGTAGATGTCAAGGAAGGATGGCAAATTTTGAGTCATTGTCATGTGGGACCGACAGGAGGTCACCAAGGTGTGAGTTCTACGGCGAAGAAAGTCTTTAATTCTGGTTTTTACTGGCCGTCTATCTTTAAGGATGCTCATCTGTTCGTTAAGAGTTGTGATCGTTGCCAGCATGTTGGCAACATTTCTTCGTGAAACGAAATGCCCCAGAATGCCATTCAAGTTTGTGAGGTTTTTGATATTTGGGGTATTTATTTCATGGGACCGTTTCCATCTTCGCGTGGAAACAAGTACATACTCGTTGCCGTCGATTACGTGTGGGTTGAGGCCAAAGCTCTACCCACCAATGATGCCCGAGTGGTAGTCCGTTTTCTAAAAAGTCTATTTGCTCGTTTTGGAGTCCCGAAAGCCTTGATCAGTGATCGAGGTACTCACTTTTGCAAATCGCAGATGGATAAGGCGTTGCGGCGTTATGGGGTCACCCATCGGCTTGCGACCGCCTACCACCCACAGACTAGTGGGCAAGAAGAAATGAGTAATCGGGGAGTCAAACGTATTCTCGAGAAAACGGTTGGTTCAAATCGTCGGGATTGGTCCGACAAATTAGATAACGCTCTGTGGGACTTCCGTACAGCCTAAAGACTCCGACTGGTTCCACACCATTTCGTATGATTTATGGGAACACCGCGCTTCATGGGCCCTTCAAAGGGTTAATCTTGATTTATCCGCCGCAGAGGGTAATCGTTTCCATCAATTACACGAGTTAGAGGAGCTCTGGGATCACGCATATGCACAATCATTTAGGTATAAGGAGCATACGAAGGAACTGCATGATAGAAAGTTGAAGGGTAATAAGCAGTTCAAGTGTGGGGATAAGGTCTTACTATATAATTCCCGGTTGAGGTTATTCCCGGGAAAGTTGAAATCCCGATGGTCGGGACCGTTCACGATCACTGAAGTTTTCCCGTATGGCACCATTGAGATACAAGATCAAAGCGGGAAGTTTAAGGTGAACGGTCATAGATTGAAGCACTACATAGGCGAGCCGATAACTGATCAGACAGTTGAGGTGTTCTACCTTGACTCATTCAACGAAGCGTAGATGTGATGGATGCATCACTCGGGAGACAACCCAAGTTGTAGAGTTTGTATTATGATTCTCTTAATTATCTGTTTTTATTTGCTTTATTTTTATTTATAAAAACATAAGAATACAAAAAAAAAAATATTTAATAAAAATCAAAAAAATTAAAAAAAATACAAAAACACAAAAATATGTTTATTTCTTATGTTTTTGCTTTTTGTTTTGTACGCCGCTACATACGAGCGAGTTTGAGAGATTGCAGGTATTATTATGCGCATGGTAGCTCTGATGGCATTTTGGAACTGGTTTTCACGAGGTTGCGGTCGCGAATGAAATGCTATACGGTCGTTCGATTCATACACAACTGATGAAGAATCTGCATCTAAACCAGGGGAGTAATCCGTTTTCTGTTTTACTTTTTGCTTTAATTTTAATTTTATTTTTCAGTTTTTATTTTATTTTATTTCTTTCCTTGTTCTTATCGAGGATGATTTCGTTCTAAGTGTGGGGATGTGAATTTATTTTACTTAGTTGTATGAAAAAAAAAGTTTAAAAGTAGAAAAAAAATTAAAAAGTTAAAAAAAATATATTATAATAAACAGTTTTTTTAAAAAAATTATAAAAAAAAAGTTTTAAAAGAAAAATGTCCCTTGAAAATTGTTTTTGTTCTACGTTAAGCAGGAAATGATATTACTATCAATGTGCTAACGAACTCTCGGAACTTTTGAAATATATAATATAATAATAAAAGAAGGGATGGTTTGCATATCTGATTTGGGATGTGTTGGTAGGCCCAACTAGCATAGTCATCTTTAGCAGTTTATATATATATATATTTAAAAACGGTGAAACCGAATTTCGATGCTTAGGGAGGATTACCATAATCTAAAAACTTTGAGATGGTAAGAATTAAATGCACTCAAAATAGCACACACCACATGTCCATCTTTTACGAGCTTAGAAATAGTTATATATTTTAGGGTGATATAAAAGATTGAAAAAAAAAGAAAAAAAAAGTATGCTTTGAAAGTTCGTTATGTATTGTATTATCCAAAGTTTTTCAAGACAAGCAAAATGTTTATGAAGAAAGTTGTGTATTGTAAAATGCCAAATGAGTATTGTTTAAAGTTAGAAAAAGAGGCCAATGATGCACATACTAGACGGGACTTAGAGTTTACGTGTTACCTTGGGGATGGTGACTCTGAGGATACACTACTGGGGCTCGAAGGTTCTTAGTCAATAAATAAAAATTAGGAATTTATAGGACAAAGTCCAATAATACTTAGGAATAGCTCGTACGACCTCCACAAGACCATTCATCCATCCAAATTTCACCGAGTGCATCTAATTAGTACTATCAACGAGTTCTTGGCTTATGGTGATTTGTCGAACCAGTTTGCTTCGACTCTAGTTTTTCTAGCTCTCTTTGTCTGAGATGGGGTAGGTGTAGCCTTAATTTTTGAACTTAAAATGTTTAATGCAAAAGGGGGGCTTGATTGGCTGGTGGCTGGGTTTAAGTGGACAACAATATCGGCAATCGCGGTCAATATGTCAGGCTGTTTCTTGTGCTTTGAAAATGATAATAATCTGATACTTTGCTGTTTTTCACTTGGTTATGATCCTGTGTAGATTACTTTTTCAGGAACGAAAAAGACTTAAGTGTGGGGATGTTTGATGTGTTGTAAAACACACTTACTTTCCGATTGGAAATTTTAACAAGAAAGAAATCAAGTTTGTTGTGTGGTCGGCAAAGTTGTTATTCATTTGTTTTTAAGGAGACAAAACCTTAATAATTGTTTTGTGGCTGGAAATAAAACCCAACGTGGGCAGCAACAACAAGAGGAAAACAATATAAAGCAATCCCATCTTACAACCTGGTCCGTTCGGAGAGCAAGAGAACCAAGAAAAATTCAGATTTTGCATTTGTTGAGCCAAGGGAAGAAGGAGAGCAACCAAAGAGGATTCAGGACAGCAGCTAGGGTGGTTTATTCATCACTAAACTCAGCCCCAAATTGATAGTAAACATCCATTAAACTTTGCTTTTTGTTTATGTTCATACTCTTTTGATTTTGATCTTTAAACTTGAATTGATTCGCATTAGAATTGAAGATTGAGTTGTGCTTGATTGAGATTGATTCTTGAATGATTTTAATTATGTTTATGTTGAGTTTTATGGTGTTTACTTTGATGTTTAGCTGCTGTCCAAACTTAATGTGTAGCCTGTTGGTGCATTTTGTGACCGTCGCTATGCAATTCTGACCAGCGGAACGCCACAGGCGAAGTTAGCACAACTTCGCCTTAGGCGAAGTTAGAACAACTTCGCCAACGGCGAAGTTGTAACAACTTCTGCCTTAGGCGAAGTTATTACAACTTCGCCTTAGGCGAAGTTAGCACAACTTCGCCTACTGAAGCCCAGGCCCGTAAATGTTTGTCTATATATAGTTGTGTCTTGTTTAGTTTTAGGTTATCTAGAAATCAGTGTGTGTTTGAGCAGCTTGTTTATTGAGAGAGAGTAAGAGACTAGAGTCGTGTGAGACGACCCGAGGTAGAGCTCACCTCGGGTCAGTCGTGTTTTCTGTTTTTGTTACGGTATGTAACGTGATTATTTTATATATGAATCTGCAGATTTGTTTATCCCGTTCTAGTATTTGTTTGTGTATTTGATCGTGTACGTGTTTGTGTTATTCGTCTGTACACCATAAACGAGTCTAGGAGGATTCCGCACTCCTAGACCTCGTGCGGATCTCGTATCGATCGGCGACGCCCCGGGGCGACTTACAAGTGGTATCAGAGCCTTAGGCTCTTACGCTATGGTTCGAGATCTGCGTTTTGGTGTTTTTGGCACGTTTCTGTGCGTTTCTGGCCGAACAGTTCTTCAGGCGAAGTTATTGTTCATCAGGCGAAGTTGCCGTCACTGTTCGTAGGGTTTCAGCGAAGATATAAGGTCCGGCGAAGTTATGAACAGGCGAAGTTGACTTTAGGCGAAGTTGACTTCTCGGCGAAGTTATAGCCCGGCGAAGTTATAGCCAGGCGATGTTAACTTTTGGAATTTTCCGTCTGTATGGCCAGGTGTACACGATTATTGTGATACCGAAGATGTTGTTCCGTCAATGAGTGATCTTGTTATCTTTTGGTTTTACGTGTGAACAAATACGTGTCAACTCTGATTTGGAGTTGAGGTTGTGAATGGGTTATTGTTTGAAACTGGATAGTGACACATATTCGGGTGTTTGTGGGAAAGGAAATTGTTGTTGTTCGTGGTGACCAACCGAAGAAAGTCAAATTGAACTGAAGGTTTTTCGTCATTACTGGATTGCGGTCAGAGCATATTATTTATGTTATCTTCAAGGCGTTCGAGAATTGGATCCTGAAACGTGATGCTTATTTATTAGAGTGAAGATTCTGGAACAAGTTGGATTTAACCGGGAATTAAAGTGTTTATGTTCCTGATCGTTATCCCTGGTGATTGAAGATGCTTCAGATTTTTTAATGGTCGTGTGTTAGATTCTGTCAGGGTGGTTTTGTGATGAAATTGATCACTTGATGTTGAGTAGTTGAAGATTAAACCTTATCGTATGCCGACGAGTTGGTGAAGTTGTGGAGGAAGCCCAACTTCATGTGTTGGTGAAGTCAGATGGACCCACGTGATTGGTTGAGATGATCTATTGGCACGAGGATGCATGCATTACAAAGACCTCAATCGTTATAGTCGGAGAAGCTTACACTGAAGGGGAGATCTGATATGGAAGACGCTGGGTGATTGGTAGATTTGTGAAGCTACAGGACAGTTTCTGACACGGCTGGTTGACTGCAAACAGAAGATCATCAGTTAAGAGGGAGTCTGTTGGTGCATGTTTTGTAACAGATGATCTTTCGTGTTTGTTAGAATTGAGAGCAACGGTCAAAGGGGAGACTGTTGGTGCATTTTGTGACCGTCGCTATGCAATTCTGACCAGCGGAACGCCACAGGCGAAGTTAGCACAACTTCGCCTTAGGCGAAGTTAGAACAACTTCGCCAACGGCGAAGTTGTAACAACTTCGGCCTTAGGCGAAGTTATCACAACTTCGCCTTAGGCGAAGTTAGCACAACTTCGCCTACTGAAGCCCAGGCCCGTAAATGTTTGTCTATATATAGTTGTGTCTTGTTTAGTTTTAGGTTATCTAGAAATCAGTGTGTGTTTGAGCAGCTTGTTTATTGAGAGAGAGTAAGAGACTAGAGTCGTGTGAGACGACCCGAGGTAGAGCTCACCTCGGGTCAGTCGTGTTTTCTGTTTTTGTTACGGTATGTAACGTGATTATTTTATATATGAATCTGCAGATTTGTTTATCCCGTTCTAGTATTTGTTTGTGTATTTGATCGTGTACGTGTTTGTGTTATTCGTCTGTACACCATAAACGAGTCTAGGAGGATTCCGCACTCCTAGACCTCGTGCGGATCTCGTATCGATCGGCGACGCCCCGGGGGGACTTACATAGCCAAACTAGTTAGTTCTACTTAGGTTAGATGATTATTGTTAGGTTTTAGTAAGTAGTTTGGATTGTTGATTATCATGTCTTGAATTGTTAATGTAAAGTTTGTTTTAACATTGAATTAGGTTGTGTTTAGTGGCTGTGAATTTGTTAATTACACTTATATACCTCTTGCTTTGATTAATTGAATGAGTTTTGATTGATTGTTGCTTGTTAGAACTCTTTACTTGGTGTTTAGGGTTTGTTTGCGGGAAGTACAACCGTAGGGTTTAAGAGAGTTTATTAACTGAATATAATCAACGGGTAGACACCTTCTTAGAGACCGAGAGGTGATAGGAAGTAGGGTCGTCTCATAGCTTTTACTTGTTAGGACTAGGATCGCGCAAGAGCGGGTTTGGTTCTAGTCGGGTTTGGGTTTGTGAGCGATTAGTTGACCTAGTTTAAGTTGAAATAAATTGTTCCTCTATCCTTGGTTGCGCAGTATTCGTCTCCATTAGGGTAGTGTGTCGGTGAGACTGAAAAGAGAGTCGGCATTAGAGCACGTTAACAATTCGTCACCCGGTTTGTTCTTAAAATCAACTAAGTGTACGTTAGGGTTTGTTAGTGAGACCGAGAGGTAATCTAGCTTCCTTAGTGAACCTTAGTTGTGTCATTCCTTAGGAGCCGATGTCGTGAGATTCTACAATCCAATAGCTTACTATACCTTCAATGGGATTCTTACCTAGGTAGACGTTTTTCCCATTGATAAATCTTATTTTCACAGTTTCGTCTAGTTTTCTTAATTTAAGTTTTTTAAGTTAATATTAGTTAGGTTAAGTAGTTAATAATATAAAAATCATTTAAAAAATATATTATTCTTAGGTGAGTCTTATTTAGGGTTAAGTATTAAATACGTTTTCACGTGTCCTTGTGTTCGACACTCGGACTTCCTTAGTGCTATACTATTAGTGATCGGTACACTTGCCGGTTTTGTGTGGCTTCTTTAGGATTTTCGTTTAATAAATTTAAAGCTTAGTTGTGAGAGCATCGTTATACACACATCACTTACATTCGTATACATTAGCTCAGAATTCTCTGTAACCACACAAACTTAGCTTTATTGTATTAGTTGATCATAAACTCCTCCCATTGTAACCCGATTTTGATATTAATAAAGTGGTGATAGACGATTTGTCATCACCCGGGGTTTTTATCCTTTGATCTAATCCAGATCAAGGGTTTTTCCTCGCAACAAATCACAGTGTTCATCCTTATTTCATTTACACAATCTATATTTTTATCATAGCACTATACCTCACAATTACTGATTTGGTTACATAATCCTTAGTTGATTTTCGACCAAAACAAAACATATTTATGTGTTGTTAACTAGTTACTTAAAAATGCTAGTTTGTTAAGTTTGAATGATGAACCGTGGTTCCATTCAGAGGATCCTTGGATCCTCTTCATGGATAGAGAATCCAATGTGAGAGGAACATGATTAGGTATCCTGCTGAAATCGCCACAGGGGGACTTAATACCCCAGTCCATTGCATGTGCATTCAAGCCACCAACATTGAGGCAGAATACGAAGCACTTATCGCAGGTTTACTTTTAACCAAATAGATGAGGATCAGGTATCTTCAAGTTTATATAGATTCTTTACTTATAACTAACTACTTTAACGGCTCTTATACTGTGAAAGGTGAGAATATGATCAAGTATTTAGGAATTGTAAAGGAATTAGCAAAATCCTTTGAGTTGTTTAGTATCATACAGGTACTACGAGAAGAAAATGCTGGGGGCAGATGCCTTAGCAAAGTTAGCATCATCATTGAAGATCCCGGGTGATGTAAACATACCTATCATTCATATATTGTCTCCGAAAACTGGAGAACAAGAAGCCATGGAGGAAACAGTGGATTGCATAGAGAAACATATGGATCCTTCATCCTCCCCAAAAGTAGGATCTTGGATCCTTCCAATTAAGAAGTTCCTTCAAGATGGAGAAATCCCTACAGGGGAAAATTCTAAAGTTTTTCAGATTGAAGGTATCACAATTCATTATTTTACAAGATATTGTATATAGAAAATCTCTTGCAGGACCTTATTTGAGATGCATCGAGGATCCTGAAATACAAGAGGTACTCCAAGACTTCCACGAAAGTGACTGCAGCAACCACACTGGGGGAAGAGCATTATTTTCAAGGATATTTAGGACTGGATACTCCTGGTCAACAATGAAGAAGGATGCAATGGAATACTCAAAGAAGTGTGATGCTTGTCAAAGGCATGCAAACATCCTTCATCAGCCAACAGAACCAATGTATCCTATATCCTCTTCATGGCCTTTCATGAAATGGGGAATGGATATTGTTGGCAAGCTACTAAAGGCACCAGGGGGAAAGGTCTTTATGCTTGCTATGACAGAGTACCTCTCTAAATGGATTGAAGCAGAAGCATTCGTACAAGTCCGAGAAAGGGAAGTTATATCCTTCATTAAAAGAAATATTATAACTAGATTTTGTATCCCATATGAAATTGTTTGTGATAATGGATCTCAGTTTATTGGGAAAAGAACTACTAACTTTTGTGACAGTTGGGTCATCAAGATGATTACTTCTACACCGGTTCATCCTCAAGCTAACGTCCAGGCAGAGTCAAGTAACAAGATCATCATCAACAATTTGAAGAAAAAGTTGGGATCCAAAAAGGGTAAATGGGCTGAAGAGCTTCCTTATGTTCTTTGGGCTGATAAAACAACACCAAGGAATGCAACAGGTCAAACACCCTTCTCATTGTTGTTTGGATCAGAAGCTGTAATCCCTAAAGAAATGGTGGTTCCTACTGCCAGAACAAGCTTCCGTGATCCTGAGGCCAATAATAAAATCCTTCTCGAAGACCTGGATACTTTTGAAGAACTCAGAGACCTAGCCAAGATCAGAATGGCAGCATATTAACAATGGGTAGCTGGGGCATACAACAAAAATATAGGGATCCGAATATTCCAAGAAGGATATCTAGTCTTGAGAAAAGCCTTCCAAAATACAACTAACCCTGCAGATGGAAAGCTAGCACCTAAGTAGGAAGGCCCCTACTTGATCGAGTCAGAAGCTGGAAAGGGGGCATATCACCTGCTGACAATGGAAGGCTACCGATTACCCAGAGCATGGAATGCTATTCATCTCAAGAAGTACTTTTTTCTAATCAGGATCTAGTATCCTCCAGGATGGAATATCCATATAGGATCAAGGATCCTGAAATTGGTAATATCTATCTGATCACTTACTTAATTAAGTTTTTTATTAATTTAAGGATAACTTATTCTTAACGTTTATTTTTTCCCAAGTATCGAATAAATATGCAGGATTCTAGTTAGAGTATTAATGTCAAAGAGGTTAGCCACCTCTCCTTTACATTTAAAGGTATCTTACTATTTCCCTTAGCCTAGCCCACGTTTAAGGTATGACCCCTGATGTTTATATTGTTGGGAGCAGATTTTTTATTCTCAGGATTGATCATGATTTAAGGATTTCGACCTATCCTGCCATGCAAATATTCTGAGGATTATATTTGACTAATTCAATTGTCCTTTATTATTTTTGTTTGTTTCGCAGATAAAACCACGTGTTTAATGTAATTATAAGAACGTGGGTTTGTAACGGCTTCGTCAACTCGAACGTGGGCAGCAACAGATCATGGGAGACTTAGTCTAGGGTTTATTCCGGATTTCTCGGAATTTTAGTTGTACTCTTTGGTTTATTTAAACGAGCTGATATGATCAATTAGAACACACACTTCACTTACTTAGTTATCAACGCTCATTGTAACACTTAGTATATGATCGATTATCATCTCTACCACTTGTAATCACCTTTTTTGTTATTAATAAATAGACGGTGATAGGTTTCACCGTCCGGGGGTTTTTTTGTGCCAGAGATCCTTACGATCAAGGGCTTTTTCCCTCAAAATCAAATCATTGTGTTCACTCTATTCTTGATCAAGCACTCTACCTCACATACGAATTTGATCACAAAATTACTTTGTTAATTTTTTACCGAAACAATTTGGCGCTCACCGTGGGGCAAACGGTGATTTGATCATTATTAACCCCCAAAATAAACCCCACTTTCAACATCCACAACATGTCTTCCCAACCGAAGAATGTTTCCTCTTCTGCCGCAACTTCAGATTCCTCTGTGATGCCTTCTATGCCTCCTCCTCCTCCTGCTGGTGGTATCCGGAAGAAACCTGACAACACTCAGAAGAAACCTGCTACCCCAGTGTTTTCAGGATCAAGACTGTCTACCCAGGATCCCATTATGGTATCCAACAATGACCTTCTATGTATAGACGGTTACAGGAACAGATGGATCGCCAAAACAAGACCAACCCGATGCTCATGAAGGAACTGGAAGATATCAGGAAAGCCAAGAAGCCGGTGGAATAATTCACACCACTGATCCCGAGATCTCTGGATTTCACTCCTCCAGGATCCTCAGGATTGGTGCGTCCGGAGTCGACCATGGCGTACAACCCTGGATCCTCACCTTTCCAGCACTCAGGGTCTACAGGATTGCACTCATCTGGATCCCAAGGATACTTGCATGCATCCACTGTTGGTCCTTTTCAACATGCAGGATCCTCAGGATTGTTTCAAAAGTCCGGGTCCTCAGGATTGTTCCATCAGGCAGGATCCTCAGGTCCTTATCAGCAGGCGGTATCCTCAGGATATCAGCAACAAGCAGGATTTTCAAGATTATTTCAACAGTCCGGGTCCTCAGGATTGTTCCATCACGCAGGATCCTCAGGTCCTTATCAGCAGGCGGTATCCTCAGGATATCAGCAACAAGCAGGATCCTCAGGAGTATCCTCATCAGGATTCTCTAATCCATTTGTTCAGACTCAGCAGTTCACAGGATCCATTGAGGTGCACCAAGGAGACTTTATCCCGATACTGGCTAACCCTTCTACCACTCCATTTGCTACTCCGGGAAATACTATGTTTGGGAATGTAAGCTACAACACCCAGACTGTTCCTCAGAATATTAATCAGGGTAACACCTTCAATAGAACACCCTTTAATGCTAATCAAGGATTTTTGCAGGATGCAAGCATAAGTTCAAGTTTAGTCTGGAAATTACAGAAGCTTAAGAACATGATCTCAACTGCTCCTGGCGTAATCCGTCCCATAGCTGAAGGTCCCACTGACAGTCACATAATATCCCAATTTTTACCATCAGTTGGTGACGTACAGATCCCAAAACGGTTTCAAACCCCAAATATGAAACTATATGATGGTTCAACAGATCCTGAGGAACACGTTGCACAGTATAGAGAGCGTATGAAGATCAATCCAATCCCATGGAAATCAAGGAAGAATGTCTCTAAAAAGGATTTGGGTCTACGTTGACTGGAGCAGCCATGAAATGGCTACTGAGTATCCCTCTTAACACCATCACCTCCTTTTTGTCATTTTGTTAACTTATTTAATAACCAGTTTTCTTGTAGTAGAACGTTTGAGAAGATGACAGGTGATCTTTATAGGGTTACCCAGAATACTGGGGAATCCTTGAGAGATTTTATTACCAGGTTTAGCAAGGAGTCATTGGAGATTCCAAATCTAAATCCTGCTTCGGCAGTGGAAGCTCTTAAGTTGGGGTTAGAGAAAGATTCCTCTTTCTATGATGATCTTGTTATGACTCCATGCAGGTCGTTAGATGAAGCAAGAAGCAGAGCTCTGAGGTTTATCAGGCTAGAAGTCGTAAGAAAAACTTTAAAATGATCGATATCCCAAATTATGATCAGACGAACAGGAAAGCAGATCCCCTGGAAAATCATATCGATCAAAACCTTACTATAAACCTGATAACCCCAGGATTAATGCAGTAGATGATGAAGATGATGAAGAATATCCTAAGATCTCTGAATATTGTTTTTCTGTTGATATTGGTGGATTAATGTGTACCATGCAGGACTAAGCTAAAAAAGCTAGATGGCCAAAGAAAACGGAGAAACAAGGAACCTGGAAAGACAAGTCAAAATGGTGTTCCTTCCAAGAGGATTTCGGACACTTGACTGAGGATTGCATTGCAATCAGAAGGGAGATTAGCTATCTTCTCAGCAAGGGCCACTTGAATGAGCTGCTTGGCCGAAAGAAGAGAAAAGAACAAGATCCTGAAAAAGTTCCTAAGAAGGCAATCCCTCCACCAACAGATGCAAAAACAATCCTGTTCATATCCAGAGGATTCGACATCAGCAAATCCAAATGGAGCCTTCAGATCAAGAAGATACAGCCTTCATGACTCCCACATGTATTTATTGTTATATTTCTATGCCCTTTGGACTTAGAAATGTAGGTGCAACCTATCAGAGGTTAGTTAACATGATGTTCAAAGAGAAACTAGAAGACAAGATGGAAGTTTATATTGATGATATGGTGGTGAAGTCCAAGAAAGCTAAGGATCACCTCCAGGATCTCAAGACTGCATTTGATATCCTCGACAAATATAACATGAAGCTGAATCCTTCAAAGTGTCATTTTGGAGTGAAGGCTGGCAAATTCTTGGGATACATGGTCACCAAAAGGGGGATAGAGGCGAGTCCAGAGCAGATACAAGCTATCCTGAATCTGAAATCCCCAGCATCAGTCAAAGATATTCAAAGGCTAACTGGCAGGATAGCAGCGCTCAACAGATTCATATCCAGATCCTCAGAAAAGTGCAAAAAATTTTATGATATCCTGAGGAAAAACAAGAAGTTCGAATGGACCAGTAAGCATGAGGAAGCTTTAATATCCTTAAAATCTTATCTTTCTTCGACTCCTCTACTGGTAAAACCCGAATAAGGTGAACCTCTATCTCTATATCTAGCTGTATCAAATAATGCGGTAAGTGCAGTTTTAGCCAAGGATCTCGAAGGTTAACATCATCCCATCTATTATGTAAGTAAAAGTCTCATGGATGCTGAAACCAGGTATTATTATCTTGAGAAATTAATTTTAGCACTTATTATGGCATCTACTAAAATTAGACACTATTTTGAAACTCACCCTATTTGTGTTAAAACTAATTACCCTATCAAGTCTGTTTTGAGAAAACCAGAAATGTCAGGTAGGATGGCATAATGGGTTGTAAAGCTGAGTGCATATGATATAGCATATGAACCTAGGACTGCCATCAAATCCCAGGCATTAGCAGACTTTGTGGCCGATTTCACCAGGGAAATTAAAGAAGAGTGAGACTTGGAAGTCCAACAACTTAAAGAAACCAAAGATAAGTGGACTCTATACACTGATTGGTGCCTCAAACGTTAGAGGAACAGGTCTCGAGATCCTGCTGAAATCGCCAAAGGGGGACATTATACCTCAATCCATATCCTGCGGATTTCAAGCCACAAATAATAAGGCAGAATATGAAGCTTTGATAGCAGGATTACAACTAGCAATCGACATGAAATCAGGTTTATTCAAGTACATGTTGATTCATTATTATTAACTAATCATTTTAATGGTTCATATACTGTTAGAGGAGAAAAATTGATGAAATATTTAGAGCTAGTAAAAAAACTAGCAAAGTGTTTTGAAATGTTTGATATTTCACAGGTACCTAGAGAAGAGAATGTTGAAGCAGATGCCCTAGCGTATTTAGCTTCATCCTTCAGGATGCCGGAAGGTGTCAAGATTCCTATCATACATATCTTGAACCCAGCAATAGGATAAGAAGGTGTCAAGGAAATATCAGATGATGACGAAGATATGGGAGTCAAGAATCCTGAGGATAATGAAAATTCTTGGATTATCCCGATCAGGAGATATATTAAGGATGGATTTATTCCAAAGGATGAAAACCCGAAAGCTTTTCGCACATAGGTAATCCCATATACTATAATGAATGATATATTATACAGGAAATCTCTTGCAGGACCATATCTTAGGTGCTTGGAGAAGGCAGAAGCTCAAGAAGTTCTTCAGGATATCCATGAAGGAGATTGTGGGAATCACACTGGGGGCAGAGCACTATTCTCCAAAATCCCGAGGACAGGATACTTTTGGCCAACGATGAAGAGGGATGCTATGAATTATTCTCAGAAATGTGATGCATGCCAAAGACAGAGCAACATTTTGCACCACCCAGCAGAACCCTTGTATCCTGTTATATCCCCTTGGCCTTTCATGAAGTGGGGAATGGATATTGTCGGAAAGCTACCCAGAGCTCCAGGAGGAAAAGTCTTTATGCTGGCTATGACAGATTATTTCTCGAAGTGGACTGAAGCGGAGGCTTTTGTTCAAGTCAGAGAGAAAGAGGTTATCTCATTCATCAAGCATAATATCCTGACAAGATTTGGAGTCCTAGCAGAGATAGTGTGTGACAATGGCTCACAATTCATTGGCAAGAGAATAACTAGCTTATGTGCCAGTTGGGGAATCAAGATGATCACCTCAACACCTGTACATCCTCTGGCTAATGGTCAGGGCGAGTCAAGCAACAAAATCATTATCAATAACTTGAAGAAAAAGTTGGGGTCTAAGAAAGGAAAGTGGGCCGAGGAACTACCATTTGTTATTTGGGCGGATAGGACCACTTCAAAGAATGCTACTGGTCAGACTCCTTTCTCATTGGTATTTGGAGCTGAAGAAGTTATCCCTACAGAGATGGTTATCCCTATAGCTAGAATCACTCATCAGAATCCCGAAGATAATACTCAAAGTCTACTTGAAGATCTAGATGCAGTAGAAGGGCTCAGGGATTTAGCAAAGATCAGAATGGCCTCTTATCAGCAGAAGATAGCAAAGTTCTACAACAAGAATATCAGGGTTCGTAGATTTCAAGAAGGGGATTTAGTTCTCCAAAAAGCTTTTTAGAATACTACAAATCCTGCGGATGGAAAGCTTGCACCAAAGTGGGAAGGTCCTTACTTTTTTGAGTCAGAAGCAGGAAAGGGGGCATACAGATTGTCTACTTTGGATGGTGACTTATTACCAAGGGCTTGGAACGCTATCCACCTCAAAAAATATTTTATGTAAGACTTCTATCCCGAGGATAATTGCTATCCTGAGAAATTTAACAGTGATATTAAACAATTAAGGTATGTATTCGAATATATTATCTTTTATTCATTTTCAATATCATTATTCTTTTATCATAATACTGACTTAAGCATTGGAGGGGTGTTAGATTTGACTGTTTTGTAGCCTGAAGATATGTGGTATTCCCACATGGAATGAAGTTAATAAGGGCCTTGTTTCCAGTTTATTCCTAAGGTTTAAGGGGTTTTCACCTCTTCTAAGGGCCTTGTCACTAGTTCTTCGGGCCTTGCCATCAGTTGAGGTATTATTTGATGCCTTCTAAGGTTTAAGGGGTTTTCACCTCTTCTTAAGATCGCCTGTAGCGCATGTTTATTCAGCCGTAGCTTGAGAGGCTGGGCCAGCACATGAAATATAATGACTTGTTACCTTGCTATCCTCAGCTTTTGGTTTGAATCTCGAGTTAATGGTAGACGTACCATCCCTAAGGATTAAGGGGTTTTCACCTCTTCTAAGGGCATTGTCGACAGTTTATTCCTAAGGTTTAAGGGGTTTTCACCTCTCCTAAGGGCCTTGTCGCCAGTTTGTCCCTAAGGTTTAAGGGGTTTTCACCTCTTCTAAGGGCCTTGTCGCCATTATATTCAGGCCTTGTCGCCAGTTTATTTAGGCGTTGTCGCCAGTTTACTTGGGCCTAGTCGCAAGAATTTCTGAATTTATTTTCAAGATTATGTTAACATTGCAGGTCTATCAGTATATCCCTAAAATCGAAGGAACATCCTGAAAAACGATCTTATTACAAGGATGAAATGGTCTAGACATTATCAGAGTTAATTGCTATATGATTCTGGTATGATTTCCTATTTGTGAATATTCTATATTACTTATCTTATTTATAAGATGGATTTTATGACTTGGTGTTGGTTTATTAAATTAAACCTAAATTGTTATTAAAGAATTTCATTCTTAATAAACTCAATTTTTTACTTAAAGATTTAATAATAGAAACAGGGATAAAATACTAACATAAGTCATAAAAAGTTGTTATACTAATATTTAAGTGCAGGATAAGATGATTCAGGTTTCACTCAAAACAAGAGCCTATCCACCTAAACCATATGATTATTCAAAACATGAAACAAAACATTGTTTGGGCTTCGTCCTGAACCAGGATCCCTCCACCCAAACCATTATCCTAGGCATATTATATTGTTCATACATAACCAAAACATAAATTGTTCAAACAAACCACCACCGGAAACACATCAAATAACCTGAAAACCAGGCTCAAACCTTGTCACCATCACCCTCCTTCTTTCCCGCTTCTGCCACCTCACTAGCACCTTCCTCCTTCATCACCTCGGAAGTACCTGCAGCCTCGGCTTCTTCAAACTTCTCACCCCTCAACATCTTCAGCTTCTTTGCCCAAGCTACGGAATTCCAGGAATCCATCACATAGCCCTTTGCTTGCACCTTCTACGACATCTTGAGCGTTAACTCCAGGATACTTGTAGCCACAGACCTCTTGGCCTCTTCAATAAATTAGGATTTCTCCAACTCGAATGAAGCTTTAAGATCCACAATCTCTTTTTCCTTCTATATGAAGCTTTATCCTTGTGTCTGCTGCATGTTGAAGATCTGCAATCTTGCCCTCAGCCTCTCTCAGAGCCAATTCAGCATTTTGGAGCCTTTGGTGGTAATTTTCAATTCCCTGTTATCCTTAGGTTAACATAATTTTTCGGCAGATTATTATTCTCGGGATAAATAAGGATACTTACTATTCCAAGAAGAATGGCTATAGCTTGTAATTTCTCTCCGGCTTCAGCATTGCTCATGTCAGCGAAGGGTTCAGTCTTGGCTGAGGTGGTAGCCTTCCTTTTCTTCTGGGCAGCACTCTTTTGGCTAGTAGTTGAAATCCTCGGATTTGGGGATAGAGTCTTGGAATGCTCTTGCTTTACCACAGTTCTGTCCTCAATGAAGTCGTCCAGGTCGATTAGGCTGAAGGAAGATTTTGATTTCGGCATTTCTGTTCAACAATTTATCAAGTTATTTTCGAAGAAAGCAAAATCCTGAGGGTTCTATGAAATACTCAGGATACTTACCAGAAGACATACTTTCAGAAGATCTCACGGCAGTTGTGCTGGTGTCACCTATTTCTCCTTCAAATCGAAATTCCCTTTCTTGTGCCGGGATTTTGAACAAAGCTTTGAGCCTTCGATTCGTATCTTTTCTATACCTCACTAAATCATCAAAATCAACTGCAAAAGAGAAGATGCATTAACACAAACTGTTGCTAAAAGAAATTCTATCCTAAGGATTTCCTACCCTTATGAACCCATTCAACAGGCAAGTTTACTCCGTCGGGGATCGAGTCACGGCGTACAAAGAAGAATTTTTCTTCAAATTATGGTCGTTAGCAGACACTTTGGGGACCATGTAGAGGTGGCTGGTTTTGGATTGGAGGAAATAACGGTGAGACCCATGTGTACGAAGGTTATAGGTTGCGGCTATCTCAGGAATACCTATGGACAGTTCATGGGTTCTATTCAAGCGATCTATTGTAGATAAAACTCTCCACACCATTGGCATAACTTGGGAGTAGGAGAAGCTGGTAATATCGAAAAACTCCTTAATGAGCTGGGAAAATGGACACGAAAAGGCCGATTGAAAAAGGGTAATAGAAAAAACAAACCCAAGTTTCAGACGAAAAATCAGCTTTGGCTTTAGGGTCATATGGTCTGACGACGGCCTTAGCGGGTAACAAGCCGGAATTTTTACGAAATCTAATAACGAGATCGTTGAAGAGACACTGATCCTCATCAGTAGTAGGGATGTGACCCTGATCGATGAAATCCTCATAGGTTGTGAAAGAGTAAGGGTTGAGCGATCGAGGGGTTCTTTTTCTCATTGTTGTTCGAATTAAACAAGAAGCTTCAGAGAATTAGAAGATGAGAGAGAAAAGAACTGACCTGGTTATGAAGCAATGAAGAGATAATTGTGATTTTGGGATTTGGGAATGGGTTAATTATAACCTAAAAGGACGGTTATAGGTTTTCCTCAATTCGCGTGCCGCCCTTTCAAGTCGCGGAGATATTTTCAAGTTAAAAATTTAAAATTTTTACAGCTGTCATGCGCTAACTGTAAAATAGGGGGTAATTGTTGGGAGCATATTTTTTATCCTCAGGATTGATTATGATTTAAGGATTTCGACCTATCCTGCCGATGCAAATATTCTGAGGATTATATTTGACTAATTCAATTGTCCTTTATTATTTTTGTTTGTTTTGCAGATAAGACCACGTGTTTAATGTGATTATAAGAACGTGGGTTTGTAACGGCTTTGTCAACTCGAATGTGGGCAGCAACGGATCATGGGAGACTTAGTCTAGGGTTTATTCCGGATTTCTCAGAATTTCAGTTGTACTCTTTGGTTTATTTAAACGAGCTGATATGATCAATTAGAACACACACTTCACTTACTTAGCTATCAACACTCATTGTAACACTTAGTATACGATTGATTATCAGCTCTACCACTTGTAATCCCCTTTTTTGTTATTAATAAATAGACGGTGATAGTTTTCACCGTCCGGGGGTTTTTTGTGCCGGAGATGCTCACGATCAAGGGCTTTTTCCCTCGAAATCAAATCATTGTGTTCACTCTATTCTTGATCAAGCACTCTACCTCACATACGAATTTGATCACAAAATTACTTTGTTAATTTTTGACCGAAACACATATCTTCCATGGTTTAAAGGTTTTCACCTTTCTTATAAATTAGAGTTTCTACACTCTCGCCTGGAGCGCACGCTATCCAATGTATAGTCCGGGGCAACGGAACCAGTACACGGTTAGTGGCTGACAATTTCGTTGTCTTCGGCTATATGGAGGATCCTACGATTTATGGTATACATACCATACCACCGGTTTATAACATTTTCATGTTATCTCACGTTTGGGCTAAATCCCGGTTTGACGAGTCCCAGTTAACATCCATATCTTTGGGTCAGTCCCGAGTTTGAGCTTGTCCCCAGTTTTTGTGCTTGTCCCCAGTTCACGGGCTTGTCCCCAGTTTATTTATGGGCTTGTTCCCAATTTAATGGGTCTAATCCCAACTGGTTTTATAAGTCATTTGCAACAGATGTCCTAAGTTCAACTACTCGGATCAACGCTTATGGATTCAAAATCCTTAATTATTTCTACAAGGATCACTATTTATGGTAACTAAGGTCTACTCAGACCTTATGGTATGATTTCTACCTATCAGTTTACATATATTTGGTTAAAATCTTTATAAACTCTATTATTTAAGGATATAAAATTCTTAGTTTATTTTTACAAGGATATTCTATCCTAAAAACTGTACTCGAAGATAATTCTTAAAACTCTCAATAAAGCTAAGACTATAGTAAATTTAACTTGATAATGACAGATGATAACACGTAAATAGTCAAAAGATATTATTTATTAAAAACCTACTTAAAATTACCAAAAGTTAACCTGGACTTCACCATTTAAACATGGACCATCCATCCGGGTTAAAGTAAGTTGTTACTAACAGTTTAACCGAGTGCAGGAAAATAAAAGTCAGGGGCTTCAAAGGCTTCATCCACACAAACAGAGGATCCATCCACCTTTGCCACCCCTTGAAATTGTCTTAAGGATCACTGATCCTTCACCCTAATTACTATTGTCTGTTTCAAACCATTATCCATAAAAACATAAACAAGCAAAATAAAAAACGGGCTCTGGCCTTGTCTTTGATATCCTTCATTGCCCGTTCAAGCAGCTTCCTCACCATCTGTTGCACCCTTTCCTTTCTCAGTCTCGACCATCTCCTTTGCTCCACTTGTTCCAGCTTCATGCCCATCCGTCATCACCACATCCTCTTCGTCACCAAGAGCCACCAAAGCTGGCTGCCATTTCTTTACATCCCAAGAAGCCTTATCAAAAGTAGGATCATCGGCTTCAGTCGCCATCTTGATCCTAGCCTGCAGTACCGACCTTGCTGCCCACATCTTTGCTTCCTCCGTGGCCTACTTCACTTCATCTTGGTGTTGGGCTTCTATAGTGGATAACAGATCCTCCAAGCGCTTCTTGTCTTTAGTGAGCTGGGCTATGGCTTTATCCTTGGTGACCGCTACCTTCCCAATCCCGAGAGGCTATCTCTTATTTGGCTCACAACCTTGTCATAATGATCTTTGCAAGCATTCACAGCCTATGACCAACAATTATGTAAAAGTTAGAAGAATACCGGATCTTTAAATTCAAGATAACAGGATAAATGATGCTTACAGTAAGGATCATATCAAAATGAGTCTCAGGTTCTGAGGATCTTTTTCTCTTGAAAGCTACTGATTTAGCCTTGGTAGTTGTGGTCCTTGGCTCGGAAGTGGTAGTTTCCTTCAAAGCTTCATTCTTGGAGGTTTGAGGAGTGATCAGACTGTTAATGTCCTCCAGAGAAAACTTACCAACGGATTTCTGAGATTTCTGAGCTCCTGCAGGAACCAAGTAACAGATAAGTATTCCATTTTATTTTATTTAACATACAAATACTAATCTTACTTGACATGTTGGAATCCGAAGAAATTTCACAGAAAGCCTCAACAAATCTAGCTTGAAAGGTCCTAACTTCAAGATCTTATGTGAGAAACCTTTTTGCTATTTCTTCTGTTCCAGGTAGCTTGGCCAAGGATGCAAAGTTTTCAACTAGAAAAAAGATTAAGAGTTAGATCATTGTTTCTCTGTTAAGGATCTGGGATCCTACCCTTTTTAACCCAAGTTAGAGATAAATCAGCCCCCCCCCCCCCCCAAGTATGGAGTTTTGATTCACAAAGAAGAACTGATTCCTCCAGAAGGACGTTTAAGGTTACTTTTGAAATCGGATTGGGTTGTCGAGGTTTAGACTTCAGCAAAAACCGGTTCGAACCGTGCGTAGTTAGGGTATAAAGATGTGACAACTCTTGGACACCGGAGTCGATCTTCTCATCCACTTTGATTCTTCGATGGTGCCTAAAACCCTCCAAATCATGGGCATGGCCTGGATATAAGACATGCCAGTGGATTCGATGAAACTCTGGGTAAAAGGAGGAAAAGAATATGTATAGCCAATGAAAAAAGGGCAGTCCGAAAAACAAACCCAAGTCTACGAGTAAACATCGCATCGGATCAACAATTCATATGGTCAGAAAACGGTTTCCGGTGGGAATAGTGGCCGGAATTCGTCAATCTCAGGGTCGGTGAACTTGCAGATCTCCATGGACGGATTGGTGATAAGGTTCTAAGGTTGCATCTCCGATAACTCGGAGTCATCAGACTGTTCGGAATGTTTAGAGGGAGAAGAAGAAGAAGAAGTGACAGACATCTCTAAAAAATATTATAAGAACAGAGAGAAAGAGAAGGATACCTGATTTACAGCTGGATTATGTGGTTATAAAAGGGTTGAAGGGATCACATATATAGGCGGCTGTAGTTAATAATAAGGGGTTTGATAATAATTATCGCTGACACACGTCTAATCATTTGATCTTTTGCAGGAATTCAAATTTCAAAATGACAGCTGTATTTCATAAACACCCGCCATTTTAGGGGCAATTGTTAGGGCATGAAATTTATGCTGAGGATCCTCTATCCTTGAATAATTTATGGATCAATTATCCTTGGGATATGCTCCAGGTTATAAAGGATCAAGGATCCTTGGTATTATTTATTTACTAATGAATGTATTTGAGCGGTGTTGTGTTTGATAGATATAACGGCTGGACGACTTGGTCATCCTATTTTTGTGCTACAGAAAGACTCCCGCACGTGGTCAAAAGAGATGGAACGACTAGTGGAAAGAGTGGCGTGATTATAGGAGATATACTTAGTTGCGATTTTTGGATATAAACGAGTTATGATCAACTAGATTCACACACTCACTTACTAGCTTACATTAGCTCAGAATTCTCTGTAACCACACACACTTAGCTTTATTGTATTAGTTGATCATAAACTCCACCCATTGTAACCCGATTTTGATATTAATAAAGTGGTGATAGACGATTTGTCATCACCCAAGGTTTTTTCAGTTGATCTAATCAAGATCAAGGGGTTTTTCCTCGCAAAAAATCACGGTGTTCATCCTTATTTTGTTTGCACAATCGATATTGTTATCATAGCACTATACCTCACAATTACGGATTTGGTTACATAATACTTAGTTGATTTTCGACCAAAACAATACATATTTATGTGTTGTTAACTGGTTACTTAAAAATGCTATTTTGTTAAGTTTGAATGATGATCCATGTTGATGATTGTTAAAAAAAAGTTAGGTAATGATATGAAGAAGATTAAGTCCATATACAGTTTTATATCTTAAAAATATGCATAAAATATATATTTGGTAATCCATGAATTACATTTATATACTTGATTGTGTTTGATTGTGTAACGTAGCTTTATATATATATATAATATTTAGCATATTATAAAAATGTAAAACAAAAAAAAACTAATATTATGATAAGAATTCTGGATTTTTATGACATGCTTAAGTGTTAAAATAATTCGAAAATGATAAGATATTTTTTACTTAATGGTTGCGATAAATAAATACATACGATTTACAAAAATTGCACTTAAAATGATGAAAATGCATTTTTGAAAGTCACCACATATAATATGAAAATATAACACATTTAATACATTCATATTTTATGTGTTATGTGTTCGACGTGATTTGCTTGACTTAACCGTTAAACCATTTGCTTAAATATTCGAAAATACGAATTTCGACGCAAAAAACGAAAGAGTTTCAAAAACTGTTTTAAAATAACATGAAAAACCAATGTATATACTAAGGCCAAGTTGGTAAAACTTGATCCTAGAAGGTTCGCTTCGCGAAACACGACGCAACAACGTGAAAAATGATCATTTTTATATAAATGTTAACGAAACCCAAACAAAAATAAATTTATAAACTAAACTTTAAAACCTATATATTTTAAATGTAAAAGTGTTTTCATACTTAAAACCATAAAAATATTTATACAAAACTGTTGGGTGTATATCTTTTATTCTCAGGATAAGCTATGATTCAAAGATTTTGAGCTATCCCGTCAACGCTAATATTTCGAGGATGAGGTTTGACTAATTCAATTGTCCTATATTATTTTTCTTTGTTTTGTAGATAAGATCACGTGGTAAATGTGATAATAAGAACGTGGACTACAACAGATATTATCTGGACTTCGTCAAATTCGAACTTGGGCAACTAACGGATTAAAGAAGAATTAGTCTAGGGTTTCCAGTTATTTCGGGATAACAGTTGTAATCTCTTCTTATATAAATGAGCTGATAATATCACTAGAACACACACTTTTCACGACTTAGCTCACTAGCAACCATTGTAACTCATAGCTTATGATCACTTATCAGCTCCACCTCTTGTAATCACCTACTTTCGTTATTAATAATATTGACGGTGATAGTTTTCACCGTCCGGGGGTTTTGTGTGCCGGAGATCATAATAATCAAGCGTTAATTCGATCAAAAGTTAAGTTCATAATCTTTAACCGAAGAGATTCGACTAAAGATTACGTTGTAAACTCTTGACCGAAACGAAGATTATCATAATCAAGGGTTTTTTCCGTCGTAATAATATCCTTGTGTTCACTCTTATTGTTAACAAGCACTCCACCTCACGCACTAATTTGATTAAAAGTTGCTTTGTCAATTTTTAACCGAAACAATTTGGCGCCCATCGTGGGGCAAAGGGTGCTTTGATCATTATCAACTCTCAAACTAAACCCTACTCTCAATAACCACAATATGTCTTCCCAACGAAGATTGTTTCCTCTTCTGCCGCAACCTCAGATTCCTCCGGGAAACCTTCCATGCCTCCTCCTCCTTCTGCTGTTGTTAATCCGAAGAAAACTGCTACTCCAGTATTTTCGGGATCGAGACCGTCTCCTTAGGATCCCGTTATGGTATCTAATAATGAACTTTTGTCTATTTATAAGCAGTTACAGGAACAGATGGATCGCCAGAACAAGACCAACCAGATGCTGGTGAAGGAACTGGAAGATATCAGAAAAGCCAAGAAGCCGGCGGAAGAATTCACCCCATTAATCCCGAGATCTCTGGATTTCACTCCTCCAGGATCCTCAGGATTGGTGCGTCCGGAGTCAACCACGGCGTACAAACCTGGATCCTTGCTTTTCCAGCACTCAGGATCTGCGGGATTGTACTCATCCGGATACCAAGGATACTTGCATGAATCCTTCGCTAGGCTGTTTCAACATGCAGGATCCTCAGGATTGTCGCAGCAGGGAGGATCCTCAGGTCCTTATCAACAGACCTTATCCTCAGGATTAGCGCAGCAAGGAGGATCTTCAGGTCGTTATTAGCAGGTGGTATCCTCAGGATTTCCGCAACAGGCAGGATTCTCAGGAGTACCTCCATCAAGGTTCTTCAATCCTCAGCAGCCATTTGCTCAGACTCTTCAATTTGCAGGGTCCTCCGAGATGCACCAGGGAGACTTCATCCCGATGCAGGCTAACACCTCGACCACTCCATTTGTCACTCCAGGAAATACCATGTTTGGGAATGCTAGCTACAATACTCAAACCGTTCCTCAGAATATCAATCAGGGTAACACTTTCAATACAATTCCTTTTAATGCTAATCAAGGATTTTTGTAGGATGCAGGCATAAGTTCAAGTTTAGCCCGAGAATTACAAAAACTTAAGGACATGATATCCAATGTTCCTGGTGTTACCCGTCCCATAGCTGAAGTTCCCACTGATAGTCACAGAATATCCCAATTTGTACCATCAATTGGTGACGTACAGATCCCAAAACGGTTTCAAACCCCAAATATGAAACTATACGATGGTTCAGCGGATCCCGAGGAACACATTGCACAGTATAGAAAGCGTATGGAGATCAACCCAATCCCTATGGAAATCAAGGAATCATGTCTTTGTAAGGGGTTTGGATCTACCTTGACCGGAGCAGCCATGAAATGACTACTGAGTATTCCTCCTAACGCTATCACTTCTTTTTCTCATTTAATTAACTTGTTAAATAACCAGTTTTCTTGCAGTAGAATATTCGAGAAAATAACAGGTGATCTTTACAGGGTTACCCAAAATAACAGGTGATCTTTACAGGCTTCAGCAGTAGAAGCTCTTAAGCTGGTGTTAGAAAAGGGCTCCTCTTTCTATGAAGATCTTGTTATGACTCCATGCAGGTCATTAGATGAAGCAAGAAGCAGAGCTCTGAGGTTTATCAGGCTGGAAGATGATAAGAAAAACTATAAGATCGGTATCCCGAAGTATGACCAGACGAATAGGTAGGCCGAATCCCTAGGAAAATTGTATCAGTCAAAACCTTATTACAAGCCTGATAACCCCAGGATCAATGCAGTTGATGATGAGGATAATGAAGAATATCCTAAAGTTTCTAAATATTGTTTTTCTGTTGATATTGGTGGATTAATGTGTGCCATGCAGGATTTAGGTGAAAAGGCCAGGTGGCCAAAGAAGGTGGAAAAACAAGGAGTCTACAAAGACAAATCAAAGTGGTGTGCCTTCCACGAAGACTTTGGACACTTGACTGATGATTGCATTGCTCTCAGAAGAGAAATTAGCTATTCTAAGCAAAGGCCACTTGAAAGAGTTACTTGGCAGAAAAAAGGGAAGAGAGTAGAATTCTGAGAATGTTCCTGAAAAGCCAACTCCTCCACCAACGGATGCAAAAACAATCATGTTCATATCCAGAGGATCCGACATCTGCGGAACCTCTTATTCTGCCGCAAAAAGAAATGCTGATCAGAGAAAGTTAGAAGTGGCTGACAGACCAACAAAGACATCCGTTCTCACTCAAACAAAGACCATGACCTTCGATGAAAGTGATAGAGTCAACATCCAGGATCCCCACCATGATAGTTTGGTAATAACATTATATGTATCTAACCATTATGTGCGCAGGATCCTTGTAGATGGTGGAAGCTCTGTTAACATTATTCAATTAGATGTGCTGAGAAAGATGAATATTCCTGAGGATGAGATTGTTCCAAGTTCCTCAGTAATGGTTGGATTCAGCGGAGAGACTAAGAACACTATTGGGGATATAAAGCTCCCAGTATACGTCGAAGGGGTAAATAAAATACAAAAATTTTGTGTTATAGACTGTTTGCCTTGTTGCAATATTATATTAAGCAGTCCCTGGATACACGACATGAAAGCAGTCCCCTCCACCTATAACCAATGTGTGAAACTCCCAAGTCCGTGGGGAGTCATCAAAATCATCAGCGATCAACAAGATGCAAAAAATTGCTACACATCCTCTATGAAGTGTACTGCCAAACCCCAGCAGGCATAGCAATTACAGAAACCAGCACGAGGCGTAATGGAGGCCAGGGAACAAGAAATCAAAGAAGTATTCCCTTATCCCGAGGATCCTGAAGTCAAAGTGCTGATGGGAACCAGCATTCCTGAGGATATTGAGTCAAAATTGCTCGATTTTCTCAAGTCAAAACTGTCGACATTCGCATGGAAACATGAAGATATGACAGGTATTTCCAAAGATATTATAACATATAAACTTGGAATTGATAATTCTTTCAGGCCAATCCATCAAAAGAGAAGAAAGTTTTCACCTGAGAGAAACATAATTATCCAAGAAGAAGTTGAAAGACTTTTGAAGGCAAATATGATCAGGGAAGTTCAACATCCCCGATGGTTAGCAAATGTAGTAGTGGTGCAGAAAAAGAATGGAAAATGGAGAGTTTGTGTGGATTTTACAGACTTGAATAAAGCCTGTCCTAAAGATCCATTCCCTCTGCCACATATCGATTCAATGGTAGATGCTACAGCCGACCACGAGATGCTAACGTTTATAGACGCATCCTCAGGATTTCAGCAAATCCAGATGGAGCCCTCAGATAAAGAAACACGACCTTCATGACTCCCACAGGTATTTATTGTTATATTGCCATGCCCTTTGGACTTAGAAATGCAGGTGCAACCTATCAGAGGTTAGTCAACATGATGTTCAAAGAGCAATTGGGGGACACAATGGAAGTCTATATCGATGATATGGCGGTGAAGTCAAAGAAAGCTGAGGATCACCTCCAAGATCTCAAGACTGCATTCGATATCCTCGACAAATATAACTTGAAGCTGAACCCTGCGAAGTGTCATTTCGGGGTGAAGGCTGGCAAATTCTTGGGATACATGGTCACCAAAAGGGGGATAGAGGCAAGTCCAGAGCAGATACAAGCTATCCTGAATCTGAAATCCCCAGCATCAGTCAAAGATGTTCAAAGGCTGATTGGCAGGATAACGGCACTCAACAGATTCATATCCAAGTCTTCAGAAAAGTGCAAAGAATTTTATGATATCCTGAGGAAAAACAAAAGGTTCGAGTGGACCAGTAAGCATGAGGAAGCTTTAATGTCCTTAAAATCTTATCTTTCCTCTGCTCCTCTGCTGGTAAAACCCGAAGAAGGTGAACCTCTATCTCTATATCTAGTTGTATCAAATAATGATATGGGTGCAGTTTTAGCTAAGGATATCGAAGGTCAACAGCGTCCCATCTATTATGTAAGTAAGAGTTTGTTGGATGCTGAAACCAGGTATTCTTATATTGAGAAATTAATTTTAGCACTTATTATGGCATCCACTAAGCTTAGACATTATTTTGAAACTCATCATATTCTTGTTAAAACTAATTACCCTATTAAGTTTGTTTTGAGAAAACCAGAAATGTCAGGTAGGATGTTAAAATGGGCCGTAAAGCTAAGCTCTTATGATATAGCATATGAACCTAGGACTTCCATCAAATCCCAGGAATTGGCAGACTTTGTGGCTGATTTCACCAGTGAACTTAAAGAAGAAGCAGACTTGGAAGTCCAACAACTTGAAGAGATCAAAGATAAGTGGACTCTATACACTGATGTTGCTTCAAATGTTAGTGGAACTGGTCTCAGGATCCTGCTGAAATCGCCACAGGGGGACATTATACCTCAATCCATATCATGCGGATTCCATGCCACAAATAATGAGGCAGAATATGAAGCTTTGATAGCAGGATTACAACTAGAAATAGACATGAAAATCAGGTTAATTCAAGTACATGTTGATTCATTATTATTAAATAATCATTTTAATGGTTCATATACTGTTAGAGGAGAAAAACTAATGAAATATTTAGAGCTAGTAAAAAAACTAGCAAAATGTTTTGAAATGTTTGATATTTCACAGGTACCTAGAGAAGAGAATGTTGAAGCAGATACCCTAGCATACTTAGCTTCATCCTTCAGAATACCAAAGGGTGTCAAGATTCCTATCATACACATCCTGAGCCCATCAATAGTAGAGCAAGGTGTCAATGAAATATCAGAAAATGATGAAGATATGAGAACCAAGGATCCTGAGGATAATGAAAATTCTTGGATAATTCCCATCAGGAAATATATTCAGGATGGCGTTATCCCCAAGGATGAAAAGCCAAGAGCTTTTCGCGCAAAGGTAATACCATATACTATAATGAATGATATATTATACAGAAAATCTCTTGCAGGACCATATCTTAGGTGCTTGGAGAGGGCAGAAGCTCAAGAAGTTCTTCAGGATATCCATGAAGGAGACTGTGGGAATCATACTGGGGGCAGAGCATTATTCTCCAAAATCTTGAGAACATGATACTTTTGGCCAACGATGAAGAGGGATGCTATGAATTATTCTCAGAAGTGTGACGCATGCCAAAGACACAGCAACATTCTGCACCAGCTGGCTGAACCATTGTATCCTATTATATCCCCTTGGCCTTTCATGAAGTGGGGTATGGATATAGTGTGAAAGCTACCAAGAGCTTCGGGAGGAAAAGTCTTTATGCTGGCAATGACAGACTATTTCTCAAAGTGGATCGAGGTTGAATCTTTTGTTCAAGTCAGAGAGAAAAAAGTTATCTCATTCATCAAGCGCAACATCCTGACAAGATTTGGAATCCCAGCAGAGATAGTGTGTGACAATGGCTCGCAGTTCATTGGCAAGAGGACCACCAACTTCTGTGCCAGTTGGGGAATCAAAATGATCACTTCAACACCTGTCCATCCTCAGGCTAACAGACAGGCCGAGTCAAGCAACAAAATCATTATCAATAACCTGAAGAAAAAGTTGGGGTCTAAGAAAGGAAAGGGGGGCGAGGAACTACCCTTTGTTCTTTGGGCAGATAGGACCACGTCAAAGAATGCTACTGGTCAGACTCCTTTCTCATTGGTGGTTGGAGCTGAAGGAGTTATCCCGACAGAGATGGTTATCCCTACAGCTAGAGTCAGTCATCAAAATCCTGAAGATAACACTCAAAGTTTACTTGAAGATATAGATTCAGTAGAAGAACTTAGGGATTTAGCAAATATCAGAATGGCCTCTTATCAACAGAAGATAGCAAAGTCCTACAACAAAAATATCAGGGTTCGTAGATTTCAAGAAGGGGATTTGGTTCTCCGAAAAGCCTTTCAGAATACTACAAATCTTGCAGATGGAAAGCTTGCACCAATGTGGGAAGGTCCTTACTTGATAGATTCGGAAGCAGGAAATGGGGCATACAGATTGTCCACTTTGGATGGTGACTTACTACCAAGGTCTTGGAACGCTATCCACCTCAAAAGATATTTTATGTAAGATTTCTATCCCGGGGATAATTTAACAGTAATGTTAAACAACTAAGGTACGTATTTTAACTTATCTTTTTGTTTTTTTTCAATATTATTATTCTTCTATCCTGGTACTGACTTAAGCATCGGAGGGGTGTTAGCAAGGCTAACACCCACCCCTCACTTAGAGTTGACTGTTTTGTAGCTTGAAGATATGTGATATCCCCACATGAAGGGAGTTAATTTGGGCCTTGTTGCCAGTATTTTTAGGCCTTGTCGCCAGTTTAATCCTGAGGTTTAAGGGGTTTTCACCTCTTCTTAAGGGCCTTGTCGCCTGTCGGCCGTTGCCGCCAGTTAAAGGTATTATTCAATACTTTCTAAGGTTTAAGGGGTTTTCACCTCTTCTTACGATCGCCTGTAGCGCACGTTTATTCGGCCGTAGTTTGAGAGACGGGGCCAGCACATGAAATATAGTGACTTGTTACCTCGTTATCCTCAGCTATAGGTTTGAATCTCAAGTTTATAGTAGATGTACCATTTCCCAAGTTTTAAGGGGTTTTCACCTCTTCTCAAGGGCCATGTCGCCAGTTTAATCCTAAAGGTTTAAGGGGCTTTCGCCTCTTCTCAAGGGCAACGTCGCCAGTTTAATCCTAAGGTTTAAGGGGTTTTCGCCTCTTCTCAGGGCCTTGTCGCCAGTTTAGGCCTTGTCGCCAGTATATTTGGGCCTTGTCGCCAGAATTTCTGAAATTATTCTCAGGATAATATTGCAGGATATCTTTATGATTAGAAGAACAACCTGAGAGGTAATCATATTAACAAGGACAAAGTGGTCTATACTTTATCGAAGTTGGTTACTAAATAATTCTTGTATGACTTCCTATTTTGCAATGTTCTTTATTTCCTTCTATTTAAAGGATTTTATGACTTTATGTTGGTTCATTAACTTAAACCTAAATTTTTTTTCTTACCTGACTTAGATTTTTAAGTTCTAAATGAAATCAACTTTATTGTAAAAATTCAATAACATGAGTGAAGATAAAACACCAACGTAAGTCATAAAAGGTTATTCTACTAATATTAAAAGTGCAGGAAAAGGATGATTCAGGTTTCACTCAAAAAAGAGCCCATCCACCTGAACCATCATATTGTCTTAAAGCAGGAAATACAAGGTTTGGGCTTCGTCATGAACCAGGATCCCTCCACCCAAACCGTTATCCTAAGCATACTACATTATCCTTACGTAACCAGAATAAAGTTTGTTCAAACAACCATCCAAAAACACATAAAAACCATTTGAAAACCAGACCTAAACCTTATCACCTTCAACCGGGTCGCCCTCCTTCTTCTCCGACTCCATCACCTCACCAGCCTTTTTCTCCTTCACCTGCTCGCCAACACTAGCTTCCTTGACCACCTCAGAAGTGCCTGCCACATCATCTTCCTCGATATTCTCACCCCTAAGCATCTTCAACTTCTTCCTCCAAGCCACAGAGTTCCAGGAATCCATCGTGTAACCTTTTCCTTGAACTTCCTCTGACATCTTGAGCATCGACTCTAGGATACTGGTGGCTGCACACTTTTTAGCCTCTTTGAGGAACTCAGTCTTCTCCAACTCAAATGAGGCTCTGAGATCCGAAATCTCTTTATCCTTCTTTTTGAGCAGCTTGTCCTTGATGTCAGCAGCATGCAGAAGATCGACAACCTTAGCCTCAGCATCTTTTTGGGCCAACTCAGCATCCTGGGATCTCTGACGGTAACCTTCAGTTTTTATTCCCAAATTGACATAAGTTTTCTGCAGTTTACTATTTTCAGGATAAACAAAAATACTTACTGTCCCAAGGAAGTTGGCAAGAGCTTGCAGTTTCTCCACAGCATCAGCAGTGCTCATATCGGCAAAGGGCTCGGTCTCGGCCGAAGTAGTGGCTTTCCTCTTCTTCTGTGCCGCGCTTTTCTGACGGGTCGTTGGAATTCTCACTGTCGGAGAAGCGGTCTTGGAGTGTTCTTGCTTTACCATGGTCATATCCTCAATGAGATCGTCCAGATCAACTAAGCTGAAAGAAGACTTTGGCTTCGGCATTCCTATACAAGAATTTATCAAGCTATTCCCAAGAAAGTAAAATCCTGAGAAATTCATAAAGAACCCAAAAAACTTACTAGAAGACATGCTCTCAACAGACTTTGCAGCAGTTACACTTGTCTCTCCCGTTTCTTCTTCTAACTAAAACTCCCTTTCCTCTGGTGGAATCTTAAACAACGCCTTAAGCCTTCTATTTGTATCCTTCCTATACTTTACCAAATCTTCAAACACAACTGCCAACAAAGAAACTATATTAACACAAAGTATTTGCAAAAGAAATTCTATCCTAAAGATTTCCTACCCTTGTGAACCCATTTGATAGGCAAATTAATTCCGTCGAGAATAGTGTCACGACGGACAAAAAAGAATTTTTTCTTCCAATCAGGGTCGCTAATGGACACCTTGGGAACCATGTAAAGACGGCTGGATTTGGATTGAAGGCAGTAGCGGAAAGACCCGTGTGAACGGAGGTTATAGGTGGCGGCTATCTCAGGTATACTAATCGACAACCCATGAGTTTTATTCAATCGATCAACGGTGGCCAAGACTCTCCACACCATCGGCATGACTTGTGAATAAGAGAACCCAGTGTCGTCAAAAAACTCCTTGATAAGCGGGGAGAAAGGGTATGAAAGGCCGATTGAAAAAGGGTAATAGAAAAAGCACAACCAGGTTTTGGAAGAGAAGTCAGCCTTGACTTTAGAATCGTAGGGTCTGATAATGGCTTCGGCAGGTAACAGGCCTGATTCTTTTAGAAATCTAATGTCAAGTTCTATAAAGAGACACTGGTCTTCATCAGTGGCCAGAATAAGGGCTTGCTCGACAAAATCGTCTGAGGTTGTGAAAGAGAAAGGATTGGGCGCTCGAGGGGTTCTCTTCCTCATTATCGATTGAATCAGAAGAAAAATAATAAGAAATTGAGAAGAAGAGAGATAAGTACTAACCTGATTATGAACCGATGAAAGAGTATTATGATTTGGAAAAGTGGGAATAGTTTAATTATAACCTAAAGAAATGGTTATAGAGTCTCCTCAAACCGCGTGCATGTCCTTTCAGTTGGCATAAGATATTTTATTTTTCAAAATTTGAAATTTTTACAGCTGTAACGCGTTATCTGTAAAAATTGGGGACAATTGTTGGGTGTAGATTTTTTATTCTCAGGATGAGCTATGGTTCAAGGATTTTGAGCTATTCCGTCAACGCTAATATTCCGAGGATGAGGTTTGGCTAATTCAATTGTCCTATATTATTTTTCTTTGTTTTGCAGATAAGATCACGTGGTAAATGTGATAATAAGAACGTGGACTACAACGGATATTATCTGGACTTCGTCAAATTCGAACGTGGGCAACTAACGGATTAAAGAAGAATTAGTCTAGGGTTTCCGGTTATTTCGGGATAACCGTTGTAATCTCTTCTTATATGAATGAGCTGATAATATCACTAGAACACACACTTTTCACGACTTAGCTCACTAGCAACCATTGTAACACATAGCTTACGATCACTTATCAGCTCCACCTCTTGTAATCACCTATTTTTTGTTATTAATAATATTGACGGTGATAGTTTTCAACGTTCGAGGGTTTTTTGTGCCGGGGATCATAATAATCAAGCGTTAATTCGATCAAAAGTTAAGTTCATAATCTTCAACCGAAGAGATTCGACTAAATATTACGTTGTAAACTCTTGACCGAAACGAAGATTATTATAATCAAGGGTTTTTCCCTCGTAATCATATCCTTGTGTTCACTCTTATTGTTAACAAGCACTCCACCTCACGCACTATTTTGATCAAAAGTTGCTTTGTCAATTTTTGACTGAAACAAAAACGTTGGCCGGTTCGCCATTTGACGCGAAACAGGCAAAACTGGAGAAATAGTTTAAAAACATAAAATTATAAAACTTGGAGTAAAAGTGCATATTTTTAGTAATAAAACTATACTAAAATTTAAGTTTGATAAAAATAAATAATAATTAATCTTTATTTATTATTAAATAGTTAATAATAATATCTATTTGCATAACTAGTTTACCTAATTGTTTTATGTGCATAGAAATGCGTAAGTTAGTTTTATATAAAATATGGCTATAATGTGTTAAGAATTGTGTTCTTGTGTGAGAATTAACAATTTGGACTTAACCAAACTAAAGGTCGCTAGTGGGTTGTGTGAACACAAAAATAATAAAACAATGAAAATAATCGTTTTAAAACATAAAATGTTTGTGTGAATGCTCTAAGTTGAATGAACAACTTAAATTTATAAACATGAATAGATTATTAAACATGCACTATATTAATGGGACACAAGTGTTTGGACGTTATTGACGTATTACCCGCTAAAGGCGAGTTTCTCACAATCCCCAATTTTTTAATGTTTTTAATGTTTACAAATGTTTTTGGGGAAAGAACACGTTTCATGAATTGCATTTTATTTTTACAAATGTATTAAATGGGATGAGTTAAATTAGTCTGGCATAAATTGCCCGATATAAATTATCAATTCGTTATAACAGTTAACCTCAAAGTAGGACATAGAAATATTAATAGATCTATTGGGGTGACGCCCCGTCACTTTGCAGTCGCTCTGGGTAAAGTTGTGATGAATACTGTGAGTATGGTATGTTTCTGGTTATTGATTTAATAGTCATACATGTGTTACGTTCTTAGCTAGTTTATGACTAATACAATTTGTTTAATGAAATGTTAATAATATAAACTTTGTGAGAGTTTTGTTTAAATGTTACTTTCGTAAGAATTTAGGATTTTTTATGAATATGATTTGTCACACTTTGGATTTGAAATGTTATATTCATACGTTTACGCAACTAAAGCGAAAGTTGACTTCGTGCCGGTAAAGGACGAAGTAGTTTTTTATAAATGATTTATCATAGAAAATGATTTGACTTGAAATATATATATTTTTGAAACACCACGGTTTCAAAGTATGGCTTATAAATTGAGAACTCACCAACCTTTGTGTTGACAAAATTTTAAACGTGTTTTTCAGGTACTTAAGATGGAAGCTTCGTGAAGGAATATGGGAAAATTGGGTATCGTGTTTGAACCCAAAAAGTTGGACAAAAATGTTATTTTAATAAATGTAATTAAACTCATGTACAATGATTTTATAATATAAATAGATGCTCAACTTGTGTAAAAAATTCGTCTTTGAATATTATTGGCTAAACAACATCTGCCACAACCCAAATTAGCCTAATTCAGTCTCCCGCTATTAAATTAATGATTTTGGGTTGTGACATCCTTCATTTTCCTCATTTCATGGGTAACCTTTTGGGGGCGGCATGATGTTCCCTTTCCATTATTCTTCTCATTCTATGCCACGTAGAACTCTTCAATGAGTTCAAATGAACTATACATAGGGTTGTTCACGAACTGTACTGAACGTGGACTTGCTCATATTTGGTTTAGTTTAAAATCGAGCCGAACCAAGCGGATTGAATTTAAAGAATCAATGATAATTTTATGCTTGAACGTGGTTTGGTTTGGTTTTGCTTAATTTTGTACAAAGTTTTCAATTTTAAATTTTCTGAAACGCCAAAATATCATTAATTCAAAACTTTCAACTCTAAAATGTCAAATTTACAACTTTAAAATGTCTAAAACTCAAATTTATAAAAAAAACATATATAAAACGAGCGCCTAGTATTTAAATTTGAACTTTGAAGTTAACACAAAAGAAGAAAATTTTAAAAACATAAAAAATTAGTTTACTTATATATATATATATACATAAAATTTACATATAAAACTAATAGATAAAAAGTAATTCAAGCATAACTAACCAAACCAAACCGAGCGAGGCATTGCTTGTGCTTGGCTGGTTTTTAAACCGAACCGAAATGAACGGCTCACTTCTAAACTGAGCTAAAATCAAACAAGCATTTTTTGAATGAGCGACCAACGAGCGACGAGCAGTTTAGACAACCCTAACTATAATCCATAGTCTTAGCTCACACTCATAGCAGACTGCCTTTTATCTCTTGTCTAGCAATTATATGGTGAGAAGACTTAAGTTTACACAAATATTTCCTCCATTTAAAATCTTACCAAATTATTATAAGTATTGCAATACAATATAGTTTTAGTTAGAAAAATTTAAACAAAAACAATAAATCCTAGGGATCTGGGGGTATGCACAGATATGTTCAGTTTGGTTAAGTTATTAGCACCAATCTAAACTAAAACAGAAGTCATCGGTAAATCTATCTTATTAACCAAATGGTTTTCGGTTAATCGGTTCGGTTTATTTGATTAGTTTGGGTTATTTTAGTTAATAGTCAAAACCAAATGTGGGATACAATTTTTTAATATCAATACACGAAATGAGAGTATGAATACATGTAATAGAGTTACAAATACATGAAATGCACACGTGAATACATGAGGTATGCACACGTGAATACATGAGGTGCGGGTATAAATACATGAATTGTAGCTATAAAACATAAAACATATGAAATGGAGGTACACAAACTAGAAATATATGAAAATATATATGGTTAGGTTAATCGAGGGTACAATTAAACCGACAACCGGTTTTTGTTTAATTCGGTTTTTGATTAATCGGTATTCTGCTAATTTTAGTCTGGTTTCATCAATTTATGATTCAGTTTCAATGAACAATTCCATTATTACTCACCAATACTAAAAACTGTGAAAGCTATTATATCATCTACTTTAAGTAAAATAAACTAAAGAGTAAACTGCGATCTTTGTCCATGTGGTTTGTACAGATATGCGGTTTAGTCCATAGTTTCATACACCGCCTAACGAACTAGCCTGTTCTACTAACGAACTAGATTAGATATAAATATCTTTTACATTAAATAAACGATAAATACATTAACGATAATTACAAAGACTCGAGACGCAAAACCGTGTACTAACAGACACCCCCTCGTCTTGAACTCCTTGTCTTTAAATTACTTGAAACGTCTTGTCTGCCAATCTCTGCAGCTGTGAATACCATGCTCATGACACACACACACGAACAACGCGTTGAAATTGCGTTGCTCGGTCATAGTCTTCACGACGCTCAATCAATATCTTATTCTTGAATAGCACATCATTGTCGGTCTCTGTTAAATTCACAAGCCACATCGGATCAATGATCTTTATCTGCTCGGTTTTAAAACCTTTACCCAACACAATAATGGCCTCGCTAGTTCGGTTATCGTAGTACCAGTGGTTGAAAGATAAATACATGTGTTGGTTCAATGTCTTCACCGGCACATGCTTCATGGTCTTTGGCAGTTTTACCTTAAGAACCAACTATCTCCAACATGTCCTTGGATCGATCTCATCGATACACTTACGGATTGGAATTTGTGGCTTAAAAAATTTAAAACCATTGTTCACCTTGAACAGCAAATGTTGGTGAAACCAACTTGCTTGGTGGTTCCCTCCACAATTAATAAAAGGACGATACGCAAGAGTATGTACATCCTATCTTGGCAAAGAGAGGACGTCAGATATCTATTCATAGTACTGAACGCCCTTCTCCCATTTGATAATACATACTTTTAATTCATAATCAAAAAGCCAAGAAATAATATCACCTTGAACTTTAGACATGGCCTTGAAGGAAGTCATCTGATTTGCTTTGGCGCGTGCAATGGCTTCTACCTTTAATTCATGATCAACATATCGGTATGCATCAATAATCTTCCGAGCTCTCTTGTCTTGATGAGCAAACCAACTCTGAATACTAGCAACAGAAGGATTGGGATTTGAATCAAATCTCGTATCAACAACATTCTTTCCCTTGGAAGTCTTCTCCAAAAGACTTCTGCTGCTTTGACCGTTTCCTCAGTAAATATTGGAGCACCCTGATCAACATTGGTGTGTCGAAATAGATCAGGGTATTCCTCAGCAGTCATATCCTCGATCTCTACATCCTCATCTTCATAAATAAAAGCCGTATTCATCTCAACAGTCGGATCATTTAAGATCTCATCATCATTCACAACCTCTACGTCCTCCTCAGCCTCTAACACGGTTAACTCGTCATCATTCAAACCAAGCAAGATCGAAATCTGCTCTCGTGTTAGGGACCTTTCAATAAACTGTCCCACAACAATGTCATCTGCATTCCCTATGCTTCTAACCACCCCCTTGTCATAAACAAAAATGACAGTATCGGCCTTGATCATCTCAATGGGTGTAGCAGCTGTATAATCATGATGAGCGATGATCTGTTTTTCTGAATCACCAGCTGCACTCATACCAGCACCAGAAGACGATCCGTGAGTTTTTTTAGGCTCACTTCCTCCAGTACCTGAAGCATCTGGATCTTCTTCATCATTTTTGAGCTTCTTGAGTTCATCATCTTTGCATGTCAGTTGCAGAATAATTTCCTCTTGCTCTTTTATTTTCACCCCCTGAGACTCAACAATCTCACGAAGGGCTTTTGTTTCATTTTGGCAGAAGGATACATAACTTAACAACTTTTTCTAATTCTCCATGAGACGTTCTTGATTCAGACGATCAACAGACATTTGATTTTCATAAAGGTGAAGTAAGCTCAAAAGCATATTTGTCTGTTGATCCTGAGACATTGCATTAAATGAGGGTGGAACAGGTTGAACCGGACCTTGAGGACGATTGAGCCTCATAAATGTAATATCCAGTGGAGGAATCATCATTGGTGTTGGAGAAACCACCGATGTAGCAGTCGTAGGCCTTGGTATAGTTGATAAGATCGATTGAGGAATCATACCCAGCCTAGGATCCGAAGTAAGCGTGGTCGTCAATGTAAGCTCCGGGGTGCTAGTAGTAAGCGGCAGCGCCAGACGTTGAGGAATAGACGGCCTTGGAGGTTGAACTCCAAATGAGATGCCAGGACCAGCCGACACTCGACGCTTAGACGATCCTTCTTTCACCAACTCCTTCCCTTTCCTTTTGTGATGAGCAGCTATAGCACCGGCTAAAACAGCTTCAACCTTAGCAGGTTGTAAAACAGGAACACTACCAGCACCAGCATTACCACCATCATGACCACCATCACCACCATTTCCACCATCATCATCATCATCACCCTCGTTCCCACCTTTTCCTTCCTCACGCTCGGAATCCAAATCATCGTGGACCCAGCGATCATTGTCAGGACATACATAATCTGGATTCACCAGATGACCAACCAATCTTTTGAATTTAGGAGGAAGATATTGACGGTACTGCGTCATCCTTCGCATAGTGTCTGCCTTCATGTGATCCAAGATAAGTTTATCATTAATTGCTGTTGGATCGATCACCAAATCTCTTATTGCATCTTGAACAAACAGTTGGATGAAACGAGGATAAATCATGAACTTTACTCGTCGTTTCCCAAGAACACAATTTTCTTTGAGATGATCAAAGATCATTTCCGAGAAATTGTAAGGCTTATTCAATACTAACGCAACAAATGCTGACTGGAGCATGATACGACTTTCGTCAAACCCTCCTTTTCGTGCACCAAGGCAGTGTATAAGAACATGAAGTAAATACTTGTATTGGGGACACAAGTATGCCTTGTTATACATGTAGTCATCAAGGTTACCCGAATAAAATAAATGGCTAAACAGCCCTTTGATAAGCTCTTTGTGGTACTCGCTTGGGTCATCAATAGTGTCATCAAACCTTAACACCCTTCGAACGGTCTCAACAGAAACAACAATAGGCCTACCATTAACTTCAGCATCAATGTGGTTTTATGTCTCCACATATCGAGAAGTATTCCAGAATTGTCGAACAATACTAAAACGAACATCAGGGTTGGCAGTTACGGCATAGTGGATAGGCGAACGACGGATAAATGCTAACATAGCTCCAAAGACGTCCTCATCCGGAAAATTCGTATCGACAAAGGCACATACATTATGCCTTTTATCATATGGAAGTAACAACATCTGTTGATCTTGTTGTTGTTGTTGCTAAGGATCAACAACTGGAGGATCTTGTTCCATATTATCGGCCATTTTACTATGAAAATAAACCAAGAATTAGTGATAATTAATAATAATAAAACTCAGAAAATTAATATATAATTAAAATTTTATAATTAACCAATTTATAAAACTATTAGTTTATAATAATTAAAATGCCATTCGTTAAACAAATCTGATTCGTTATAACGAATGGCAATTCATTATAACAAACCAGTTACTTCGCTATCAAGTAAATGGTTAACAAATTAGGACTAACGAATTACTATTAAAAATTAACGAATTCAAGTCTAATTCGTTATAAATAACAAATGCAAATCTGATTCGTTATAAATATTGAGTCGTTATCCTAATTCGTGTGATTTGCGTAACGAATTGGACACGAATAAGTTCCAATTCGTTAAGCATTACGAATGGCCAATTTAGCTTAATATTTGACTTATTTGGTCAAGGTCAAAATTACCAAGAACAATGAAAGTCAAAATTACAATCGGAAATCGATAAAACGATAATCATCAATACAAATGCAACCCAATGATCACTATGGATCTCGGAATCGTATTATGATTACAAAGATATCAATATGATGTTCCAAAACATGTAGTGAACTGGTTAAATTAAGGTTTACGAAAACCTCTTAAACCCGTTAACTTAATCACATAATTAACCCATCAAACCCTGATAATATTTAACGTAAATTATGAAGATATGATCGTCTATACCTTAGGATCACAAACATATAAACAAAACACCGAAATTCGAAGGTCAAAAACTCTGAGAAATTTGAGCAGAGTAACAGTGTAAAAGGGAAGATAAAAGATGAATAGTGTGACGAATCATCTTCACAAAACCCTATATAGTCTGACATGACGCGTTTTTCAATGTAACGAATCATCTGATTCGTTTGAATTTTGAAATAACGAATCAGGTGATTCGTTAACTTAACTTAACATGTGGCATAACGAAGTACAAAGTGATTCGTTAAATTGTTAACGAATTAGAAGCCATTCGTTACAGAGTGGCGGAAGCGAAATAAGGTTAACGAATTGGAACTCAATTCGCTATCAATGGCTTTAATTCGTTATAATTTAACGAATCACATGTAACGAATCACATGTAACGAATTACATTATGTAATTTAAATTAAATAGATAAATTAAATAAAACAAATATTAATTAAATTAAATAAACCAAATAACTTAAATGAATCACCGAAACCCACATCTCGATGATCAAATACCTTAACGTATTTTACGCTTTAAAACACCTAACTTAAAGAAAATAAATAATATGTAAAGTGAAAAAGTAAAATCATTTTGGTATTTTGAGTTTAACGAAAAGTATTTACTAAAAAAGATATCCGAAAATTAAAATATAAAATAGAAAACTATTTGTGTTTTTGTATGAATTTTTCAAAAGAAGTACATATTTTTGGATTTTTGACGAGTTTGAGCAGAGAATCATATTGACTAGATTGCCCTTCCATAACAGTTTTATAATGTTTTATTTTTTTTTTAGGATTTTTCAAAGTATTTAACATAATGACAAGAAAAAAACACAAGATTTTTTATTTTTCTAATTTTTCAATGCTTTTGACTTTTTGAAAATTTTCAAAAGTTTTTGGATTTTATCTATACATACAAAAAGCACAATATTTTTGGATTTTCTATTTTTCACCCCCAAAAGCCCAAAATCAAAATAAAATTTAAAAGTAAAAATAAACAAAAAATAAAGATAGTTATCCTTGTTTTAGGATATCAGCAAGGGTCTTCAATCCATTTAAACCAAGCAAAAATTGAAAATGAGTTTTGTCGAAGGCTTGGGTAAATAGATCGGTTTCCTGAAAATCAGTATGTACTTTCTCCAGGTCGATTAATTACTTTTCAAAACAATCCCGTATGAAATGATATCGAATTTCGATATGTTTCGTTTTAGAGTGTTGTACGGGATTTTTGGTTATACTTATTGAAGCAGAGTTATCAATAAAAATAGGAGTAGTAAGAAACTTCAAACCGTAGTTGCGCAGATGTTGTTGAATCCACAAAACCTGGGAACAGCAACTCGAGGCTGCAACATATTCTGCTTCAGCGGTTGAAGTAGAGACCGTCGTCTGCTTCTTACACTGCCAGGAAACAAGCCGGTTTCCTAAGAATTGACACTCTGCCGTAGTTGATTTGAATTTGATCTTGCACCCTCCATAGTCCAAGTCTGAAAAGGTAGCAAGCTCAAAGTTATCGTCCTTGGGGTACCATAACCCGATGTCTGGATTTCCCCTCAGATACTGAAGAATTCGCTTGACCACAGCTAGATGAGTCACTCGTGGACTTGCTTGAAACCTAGTACAAAGACAAACATAAAACATAATGTCGAGGCGAGAAGCCGTTAGATACATTAAAGATCCGATCATAGAACGATAGAGGGTAGGATCAACGGTATCCTCCAATTCATCCGGTGATAAATTGTAACCCACAGGAAGAGGCGTTGAAGGGATTTTTCTGGCAGATATCTTGAATCGGCTCAAGACATCGTTCACATATTTGGTCTGGTGAATAAATATTCCTTTCGCATACTGGTGAACTAGCAACCCTAGAAAGAAATTCATCTCTCCCATCGAGTTCATCTCGAACTTTGTTTACATGGACTTCTCGAACTCCTTACATAAAGTGTCGTTTGTAGACCCAAAAATAATGTCGTCGACATAAATATGAACTAGGAGAAGATCATCACCAACAGTTTTATGAAATAAAGTGCAATGTACAGTCCCTCGCTTGAAGCCGTTATCAGTCAGATGGTCGGCGAGCGTGCTATACCAAGCTTTCGGGGCTTGATGTAGACCATACAGGGCCTTGTTTAATCAGTAAACTCGGTCCGGATAATCAGGATCTTCAAAGCCAGGAGGCTGTAAAACGAACACTTCCTCATGTAATTCACCATTAAGAAAAGCACTTTTAACATCTATTTGATAGACCTTAATATTCTTATAAGCAGCATATTCCAGAAAGATTCGAATAGACTCCAATCTTGCAACCGGAGCATATACTTCAGTGTAGTCAATACCCTTTTGCTGATGAAAACCTTGCACCACTAATCGTGCCTTATTACTCACGATCACCCCACGATCGTCTTTACATTTAAATACCCACTTAGTCGGAATAGCTTTCTTGACTCTAGCAGGATTGTCAGTTAAATCCCAAACACCCAACCGTGCAAATTGCTGTAATTCTTCTTGCATGGCTACTACCCAAGAAGGATCTTGAAGTGCCATACGAGGCGTCGTTGGCTCAACTTGGGATAGAAAGCAAGTGAACTTAGCAATATTTACAATTCCAGAATAGTGTAAATCTGCATAAGTACACAACACGTTACTTTCACTTGACGAAGCAACTTGATGATGTGTTTGAATGCCCACATCAAGTTCTCCAAAGATGTTTTCCTGTGGATGATAATTATGAATCCGAAGAGTTGGGTTCTCAGGAACAACAACATTATCAAATAAGTTAGTGTAATGTTCACCAAGTTCAGGAGATGAAACATCACTGTCAAGTTCAATAACCAGATCATCAGCTTGATTGTCATCAGAAGAAGTAGACACATTATAAAACGCATCTGGAGAAGCATCACATGGATCTTCAGTTGTAGAATCAGGTGGAGCTTCAACATCATTAGAACTTGAAAATCTTGGAATGGCCAAATAATCTTCAAAGTATGCTCAAACCAGGTCTTCATCTAAGTTCTCAATTGATGGAGTAAATGAATTAAATAAGCCATCATAATCAAACATCCAGTCGGGACCTTTCCCTTGAGGAGGTGTGGTGTACTTTTGACAGTCCACATGATACCATTCCTCAACACAACCTGAAGTGAGACTAAATACACGTTTCTTTGGAGAAGCATACCCCAAGAAATATCCTTCAATGGCCTTTTCTTCAAACTTACCCACATCCTTCTTAAACATCGTACAAGGGCACCCAAACGGTTCCAAGTACTTTAAGTTAGGCTTTAGATTGTTTAAAAGCTCATAACTTGTCTTCTTGAGTCGTTCAACAGTTAGAACCCGATTAAGCGTATAACAAGCTGTATTCACTGCCTCATTCCAGAATTGGAGGAAAGCTTAGAATCAACAAGCATAGTTCTTGCGGCTTCAATCAAAGTTCTATTCTTCCTTTCAGCAACACCGTTCTGTTGTGGTACATAAGGTGCACTATATTCTCGGTGAATTGCCTTTTGAACGCAAAAGAAATCCAATACAGTGTTATTAAATTCAGTACCATTGTCACTTCGAATTCTCCTCACCTTTTGTTTATATAGTGATTCGACCTTAGTGATTAGGTTTTGTACCACAACAGGTGTTTGATCTTTTGAACTCATAAATAAGACCCATGAGTATCTTGAATAATCATCGGTAACTACCAGACAATACCAATCTCCAGAGATACTCGCACGATTCATTGGACCAAAAAGATCCATATGAAGTCGTTCAAGAGGAGTACCAATGGAATTCAATAACTTAAATGGATGTGACTTTTTCTTCTGCTTGCCCTTCTTGCACGCAACACAGTGGTCAAATAACTTAAAGTTCTTCAAAGAGAATTGTTATTAATTTCGTAGATCCGAGATTGATATAGGGTTCCACAAGTGGTATCATAGCCTTCGGTGTTCGATTGCTCGTGATTCAAATAATTCATTGTTAATTAACTGGTATTTTGGTATTAGTTTGTTTCTAGTTTGATTTGGATCAACTGAGTGTGAATTGGACTGGTTATGGATTGATTTGGATTCGATTTGTGTTTGTTAAGGTATAAGGACGGTATTGTGGATTAGGATTGGTAATTGGTTGTGTTTGTGATTGATTTTAGTTGGATCTGGTTGTGACCGAAAACAGGGGATTGTTTTGGGTTAATTGGATTCGTGTTAAGTGTTTATTGGTTACGAAATTGGTTGAGTTGGATTCGCGAGATTGTTACGAGTATATTGATAGGCGAATTGGATGATTTGGTGGTGTATTGATTGAGTATTAAAAATTTGGAATTGGTTTGGGTGTTCATACTTTTCCAGAAATCTGGAAATGTATGATTGAATATTTGAAGATTTGAAGATCTTCATCTGATCTTTGAAGATTCGTTAAAACTTCAAACTGATTCATTAACACTTCAAGCTGATTCGTTATTGTTATTGACCAATTTGTGAACCAGTTCGTTACATTTTCTGATTCGTGTCATTCAATTCGTATGACACGTGTCTTAATTCGTTAACTTTAATTCCAACAACTTTTGCCACGTGGCAATAGTTTTCAGAGTTTGTTACAATCGTTGTAACAACCTGATTCGCTATAGTTGATTCGTTATCAACTGTATCTAGTTCGTTACTCTAATTCGTCACCTAATTCGTTAATAGTCTCATAGTGATTCGTTACAGAGACTCACCAGTTCGTTATTCTAATTCGCTAAGCTTTACCTTAGTGATTCGTTAAGAGAACCATCTAAGTCGTTAACATATTTCGTCAATCTAATTCGTTTACTTTGACTTAATTTCGTTGACCAGATTCTTTAACATTTCAGATTTGTTAACATTTCAGATTCGTTAAACAAATCAGATTCGTTAATATTGTTCCTGATTCGTTACCTGGACAACTTTTAATTCGTGTAGTTTGTTTCATTAACTACTGTTTACAGTTCATTAAAAATTACTGTTCACAGTTAGTTAACTATATTTTCAAATTTAATCCTTGAATTTGATTGTCTTGTCATTTTTCAACATGGCTAGTATGTATGCTTATGAAACAAATGTTACAACTGGACACCGATATTGGTTCACATTCAAAATGTCCATGTTTAATGAAATTTAGCGATTTTGCTAAATGGGAACCTCGTTTCCGTGCTCATTTGGGTTCTGTTCACCCTGATTGTTCGTATTGTCTGGATGAGGTATATACTATTCCTATGATTGGAGATGAGACTATCGGCTTCACACCTAAAGCTATCTCTCAATACTCTCAAGAAGAGAAGAAAGCATTGGAAATTGAAACAAAAGCCTACTCTACTCTTACGATGGCTTTACCTGAAAAAATCTTTCACCAAGTTGGTAGGATAAAGATTTATGCTTCGTTATTCCAACACATTCGTATGAGGAGTATAGGTAACACGGCTGAAAGCAAGAAGGTGATTCTCAAGTTTCAATTTAGAAACTTTAACCTACTAAAGGGTGAAATTGTCAAGGAGATAACAACAAGTTTTAATCAAATGATAGCCGAGATGGATAAAATGAAATTGGAAACTTCTGAAGTTGACAAGATTGATACCATCAAGAGTGCTTTACCGAGTTCTTATTCTACGTTTTTAATTGTTTTGAAAGAGAACAATTACTTCAACAATGAAGATTAAACAGCATCCGAATTCATGCAAAAGATCGAAGCAAGAGAATACGATCTAAAATGTCAAAAGTCTTCAAAGGATAGTCAAGATCCTGCTTTTTATGGTGGGAGTATACCATTGAGTTCAACCATTTCTCCGATCACTGCATTCCTTACACAAAATGCAAGTGAGAATGCGACAACTATTTATAGTGATCCAAGAGCATGTTTCTACACTGCTAGTAATTCTGGATCACCTGGTGCTTCTGGTGGATCTTGAAATTCATCTACTACAAATCAATTCTCATCACCACCGACTGTCAACATGAAGGAAGCTGAACAAAACTTTGCTTTCTTATCAGCCTTCATGTCTTCCTATGAGAATTTGGTGAGTAGTAAGATAGCCACAAGTGATTTGACTGATGAAGACTATGATCAGATTGATCCGGATGACTTAGAGATTATGGACTTGAAGTGGAATATGGTAATGATTGTCCGTAAAGTGAAAAGGTTTATGCAAAGGACTGGCAAAGAACTTCCAGCTTTAAACAAGAAGTTGGGATTTGATAAACTGAAAGTCAAATGTTATAATTGCTAGGAATTTGGGCATTTTGCAAAAGAATGTGATAAGCCGAAAAAGGAGTATACGGGTCCTCGTGGTCAAAACCGAAGTTCTTCTACACCACGATGTAATGATGCTAAAAAGACACCGTCTAGTTCTGGGTCAAAAGAAATGTTAGCTGATGGAACTGATTGGTCACAACGACTATTGTGTAATGACAATCAAGCCAATTTGGTCATGTTCAAGACAAATGATGTATTTCAAGATGCAAGCGGAGGTGAGTTATCGTCTAATAATGACACTGAATCGGACTCTGATGATTCATGTGTTAATATTCCAACCACGTTTGCTAGCATGGCTAAGATCAATGAGGTTAGTCCTTATATCTCTGCTACTTTATATGCTAAAGTAACTTGTGTTGAATGTGAGACTAACAAACCTAAGTTAGAGTCTTTAAAGAATCATAATGATAATTTAGTGAGAGAAATTGCTTCACTAAAGGATACTTATCGACAATCTCTTGAATCTCAAATGAGATCTCGAGAGAATATTGAAGCTTTGTCGACAAGTAACCATGATCTCAAGGCTGAGTTATCTGTGAAAATGACAATTAATGATCAAAAGATTCAAGAGACTCTGAAACATCGTTCAAAGATAACCGAGCTTGAGAATGAGGTTCTTGAGTTAAAGAACAAGTTGGGAAAATTCAGAAATTCTTCCTTTTTGCTAAACGAAATAATCGAAGTATCTGGTAAGCAAAAAGATTCAAAGAAAGGTATAGGTTTTGTTGAAATTCCACCACCTTTTCACAATGATTATAAAATAAATCCTTTTTCTAAAAGAGAAGAAGATGTGTTTGTGAAAGAACCTGTAATTTCAGAAAAGTCTAAACCTGTTAAGCCTGAAAATATTAAAGCCCAACCTACAAATCAAAAACCTCATGTAGAAAGCAACAAAGTCTTTGTTGAAAATGTTGACAAAGTGATTATTGAGGATGTATTTGAACCTGAGATTATACACAAAAACAAGAACATTTCAAGTTCAAATCACATTCTTTGTGAACCTCATGAATTTGAGGAAGCTGTGTATGGTTCATACAAGCCTCATGTGAAAAAGGAAGAACATGTGGAAGTTAAGCCAGTGAAGGCTAAGAAATCAGAAAAACCAAAATTTCTGATGAGGACTTGATGCGTTTCATCAATCCTACTAGTTCTAAGCCATCATTTGCTCGTGTTTTTAAGTTAAAGGGAATGAACACGATGTTCACTGAAAAAGACATTCCGATTAGTATCATCAAACCTAAACTGATTGAAAGCGTCTTTTACAATGAAACTGACAAGATACAAGATCTTGAACGTCAATATGCATGTGCCAAAACATCAAACTCATCAGACCCATTGGTTATAGCTAAACAAGTATTAAAAAATGCTAAGAAAGTTTAGTTTGTAAAATCCACTGGAACTGACACTTTGCAAAGTTTTTCAAATGCTCTAATCTTGACTTTTATATGAAAAAGAAGTTTGTATCGTCTGATGATTTGGCCAAGAGTTTCACCAAAACTGTGAGTCATCAACCTTCTGTTGCATCTATTTTTTCCAAATCTCAACATGATCGTATGAACATGCGAAGTTGCTTTTTGTGTGGACAACAAGGTCATGTGGTGAGAAACTGTGGCCAGAATAAATCTCAGAACCTCCATCCATTTGTCAAGGACCAATCAAAACCGGTTCCTATGATAAAGGAGATTCGGAAACGACCTGTGTCGTGTGATGATGATACTCACATCATGTTCTCAAACGTGAATCCACGTAAGGTAATTCATGTGAATGAAACACATGGTCAAGTGAAACCAAAGTTTGTTCCAACTGATCCGATATGCAAGAATGTGAACTCAAATGTAATTCAAGCTGCTTATCTAAGACGAAAGTCTAAGAAGTCGGTAACTTATTCTCAAGTTGCTGAACAACAGTTGAATTCTGTTCAAATTAATGTTCCAAGAGAAACTCAAAAGGTGCCCAAGACTGAGGCCTGGGCTGCCTTTTTGAACTAATCACTTTTACTTTGTGTGTAGGGTATATCCAAGACCGTGTCTGGTAAAAACTGGATAATGGATAATGGGTAGTGGATGTTCTCGTCATATAACTGGAAATCTCGACCTTTTAACAAATGTGAGAAATATTCAAGGTGGTTATGTGGCGTTTGTTGGGAATTCTGGGGGCATGATAACACAAGAGGGTGAAGTTTAAAATGGTCACATTACATTTGAAAAAGTCAATTACTGTGACAAAGTTGACCATAATTTATTGAGTGTGTCATAAATCTGTGACAAGAAGTACACCACGGTATTTACTGATAAAGAGTGTCTGATTTTGAAACCGGGATATGTGATTCCCGAGGACATGGTTGTCATGCAATCACCTCGATCAAATGATATTTATGTCTTAAATATGATTTCTAAAGTATCAATATCTATCGAAACATGTTTTGTCTCAAAAGCACCGAGAAGGATTCTATTTTATGGCATCGTAGAATGGGTCACATTCATGTTCGAAATATGAACTATTTAATTGCGAATGACTTAGTTGAGAGTGTTTCTTTGAAGAACTTTAAGTTATCTGATACCACTTGTGGAACCCTAAATCGATCTCGGATTTAGGATAAACTTAACCAATTATACGGATCTAGTTCATGATGCTCATGATCGATCTATATGTTATGTATTACTATTTGTATTAGTTGTATATATATGTGAGTATGTATAATATTAAGATTGAATAAGTTAAAGAAGCTTGAGAGTAGATCTGGATAGAGTTTCGTTAATATTAAATCTCAAAACTTAAATTAACAGTGGAAGACACCACTATTTATAGAAGACGGGTCTAGTTCGTTAACATTCCATAACGAACTAGACACCGACTTCGTTACAATACTTTAAACGAAATAACTAAACGAACCACCCCATGATTCGTTAAACATCCTTAACGAATCAGGAGGGAACATAACTTAAGGGCTAGTTCTTTAAACATCCTTAACGAACTAGCCTGTTCTACTAACGAACTAGATTAGATATAAATATCTTTTATATTAAATAAACGATAAATACATTAACGATAATTACAAAGACTCGAGACGCAAAACCGTGTACTAACAATAGTAAACACGCACCACAAGCTGAAATAGCATTGCGAGATCGTAATCCTTGAGTTCAGCCCATCTTATCTGATTTTTGAATAACGCATCATTATCTGACTCAGATAAATTAACCAACCACATCGGGTAGATTACTCAAATGAATTAATTGAGAAACCTTAACGAATCAGCGCATACGTTAACAACCAACGAATATACATTTATTCGTTAGCCATTCTTTATCTATAATTAACTATTGATGTCCATTTGTTATCAGATAAACGGAAGTGAGTATATCAATAATGAATGTATCCCATTCGTTATCAATAATTCAACGAAATACCATCATTCGTTGTTTACGTTTAACGAATGTCACCCCATTCGTTACAAAAGTGCAACGAATAGGATGGCTTAAATAAAAATGGAAAATTTTTACCATTTAAATAAGCATAAAAACTCATGTTTTGATAACAAATAATTTAAAATTTTTACCCCGAAAGCTAAAAACTAAACGTTAATGTGCTTTTATGTTAAACACATAACTTAAAAACGTGGGAAACTATTTTTTTTTCTTTTCAAAATGCCCCATAGCTCGGAAATAAAAAATAAAGCAGAATTTTTTTTTGAATTTTGAATATTTTTGAATATAAAACAAAATCAAAATTAAAACTAAAACTAAAAATAAACTGAAAACTACAAAAGCAGTACATAGTTTTGTGAGTTGAGCAGAGAATCATATTTGTCAATAAATCCTCCATAACATGTTTATTCGTTGGCTTTATATGACAAGTGTTAAGTTAGTCATTGTTATTGTTATCCACTTAAATCTTATAACAAATTTTTCAAGTATTTCTGTGATATGTTTAAAGTTCAATTAAGGCACATGATATCAAAAACTATCAGCATCTAATCTCAGTTCAGACTGAGTTTGACTTTCAACATGCCACCCCAGCTTGACCTAAAACATTAAGTCTGCTGATCAAAATATATGATTTATAGTTTTAAGCAATCTTAGCAAATAATCCTCAAAATATACCAAGTTTCCTTTACTATGAATGAGTATGCACAAGTTCATCCCCTAGGGTCCGTTTCTTATTAGTATTAAGACGCAAGCAAAGGAGGAACAATGTATGACTAACAACGTGTTTGATCAAGTCAGCAGTGAATTTGTACGAAGTACAACAGTAATCAAGTTTATTGACTTATAAAGGATTCGCTTTTAAAGAATTTTATTATTCACATTTGTGAATACCCAAATGATAAACTGCATAAAAACTCATAGTGTCCAGAAATTTAAAGCATCCAATCAATACAGGATTTGAGGCCATAAGACCATACACCGTTGAAGTGTTAATCATTAACTAGACACTTTTATTTAGAATTTTTGATTTTCTTATGATCAAACAGACTTAAGGCTTGAGTATGACAAGCTATTACATTTCTACTTTCATTGCCTAGACTTTTGAAAGAGACTAACAACTCTTTCAATTTTACAATTGTTATGTTTATATCATATACTTACCCTACTTGTTTGTTAAGACCTACCAATGCACCAATCAATTAAGCACATGGTCTTTTGTGCCTGTTTTATACTGAAATTTTCGAATAAAATGATCATTGTACTATCATATTCTCTTTTTTGCTTTAAAACTCATTTTGAGGAGCACAATTTTTAATGTTTTTAGATTTTTGAAATATTTGAATGTTTTTGGATTTAATCTGTACAAACTGAAAGGACAATATTTTTTTATTTTCCCATCCCCCCCCCCCCCCCCCCCCGCCCTCCTAAAAACCAAAATATGTATAAAAAGAATAATAAGAACCAAAGCTGTACAAAAACATAAAAAATGATTACCCGAGCTTAGGGATATCAACAAGAGATTTTAAACCATTTAAACCAAGCAAAAATTTAAATCGTGTTTTATCAAATGCTTTAGTAAAAAGGTCTGCCTTTTGATGATACGTGTAGACCTTTTCAATGTCAATTAATTTTTATCGTAGCAATCACGAATAAAATGATGTATTTGAACCATACACAGCCTCCTCAAATTCATGAGGTTCACATAAAATATGATAAGAACGTGGAATGTTCTTTTCTTTGTGTAAATTTTCGGGTTCAAACACGTCCTTGATTACAACTTCCTCAACAGTCTCAACAAAAACTTTGTTACTTTTAATATGAGGTCCTTGAGTTGATGGTTGACAAGCTGGTTTATCTTGATTAATTTGTTTTGGTTTCTCCACATCAATGACTGATTCAACCTTTTTAGAAGAATTAACATTTGAAGAACTATCATTCATCACATTTTCTGCTTTTCCTGAGAATAGCTTTTTGAATAGTCATTGTGAAATGGCAGAGGCACCTCAACAAAACCTAACCCAATTTTAGAACCTTTTTGCTTACCATATACTCGATTATTTCGTTTATCAGAAAACATGAATTTCTAAATTTTCCTAACTTTTTTTTTTCAACTCAAGAACTTCATTTTCAAGCTCAGCAATTTTTGTCTTGATTTAAGTATCTCATGAAACTTTTGATCAGTTATAATTAACTTTCCTAAAAGTTTTGCTTTCATATCGTGATTACTGTTTGACAATCTGTCAATATTTTGCTATAGATTTCCTTTCTAGATCCGAGGATTATCTATAGTTACCACGAACTATAGCAAGATCTTTAAATAATGTCTCATTATGAGCATGAATTTAGTTAAACTTGGACTTAAATTCCTCTCAATAAGAGCATAGAACATTCTCAGTTACTTTAACTGATTTACATGCTACTTTTTTAGAGATAATATAAGTGGAATTAGGACCAACCTCTTCTATCTTGGCCATGCAAGCAAAAGAACTTGTATGCACATGGCTTGAAGTATCAAAATCAGACTCAGTTTCTGATTCATTCTCAGTAGTTAATCATTCACCCCTGGCATCTTGAAAATGTTCAACAGACTCGAACATTGCAAGATTTGCTTGATTACCATTCGCACTTCCCAACAATCTCTGGTTCCAGTCTATATCATCAGCTGTCAGCAAAGCTTGTGAACCACCCGTTCCCCAGAAGTTTTCTTTTTAGAATCAGTATACTTTAGAGTCATCCGTTTTAACAGATTCACTTCCCAATAATCTCGGGGTCCTGCATACTCCTTCTTGGGTTTATAACATTCTTTGGCAAAGTGGCCAAAATCTTGACAATTGTAGCACCACAATTTTAACTTATCAAAACTGACTCTCTTGTTTAGAGTTGGCATATACTTCCCCATATTTTTGCATAAACCGTTTTACCCTTCTCACAGTCATGACCATGTTCTGTTTTAGATCTATAAGTTCCAAATAATGTGGATCGATTTGGTCGTAATTTTCATAAGTTAACTCACTTATGGCAATTTTACCACCCACCAATTGCTCGTATGAACTTATAAATGCACTTAGGAAAGCAAAGTGTTGTTCTGCTTCCTTCATGTTGACATTCGATAGTTGAGTTCAATAATAATTACCAGCTTTAGCAAATGAAGTGCTTGACTCCCCGTATCGTTGGAACCTGATGCCATAAAGCATACGTTCTGCATAGAATCGTTAGCAGATTGTGGAATCTCTTGAGAGTTTTGAGAGTAAAACGCGGTGATCGGAACCGAGCTGCTACTCAATGGTTACGAACCACCGTATAATGTAGGATCTTGATTATCCTTTGAAGAATTCTGACATTTCATATCATATTCCCTCTCCTCAATCTTCTACATGAATTCCAAGGCAGTTAACTCATCATTTTAGAAAAAAGCTATTCTCTTTCAATACCAAAAAAAAGGTTGAGTACTAATATGGCAACGAGTTCTTGATCGTATCAATTTGGTCAAATTGAGTTGGTCCCATCTTTAACTTAGTCATCTCAGCAATCAGATGACAGAATCTTGTTAGCATTTCTTCAGCTGTCTCTTCTTTCAATAAACAAAAGTTTCAGTATTGAAACTTCAGCATAACCTTACTGCTTTCCAATGTGTTACGCATACTTCCATTCTAAGATGTTGGAATAGAGAAGCACAGATTTTAATACTTTCAACTTGGTGGAAAATATTATCGGGTAAAGACATAGTCAATTTGGAATAAGCTTTAGTTCAACCTCCAAAGCTTTATTCTCTTCTTGAGTATAAGTTTCAAAAGGTTTTTCCTCATACTTGGTACTAGGATCACCAATCATAGGAGGACTATAAACTTTATCAAGGCTTCCAGAGAAATCAAGATGTATGAATCCTAGATGAGCTCTAAACCTTGGCTCCCACTTGGCAAAATCACTTAACTTCATAAGCCTTGGAGATTTCGAGTGTGAACCAATTTTAGCATCCAGATGAAGCATATGTTGCATCATCATATTCTGATAAGCTAACACGTAGAAGTTAGCCATTTTTCAAAAAATATGAGTTTAAACAATCAAACTTAAAATGTTATGGGTAGAAAGTGTCAAGTAATGAAGGTTATGGGTTAAAATTGTAAATTTAGTAACGAATGTACAAGAACTATAATGAATCAAGTCTTGGTTTTGGTAACGAATGGAAGATGATTTATGGTGACGAATGAACTAAATATTATAACAAATGGTTATAGTGAATATATATGGTTTTGGTAACGAATAGGCAATTTGTTCAAACAAATGACCAAGTAACGAATGGAAATACAAACGACCAGACAAATGATATCAAAAATGAACAGACAAATGGTAACACGAATAGGTTGAGTACGAGTGAGGGTTTTATTACGAATGGGCAATTGTAGATGTCACGAATGGGTCACTATAGCGAATGACCGGTTATAACAAACTGACACGTGGAAAAAACGATTATCATTGTTTATGCGAATGATCAGTTACAACGTAACGAATAAACATTCACCAGTAACGAATGAGCCTTCAAACCTTCAACCTTCATCAGCTTTCCAGATCCAAACACATATTCAAACCATAATCAAATCTGGATTACTTGTCCAAATCTAAATCAAAATCAACGTATAAATTATCCAATTACTCATCTCACCAATTCGAACAATCCCAAACCAATCCAGACACCAATTCTTATCCAAATTAGTCCAAAATCACACAAAACCAGTTCCGTATACCTTTGTTCCCGCAAAATACAATTAATCTATAAATTCTAAAGAATTGATTAAAGCTAATACAATTAACCACAACCGAACCTATTGGATTCGATTACGAACTGATTTCAACTCATTTCGATATCAATAATCACTGAATCAATGAGTAATTGATCAAAATGCAAGCCGTACAGTTTCAGAATACTAACAGATATGATTAATACCCAATTCAACATTAATTGATGTTAATTAAGCTCAAAATCACCTGAACAATCGAACAATGGCTCTGATACAACTTGAGAAACCAGTATTTAGACTAATTACAGATAGTTAATCATACTTATTCATTAACGATCTAGTTCTTCATATGCTCTGGTGATTATACTATTACTGAATAACTTTAAGGAGTGTGTGTTAGTAGAGAATTGGGCAGATGTCACACCCTCAAAATCCACTAACGGAGTTTTACCGTCAGAGGGTGTGAACTAACAGGATTGGAATCATTAGTTATAATCAAACCATAAAACAAAGTTTCAAAAACATGAAAAACGTTTACGAGTAATTTAATGCGGAAGCGTAAAAAAAAACCTTTAACCAAAAGTTGCGTCACGCAGGACGACTTAAAACCAATGATAACCGTTAAAAATAAGTTTGCATAACAGAAGCGTTTTCAAGCAATGCATGTTCCTAAACCGCGCGCCCGCCTCGGCTACCTGAGAATAACATACTAAAAGTGTCAACACAAGGTTGGTGAGTTCACAAGTTATATAAAAATAAATGTCTAGCGTTTGCGTTCAGCGTTTTGCGTTACAGCGTTTTGCGTTACAGCGTTTTGCGTTACCAGATAGTGTTATGTCAATTATATATCTATAGGTAGCTAGCCTATAAAACAAGTATCACTAAGTGTTCGACACCGAAGCTGACTGTTTATGATTTACCTTGCCACCAGGTCATCCAGACCATGGTATGTGTTTAGCCAAGATTACACCCACTCGACCTCCAGTCGAGTTTAGCGTTGGGTGGGGTTTGTCAAACCCAGTAGTACTACTCAACAATGACTCGCTATTATCCAATATTAAACGGTTCGATGTGAATGAAGGACTTTAGTTATTGCGTTTGCCACTTAGTCTTTACAAGTGATATATAATCTATATTAACAAAATCTTAAATGCGTTTCGGAGTATGTTATCTCCCCCAAGTGAAAAGCGTTTAAAAAGTTTAAAAAGGGGAAAGTGAAACTCACTGTTTGCGAAGAAATTCCCAAATTAAATCACCAAGATGCGCGTCACAGAAAAACTCTCTCTAGCGTTCTAAAACAACAAAGAGATTTTTCTAAGTGTCGGAATATTATCGAGTCTCTAGACCCGGCACATAATACCTATGCACGTAACATGTTTCGTGTTTCGTTTGTGAATCGTGTGTGACTTTAACAAGTTTATTTGTGATACGTTACATGTGTAACCAATTATTTACGTGTCATGTATTCATAAAGTACATCACTAGCAATTACTCCCCGTAAGGGCAGTTTGGTCAACACATAACAATTAACTAGCCATCATTCCCCATGAGGGAAATTTGGTCAAATCATGATAATCAATTAGCAATTATTCCCCGCAAGGGCAATTTGGTCAAAACATAACAATTATATAGCAAGTATCATGTTTCATGCATTTTCACAAAATTCAGCAGCTAGTTTCACCGAGACAGAAATTCTACTTGAAAGATTGTACTATTCCACCGATCATAGCATCTCAATTAATTTACCAAAAATCATCACAGAAGAACATATGTCTTAGGTTTCCAGAACATATTTTATTATATTTTTATTCCACATAGTTTTCTCACAATCATCAAATCATTACAGCAAACTCATAACAGTCAAATTCATGCGCAACAGAATGTTATTTGAAATTCCCGTTAAAAGAAAAATCCAATAAATGCAAGACCACTTGGGTTAGGTTCCTAACTCAATGAGTCAACTTCCAGAAGTGGAACCAACCCAATTGGTCTCGTAGTTCATGAGATATAACATTTACAAAACAACCTAACAGAAAGTCTAACAGCTCAGCTTTGCACAACGTTTTTGTAAAATCATAAAAGTTAACCTTTACTTGTCCAAAAATTACAAGTTTATATTATTTAGAAACTAGACTCAACCTAGTTTACTGTAGTATCAATAATCTCAACCAATTTTCACATTTACACCTTGTTACAGTCAATTAAACATCAATAACACAATCTGTCCAGAAACTGTTTGCATCCAAACTCAACATATCAACTATCTATGGACCATCATGCATTCATATAACACTCTAGACTCCATAATCACTATCCATGCACATCAATTACACCTTACATACATGATTAGGGTTTTTGTTTGAACTCAAATCAAAGACACAAGCAATTAACATGTAACAATATTCAATCTAGTTATCAAATCATCATCAATACATCATCCAATCAAACAAAATCATATGAACACAAAACCATATAAAAATCGGCAGCTAGGGTTTATAATTAACCCAATAAAAGTCAAGATTAAGTATAAAGGATGCATAGGATAATCGATTATACCTTCCTAGCACCTAATTCTTCAATCAAACACTTGAATTCTTGGTTGTATGTGTGTGTATAGGTGACGGCAGCCAAGGGAGGGCCAAGGGGGGTTCCGATCGGGACTTTGGGGAGAGAAGAAAATAAGTTAGGGTTTATTATAACATAGTATTTATAATAATCTATGTTACACTTTGGCCCCTCCACTTCTAAGTATTACTTAACTAGCTTAAACTAACTTGTTTACATCTTGAGTTAACGTTTATAACCATGTTATCACATAACACATAAGTCTAACACATAATTATCACATAATTACTGTTTTGACGTTTTTCGTTTATTCATCAATCGTTTGCGTCAACTCGTTTGCGTTTCGGTGCAATTCCTGAAAGACTACACATGTAGTAAGTGTTAAGCGTCATTTAAACCCTAGTTTAAATGTAATGAGGTGTGCGTTATAGATTCAGTGATCTTAAGTTTGAATTGACGGAGTTGAGTTAACGGAGTTAACCTGAAATTGACGATTGTCACAGCAGAGTAACGGTATCTCTGAAATAATAATAACACACTTAATAAATAAGTTAACAGGGTACAAGTTTTTATAAAAGACGACCCCATTCATTATACATCACATAACGAATGGGGATCATTCGTCTTCATTCCCTATATATAACTTAAGGTACAACAAATGACTCATTTGTTGAACCTTATTAATTAAACATATTTAACGATGGCCTAATAGCATAGCGAATGGGTTCATTCGTTATACATACCATAAGGAATGGCCCTTACATTAACGGATGGAAACATTCGTTATACTATCATAACAAATGGTCATAATACATTAACGAATGGCATAGAAAATTACCAAAGTGACCTTACATTAATAATAAACATGTACAATAAAATTAACAAAGATCGAGACGACAAACATGTACTATCAAACTCCCCCTCATCTATTCATGTGAGGGTTGGGTATATTTGGGAAAAAAAAGGACAAAACTGTCCCTCACGTGAAGGGAATGCTGATGGGTTTAACTACCAAACTTAACGAGATTAGTGGATGCGAGTTTAATTGCAAGTGAAATGAAACCACAAGACGAAAATCGCAAATTTAAAACTATTGGACTAAAACCGCATATTTGAACAAACCACATGGACGAAAACACAGTTCACTCTAAAATAAAACAATAACATTAATACTAAACTCCTAATTAAAAGAATTGCAAAAAGTAAACATAGTTTATGTTACTGGAAGTTATTACAAGAATAAGAGAAGTAGTGTTATAACTTATAAATATGTATGGTAATGAATTGGGTTTCGGATGTATTTAGATATTTCTAAACCCATACCCGGATAGTAAAGCTCATACCAAACTTGCCAAGTATTTGTCATATAATTACCCGTCCGGTGTCTGGTAAACACACGGGTTTAGGGTACACCGGTTAGCTTATTAATAATACACGTTGGGTATATATCGAGTTTTAACGAAACTATAACTAGTCAATTACATTGGGTAATTATTAATTTACTACAAAAAAATAAAAAAATAAAATGTTACAATACAATGTTGCCAATAACTAATCAATTACAACAATAATTGTTGTAAACATTTGACAAATAAATAATGCTTCAAGTCTCATAATACATCCAATTCATCAAAACATAAAATAAAATAAAAATAAACAAAACAAGAAACGATATGTGACACTCGTCAATTTCAGGTTAACTCCGTTAATCCGATCTCCGTTAATTCAAACTCAAGATCACACAAACTATGTCATTCCAGTTAACGCATATTTCATTGCATTTAATTAGGATTTAAATGACACATGACAATCATTACCCAAGTAGTCTTTCAGAGTTTCACCGAATCACACATGAGTCGACTCAAACCGTTGGTGAACAAACAATAAATATTATAAACAAGTGCTTGACCAATTTACGTGTTACGTTTATATGTGTAAATTTGTGCTTGTATGTATAACAACATATTATGGAGGTGAATGACTAGTTATGCTAGAATTATACAAAATAGAAGTTGAGGGTGCAAGTTGTAACATGTAACTAATTAATTAATATATAAAGAAACTTATAACACAAAAACCCTAACTCTCCCCTCTCTCCCTCTCCCTTGCGATGGCAGCCTCAACCCCCCCCCCCCCCACCTACCTCTTGATCGGCCGAAAATACACACACACACACATACATACAAGATTATTTAAAAGTTGTTTGAAGATCCAAGGTTACTAACTGGGTAATTAAACACTCCCTTAATTCACTCCATTACTTTGTTTGCATGATTAAACATGATGATCATAAACACTAAGTGTTAAATATGTTGATTATTGATGAGCTAGGGTTGCATGCATGATTCTTGGTTCATAAATTAGTAGTTTGTTAAGTTTATGATGAAAACGGATGCTGGACAGAAGCATAATTGCATGATAAAACAACTATAACTTGATGTTAATGATGTGTTTGGAAGTGATTATTGATTCTATAATGTAGTAGGTCAAGTCTAGTTTCTAAATAGTCTAAGTTTGTAATTATTGGACATGTGGAAGATAGTTTTTATTAATTTACAAATCTGATGCGCAAGTCTGATTCGGGAAGCTTTCTTGTAGGCTGTTTTGTAAATAGTGTATCTCACAAAAGACAAGACTAATTGAGTTGATTCCACTTCTGGGAGCTAATAATTTAAGTGTAGAATCTAAACCAATTGGCCTTGCATTAATTTGATTAAACATGTAACGGGAATAGTAAATAACGTTTTTTTGCGCATGATAATGACTGTTGTGTGCTTACCACGTTTTGATCATTGTGAGAAAACCGTATGTAATAAAAATATAATAAAAATATATTTAGAAACCTAACTCAGTTTTTCTTCTGTGATGAAATGTTGCTGATTTTATCTATATGTATGGTTAGTGAAATAGAGTAATCTTGACGTGTTAAAATCTGTCTTGGTAACTTAGCTGCTGAATTCTTTGATTTAACATGAAAAGTGATTATTTGACCGATGTTTGCTATGTGTTTGACATATTTTCCTTTGTGGTAGATATTTAACTGATTATGTACCGTAGTAACACTTAACACTATACTTGTTCACACATGTAACTTATCACCAACGTGTTTGTCGAGTCGCACTTGTTTAACAAACGAACACATCTCATGCATAACTTTTATGTGTCAAGTCTAGAGACTCACTCGTAGTTCAAACACTTAGAAATATCGTTTTTTTAGAGAACTAGTGAGGATTTTTATGACGCACGCTTTTCTCGGATTTTTGATAACTTTGCAAACAGTGAGTTTCACGGCCCTTTTTACTCTTTAACGCTTTTATTAGGGGGAGATAACATACTCCAACGCTTTAGATTTTGTTTATACTTTATATATCACTTGTAAGGCTAAGTGGCAACAAACCAACTAAGTCCTTCTGAACAATCGAACCGGTTAATATTGGATAATAGCGAGTCACATTTGAGTAGTACTACTAGGTTTGACAAACCCCACCAAACTCTAAACTCGACTGTAGGTCGAGTGGGTATAATTTTGGCTAACACATTACCATGGTCGTGGTTGACATGGTGGCAAGGCAATCGTATAAACAGTCAGCTTCGGTGTCGAACACTTAGTAATACATGCTTGATAGGTTAGCTACCTATTGATATATATTGACATAACACTATCTAGTAACGCTTGAATCTACTTAAACCTGTGAACTCACCAACCCTGTGTTGACACTTTTAGTATGTTTATCTCAGGTAGCCGAGGCGGGCGAGCGGTATAGGACATGCATTCACTGAACTCTATTGTTTAAAACTTTCTTTAAATTTTGTCATGATAACTGTTGCTTTAAGTCGTCTTGTGTAGCGCAACTATTTGCTTTACAATTTACGCTTCCGCATTTTTACTTAAGACTTGATGGCTTGGTTGTTTTTAAAACTTTAACTGTGGCGTTTGATATAACTAATGATTCCGATCCTGTTAGTTCACACCCTCTGACGGTAAAAATCCGTTAGTGGATTTTGAGGGTGTGACACGATGTCAATAAAAAATAAATGCTAAGCTTTTAACACATACTACATGTCAGGTTACATGGGTATAGAATCGTATAAACAAGGCTATGTTCTCAGGTAATTGAGCGTATTACAAATTATATACTCGTCCCTAACCTGTGAAAAATTTCAAAATAATCCAAAACTCGTCCAGTACCCTAATGAGATGAGTTGTCCCGAATGTATCATGTTTTCCCATCAAGTTCTGGTTTCCATTACCACATAATGGTTAAAATACAAAAAATAAGAAGTGTAAGAAATATTCTGATTCATTAATCTTATATTTGAATAATTGTGATTAATTTGAGAAGAAAAAAATGAAGGAAATTACATAAATGTAATAACCCACATTTGTTGACTTTCTCTCTACATGTGCAAAATATATGTCAATTTCCATATCATTTAAAAATGTCAACAACTTTTCCATACGATGTTTTTTTAAGTTCTTTTATCTTTAATATGAGTACCATATTTGTAACATCCCGTTTCCTGTTTCGTTTAATAAAATAATAATATTAGTTATTATGAGATGAGCTTGTGTTGGGTTAAATAAATGTGGGTAATGGACTTAATAAAGAAGGAATTAAGACCATGGGCTTAAGCCCGTGACCCGTAATATATAAACAGTATTATTCATTAATCCATTCATTCCACTCATTTCTTACACCACCAAAACACACACTTAAGCTCTCTCTCATCTTTCTCTCTTTCTCTAGCCGAACCCAACAGGAAACCGAGCATCGATCCGAGGTAATGATGTTATGATCTTATATGGATCCACACCCGCTAGATCTAGTCTCGAAACGACTAACCGACACCCTCAACCGTTAAAGTCACGAGATTAGGATGGAATCGGGTATAAGCCGATCGAATGACGAGCTTAGGAGTCACCCTAGCTCAGATCAGGAATGATCGGGACAAAAAACGGTGTAGAAACACGTTTTTCCGGCATGGCGGCACCGGAAAGGCGGAGTATGATTGGGAATGTAAGGGCATATGTAGAAAGTGATATTTAGAATTGTGTTTGTGAGTAAATCCAACGCTAAAGTAGAGCACGTGGACCGAGGCCTTACAATATTGCTATATATATATATATATATATAGAATTTGGATCAAATACAAATGAAGTTAACGTGCTAAATGTGAGAATCAAGTAGAATAATTATATATATAAATAGAATAATTATGTAATTACTCTATGATAATTACTCTACTTGATTCTCACGTTTAGCACATTAATTCCATTTGTATGTTAACTTTCCCCTATATTATAGGATTAGGATCATGTGAGGACAAGAAATTAAGAACTTTGAGAACTATTTTGGATCACATAAAAAAATTCTTTTTAAAAAAAATTAAAAAAAATTAAAAAACATGAAAATAAAAAAATTAAAAAAACCAAAAAATTTTATTATTCATCCCAATTTTATAAAAAAAAAGTTAAAAAAAATATCGGTTTAGCAAACTTATACATATATGTATGATACATATTTTTTAATTTTATACAAGTTATTCTTTATAGACATATATGTAGAATTATGATAAATGATAATGTATATATGTGTACATTATGTAAATCGAGATTGAATAAAATATACATATGTATAATTAGGTTTTTTTTTGAAACCGTGATAAAAATAAAAAAAAAATTATTTTTTTTTTTGCTTTTTTAAAATTTGCGTTGTTTTTGTTTTATAATTTAGTTAATTTTTCAAGGGTTTTTTGTGGCATAAAATGGTTTTCAAAATTCTCAATTTCAAAAAATTCTGTTAGGATACTCAACACACACACACACACACACACACACACACACACACACACACACACATATATATATAGGGGGGATTTCAATTAAGAACCCTTTTGAGTTTTAAGAACTCGAAAGAACTCAGTGTAACGATTTTTTTTTTGAATTTTTTTTACACATGCGTAATACATGTGAGTTAGACACACGTAAGAAAATTACAGAATTTTTTACGCACCGAGTCGACTTTTTACACATGTGTAACGGACGTAAAAGTTATTGTAACCACTTACATATTTATTCTCTCTCATACTTTGATTTTTTTGTCAGATTTAATCTCAACCACATATTTCAATCCATTTAATTAAATGTGTGGCCTAAAATTGAGTTCTTAAGTTCTTAAAACTCAACATGGTTCTCAGAATATCTCTCCCATATATATATATAATGAGATTTATTCATTGTGTTATTGGTTGGTGATTATGTTTTTCAATTGGATTTTCTATGTATTGTGTTATAAGGTGTGGTCATTGTGTTTTGCGATTGGGTTTCATGCTAAAGATAAAATTAAAACAAAACATATAACGTTGTGCTTTTGTCATCATTGTGTCTTTTAACTTGTCGTTTTCTTTTTTTCGTGGTTGTGTCTTTATACTTATCATTGTGTATTTTGGGATTGGCGTGTGGTGTTCAGTGTTCAATTAATTTTGAGAAAAGAAAAGTATTTTGTCCATTGTTTTTTATGTTTAGGTCATCGTATAATATGTATCTACCATCGTGTTTTACGTTTTGAGTTATTGTGTAATATGTATTTATCATTGTATTTTATGTTTCATGTTATTGTCAAGTATGTATTCATCATGTATTAGAAAAAATTGTTATATTATCATTATATTTACATATTAGGATTACATGATTGTGTTATTTCACTATTACAATTTTAAGATTTCATCATTTAAAAAAAACACACACAATGATAATCATAAAGACACAATGATGAACGAAAAACACAATGACAAGAAGAAAAACACAACGACGTAATTTTTGTTTTAATTTTTATAAAATAAAGTTATTCTCATATTAAAGATAAAAAAACGCTTGTTATTATGACGAACTTTTTTATAATAAAAAAATGTCGTATATAAATGCTATAAACTACTTTTGGTTCTTGAAAAGCAAAAACCACTTTTGAAAAACTCTATTTTAAAATTTCTGGATGAGATTTGTCAAACACCTTTTACTTTTTGACAAACAATATAAACAAGTTTAAAAATTAACTGAAACACCCATAATTCTTTTTATGCGTTTCCCCCACTTTAATCATCAATTACACGGCAATTAGTTATGAATTTTAACACTTATTATTTCCATGATCCGTATGGAATAACTCAACTCTTCTTTACCATCTCCAAGTATAAAATATCAATCACCATCCTTCAAATGGTTTGACTTGTATAGTAAAATGGGTAGGGCTTCATACTTGGTTTTAAGTACTCAACGGGTAAGGTAATGAAAGTCGGGTCAACCCTTTAAGTTGTAACATGGGGTCCACATATTATAAAACGTGATATTCGTGTTCGTGGGACCCATGACTCGTAAAAACACCAGGCATTAACTCATCCACCTCCTACCTTCCTCTCTAAATCCAGTTGCGGGACCACCTTCATTTTTGTTATCCCCTTCATCTTTCTTCTGACTTACACTTCTACTCGTTAACTTATATTATTTTCATTTTGGCTCCTAAAGTATAAGTTATTTCTATTAAAAATCTTGTGGCATGATGTTGAAGTTCACTAATTTAATAAACAATTTTATCTTAAATATATATATAAAAGAAACATTTAAAATGTATCTGGTTGATCTCTATATTCTCCAAAGCCATCATATTGTTTTATTTATAAATGGAGACTTCTCATGCATTTTACCCGAATACACGGGTATGGTTCTCACCAAACCCAAATATTCCTTAAACGGGTTATAACATCTCATTAAATTAAAAATTAAACTTACTAAAATTTGATATGAAAATCCTATAAATAAGGATATACTAAAAATTAATATTCAAGTTTTTTTTTAAGTACAGTTTATAATTAAAAACAATTTTATAGTAAAAAAAATAAGAAGGTCATGACTCTCACCAAACTTAGATATTTTATAAACCGGATTATAACAGTTTATTTATTTGTGAAACTCTTTCATTATCAAACCCGAAATATATTATTAACTATTTACAACAACTAAAATTAAAATCCAAAAAATATAAAACATTATAAACGAATAATATAAAAACCATCCGTAATATAAGAATTGTTATTACTAGTGTACTAAGTTGATTTATGAAATCCCAATTCTTTCTTTTATTATTATTTTATTTTGTAAATATAATATATTGAACATCAACGGATATTATATAATTTAGTTTGTGCGACAACAGTAAACATGCTATAAACATAAATTGAGTATGCTTATCTATACTTGTCTTTTAGATATATTTAACTACTTAAACAAACAATAGAAACATATCTAAATTTTTATCAATATAAATATTTATACACATTAGTAATAAGATATAAAAAAGTGTAAATGATATTTTTCATATAAAACCTCTTAAAACTATAGAATTTTAGTTAACTTATATCAACACTACCCAGAAACTTATTTTCCTAACTTTAATTTTCACATTATGCATATATTGATCATAATGTGTCATTAACATGAAGGGTTGTTGTACTCATCATGACACAAGCTAGAGACATGACATCGCAACACTGCAAACCAAATAATAACGTTTACGTTTCGAAGGGCGATTGAGGACATCGTGGTTTGTGGAGGTCCGTTCTTTGGGGATCTCCAATGGAGGTTGGCATCACTTCCGATCCGTTATGGGGGGTTGGGTCTCTGTTCGGCCGAGGATGTATCTACATATGCTTTTGTGGCTTCGAGAGCACAGTCGTGGTGTTTGCAAGACCATATTCTTCGGGGTTGTGATATTTATGGGTTGGACTCTGATTATGGGTGTGCGATGGATCGTTTACGTACTTCACTTCCAGATTTTGATCTTAGCGAGTTCTCTAATAAGGACACCGCCCCCCCTAAAGCCCAACATGTTGTGGCGAGTGCCTTATTTAGTGGAATCGTCAAGAGTTTAGAAGTGAAGTTTGATCTATCCCCTCGCCAAAAGGCGGTGTTTGAATGCCTTCGGGCTCCTCGGGCTCGGGATTTTCTAACGGCCATCCCCATTGAAGGATTAGGCCAACGTATGTCGGGTTTGGAGTATCGGGCTATCCTTAAGTACCGGTTAATGATCCCTATGTTCCCGACGGATGAACCTTGCCCAATTTGTCGCAAGGTCTGTTTGGATTCTTTTGGTGACCATGCGGTGCATTGCAAAGAATTGTCTGGCTTTAAATACAGACATGATCTGGTTAGGGATGTTCTGTGTGATGTTCTTAAACGGGCAGGGATTTCTGCTAAAAAGGAGGCCCCTGTTAACTTTCTCACGAATCCTATTGAAGGGAGGTCTACTTTACGACCAGCTGATATTCTTGTGTTCGGGTGGGCAGGGGGGAAACACGCCTGTGTGGATCTTACAGGAGTGTCTCCTCTTGTTGGGCTCAGGGACCGTGGGTTTGTTGTGGGTCAGGCTGCGTTGAAGGCTGAATCGGGCAAAGTTGTTAAACACGAGAAAGCTTGTTTAGATAATCAACATGTCTTTCTACCATTTGCCTTTGATACATTTGGTTTTCTGGCTCCAGAGGCTGTGAAATTTTTGAGTAGGGTTCAGCGCGTCGTACACGGAACCTCTTCAGCTTCTAGGTCCCAAAGCTTCGTTTTTAGCAGGATTGACTTAGATGTTCAAAAGGGGGTTGCGGCGCAGCTTGTTGCCCGTTTGCCTGCCACTTTATTGTAATCGTTTTATAGTAAATTATATAAACTTCGATTGTGATGAAAAAAAAAATACCAAACTGTAACCGGATCATTAGAAGGCCTTGAATGGTCACAAGCATGTGGTCACATTCGATCGAGCAACGAATGATGCGCCGATTACATTTCTGCATGGATATCAATGATCAATGGATATGCTTTTGTTTATGGTTATATGATCGTATTTGTCTTAAAAAGCATAATTACAATTGCAATGTTCATGGCGCATCAGCTAACTGTGATGTTCTTAATTATTTGCTAACAGTAATGCTCTTAAAGCACAAAGTTATATAACTATTTGTTTTATTACATAAGTTGCAACACGATATAAATTAATTGAACCGTCTTTTAGCAAAATTCAAAGTTAATTTTTTAATGCTAGCTAAAATTTCCCAATATGTATGCTCATACAATATGAATACGAAGTTAAAATAATTCCATTTTTTTAACTAACTTTCGTTGTGAGTCGGTATATAATTTGTTAGATCACATAATTAAATAAGTGAAAATTTACGGTTCTGGATATGCCATCTTAACTAAATAAACATTTTTGTAGTAAAAAAATATCATACTTCATATCGTGAAATTTATTTCTTTTTAATTTTTTTTAATTAATTTTGTATTTTGTTTTATTTTCGTTTAAATATATATATATTTTTTTTTACAAAATCACATATAAATCTATACTAACCAATTAATCAAACACAATTTTTAGTTTTGCTTTATCTTCTTTTTCACCTGTCGCAACAGGTAAGCTTCGCTTCATAAGTGTAAAATTATCCTTTCTTAATCATCTTTTTAAATAATTTTTCTTTTTATTATTTATCTAAAGATTTATTTTCTATATAGCAGGCACCATAACATGTATATGTGTAGGAATTATATTTTAGTTCTGCATAAATAGATATCATAACTTACATAATGTTACTTAAATTGAAAAAAATTCGTATCACCAATAAAAATAATATTAATAATCAAGCGCTAATAACACCGTCGCAACGTATAGATAATCTTGCTAGTTATTAACAATTATTAAATACGGAGGAAATGTTAGTAAAGTTCAGAATCCCATGTTGTTCTATTGAGAAGCATGACAAAATTACAAACTAAAACCCTCCGGAGTGAAACTTTCTACGGAGGACTACGACACCTCCTTTTCTGAACGATTATTTAGAATACTAACGGATTAATGATTCATTCGATTATTTCCATTTCAAATTGAGGAGGAAACTTATCGTCGAAAAAACCCCTGGCTCAACTTAAAATCTCTTAATCTTTGTTATAAATGGGACATGAACCCCAACCCACACCTTTTTAAATTAAAATTTTTGAATGCTTAATCTCAATCACTTGAGCCGGAGATTATTAAGGCAAGCAGATTCTAAGAACACCAACCGTATATGGGCCGTCTATACATATTCATGTTATGTATACGGGCCGTTTATACGTCTCGTATATGGCTATATGGGGCTTAATGGGTCCCCGCATGCGTTTCGTATATAATTATACAGGGTACGAGGCGTATAAAGAGATGTCTGGGTGTCTATAATCCATTATTAACCTGTTACCACTTATTGTTCGGCAGAGCCTACGGTTAGTCTTTTGGAGTTTTGTGCAGTGTTTAGGAAATTAATTGGCAGACTAAACAAGGTTGTTATACTAATGACACGTGCAATTTAAGGTTTTAGTTTGTTGACACGTAGCTTTGCACTCGTACACATGGTTTTGCTTCTTATCACGTTATTTGTTACAGCTAATTTTGTCATCAACATGATGTTTCAGAAATCTATGTACGTATATAATTTCGATTAAAAAAGTGAGAGAATTGATTTTTTAATTGTTTATGCAATATAATGATATACATCAACTCAACTTTATAAAGTCCATACATATTTTTTTAAGGTATTTGAAACTGCCTTTAATACCAGAGTTAATTATTCATACTATTTTGACATTTTAAATTTAACTCATTCATTAATGTTATCAAAGAGGAAACCTATAATTATATAAAAAAACCTATTAAATCAGGTTTCAAATCTAAGACCACATAATTCATACACTGTAACAATTTACAACATAAGGCCAACAGCATAGTCTAGACAAACTAGTGTGGGGGGGGGGGGGGTACTCATGGGCTATATTGGGTATCTGTTATTGACCTTCCAAATCCTATCCCAAAAATTTGGTTAACAAAAAACCCGAAAGTAAGTTAATTTTGTTACTGGTTTTTTAATTAATATAAATAGTTCGGTATTCAGTTAATTCAATTAACCAAATTACTAAACATGTACGCCAAGTTATTTTTAAAACCTTTAATTGGATGATTATTAGATTAAGCATGGACAAACTAGATTTTGTTTTTCAACCTTGGGCCTAATAGCCGATTGTCAATGGGCCAAAACTATAAGTGTTGGTAAAAAATTACCGAAGTAATAATTAGGCAAATTCGTTAAGTGAGGAAGTGTGCTTTTTAATAGTGAGGTAAGTGATGAAGTAGACAAATAAGGTAAAAGTAAAGGTGAAAACAGCGATGTAGCGATGAAACACCTTAGATCCTGGTGAGGATCCTTGGAAAAAAATATCGGGAGGGGAAAACTATCCCCTGCCTCAATTTATCGATGTAAAATGGCGGTTACAGCTCGAGAACTAGTTAAGAACGTAAGCTAAGTACAAGTGTGAGTATTGCGAGTGCAGAATGTTTCCTATAACGTTCTTAATAGCCTCATTTATATAGAAAATGAAAATAACAATAAGTCCTACAAATCCGAGAACCCTAGCCGCCATGACCGTTTGAAGACGTGTTCTTCATTCCCACGTGCATTTTAACTTGGTCATCCGATCTTTCAGGTAGAATAAGTCAGCTAGCCATTGTAGATATTATACTCTCGTGTAACCTGCACTCACAACGTAAATATAACGAATACAGAGGTTTAGTTTAGGATCTTGTAGCTAGATAGGAATCCAAGCTATCAGAATACTTGTCAGGATCACACTGGGGATAAAATGACCCCTAACAATTGTCCCTAAAAATTGTTACAGTTGTAAAGTACAAAGTCACAGATGTCATATTTTTTACACTTAATCACACATTTGAATTTTGATGGCCTGAGGAAACTTGATAAGACATGGCATAACTTCCGAGATAAGCTAACCGCCTTTCATTTAATCCCGACGAGACCTCTATAATTACTTTTGATTTGTTTAAAATCTTCACTCATCTTCCGTCTTCAGGTAACTTTTCCCTTTCTCTGATTTAGGGTTTCTTCTTCTTTATCCCTTTCTTCCGATCATGACAAAAAAACGATCTCGAGATTTCCCTTCCAGCAGCGTGAGCACACACCCTGATTTCAAATGCCAACATATCTTTACTGTTGGGAGCAGTTTTTTATCCTCAGGATTGTTCATGTTTTAAGGATTTCAGCCTATCCTGCCGATACAAGTATTCTGAGGATTATAGTTCGCTAATCCAACTGTCCTTTATTGTTTTGTTTGTTTTGCAGACGTAACCACGTGTTTAATATGCTACTAAGAGACGTGGGTTTGCAACGGTTACTTCTGAAGCTCCATCAATTCGAACGTGTGAAGCAACGGGTAGTGGAAGACCTAGTCTAGGGTTTATCCTGGATTTCTCGGGATTTCAGTTGTAATCTTTTGTTTATTTAAACGAGCTGAATTGGTCATTTAAAACACACACCTCGCACTCACAACTACTGAAACTTATTGTAACACTTAGCAATTGATCGATTATCAGCTCCAACACTTGTAATCAACCTTTTTTGTTATTAATATATAAGCGGTGATAGTTTTCACCGTCCGGGGTTTTTTGTGTCGGCGATCCTCAAGATCAAGGGCTTTTTTCCCTCGAAATCAAATCATTGTGTTCCTCATATTTTTGATCTAGCACTCTACCTCACATACGAATTTGATCACTAAATTACTTTGTTAATTTTTGACCGAAACAATTTGGCGCCCACCGTGGGGCAAACGATGCTTTGATCATTATTAACCCTCAAATTAAACCCTACTTTCAACATCCACAACATGTCTTCCCAATCGAAGAATGTTTCCTCTTCTGCCGCAGCTTTAGGTTCCTCTGTGAGGCCTCCTATGCCTCCTCCTCCTGCTGGTGGTATCCCGAAGAAACCTGACAACACCCAGAAGAAGCCTGCTACTCGGTATTTTCAGGATCGAGACCATCTCCTCAGGATCCCATCATGTCATCCAACAACGACCTTTTGTCTATGTTTAGACATGTACAGGAGCAGATGGATTGCCAGAATAAGACCAACTAGATGATCGTGAGGGAACTGGAAGATATCAGGAAAGCCAAGAAGCCGGTGGAAGAATTCACACCACTAGTCCCGAGATCTCTGGATTTCACTCCTCCAGGATCCTCAGGATTAGTGCTTCCGGAGTCGACCATGGCATACTAGTCTGGATCCTCATTTTTCCAGCACTCAGGGTCTGCAGGATTGCACTCACTAGGGGTACTTGCGTGCATCTTCTGCTGGGCCGTTTCTGTAAGGCCCCGTACACGGTAGCCCTACTTTAGCGTCGGCTTTACTCATAAACACAGTTCTTACAATCAGAGTTAATTAAAACTTTCGCGGAAACGTCAACTTAAATAATTCATTACAAAACATTAAATATTTTCTTTGATACCATAACACAAAACATTATATTTAAAACATCTTTTCTTCCATCTTCAGATGCCCGCCGTTCAATCCATGCCATGTGCCATCCTCATGCTAGTTCTTTGGTCTGATCACCTGCGTGCATACTAAAAGTCAGCTACGCTGAGTGAGTTCTAGTTAATCAAGCAACTTGTCATACAACCACTACATACAACATATACGTATCCGAAGACACGTAGTCCACTATCTAACCTGCTCACCTTACCACTTAGCCTCTTATTTACACCTACCACTTTGCCACTTTAATAACGTATAACATTATGCCACTTTGCCACTTTAATAACACTTATTATTTCCATGATCCGTATGGAATAACTCAACTCTTCTTTACCATCTCCAAGTATAAAATATCAATCACCATCCTTCAAATGGTTTGACTTGTATAGTAAAATGGGTAGGGCTTCATACTTGGTTTTAAGTACTCAACGGGTAAGGTAATGAAAGTCGGGTCAACCCTTTAAGTTGTAACGTGGGGTCCACATATTATAAAACGTGATATTCGTGTTCGTGGGACCCATGACTCGTAAAAACACCAGGCATTAACTCATCCACCTCCTACCTTCCTCTCTAAATCCAGTTGCGGGACCACCTTCATTTTTGTTATCCCCTTCATCTTTCTTCTGACTTACACTTCTACTCGTTAACTTATATTATTTTCATTTTGGCTCCTAAAGTATAAGTTATTTCTATTAAAAATCTTGTGGCATGATGTTGAAGTTCACTAATTTAAGAAACAATTTTATCTTAAATATATATATAAAAGAAACATTTAAAATGTATCTGGTTGATCTCTATATTCTTCAAAGCCACCATATTGTTTTATTTATAAATGGAGACTTCTCATGCATTTTACCCGAATACACGGGTATGGTTCTCACTAAACCCAGATATTCCTTAAACGGGTTATAACATCTCATTAAATTAAAAATTAAACTTACTAAAATTTGATATGAAAATCCTATAAATAAGGATATACTAAAAATTAATATTCAAGTTTTTTTTAAGTACAGTTTATAATTAAAAACAATTTTATAGTAAAAAAAATAAGAAGGTCCATGACTCTCACCAAACTTAGATATTTTATAAACCGAATTATAACAGTTTATTTATTTGTGAAACTCTTTCATTATCAAAACCAAAATATATTATTAACTATTTACAACAACTAAAATTAAAATCCAAAAAATATAAAACATTATAAACGAATAATATAAAAACCATCCGTAATATAAGAATTGTTATTACTAGTGTACTAAGTTGATTTATGAAATCCCAATTCTTTCTTTTATTATTATTATTAATATTATTATTATTATTATTTTATTTTGTAAATATAATATATTGAACATCAACGGATATTATATAATTTAGTTTGTGCGACAACAGTAAACATGCTATAAACATAAATTGAGTATGCTTTTCTATACTTGTCTTTTAGATATATTTAACTACTTAAACAATAGAAACATATCTAAATTTTTATCAATATAAATATTTATACACATTAGTAATAAGATATAAAAAAGTGTAAATGATATTTTTCATATAAAACCTCTTAAAACTATAGAATTTTAGTTAACTTATATCAACACTACCCATAAACTTATTTTCCTAACTTTAATTTTCACATTATGCATATACTGATCATAATGTGTCATTAACATGAAGGGTTGTTGTACTCATCATGACACAAGCAAGAGACATGACATCGCAACACCGCAAACCAAATAATAACGTTTACGTATAAGATACCGAACTGTAACCGGTATTATTAGAAGGCCTTGAATGATCGCAACACTGCAAACCAAATAATAACGTTTACGTTTCGAAGGGCGATTGAGGACATCATGGTTTGTGGAGGTCCGTTCTCTGGGGATCTCCAATGGAGGTTGGCATCACTTCCGATCCGTTAGGGGGGTTGGGTCTCTGTTCGGCCGAGGATGTATCTACATATGCTTTTGTGGCTTCGAGAGCACAGTCGTGGTGTTTGCAAGACCATATTCTTCGGGGTTGTGATATTTATGGGTTGGACTCTGATTATGGGTGTGCGATGGATCGTTTACGTACTTCACTTCCAGATTTTGATCTTAGCATGTTCTCTATTAAGGACACCGCCTCCCCTAAAGCCCAACATGTTGTGGCGAGTGCCTTATTTAGTGGAATCGTCAAGAGTTTAGAAGTGAAGTTTGATCTATCCCCTCGCCAAAAGGCGGTGTTTGAATGCCTTCGGGCTCCTCAGGCTCAGGATTTTCTAACAGCCATCCCCATTGAAGGATTAGGCCAACGTATGTCGGGTTTGGAGTATCGGGCTATCCTTAAGTACCGGTTAATGATCCCTATGTTCCCGACGGATGAACCTTGCCCAATTTGTCGCAAGGTCTGTTTGGATTCTTTTGGTGACCATGCGGTGCATTGCAAAGAATTGCCTGGCTTTAAATACAGACATGATCTGGTTCGGAATGTTCTGTGTGATGTTCTTAAACGGGCAGGGATTTCTGCTAAAAAGGGGGCCCCTGTTAACTTTCTCACGGATCCTATTGAAGGGAGGTCTACTTTACGACCAGCTGATATTCTTGTGTTCGGGTGGGCAGGGGGGAAACACGCCTGTGTGGATCTTACAGAAGTGTCTCCTCTTGTTGGGCTCAGGGACCGTGGGTTTGTTGTGGGTCAGGCTGCGTTGAAGGCTGAATCGGGCAAAGTTGTTAAACACGAGAAAGCTTGTTTAGATAATCAACATGTCTTTCTACCATTTGCCTTTGATACATTTGGTTTTCTGGCTCCAGAGACTGTGAAATTTTTGAGTAGGGTTCAGCGCGTCGTACACGGAACCTCTTCAGCTTCTAGGTCCCAAAGCTTCGTTTTTAGCAGGATTGACTTTGCTGTTCAAAAGAGGGTTGCGGCGCAACTTGTTGCCCGTTTGCCTGCCACTTTATTGTAATCGTTTTATAGTAAATTATATAAACTTCGATTGTGATGAAAAAAAAAAATACCAAACTGTAACCGAATCATTAGAAGGCCTTGAATGGTCACAAGCATGTGGTCACATTCGATCGAGCAACGAATGATGCGCCGATTACATTTCTGCATGGATATCAATGATCAATGGATATGCTTTTGTTTATGGTTATATGATCGTATTTGTCTTAAAAAGCATAATTACAATTGCAATGTTCATGGCGCATCAGCTAACTGTGATGTTCTTAATTATTTGCTAACAGTAATGCTCTTAAAGCACAAAGTTATATAACTATTTGTTTTATTACATAAGTTGCAACACGATATAAATTAATTGAACCGTCTTTTAGCAAAATTCAAAGTTAATTTTTTAATGCTAGCTAAAATTTCCCAATATGTATGCTCATACAATATGAATACGAAGTTAAAATAATTCCATTTTTTTAACTAACTTTCGTTGTGAGTCGGTATATAATTTGTTAGATCACATAATTAAATAAGTGAAAATTTACGGTTCTGGATATGCCATCTTAACTATATAAACATTTTTGTAGTAAAAAAATATCATACTTCATATCGTGAAATTTATTTCTTTTTAATTTATTTTAATTAATTTTGTATTTTGTTTTATTTTTGTTTAAATATATATATATATTTTTTACAAAATCACATATAAATCTATACTAACCAATTAATCAAACACAATTTTTAGTTTTGCTTTATCTTCTTTTCACCTGTCGCAACAGGTAAGCTTCGCTTCATAAGTGTAAAATTATCCTTTCTTAATCATCTTTTTAAATAATTTTTCTTTTTATTATTTATCTAAAGATTTATTTTCTATATAGCAGGCACCATAACATGTATATGTGTAGGAATTATATTTTAGTTCTGCATAAATAGATATCATAACTTACATAATGCTACTTAAATTGAAAAAAATTCGTATCACCAATAAAAATAATATTAATAATCAAGCGCTAATAACACCGTCGCAACGTATAGATAATCTTGCTAGTTATTAACAATTATTAAATACGGAGGAAATGTTAGTAAAGTTCAGAATCCCATGTTGTTCTATTGAGAAGCATGACAAAATTACAAACTAAAACCCTCCGGAGTGAAACTTTCTACGGAGGACTACGACACCTCCTTTTCTGAACGATTATTTAGAATACTAACGGATTAATGATTCATTCGATTATTTCCATTTCAAATTGAGGAGGAAACTTATCGTCGAAAAAACCCCTGGCTCAACTTAAAATCTCTTAATCTTTGTTATAAATGGGACATGAACCCAACCCACACCTTTTTAAATTAAAATTTTTGAATGCTTAATCTCAATCACTTGAGCCGGAGATTATTAAGGCAAGCAGATTCTAAGAACACCAACCGTATATGGGCCGTCTATACATATTCATGTTATGTATACGGGCCGTTTATACGTCTCGTATATGGCTATATGGGGCTTAATGGGTCCCCGCATGCGTTTCGTATATAATTATACAGGGTACGAGGCGTATAAAGAGATGTCTGGGTGTCTATAATCCATTATTAACCTGTTACCACTTATTGTTCGGCAGAGCCTACGGTTAGTCTTTTGGAGTTTTGTGCAGTGTTTAGGAAATTAATTGGCAGACTAAACAAGGTTGTTATACTAATGACACGTGCAATTTAAGGTTTTAGTTTGTTGACACGTAGCTTTGCACTCGTACACATGGTTTTGCTTCTTATCACGTTATTTGTTACAGCTAATTTTGTCATCAACATGTTGTTTCAGAAATCTATGTACGTATATAATTTCGATTAAAAAAGTGAGAGAATTGATTTTTTAATTGTTTATGCAATATAATGATATACATCAACTCAACTTTATAAAGTCCATACATATTTTTTTAGCAATCTCTTAATATACACTTATATTCAGAGCAATCTAGTCTGATTCTCACGCCGGAGGGTGGTCACAAGGAGGAACCCCCCCCTTCTCAGTGACGAGCTTACGGTGTTTGTTTTGCAGGTCCCTTGAAGAACAACCATCTCTGTTGGACCTCATTCTCGTGGGAAACATTACTTAACCCCCAGATTATCTATAATCTGTCCAGGGTTCACTTAGTGTTTCTTCATTGGCGCCATCCGTGCATAAAAGCTAGAACTATTTTAGTTTTTTCACAATTTCTGAAGAAATGGTTAACGTTACTCCGGTCCAAAGGCCAGTAACCAACCAAGAAACCCCGGTAACAACCCCAGCAACTGGGGGGAACACCGGCGGTTATACAATCCTTACGAACACTACCCCGACTACCCAAGCCGGGGCAAGTGCAGTAAATATTCCACTGGGGTTCACCGATACCCAGCTGGAAAAACGAACGAAGGTCCCTCGCCAAACACTAGATCAAGTGAAGGCGTGGGCCGAAGCACGGCAAAGAGAATTCCAAGCCGAATTGGATGAACGCTTGCGTTCAGTTCAACAGGCTGACGAATTCGCCAGTACTCGCCAACACCTCAATATGAGCAGTGACTGCGAGTACTCAGACGACGAGTTGGAGTCCGATACCGACGCAAACCCTCGCCATAAGGCGAAAGGGAAGCGTAAGGAAACGGACGTCCAACCAAAAAGGAATTTTGGGGAAGCTTTTAAACCAATCGCGGAGAAAAACCCGCGTGACTTCTCCAAAACCTTTAGACCAACTGCTACAAATGCAGGAAAGTCAAAATTCGCAAGGGACATTGCGGAAGCAATCGCCCCGAGAAGTGCCAAACAAATGTCCAACATTGGCACTTATGATGGTCTATCCGACCCAGACGACCATTTGAACAGGTTCATTGCGGGGGCTACCGTCAGCAACTGGACGGAACCCACGTGGTGCTACATGTTCCAGATGACTCTGGTCGGAGCGGCCAGGGCATGGTTCGATCGTTTACCGATCCACCACATATATGACTGGGCGGACTTTCAGAACAAGTTCAGCCAGCACTTCAGCCAACAGAGGAAGTACACTGAAGAGCAGTGGACGATCCTCAACTGCGTGAGAGAGGAGGATGAATCTTTACTACACTTCATCACTCGCTTCAACTCCAAAAAGCTAAGTCTCGGCAACATAAGTGAGGATCTGGTTCGCGCCGCCTTCATCCAAGGCGCCGAATACCCAGAACTTATCCGCACATTGACGGGTAAGGATGGCATGCCATCAACATGGGATGCCATCATGACGGCGGCAAAGCGCTTTGCCGAGACGGAAAAGCAACTGGGAAGGGATCTTCCCCAGAGTACACACCTCTACACGCAGAGGACAAGAGAAAACAATGTCCGGATCGCCCGGCAGAACAAAAAGAGGAGGCTAGGTATTTGGCAGTCAAGGGTAAACTTTGACACCTCATCCAGCTCTCGCCCTCTTGTTGGCGGAAGGGACAACACACACCCTTCAAACCGAAAACACCGGTGGACGCCACTCACGAAGAGCGTCACGGAGATATTTGCCACGGAAAAATTGCCATGGCCAAAAGCCCCATTGATCCGGCAGAAACCCAATGCGGATCAAAGAAAATCCTGTGATTTCCACGGGACAAAGGGTCATGGTACTGAAGAGTGCACATCCTTGAAGGATATTATTGAGACATTTGTCAAGGATGGAAGACTTGCACATCTCGTGGCATCAATCAGGAAGGGAGGAAGGAATGACAACCGGTACAGAGGTAACGGACGAAAGCCCGTCGACATCAGCATCAACATGGTTCATGGCAAGGTCAGAGGAAGAAAAAGACGAGTGACAGAACCATGCGCGTGGAAGGAAGCTGAGGTGCGCTTCCCGCGAGTGCCAGGAGGCCCCAGCAAAGAAGGCCCCATCGTCATCAGAAGCCAGCTGGGGCATTACATCACTTCCCGCACTCTTGCTGACAACGGCGCTTCGTCGACAGTGATGTACAGGCAGTTCTTTGATAAGCTGGATGATGAAGACAAAGAACGCTTGGAAACGGTCTACGCTTCAATGGAAGGGTTTGACGGCAGTACAGAAACCCCCCTGGGTATCCTATCTTCCCCGTTACTCTTACTGATGGGAATCATTCACGCACAGAAGACGTGGATTTTGTCGTGATGAAAAAGCCACACCACACGTACGACATCCTATTCGGAAGAGACGGGATGGCAAGATTCAACGCCGTGGTATCTTCAGTCCACGGCATGATGGGATGGCCAACAGCTGAGGGTGTAGCGATGATCACTGGCATTCCCCAGGTATGCATCGCATCTGTCTCATCTAAACCCAAACCGAAAAAGGATAAACCAACCATCACCGAACCGGAAAAATGGGCCTTCAATGGCAAATACCCCGACCAGGCCGTTACCATTGGACCAACAATCGTTGATCCCACCCGCACCCTACTCAAACGCTTACTGCAGAAAAACGCTGACATCTTTGCGTGGGCACCAGCTGACATGACTGGTGTACCCCGAAGTAAGGCGGAGCATAAGCTCAAGTGCGATCCGGCTGTTACGCCAGTAGTACAAAAGCGCAGAGTAATGGGGCCTGAACAAACTAACGCGTGTAGAACCCAAGTCAAGGAACTCCTTGACGCAGGCATCGTACGCGTTAGCAGATATCAAACATGGGTTGCAAATCCCGTAATGGTACCGAAGAATGACAAACAATGGCGCATGTGCATAGATTTCAAAGATTTGAACAAAGCATGCCCCAAAGATTGTTATCCGTTACCAGAAATTGATCTTAAGGTGGATTCGTTGGTACCATTTCGCCTTAAATGCTTCTTGGATGCGTATAAGGGGTACCATCAAATCCACATGGCCGTAGATGATCAGGACAAAACCGCATTTCGGACGCCCGATGGTACATTTTGTTATAAAATGATGCCATTCGGACTTAAGAATGCAGGGTCCACGTACCAACGACTGATGGACAAAGAGTTTCATGCCCAAATCGGGAGAAACTTGGAAGTCTATATGGATGATTTGGTCATCAAAAGCCCCGAGCCAGAAGCGATGTTGAAAGACATTGAAGAAACTTTCAACACGCTCAGAAAGATAAACATGAAGCTCAACCCGAGCAAGTGTTCATTTGGGATGGAAGAAGGGAAGTTCTTGGGAGTCATTGTTACTAAAGATGGCTTCAGAGCGAACCCTGAAAAGGTCGAAGCCATTATTAAAATGGAATCACCTACCACCATCAAACAGGCTCAGACACTGAATGGACGACTAGTCGCACTTAATCGCTTTTTGGCAAACCATGCGGATAAGTCGTTTCCTTTCGTGTCAACATTGAGAAACTGCTTAAAGAAAACGCACTTCCGCTGGACACCAGAAGCGGAAGCAACTTTTCAGGAGATTCGGTCACGCCTGATCGAACTCCCAACACTTACAGCACCACAAGCGGGAGAGGAGTTAATCCTATACCTTTCCGCAACAGATAGAGCAACCGGGGCAGTCCTGCTAATAGAACGAAAAGGCATCCAGATGCCAATCTATTATGTTAGCCGTGTACTAACAGACGTAGAAACCCGGTACTCTACCCTCGAAAAATTGGTCTTAGCACTCATACACGCTTCACGCAAGTTAAGACGATATTTCCAGGGCCACCCAATCACCATTCTCACCAACTTCAAACTCTCAAACGTTCTAGGCAAACCCGAATTATCGGGACGTCTAGCCAAATGGGCAATTGAATTGGGAGAATATGCAATTAAGTACAAGCCAAGACCAGCCATAAAGGGCCAGGTCCTGGTCGATTTTATTGCAGAAGTCCCCGCTTCGCGGGAGAAAGAGTGCCAGGAGGAGGCTCAACCCTCCCCAGCACAGGACATCAATGATGTCTGGCGACTCTACACTGATGGAGCAGCCAGTAACGAGGGTTCAGGCGCAGGGTTAAAATTAACCAACCCAGCAGGCCAAGAATATACTTACGCTATTCGGTTGGATTTTCCAAGTACGAATAACGAAGCCGAATATGAAGCATTCTTGGCCGGTTTGAGAATTGCGCGTAAGATGGGAGTGAAAAACTTGGAAGCCCACGTGGATTCCATGCTGGTGGCCAACCAAATAAATGGGACGTACACGGCTGTGAACGACACAATGGCCCTGTACCTCGCCCAGGCAAAAACCCTTATGCGTGATTTTAGTGATTGTAAAGTCATACACGTCAAGCGCAGCGAAAACAAATCTGCGGATGCGTTAAGCAAGCTTGCATCACTAGCCTTCACCCACTTGGGAAAGGACATCCGCATTGAACTCCTCGAAGCACCATCAGTCCCGCACAAGGAAATTTGTGTCATCCAAACCGGTACAGAAACGTGGATGACACCAACAATAAATTACCTTGCAGCAGGAACACTACCAGAGTCAAAAACACAGGCAAGAAAACTACGCTGTAAAGCACTGAATTATCAGCTCGTCAACGACATCCTTTACAGACGTAACTTTCTTGGCCCACTCTTGAGATGCGTGGACAACCAAGATGCTGACTACCTCCTAAGGGAAGTACACGAAGGCATCTGTGGAGTACACGCAGGTCCTCGCGCTGTTGTAGCCAAGCTAAACAACGCGGGATACTTTTGGCCGGGGATGCATACGGATGCACTGGCATACATCAGAAAATGCAGGTCTTGCCAGCTTTACGCACCCAACACGCACCGCCCGAAGAATGAACTTGTTCCAGTCACTTCTTCATGGCCATTTCAGAAGTGGGCCATCGATGTGACAGGCCCATTTCCTACAGCAGCAGGAAATGTTCAGTTCCTAGTGGTAGCCATCGACTACTTCACCAAGTGGATAGAAGCAAAACCTTTAGCCCAAACAACCGCGAAACATATCAAAAAATTTATTTGGGAATTTATTATTTGTCGTTTTGGACTTCCACAGAAATTGGTGAGCGATAACGGCACCAACTTTGCTGACAAGAAGCTACAACAGTGGCTAAAAGAACTTCAAATCACCCACACCTTTACCTCAGTGGCACACCCGCAAGGTAATGGTGAGGTGGAAAGAGCAAATAAGAGCATCGTCGAAGGCATCAAGAAGAGGCTATCGGAACACAGATCCGGCTGGGTGGACGAGCTTCCGCACGTCCTTTGGGCAAACAGAACGCTGAAGAAGGCCAGTACGGGAGAAACCCCGTTCAGCCTCACTTATGGCACTGAAGCCATGGTCCCGGTCGAAATTGGTCTACCCTCGCCAAGGGTCTTGATTCAGCCAGAAGACAATGATGCGGAAAGACGGTTGGATCTTATGCTAACCGAGGAACGCAGAGACTTAGCCGCAGTGCGTGAAGAGAACTACAAACGACAAATGCAAAAGTACTACAACACGCGGGTAAAACTCTGCAACTTCAAGATAGGAGACTACATACTGCGTAACAACGAGGCTTCAAACCAAGAGCGCCCGGGAAAGCTGGCCCCGGTTTGGGAAGGGCCATACATTATCAAAGAAGTCCTGGGAAAGGGCGCATACCGGCTCGAAAGGCTCGATGGCACTCCCATCCCAAGAACATGGAATGGAGCTCAATTACGCAAATGCTATATGTAGATTAATTCCAAAACTTGTAAAGAAAAGGCCTAGAGCCACTTCTAATGGAAATGATTCTCCTTTCATAATGTGTTTACCTTTATACTTATGAACTTCCCACTGATGCCGGTATTTACCGCATAAACGGGGAGAAGTAAGTCGTTACGTGTGGAAGGCGGCAAAACCCGCATAAACACAACGTTAAAAATAAGGGAAACCTACAATCAGGTATGATGTAAGTAAAGTTTAGCCATCCTTGTAAGTGCAAGTGACGGTCTTACCCGCACAATCACGAACAAGGAAGCAAAACTTCAACCTATCATCTACCACGTTCAAAGGTTATCCTAAAAAAAAAAAAAAAAAAAAAAAAAAAAAAAAAAAGATGAGGAAAACCTACACGCAGGTCAGATATGGGTAAAGTTTAGCCATCCTACTAAGTGCAAGTGACGGTCATACCCGCACAATCACGAAAGAGGAAGCAAAACTTCACACCTATTATCTACCACGTCCAAAGGTTAACTTATCCTCAAATAAGGTAAACCTACACGCAGGTCAGATGGTAAAGTTTAGCCATCCTACTACGTGCAAGTGACGGTCCTACCCGCACAATCACGGAAGAGGAAGCAAAACTTCACACCTATCTACCACGTTCAAAGGTTAACTTATTCTAAACACTTGGAAAATTGCTAATTTAAACTTAAGTATGTAAGTCATATAACGTTTATAAAGCAAGGAATCCAATGAATCAAGCGGTCTTAGCCGCGCAAAGATTTACATTTCATAAATATTCGTTACAAGAATGGCCGGGTAACTACCCGCCTACAAGAAAGTAAATCTATACAAACTAAATCTATCCTAGTAGCGGGAAGGGATCTTCAGGATCAGGCTTCAGGGCCACTTCCACTTGGACCAGCGCCGTCAGTAGAGCGTGGCTATTCAAGGTAAGCCTTAAGGATAGGTAGCCCGTCATCAGCAGCAGCAATTTCATTCACCTTCTCCACCACCGGATGCGGGAAGGCGGCGTATTGATTTACTGCTTGGTCATATATGGCTTCGGTATCTACATTGTACAAAGGGAAGTTGGATGGCGGGACGCCTTTCTCAACAAACCCTAGACCAAGCAGGAAGCCGACCCGTTCCCCATCCTCGTGAGAAGCGTTGAGGGCTGCGCTCATTGCATCGTCGTAGGATGTCTCTGAGAAGACCCGATGCACAACCTACATAAGAAAATATACAAGTGTCAGCACCCTATCTACAAAGAAAAGCGTGAAGACATGAAGATAGACATACCTGAGACAACGCTTCTCGAAGAAGCCAGTCCTTGGCAACCAGAGCTTCTTTAAGGGCGGCTTGAGCTTGAGTGCAGGCGCGTTCGGCTTCGCTTTTGTTAAGGTTGGCAAGTAGAACTTCCTTTGCGGCAGCCTCTTCGACGCCCTTAAGCTTCCGCTCGGTATGGTCAAGCACGCCCCTCTGGTCCAAGATCTCCTGGAGCTTCTTGGCATCTTCCATCGCCAAGGCATCATGAGCACGTTGGAGAGCCTCTAATTTGGCCTTGAGCTCCTCATTCTCCACGCGTAAAGGCTCAGCAACGGCTTCAGCCTTGGTGGCCCTCTCGGTTGCGTTCCTCGCAGTCTCCTTAGCTAGCCGAAGCTGTTCGTTAACAGCTTGGGCAGCCTTGGAGCGGGCCTCGAGTCGCGCTTGAACCTCAACCTCGAGGGCCTTGAAGGCCTTCTCCTTCTCCGTAGCAGCTGCGGACAGCTTTTGGTTCTCCTCCCGAAGAGCCCGCGCTTGAGATATTTCTTTGGCGCGAGCTGCTTTCAACTTGTCGTTTTCACGACAAAGCAGCTCGACGCGCGGCTGCATCCGGGCTTGGAGAACCCGAAGCTCGTTGGTTAGCCTACCCTCCTGGTAGCTATCCATGGCTTCCCCCAACGCACCATGGGGAGCAGCGTGGCGAGCCCATTCCACGCACTCCACAGGGGTACGAAGGGTTGTTCCTCGGCGTATGTTCCATCTTGGAACATACACTTCATTGGAATCCGACACTGCAAAAGAAACAAAGCAGTTAGGAAAAGATGATAAAAAATACATAAAGGCCAAAAGAACCCTACGCACCTGTAGGGTCGATCACAGGCCGATAACCACCGAACCCATCACCTGAACCTAAGGGAAATCCATCCAAAAGGTCAGGCAGATGGGAAGGTAACAAAGATTGGCAAGAAGCCCCGCGCGTACCTGAAGGTTCGGCCGTCGAGGCCGATGGCGGGGACGGCATGGTTTCCGCCGCAGTCGATGGCGGAGGCATGGTGTCCGCCGCGGTCGCCGCCGCGGATTCAGCAGCAAAAGTAACCGCCGGCTCTGTGAAGGATGCTGTAAAAATCGCACTCACAGCCGGCGGTGACGTCATCTCGGCTGGAACAGTCGGCTCAGAATGAGCAACTGAACCAGCGGTAGCAGGCGCAGGCGCCTGGGTCGACGCCTCAGGTAGGCTGACCAAGCCCACCGTCATTGGCGGAGAGGTAGTACTCGGCCCTCACCCTGGAATGCGCCAACATCCACGCCTGCGTAAAGAAGAAAAGTGTTAAAAGACTTGAGGATTAAACTACGAAGATAAAAGCTAAGAGTTGTACTTACGGGTTTTCTTGAGCTTGAACGTACGGACGGGCGGGGACGAACCCGATGGAGCCGGTCTCTTGATGCCGGTCACCGTCGTCGTCATTGGTTCTCCGGAGGTAACAGTCGTAGCCTCCGGAACAGTGGTCTTCTCACCACCGGGGTTCCCCGCCACCTCTTCACTATCTGACTCAGTGTCAGATAGGAGCACTGGATCGGCTGTGGAGGCCGCCTTCTCCTTCCCTTTCCCGCCAGCAGCCCTCTTCTTCCGCACTAACGGAGGACCATCTGCGGATTCCTCAGAAGAAGACAGGATGTAAGGAATTCCAGCAGCGGGTACATCACTGAGGGGTGGAGGAGAGAATAACGCCTTACCTGGCCGCCGGTGGCTCAGGATCTCGTGGCCCAGCGGATAGACCTCCACAAACCGATCCGCTGTTTGCTCCAGGATGGGCAACTCGTTCTCGTCAAGAGCACGAGTACCCACCCGCACAGGGTCGTCAGCTTCCCGCGGGTACAGGAGCGACTCCAAATTGTTCCCCTCTGAAAGAAAAGAAACAGTTAGAAGACAAACTCATATCAGCAAGAAAGACAAGACATACCATAAGGAGTAGAGTTCAAACCGTATTCGAGAAGGATGGGAACCTTAGACGCCTCCTTCCATACCCGGCTCATCCCCAGCATCACCATCCCGGACTCCGCAAACCGGTAAACCGGAGATTGGACCCGGGATATCTTCGCAAACCATCCCGCCTCCTGGTAGTTGGTGGCGTGGTGGCTTGGAATTGCCTGGCCATTTTTAAACTTCATGGCAATGGGGATGGCGCGGGCAGAAATGTAGAAGAACTCCCGCTTCCACGATCGGAGACTGCGCTCGGTCGCGCAAATCTTCAAACCCTTGATCCGGGTTGTCAGGGTGTACCACCCCTGGATGCACCTCCAAGTATAGAAGGTCATCAGGCGGTCCACATAGGGCTCAATGCCCAGAATCCGGCACACCCACTCGAAATGGCGAATCTTGGCGATCGCCATGGGGTGCAACTCGGTCAGATGAACACCGTGCCTCTCAAGGACACGGTAAACAAACTTTGTCAATGGGAACCTAAGATTCCCATAGACAAAGAATGCTGCATAAACCCCGATCTTGCCTCTGGGGGCATCGTACACGGTCTGATGGGGTTCAGGAAACTTAAGCTCGAAAGGATCGAGCATGAACTTCCTAACAACATACCGGTACTGATCGCCGGGCAGAGCTCACTGGCACTCACCAGCAGTACTCTTATCATCGGCCGAAGACTCAAGATCACGAGAAGACATTTTGCAGAAAAAGCGATTTCGGGAAAATGCTTGCCTGAAAAGGGGAGTATTTGCCGGAAATCACTAAGAAGAAGAAGAGAAGGGTGAAGGTGTGAATTACAAAGGACCCTCTCCCCCTTTATATACTAATCGCAATTAATGCGGTGAATTTAATGCGGAGGAGAGAGAAATCGAGGGTGCAATGAAACTATGACGCGTGGCAAAAAGCAAGCTGGCAACAGCTGTCAAAAGGACGCGTGCCAGTAATTTCGCGGCCACGCGCCCGAAAAATCGCGCCCACGCGCCTGAAAAAGCGTCTGGAATGACCATGTACTGTCACGTCACCATAACTTCCTGCACGTCCTGACACAGTCAGAAGAAACCGTCGCACGACGTTTCAGATGTTTGGACTGTTCTTATCCTCACCAACCTTTCGAATTTCAAAATTCAAAATTCAAAAAGATTCAAAAGTAAGCGGGAAAATACCCCTTACCTTGGCAACCAAGTAACCATAAGACGGATGCGGGTACAGTGTTAAGGCAAAACCCTTCACATACCTAGCACCCGCAGGGAATTGAAGCCAAGAATACCCCGGCAACAAAGTAACTATAAGACGGGTGCGGGTACAGTGTTAAGGCAAAACCCTTCACATACCTAGCACCCGCAGGGAATTGACGCCAAGGGTACCTTGAAAGTAAAGTAACCGTAAGACGAGCGCGGGTACAGTGTTAAGGCAAAACCCTTCACATACCTAGCGCTCCGCAGGGAATTGAAACCAAGAAGGATCTTCTGGGCAATGCTTGCGGAAACGGAAATAACATCCCCGCATAGCGGGAACGTCGAGAACTACATTGTTTGAGGCTCCAGGATGGAATTGGTGGTTTAAACATAATTGATCACTATGTTCAAAACCACTAAATCCTCAAGGAGAATCCACACAAGTGAGACTCAACGCTCCTGACTTGCGAGAAGGTTACATACCTACCCGCATCATACCCAAAGATCAAGCAAAAAAATCGGGAATTTTTGCAAGTGACATTAGGAAACCCGCGGGAAGAATCCCCACGGAGAACCTTAAAACTAAAAACCCTTTTCAAAACCCCTTGCTTAAAGTCCAAAAGTTCACCTCACTTTATTAAACATTCATGAGAAGAACATTGGACTGGGGGGACTTGAAGAGGTAGGTCCCAGCAGAGACCAGTTGGTCCCGCAAGACTCACCTTGAACAGAGACGTCTGCGCAAAGGCCATCTGCTCCCGCAGGACCCACCATGCTCATAGAATCTTACGCGCAGTACGCAAGCTGTACACGCAGGGAAAGCCTCCCAATGGTGAAGTACCCCGCCTGTTCCCGCAGTTGCGGATACAAGCCATCAGGGAAGGCTACCCGCAGACAGCAGGGCTACACGCACAAGGCAATAGCTACTTCAGTAGTCACATGAAGGAATGAGCAAGGCGGGAACAATCCCGCCAAAATGAGCCAGTCCGTATGATTCTGAAAGATCTTTTGTACTATACCTACCAAGGTATGGGTAGGACAGACGATCTGACCAGAACAACCCATGAGCCAATCACAGGGTGACAGCTCACCGACAACAGTACGAGGAGGAGCACCCTCTAGTACTGTTTGTCACTATTAGCCGCTGCCTACTCACCAACTCTTACTGAGGGGCGTGCGTAGCCTACAGTTGGTAGAATAGTGTTACTGTTGGCCGTAACCTATTCACCAACCAGCATGGCCTGCGTATAATCCACAGTAGGTGGGACGTGCATAATCTACAGTTGGTGGAATAGTGCAGCCGACTTTGTTACTGTTGGCCATAACCTATCCACCAACTAGTATGGCCTGTGCATAATCCACTGTTGGTAGAACAGGAATACTATTCAGCCGGCTGTACCTTCTAGGAAACCTACATTCGGCTATAAATACTCCAACATCTTGGAATGGTAAGATCATCTGCTATCCAGTTATCTAGCAATCTCTTAATATACACTTATATTCAGAGCAATCTAGTCTGATTCTCACGCCGGAGGGTGGTCACAAGGAGGAACCCCCCCTTCTCAGTGACGAGCTTACGGTGTTTGTTTTGCAGGTCCCTTGAAGAACAACCATCTCTGTTGGACCTCATTCTCGTGGGAAACATTACTTAACCCCCAGATTATCTATAATCTGTCCAGGGTTCACTTAGTGTTTCTTCAAATTTCGATTAAAAAAGTGAGAGAATTGATTTTTTAATTGTTTATGCAATATAATGATATACATCAACACAACTTTATAAAGTCCATACATATTTTTTTAAGGTATTTGAAACTGCCTTTAATACCAGAGTTAATTATTCATACTATTTTGACATTTTAAATTTAACTCATCCATTAATGTTATCAAAGAGGAAACCTATAATTATATAAAAAAACCTATTAAATCAGGTTTCAAATATAAGACCACATAATTCATACACTGCAACAATTTACAACATAAGGCCAACAGCATAGTCTAGACAAACTAGTGTGGGGGGGGGGGGGGGGTACTCATGGGCTACATTGGGTATCTGTTATTGACCTTCCGAATCCTATCCCAAAAATTTGGTTAACAAAAAACCCGAAAGTAAGTTAATTTTGTTACTGGTTTTTTAATTAATATAAATAGTTCGGTATTCAGTTAATTCAATTAACCAAATTACTAAACATGTACGCCAAGTTATTTTTAAAACCTTTAATTGGATGATTATTAGATTAAGCATGGACAAACTAGATTTTGTTTTTCAACCTTGGACCTAATAGCCGATTGTCAATGGGCCAAAACTATAAGTGTTGGTAAAAAATTACCGAAGTAATAATTAGGCAAATTCGTTAAGTGAGGTAGTGTGCTTTTTAATAGTGAGGTAAGTGATGAAGTAGACAAATGAGGTAAAAGTAAAGGTGAAAACAGCGATGTAGCGATGAAACACCTTAGATCCTGGTGAGGATCCTTGGAAAAAAATATCGGGAGGGGAAAACTATCCCCTGCCTCAATTTATCGATGTAAAATGGCTGTTACAGCTCGAGAACTAGTTAAGAACGAAAGCTACGTACAAGTGTGAGTATTGCGAGTGCAGAATGTGTCCTATAACGTTCTTAATAGCCTCATTTATATAGAAAATGAAAATAACAATAAGTCCTACAAATCCGAGAACCCTAGCCGCCATGACCGTTTGAAGACGTGTTCTTCATTCCCACGTGCATTTTAACTTGGTCATCCGATCTTTCAGGTAGAATAAGTCAGCTAGCCATTGTAGATATTATACTCTCGTGTAACCTGCACTCACAACGTAAATATAACGAATACAGAGGTTTAGTTTAGGATCTTGTAGCTAGATAGGAATCCAAGCTATCAGAATACTTGTCAGGATCACACTAGGGATAAAATGACCCCTAACAATTGTCCCTAAAAATTGTTACAGTTGTAAAGCACAAAGTCACAGATGTCATATTTTTTACACTTAATCACACATTTGAATTTTGATGGCCTGAGGAAACTTGATAAGACATGGCATAACTTCCGAGATAAGCTAACTGCCTTTCATTTAATCCCGACGAGACCTCTATAATTACTTTTGATTTGTTTAAAATCTTCACTCATCTTCCGTCTTCAGGTAACTTTTCCCTTTCTCTGATTTAGGGTTTCTTCTTCTTTATCCCTTTCTTCCGATCATGACAAAAAAACGATCTCGAGATTTCCCTTCCAGCAACGTGAGCACACACCCTGATTTCAAATGCCAACATATCTTTACTGTTGGGAGCAGTTTTTTATCCTCAGGATTGTTCATGTTTTAAGGATTTCAGCCTATCCTGCCGATACAAGTATTCTGAGGATTATAGTTCGCTAATCCAACTGTCCTTTATTGTTTTGTTTGTTTTGCAGACGTAACCACGTGTTTAATATGCTACTAAGAGACGTGGGTTTGCAACGGTTACTTCTGAAGCTCCATCAATTCGAACGTGTGAAGCAACGGGTAGTGGAAGACCTAGTCTAGGGTTTATCCTGGATTTCTCGGGATTTCAGTTGTAATCTTTTGTTTATTTAAACGAGCTGAATTGGTCATTTAAAACACACACCTCGCACTCACAACTACTGAAACTTATTGTAACACTTAGCAATTGATCGATTATCAGCTCCAACACTTGTAATCAACCTTTTTTGTTATTAATATATAGACGGTGATAGTTTTCACCGTCCGGGGTTTTTTGTGTCGGCGATCCTCAAGATCAAGGGCTTTTTTCCCTCGAAATCAAATCATTGTGTTCCTCATATTTTTGATCTAGCACTCTACCTCACATACGAATTTGATCACTAAATTACTTTGTTAATTTTTGACCGAAACAATTTGGCGCCCACCGTGGGGCAAACGATGCTTTGATCATTATTAACCCTCAAATTAAACCCTACTTTCAACATCCACAACATGTCTTCCCAATCGAAGAATGTTTCCTCTTCTGCCGCAGCTTTGATTTATGAAATCCCAATTCTTTCTATTATTATTATTATTATTATTTTATTTTGTAAATATAATATATTGAACATCAACGGATATTATATAATTTAGTTTGTGCGACAACAGTAAACATGCTATAAACATAAATTGAGTATGCTTTTCTATACTTGTCTTTTAGATATATTTAACTACTTAAACAATAGAAACATATCTAAATTTTTATCAATATAAATATTTATACACATTAGTAATAAGATATAAAAAAGTGTAAATGATATTTTTCATATAAAACCTCTTAAAACTATAGAATTTTAGTTAACTTATATCAACACTACCCATAAACTTATTTTCCTAACTTTAATTTTCACATTATGCATATATTGATCATAATGTGTCATTAACATGAAGGGTTGTTGTACTCATCATGACACAAGCAAGAGACATGACATCGCAACACCGCAAACCAAATAATAACGTTTACGTATAAGATACCGAACTGTAACCGGTATTATTAGAAGGCCTTGAATGATCGCAACACTGCAAACCAAATAATAACGTTTACGTTTCGAAGGGCGATTGAGGACATCGTGGTTTGTGGAGGTCCGTTCTTTGGGGATCTCCAATGGAGGTTGGCATCACTTCCGATCCGTTATGGGGGGTTGGGTCTCTGTTCGGCCGAGGATGTATCTACATATGCTTTTGTGGCTTCGAGAGCACAGTCGTGGTGTTTGCAAGACCATATTCTTCGGGGTTGTGATATTTATGGGTTGGACTCTGATTATGGGTGTGCGATGGATCGTTTACGTACTTCACTTCCAGATTTTGATCTTAGCAGGTTCTCTAATAAGGACACCGCCCCCCCTAAAGCCCAACATGTTGTGGCGAGTGCCTTATTTAGTGGAATCGTCAAGAGTTTAGAAGTGAAGTTTGATCTATCCCCTCGCCAAAAGGCGGTGTTTGAATGCCTTCGGGCTCCTCAGGCTCAGGATTTTCTAACGGCCATCCCCATTGAAGGATTAGGCCAACGTATGTCGGGTTTGGAGTATCGGGCTATCCTTAAGTACCGGTTAATGATCCCTATGTTCCCGACGGATGAACCTTGCCCAATTTGTCGCAAGGTCTGTTTGGATTCTTTTGGTGACCATGCGGTGCATTGCAAAGAATTGCCTGGCTTTAAATACATACATGATCTGGTTAGGGATGTTCTGTGTGATGTTCTTAAACGGGCAGGGATTTCTGCTAAAAAGGAGGCCCCTGTTAACTTTCTCACGGATCCTATTGAAGGGAGGTCTACTTTACGACCAGCTGATATTCTTGTGTTCGGGTGGGCAGGGGGGAAACACGCCTGTGTGGATCTTACAGAAGTGTCTCCTCTTGTTGGGCTCAGGGACCGTGGGTTTGTTGTGGGTCAGGCTGCGTTGAAGGCTGAATCGGGCAAAGTTGTTAAACACGAGAAAGCTTGTTTAGATAATCAACATGTCTTTCTACCATTTGTCTTTGATACATTTGGTTTTCTGGCTCCAGAGACTGTGAAATTTTTGAGTAGGGTTCAGCGCGTCGTACACGGAACCTCTTCAGCTTCTAGGTCCCAAAGCTTCGTTTTTAGCAGGATTGACTTTGCTGTTTAAAAGGGGGTTGCGGCGCAACTTGTTGCCCGTTTGCCTGCCACTTTATTGTAATCGTTTTATAGTAAATTATATAAAACTTCGATTGTGATGAAAAAAAAAAATACCAAACTGTAACCGGATCATTAGAAGGCCTTGAATGGTCACAAGCATGTGGTCACATTCGATCGAGCAACGAATGATGCGCCGATTACATTTCTGCATGGATATCAATGATCAATGGATATGCTTTTGTTTATGGTTATATGATCGTATTTGTCTTAAAAAGCATAATTACAATTGCAATGTTCATGGCGCATTAGCTAACTGTGATGTTCTTAATTATTTGCTAACAGTAATGCTCTTAAAGCACAAAGTTATATAACTATTTGTTTTATTACATAAGTTGCAACACGATATAAATTAATTGAACCGTCTTTTATCAAAATTCAAAGTTAATTTTTTAATGCTAGCTAAAATTTCCCAATATGTATGCTCATACAATATGAATACGAAGTTAAAATAATTCCATTTTTTTAACTAACTTTCGTTGTGAGTCGGTATATAATTTGTTAGATCACATAATTAAATAAGTGAAAATTTACGGTTCTGGATATGCCATCTTAACTATATAAACATTTTTGTAGTAAAAAAATATCATACTTCATATCGTGAAATTTATTTCTTTTTAATTTATTTTAATTAATTTTGTATTTTGTTTTATTTTTGTTTAAATATATATATATATTTTTTACAAAATCACATATAAATCTATACTAACCAATTAATCAAACACAATTTTTAGTTTTGCTTTATCTTCTTTTCACCTGTCGCAACAGGTAAGCTTCGCTTCATAAGTGTAAAATTATCCTTTCTTAATCATCTTTTTAAATAATTTTTCTTTTTATTATTTATCTAAAGATTTATTTTCTATATAGCAGGCACCATAACATGTATATGTGTAGGAATTATATTTTAGTTCTGCATAAATAGATATCATAACTTACATAATGCTACTTAAATTGAAAAAAATTCGTATCACCAATAAAAATAATATTAATAATCAAGCGCTAATAACACCGTCGCAACGTATAGATAATCTTGCTAGTTATTAACAATTATTAAATACGGAGGAAATGTTAGTAAAGTTCAGAATCCCATGTTGTTCTATTGAGAAGCATGACAAAATTAGTTAAGAACGAAAGCTAAGTACAAGTGTGAGTATTGCGAGTGCAGAATGTGTCCTATAACGTTCTTAATAGCCTCATTTATATAGAAAATGAAAATAACAATAATTCCTACAAATCCGAGAACCCTAGCCGCCATGACCGTTTGAAGACGTGTTCTTCATTCCTACGTGCATTTTAACTTGGTCATCCGATCTTTCAGGTAGAATAAGTCAGCTAGCCATTGTAGATATTATACTCTCGTGTAACCTGCACTCACAACGTAAATATAACGAATACAGAGGTTTAGTTTAGGATCTTGTAGCTAGATAGGAATCCAAGCTATCAGAATACTTGTCAGGATCACACTAGGGATAAAATGACCCCTAACAATTCTCCCTAAAAATTCTTACAGTTGTAAAGACAAAGTCACAGATGTCATATTTTTTACACTTAATCACACATTTGAATTTTGATGGCCTGAGGAAACTTGATAAGACATGGCATAACTTCCGAGATAAGCTAACCGCCTTTCATTTAATCCCGACGAGACCTCTATAATTACTTTTGATTTGTTTAAAATCTTCACTCATCTTCTGTCTTCAGGTAACTTTTCCCTTTCTCTGATTTAGGGTTTCTTCTTCTTTATCCCTTTCTTCCGATCATGACAAAAAAACAATCTCGAGATTTCCCTTCCAGCAGCGTGAGCACACACCCTGATTTCAAATGCCAACATATCTCTACTGTTGGGAGCAGTTTTTTATCCTCAGGATTGTTCATGTTTTAAGGATTTCAGCCTATCCTGCCGATACAAGTATTCTGAGGATTATAGTTCGCTAATCCAACTGTCCTTTATTGTTTTGTTTGTTTTGCAGACGTAACCACGTGTTTAATATGCTACTAAGAGACGTGGGTTTGCAACGGTTACTTCTGAAGCTCCATCAATTCGAACGTGTGAAGCAACGGGTAGTGGAAGACCTAGTCTAGGGTTTATCCTGGATTTCTCGGGATTTCAGTTGTAATCTTTTGTTTATTTAAACGAGCTGAATTGGTCATTTAAAACACACACCTCGCACTCACAACTACTGAAACTTATTGTAACACTTAGCAATTGATCGATTATCAGCTCCAACACTTGTAATCAACCTTTTTTGTTATTAATATATAGACGGTGATAGTTTTCACCGTCCTGGGTTTTTTGTGTCGGCGATCCTCAAGATCAAGGCCTTTTTTCCCTCGAAATCAAATCATTGTGTTCCTCATATTTTTGATCTAGCACTCTACCTCACATACGAATTTGATCACTAAATTACTTTGTTAATTTTTGACCGAAACAATTTGGCGCCCACCGTGGGGCAAACGATGCTTTGATCATTATTAACCCTCAAATTAAACCCTACTTTCAACATCCACAACATGTCTTCCCAATCGAAGAATGTTTCCTCTTCTGCCGCAGCTTTAGGTTCCTCTGTGAGGCCTCCTATGCCTCCTCCTCCTGCTGGTGGTATCCCGAAGAAACCTGACAACACCCAGAAGAAGCCTGCTACTCGGTATTTTCAGGATCGAGACCATCTCCTCAGGATCCCATCATGTCATCCAACAACGACCTTTTGTCTATGTTTAGACAGGTACAGGAGCAGATGGATTGCCAGAATAAGACCAACTAGATGATCGTGAGGGAACTGGAAGATATCAGGAAAGCCAAGAAGCCGGTGGAAGAATTCACACCACTAGTCCCGAGATCTCTGGATTTCACTCCTCCAGGATCCTCAGGATTAGTGCTTCCGGAGTCGACCACGGCATACTAGTCTGGATCCTCATTTTTCCAGCACTCAGGGTCTGCAGGATTGCACTCACCAGGGGTACTTGCGTGCATCTTTTGCTGGGCCGTTTCTGTAAGGCCCCGTACACGGTAGCCCTACTTTAGTGTCGGCTTTACTCATAAACACAGTTCTTACAATCAGAGTTAATTAAAACTTTCGCGGAAACGTCAACTTAAATAATTCATTACAAAACATTAAATATTTTCTTTGATACCATAACACAAAACATTATATTTAAAACATCTTTTCTTCCATCTTCAGATGCCCGCCGTTCAATCCATGCCATGTGCCATCCTCATGCTAGTTCTTTGGTCTGATCACCTGCGTGCATACTAAAAGTCAGCTACGCTGAGTGAGTTCTAGTTAATCAAGCAACTTGTCATACAACCACTACATACAACATATACGTATCCGAAGACACGTAGTCCACTATCTAACCTGCTCACCTTACCACTTAGCCTCTTATTTACACCTATCACTTTGCCACTTTAATAACGTATAACATTATGCCACTTTGCCACTTTAATAACGTAGTCACGTATAGGCTTACCCTACCACGTACTATCGTCATGCCACTAACACTCTTACTAGACTCTTGCCACTTCTAACAGGCTCTACCTCTACTTGTCTACAACACGCTTCGTATCATTTACATAATAAGCAAGTCACATCATAGCATTCATACACACTAATAACCACTTGGCAATCACTATCCTTGGCGATACGTGCAATATCCGAAGATCGTTCACGTACCGACAAACACTATATAATAACTACCTCGTATAACATCTATAGCATACACTTACCACTTAAGTTAAGTGTATTCACACTTCACATCGAGTATGCACACAGCCCCGAAAACATAACAAGGAAATGGGGCTTGAAACTCAACTGAACTCGGTTAACAGTTACTCCTTCCTTAGCTGAGCGTGACTAACTGTATAACAATCACACATATCAATTAACTATTACTATCCATATCACGTTTCTAATCTATTTACAACCCTCAATGAACGGGGGTTCGGGGGCAGCGCCCCTGACAGCGGGGTTCTAGGGGCGGCAGCCCCTAGCAGGGTCCAAGGGGCAGAGCCCCTGGCTGGGGTCGAGCTGGCAGGTCAGCTTGGAAAAATTTTATTTCTATTAACTGTCTTATCACGTTTTCCACTAGGATTTGAAATTATTATTTTATTCACCATCTCATTCTCTATAACGAATTAAGTATAATTCGTTATCAGATCACACTCTAATTCGCTATCCAGATCACATTCTGATTCGTTATCCATTCTTAGATGATTCGTTAATCTAGTTCGTCATCTTCCATAACGAATTGGGCCTTAACGAATTAGTCCATAACGAAAAAGTTCCTCTAACGAATCGACCATCTAATTCGTTATCTTCTCTAACTAACTAACTAACTATAACTAATCAAGGTTAATTCGTTACCTTTTCCCCTAACAAAACAGACACGAACTAGAGCTAATTCGTTACGCTCCCTCAGGCGAACTAGTTATCGAATCACCTCTGGTTCGTTAGTCTTCCGTTAGCGAAATAGGGTTAGGTCAGGGAATGTCAGAACATTCCCTGACAACCTCGTATTAACTTTTCCGGCGCCGTCGCCGCCGGAAGGCTGCCGGAAAACCGTGGATTCGCCGGAAAAACGAGTTTTAACTCGTTTTTCGTCCCGTTCGATCCAGATCTGAGCTAGGGTGACCCCTAAGCTCATCCTAGGTTCGATTTATACCCGATTCCACCCGGATTTGGTGACTTAGACGGTTTAACGATGTTGGCTCGTAGTTTCGTGACCATGTCTAACGGGTTTGAGTATAAACAACATCACGCTATCATTACCTTGGGTCGGAAATCGGTTCTCCTTCTTCTTCTTATTGGTTTCGGCTTAGAGAGAGAAAGTAGGATGAGAGAGAGCTAAGTGTGTGTTTTGGTGGTGCATGGAGTATGAGGAAATGAATGATAATTGGGTGATTAAGGCTTTTATAATTATGGATCATGGGCTTAAGCCCATGGTCTCATCCTTCTTTCCTTCATGACCCAAGTCCATAACCCATATCCATTAACCAACACTAGCCCGACCCATACCAACTCCTACTCTATTTAATTATTTTCTGATAACCCGAGTAAACTGTCCCTCTATTATTAAATAATATAATTAATATTATTTTGGAAATTTCGGGATGTTACAGTTTCAACATGCAGGATCCTCAGGATTGTTGCAGCAGGGAGGATCCTCAGGATCATTTCAATAGTCTGGATCCTCAGGATTGTTCCATCAGACAGGATCCTCAGGTCCTTATCAGCAGGCGGTATCCTCAGGATTTCAGCAACATGCAGGATTCTCAGGAGTGCCTCCACCAGGGTTCTCCAATCCTCAGCAACCATTTTCTCAGACTCAGTAGTTTGCAGGATCCTCTGAGGTGCACCAGGGAGACTTTATCCCGATTCAGGCTAACACTTCGACTACTCCATTTGTTACTCCAGGAAATACTATGTTTGGGAATGCAAGCTACAACACCCAGACTGTTCCTCAGAATACTAATCAGGGTAACACTTTCTATACAATTCCCTTTAATGCTAATCAAGGATTTGTGCAGGATGCAGGCATAAGTTCAGGTTTAGCCCGGGAATTACAGAAGCTTAAGGACATGATCTCAAATGTTCCTTGTGTAATCCGTCCCATAGCTGAAGTTCCCACCGATAGTTACAGAATATCCCGATTTGTGCCAACAATTAGTGACGTACAGATCCCAAAACGGTTTCAAACCTCAAATATGAAACTGTATGATGGCTCAACAGATCCTGAGGAACATGTTGCACAGTATATGGAGCGTATGGAGATCAATCCTATCCCTATGGAAATCAAGGAATCATGTATTTGCAAGGGATTTGGGTCTACCTTGACCGGAGCAGCCATGAAATGGCTACTAAGTATTCCTCCTAACACCATTACCTCATTTTCTCATTTAGTTAACTTGTTCAATAAGCAATTTTCTTGCAGTAGAACTTTTGAGAAGATGACAGGTGATCTTTATAGGGTTACCCAGAATCCTGGGGAATCCTCGAGAGATTTTATTACCAGGTTTAGCAAGGAGTCACTGGATGTCCCAAATCTAAATCCTGCTTCGGCCGTGGAAGCTCTTAAGCTGGGGTTATAGATAGAGTCCTCTTTCTATGATGATCTTGTTATGACTCAGTGCAGGTCGTTAGAATGAAGCAAGAAACAGAGCTATGAGGTTTATCAGGCTAGAGGATGATAAGAAACGCCATAAGAGGATCGATATCCCGAAATATGATCAGACGAATAGGAAAGCAGAATCCCCGGGAAAATCATATTGGTCAAAACCTTACTATAAGCCTGATAACCCCAGGATTAATGAAGTAGATGATAGAGACGATGAGGATGATGAAGAATATCCTAAGGTTTCTGAATATTGTTTTTCTATTGATGTTGGTGGATTAATGTGTGCCATGCAGGACTTAGGTGAAAAAGCAAGGTGGCCAAGGAAAATGGAGAAACAAGGAGCCTGGAAAGACAAGTCAAAATGGTGTGCCTTCCACGAGTATTTTGGGCACTTGACTGATGATTGCATTGCACTTAGAAGGGAGATTAGCTATCTTCTTAGCAAGGGCCACTTGAAAGAGCTACTTGGCCGGAAGAAGGGAAAAGAACAAAATCCTGAGAAAGTTCCTGAGAAGGCAACTCCTCCACCAGCAAATGCAAAAACAATTATGTTCATCTCCGGAGGATCTGACATCTGTGGAACCTCTTATTCTATTGCGAAAAGAAATGCTGACCAAAGGAAGTTAGAAGTGGTTGATAGGCCAACAAAGACATCCATTCTCACTCAAGCAAAGATCATATCCTTTGATGAAAGCGATATAATCAATGTTCAGGATCCTCACCATGATATTTTGGTAATAACGTTATATGTGGCTAACCATTATGTGCGCAAGATCCTCATTGATGGTGGAAGCTTTGTCAACATTATCCAACTAGATGTACTGAAAAAGATGAATATTTCTGAGGATGAGATTATCACCAAGTCCTCAGTATTGGTTGGATTCAGTGGAGAAAGTAAGAACACTATTGGGGATATCAAGCTCCCATTATATGTTGAAGGGGTAAACAAAATGCAAAAATTTTGTGTTATTGACTGTTTGTCTTATTGCAATATCATATTAGGCAGGCCCTGAATACACGACATGGAAGCAGTCCCCTCCACTTATCACCAATGTGTGAAACTCCCAAGTCCGTGGGGAGTTATCAAGGTCATCAGTGATCAACAAGATGCAAAGAAATGCTACACCTCTTCTATGAAGTGTACTGCCAAATCTCAGCAGGTGTAGCAATTACAGAAGCCAGCACGAGACATAATGGAGGCCAGGGAACAAGAAATTAAAGAAATACTTCCTTATCCTGAGGATCCTGAAGTTAAAGTGCTGATAGGAACGAGCATTCCTGAGGATATTGAGTCAAAGTTGCTCGATTTCCTCAAGTCAAGACTATCAACATTTGCATGGAAACATGAAGATATGACAGGTATTTCCAAAGGTATTATAACACATAAACTTAGAATTGATAATTCTTTCAGGCCAATCCATCAAAAGAGAAGAAAATTTGCACCTGAAAGAAACATAATCATCCAAGAAGAAGTTGAAAGACTTTTGAAAGCAAATATGATTAGGGAAGTTCAATATCGCCGATGGTTAGCAAATGTGGTGGTTGTACAGAAAAAGAATGGTAAATGGAGAGTTTGTGTAGATTTCACAGACTTGAATAATGCCTGCCCTAAGGATCCATTCCCTCTACCACACATAGATTCAATGGTAGACGCTACAGGCGGCCACAAAATGCTGACATTTATGGAAGCATCCTCAGGATTTCAGCAAATCCAAATGGAACCTTCAGATCAAGAATATACAGCCTTCATGACTCCCACATGTAATTATTATTATATTGCTATGCCCTTTGGACTTAGAAATGCAGGTGCAACTTATCAGAGGTTAGTTAACATGATGTTCAAAGAGCAACTGGGGGACACGATGGAAGTTTATATTGATGATATGGTGGTGAAGTCCAAGAAAGCTGAGGATCACCTCCAGGATGTCAAGACTGCATTTGATATCTTTGACAAATATAACATGAAGCTGAATCCTTCAAAGTGCCATTTCGGAGTGAAGGTTGGCAAATTCTTGGGATACATGGTCACCAAAAGGGGAATAGAGGCGAGTCCAGAGCAGATACAAGCTATCCTGAATCTGAAATCCCCAGCATCAGTCAAGGATGTTCAAAGGCTAACTGGTAGGATATCAGCGCTCAACAGATTCATATCCAGATCCTCAGAAAAGTGCAAAGAATTTTATGATATCCTGAGGAAAAATAAGAAGTTCGAGTGGACCAGTAAGCATGAGGAAGCTTTAATATCCTTGAAAGCTTATCTTTCTTCTGCTCCTATGCTGGTAAAACCCGAGGAAGGTGAACCCCTGTCTCTATATCTAGCTGTATCAAATAATGCTGTAAGTGCAGTTTTAGCCAAGGATCACGAAGGTCAACAGCATCCTATCTATTATGTAAGTAAAAGTCTTTTGGATGCTGAAGCCAGGTATTCTTATATTGAGAAATTAATTTTAGCACTTATTATGGCATCTACTAAACTTAGACACTATTTTGAAACTCACCATATATGTGTTAAAACTAATTACCTAAGTCTGTTTTGAGAAAACCAGAAATGTCAGGTAGGATGGCAAAATGGGCTGTGAAGCTGAGTGCATATGATATAGCATATGAACCTAGGACTGCCATCAAATCCCAGGCTTTAGCAGACTTTGTGACTGATTTCACCAGTGAACTTAAATAAGAGGCAGACTTGGAAGTCCAACAACATGAGGAAACCAAAGATAAGTGGACTCTACACACTGATGGTGCTTCAAATGTTAGAGGAACAGGTCTCGGGATCCTGCTGAAATCGCCACATGGGACATTATACCTCAATCCATATCCTGCGGATTTCAAGCCACAAATAATGAGGCAGAATATGAAGCTTTGATAGCAGATTAAAATTAGCAATCGACATGAAAATCAGGTTTATTCAAGTACATGTTGATTCATTATTATTAACTAATCATTTTAATGGTTCATATGCTATTAGAGGAGAAAAACTAATGAAATATTTAGAGCTAGTAAAAAAACTAACAAAATGTTTCGAAATGTTTGATATTTCACAGGTACCTAGAGAAGAGAATCTTGAAGCAGATGCCCTAGCATATTTAGCTTCATTCTTCATAATGCCGAAAGGTGTCAAGATTCCTATCATACATATCCTGAGCCCAACAATAGGAGAGCAGGATGTCAATGAAATATCAGACGATGATAAAGATATGGGAGTCAAGAATCCTGAGGATAATGAAAATTCTTGGATTATCCCGATCAGGAAATATATTCAGGATGGAGTTATCCCCAAGGATGAAAACCCAAGAGCTTTTCGCACAAAGGTAGTCCCATATACTATAATGAATGATATATTATACAGGAAATCTCTTGCAGGACCATATGTTAGGTGCTTGGAGAAGTCAGAAGCTCAAGAAGTTCTTTAGGATATCCATGAAGGAGATCATGGGAATCACACTGGGGGCAGAGCACTATTCTTCAAAGTCCTGAGGACAGGATACTTTTGGCCAACGATGAAGAGGAAGGCTATGAATTATTCTCAGAAATGTGATGCATGCCAAACATAGCAACATTTTGCACCAGCCAATAGAACCTTTGTATCCTGTTATTTCCCCTTGGCCTTTCATGAAGTGGGGAATGTATATTGTTGGAAAGCTACCCAGAGCTCCAAGAGGAAAAGTCTTTATGCTGGCTATGACTGATTATTTCTCGAAGTGGATTGAAGCAGAAGCTTTCGTTCAAGTCAGAGAGAAAGAGGTTATCTCATTCATCAAGTGCAATATCCTGACAAGATTTGGAATCCCAGCAGAGATAGTATGTGACAATGGCTCATAATTCATTGGCAAGAGAACAACTAACTTCTATGCCAGTTTGGGAATCAAGATGATCACTTCAACACCTATCCATCCTCAGGCTAATGGTCAGGCCGAATCAAGCAAGAAAACCATTATCAATAACCTGAAGAAAAAGTTGGGATCTAAGAAAAGAAATTGGGCCGATGAACTACCTTTTGTTCTTGGGCAGATATGACCACTTCAAAGAATGCTACTGGTCAGACTCCTTTCTCATCGGTATTTGGAGCTAAAGCAGTTATCCCTACAGAGATGGTTATCCTTATAGCTAGAGTCAGTCATCGGAATCCCAAGGATAATACTCAAAGTCTACTCAAGATCTGGATGTAGTAGAAGAACTCAGGGATTTAGCAAAGATTAGAATGACATCTTATCAGCAGAAGATAGCAAAGTCCTACAACAAGAATATCAGGATTCGTAGATTTCAAGAAGGAGATTTAGTTCTTCGAAAAGCTTTTCAGAATACTACAAATCATGCGGATGGAAAGCTTGCACCAAAGTGGGAAGGTCCTTACTTGATTGAGTCAGAAGCAGGAAATGGGGCATACAGATTGTCTACTTTGGATGGTGACTTGTTACCAAGAGCTTAGAATGCTATCTATCTCAAAAAATATTTTATGTAAGACTACTATCCCGAGGATAATTGCTATCCTGAGAAATTTAACAGTGATATTAAACAACTAATGTATGTATTCGAATTTATATTTTTATTCAATTTCAATATTATTATTCTTTTATCATGATACTGACTTAGGCATCGGAGTGGTGTTAGCAAGGCTTACACCCACCCCTCACCTAGATTTGACTGTTTTGTAGCCTGAAGATATGTGGCATCCCACATGAATTGAAGTTTATTTGGGCCTTGTCTTCAGTTTATTTGGGCCTTGTTGCCAGTTTATTTGGGCCTTTTCGCTAGTTTACTTGGGCCTTGTCGCCAGTTTATTTGGGCCTTATCGCCAGTTCATTTGGGCTTTGTTGCCAGTTTATTTGGGCCTTGTCGCCAGTTAAGGTATTATTTAATGCCTTATAAGGTTTAAGGGGTTTTCACCTCTTCTTAAGATTTCCTGTAGCGCATGTTTTTTCAGCCGTAGTTCTAGAGGCAGGGCCAACGCATGAAATATAGTGACTTGTCACCTCGTTATCCTCGGCTATTGGTTTGAATCCCAAGTTAATGGTAGACATACCATTCCTAAGGTTTAAGGGGTTTTCACCTCTTCTAAGGGCCTTGTCGCCAGTTTATTTGGGCCTTGTCGCCAGAATTTCTGAGTTTATTCTCAGGATAATTTTAACATTGCAGGTCTATGAGTATATCCCCATAATCGAAGGAACATCCTGTAAAATGATCTTATTACAAGGATAAAATTCAAAAATTTTAACAGCTGTCTCGCAATAACTGTAAAAATTGGGGGCAATTGTTGGGAGCAGATTTTTATCCTCAGGATTGTTCATGTTTTAAGGATTTCAGCCTATCCTGCCGATATAAGTATTCTGAGGATTATATTTCGCTAATCCAACTGTCCTTTATTGTTTTGTTTGTTTTGCAGACGTAACCACGTGTTTAATATGCTACTAAGAGACGTGGGTTTGCAACGGTTACTTCTGAAGCTTCATCAATTCGAACGTGTGAAGCAACGGGTAGTGGAAGACCTAGTCTAGGGTTTACTTTTGTTTATTTAAACGAGCTAAATTGGTCATTTAGAACACACACCTCACACTCATAGCTACCGAAACTTATTGTAACACTTAGCAATTGATCGATTATCAGCTCCAACACTTGTAATCAACCTTTTTTATTATTTATATATAGACGGTGATAGTTTTCACCATCCAGGGTTTTTTGTGCCGGCGATCCTCAAGATGAAGGGCTTTTTTCACTCGAAATGTGTTCCTAATATTTTTGATCTAGCACTCTACCTCACATACGAATTTTATCACTAAATTACTTTGTTAATTTTTGAGCAAAACATTTACCAAGCCTGATTTTGAAACATGTACTTTCTCCGGCCTTGACCTGTCGTATCATCAACCTGGTAACGCTTTTCCCGCCAAAGCCAAGTTTTCTCTTTCGACAAGACTCTCTGTTCCGACTGTATTTCCAATAAATGGGTTAGCTTTCTTGCTTATCCATTCACCATCAGCTTAACTTACCATTTCCCTGATTTCATTGCTCGTTTTTTTCAAAGTCACCGGTATTAGTTACATTCAAGCCATGCCAATGTTATGGAGGGTTCTGTATATTCTCAATAAGCTCATCACAAGCCATAATATCAAACTAGAAATATCTTATTCGCCGCCGTCTATTACCTTGGATCCCACGGTTCTAGTAGTTTTGTATTTCAATCAAAATCTAGCCAAGTCCCCATGATCCTAGAAACAAAAAGAAACAACGGAAAATGGCATATGAGATTCTTCTTCGTCCAAAGGGATTCAATTCCCGAGGCGAGGAACTTCCTTACCAATGGGTTACGAAGGGTTGGAAATATATCTAGGATTTTAAGGAACAAAGGATATAATTGATACTTATCTTATTTTTTTGGCTGTGACTTTCTGTGAAGTTTTCAGATCTTGTGACTCTTACGTCTGCCACTCTGAAGAAGGATTCTTGTTATTTTGGGGATTCTCAAGGTAGAACGCCCCTTCCAGCTTGAGGTCTTACTTTCATCGGAATCCGAACAATCATTAGACGGAAGTATGTCATGTGAGATCATTATCTTCATCCTTTCTGAATATAAGGGATATTGTTGTCTTTAGGATCTTGATTTCGTGTTATATCCGGCCAAGGATTGGGTTTGGACGATCTGGACAGCTTCATCTCCAAGAAGGAAGCTGCCATTGTTGAAATTTCCAAGACGCGTCCTCCGGCTTCTAGGACTAGAGCATCCACTTCTAAGAAAAGGTAAGCCATTTAGGCACCGGGAACCACTGCCGACTCACTTAACTTTAACAATGATGAGCAACTTCTCATCTAGGTTAGGATCCTGCAACTTCTATTAGTCGACTGTAATTATTATATTGATCATACCTTTTTATTTTTGTAGGGTCTCCAACACTTGACTAAGATTTATCGAGATGCTCTCCACGAGGTTGAGGTGCAGAAGCTGAAGTGGCTGATCTCAAAAACATAGCCGAGGCTAAGTCTCTCTATATAGATAACATGGCCAAGGAATTTGATCGCTTGAAGCTGGATCATGCTGACCTCAAGGCCGTTCATGCTAAGGAGCTGAATGACTTCAAGACCCAACTTAGGATGCATGCCGCTCATTCCATTTGTTGTGCAAGGATAAAGCTGATGAAAGAGGCTAGGAAGCCGGGTTTTGATGTGTTTTCTTGGGATCTTGAAGGCTTAAAGGTGAGGGAGGCAGAGATCAGGGTCGAACTGGGCTTAACTTCTGAAGAGGATCCCATAGAGTCAAGCAAGGCCGTTGAGGTGAAGGCTGGAGATGCTGAGGTGAAAGCTGGAGATGGAGATAAGGTGGTGTAGGATAGGATGACTGCTGGTTTCTCGAAGGGGCAGTGAAGGATAATAAAGACAAGGCCCGATCCCCTCTTTATTTGATGACTTTTGTTTGATGGCATTCGATATGGTTGCAACCTTGAAAAATTTACTTTTCCTGTTATGTGTTCGTGGTCTTTTGAACAATTTACTTTTTATGATTTCAAGACAATGGATAGTTTTAGGTGGAGGGATCCTGAGTTTCAGGACGAAGCCTTAACTATTCTTAGCTTATTTTGGAAAACTTTTTAATATCTATGATGGAGGGATCCTGACTTTCAGGACGAAGTCAAAGATATTAACCTTGATTAATATAATAGCAACCTTTTTGTTTTATTTATGTCTATCTCATTTTACTTGTTAAAAGATTATTGGTAAAAACGTTGGTTGAAAAAATACCTAGAAGAATAACTTTTTACCACATAACTAGAAAAGTAAATAAATGATCAAACCTGGTAGGGGTAGGATAAGGTTTACGTTGATAGGCTTATGAATCTCTGAAATTCCAATCAATCGTCGCAATCTTTACCTTGGATTGAACTTTGAAATCCTGTAAGATAATGTTAAGATAATTACTGAGATCGTTACATGATCCAGAAGAAGATCCTGAGAATAATCCCGAAAATAACTTTGATCTAGAGTCAATACATAAGCTTGAAAAACTTTGAATAAGCCAATCCTGAGTGACATGAAGATGTCAAAACCTTATGTCAATACTTGGGACAAGCCAATCTTGAGTGACATGAATACGTAAAACCCTTACGTCAATACTTGGAACAAGACACAGTCATGTAACATGTTCATGTTATTCCATTGATAATATACTTGAGGATCCTTCATGTAACCAACAATAATGAGATTGTCAGCCACTATTAACATGATTTGGTCCTGCCATTTTGAATTATTCGTGGACAACGTGCGCTCCATGCGAGGTGTTTAAACCCGTTATTTAGAAAGGTGGAAACCTTTAAGCCTTATAAGTGATTAAAACCTTAAACGTAGAGAGGTGGCCAAACCCCGTGGAATGCATTCACTTCTTAGTCAGGATCCCAATTCTGCAAAACACTTCAACCTTTGTGAGGGTGGCTGTTAGCTCGGCTAACACCGTTTCGATGTTTAAGTCAGTAATGGGTTTAAAATATAATTAAAATAATAAAGTTAGAATACATACCATACCAAGTTAGAAATACAATTCCAACTTGCATGAAGTAGAGTTTAAGGTGAACATCATTCCAGGATCTAGGTAGGATCCTACCATCCATAGCAGATGGTTGATATGCTCCTTTTCCTGCCACAACCTCGATCTTGTACGGTCCTTCCCATTTGGGTGCTAATTTTCCGTCCTTAGGATCTGTTGTATTCTGAAATGTCTTCCTTAGTACTAGATCTCCCACTTGAAATCTTCTTACCTTGACGTTCTTGTTGTAGGTTTTGTTGATCGTTGGCTAATATGATGCCATACGGATTCTCGCCGAGTCCCTGAGTTCTTGTATTACGTCAAGATCATCGGCAAGATCCTGATTGTTGGTTTTAGGACTTTGGAGGCAAAATCTTGCTGTAGTGATTAACATCTCAGTCAGAATCATTGCCTCGGTCCCAAACACTAAAGAGAAAGGAGTTTGACCTGTTGCATTATTTGATGTAGTTTGATTTGCCCATAATACGAATGGTATCTCTTTATCCCACAATACTATTTTGTCCCCAACTTCTTCTTCAGATTGTTGACGATGATCTTGTTTGAAGATTCTGTATGTCCATTGGCTTGAGGGAGTACTGGCGTGGAAGTGATCATTTTTATTTTATTCTCCATGCAGCAGAAAAGTTGGTGGTTCTTTTGCCAATGAATTGAGATCCTTTGTCTCAAATGATCTCGGCCGGTATTCTGAAACATGTGAGGATATTTCTTTTGATGAAGGATATCACTTATTGTTCTCTAACTTTGACAAATTCCCCAGCTTCAATCCATTTGGAAAAGTAATATGTCATTGCTAACATGAAAACCTTTCCTCCTGGAGCCTTTGGTAGTTTTCCCACAATTTCCATTCCCCACTTCGTGAAGGGCCAAGGAGATACGATCGGATAGATATGTTTAGGCAGCTGATGAAGAATGTTTCTATGTCTTTGACATGCATCACACTTTTGATTGTAGACCATTACGTCATTTCTCATGGTTGGCCAATAGTAACCAATCCTATGTGATGTATAAGAAATTATTAATCTTTTCAGTACCAAAATATCTCCAAACAAGCATAATTTAGGCAACTATTTTAGAATAAATAACCACTAATGTTTATAATTTCTATCTTTAAGTAAATATGGTCCTACATAATTAAACATGCTTAGATACAAAGAAAAACGGAGATAAAAAATGAAAAATAATAAGACACACCCCATTGTGAATTAAGATGGCCATGTTAACCAAGACACACCCCATGTTATCAAAGGTAATAAGAAAAGACAAAATAATAGTTTCTGAAGCAAAAAACGGTCATGCCTTCGAAACAAAATATGAAGAGTTTGAACTGTTGTAGAACTCAACATGGTCGTGCTTCACTTAGCACAGCCGTGTCGCCTTTGAACTGTACGATCTGATAGGAGCAATAAAAGCAGGATGACAAAAATGGCGACATGACCGTGCCTTGCTTAGCATGGTCGTGCCTTGAGGGTCTGATCAACCAATAAATTGAATGCTCTTCCCCTTCATTTAATGGACTTGAACACCCATTGGAGGTGCATTCAGTACTCTCCAACCACTTCCTTTCACCACCATTAATAAAGGAATCAATCTCATTCATCCAACACTCGAAGATTAAAGAGATTAAGCTTTTGAGAGAAGTCATTAGGACCAAATATTGGTCATCCAAATTGGTTAGATTATTTCAATTTGCTCATGTTTGTATCTATTATTTTGATAATTATCATCATGTCTATTAGTGGCTAAACTTCCATAGTATTATCTTGGTTTATAATGAATCTTATTTAAAGTTTGATAATGCTAGTAAAACATGTGATCGGTATTTTGTAACTAATGGTTGTGTTGCAATTATCAGTTAATGATGAATGTTAAAATACTTTTAAAAGATACCCCAAGTGCTAAGCTTGACCATAAGCCAAAGAATTTCTAGTCTTATGAAGCCTTGACGAACCTTAAAATAGTCATCAAGATCCCGAACTTGATGATAGGTCGAGAAATCGCCATTTTTGTGAGGAGTTGGTTGATAAATTAAGAATACTTAAAATCAACCACAAAATACCGAGCTTGACTATAAGCTGGGGAACTGCCACTCTTGTGAGGGTTTGGGGAATAACTTAAGAAACCTTTAAAGAACCTCCAAGATTCCGAGCGTGATGATAAGTTGAGAAATCGCCATTCGTAAGGACTTGGTTGGGGAAAAACATGAATCTTAATATTGACATGGACCAAATGGAATATTAATAGTGATTAACCATTTTAGAATGAGAATTATCAACAAAGTGTGGAAATGGATTGTTGGTGTTCATCCACTAAGATCGGTTAATTACCTCTTTAAGTGTGTGTGCAACATAACCAATTTAAAGCAACTCTTGAGTGGTATGAGTTCTATAATTGTTCAAGAGTTGTGCGGGTTAAGACTTGGTAATTCAAGGTTAACCCTTTAAGACTCAACTAATCTTAATTTGTATTTTAGGCATAATACAAGGGTTATTTTACTAAAGTATCAAGGACAATTCGCTTAGTAATTTAAGGGATTGCCTCATATTTAAAGCGAGTTAACTTATCTTTATTAAAAACCACTGGCTTACATACAATTATGTTTTAGTAATAGGGGTCAAAAGTTATCTCTTTTTTAATTATCATGGAATAACATCACTAACTATATTATTCTCACATTAAATCACCATAACAAGCTCAAAATCACATGTTTAACAATCAACTATTGAAGCTAGTTAAGAAGAGTTTTAACCAAGATGATACCCTTTTGTCTTTGATTTTATTTCCACCTTGAAATATAAAAACCCAAAAATATTGTCTTTTATTTTATTTTTCCTAGAACTTATTTACTAAAAACTAGGACCAAAACAAAAATGATCTTTGCTTTCGGCTGAATAAATACAAAGGTTTAGTAGTAAAACTCTATAAGTGTGTTCGTGGATCGGTACTTGGTTCTTACCTATACTTTAATACATATACGATAGGTACACTTGCCTATTTGTGTTTAGTTTACTTAAGATAATAATCATTTTTATAAATTTAAATCTCAACATTGTGTGAACAAACCTGTTAGGGCATAGAATTTATGCTGAGGATCCTCTATCTTTAAGTGACTTGTTGTTGGTGCATGATGCCAGTACTTCATTTATCTCGTGTCTGTTGTGTCTGTAACCATTACATTGTTCTTATGTTTTGATGAACGTGTAGGTTTTGGTTTTGTGGTTAGCGAACTTATGTCTCGGCGAAGTTAGGGACAACTTCGCCTAGGGTGTTAGGCGAAGTTGTCGTGATATATAACCTAACTTCGGCTGTTCTCTAGAGTGACTTTTCTTGGCAGTTTTGTTTTGCAAGCTAACGTGATACTTGTTTGGTGTGTTTGGTTCTTTACATCCATATAACAAGTAGTCATTGTGTTTACGTGCCGTGTGTTATTTACGTATTACTGGTGTAAACACTCGTATCATATACGTAGGGGATTCCGCTCCCTCGTGTTACGAGATACTCCTATGTAGATCCGGCTGGGAACCTTCAATTGGTATCAGAGCTTTTGCTCGTGATTGTTTGGTTTGGGATTATCACACGAGTGTTAAGATTATTCCGTTAGACTTTTCGCGGAATAGTTTTACGTAAAAACACCATTCTCTGGTCTGTTTCTCAACAATCACCTCCTAATCGTATACCCTATTACTCTTACAGCCGTCAAAATCAAAGATTCAGCCTAACAAATCATAGCAGATCTTCCAGTGAAGTTTCCGTCAAGTGAAACTAGGGTTTCGGCGAAGATATATAGCTTGGTGAAGTTAAGTTAACAGCGAAGTTGTTTCGGCAAAGTTAAGAGACAGCGAAGTTGTCGTCAACAAATTTAGCTTATAACTTCGCCATAAGCGAAGTTAGTGTGTGAGCAAAGTTATATTAACTTCGCTGTCTACTTTTCACAGAATACATTTTGGTTAAATTTCGATCTCGTTTTGGTTAAATACGTCTTCGATAAACATCACTGAACTGGTAAAGATGGAAGTTGAAGCTAGATCAGCGACTAAAGCTCCAAAGCTACTTAAAGGAACTGATTTTGTTGCGTGGAAAGACAGATTTGAGCAGTAAGTGAAATATCAAGATGCCAAGATGTGGGTATGTATTCAGGATGGATATATCCCTCCAACAACTATGTTCGAAAGTCTAGAGCAACTTAAGAAGTAGAATAAGATGGAGGATGACGAAAAGAAAATGTATGAGGCTGAGAGTAAAGCACTAGCTGCAATAACCATGGCACTACCTCAAGAGATTCTACACACTTTCAGAAAGTACAAGTCTGCTAGAGAATTGTGGCAAGCATTAGAGAACCGCTATGAAGGTAATGTCGGGATTCGTAACTCCAAGACAAAGTTGCTGAAAACTCAATTCTTAGTATTTAAGTATTTTAAACATGAATCTCTTGATGATATCATCACACGATACTATCACTTAATGACTGAGTTGAATAACTACTCCATAGAGTACACAGAAAGTGAGACTGTGGAAAAACTTCTTGATGCTCTTCCACCAAAATGGGAGATGTACACAGTTCTAATGAGAGACGATAAATAATTTGATAGCTTTGATTTAGAGAAGTTGGTTAACAATCTATGTAATTATGAGCTTAATATGTTACGAAAAGAGACGCCTACTGATTAGGTTTAGGATCCTGGAATGTAAGGTGTGATGTGTAGTAAAACACACTTACTTTCCTTATGAATTTATCATGGTTTTTATGCTTATTTGTTTATTTTATGAAAGTTTTGGGGGCTAAGTGCAATAATTTACAAAGTTTAAATGTTAATTGTAGGTTTATGAAAGATGATGAAAAAAGAGTTAATTTGGAAGATTCTAGAGGCCTTGTTGGTCAAGTTTTGAAGCTACAACTCAAGGCCCAACCCAAGCCCACAAGTTAGAAGCCTTGTATAATATTATATTAAGATAATTAATTGAGTTTCCAGCCATTATCCAGCCAAGAAACCCAAAATAAAAAAGAAACCCTAGCTTCTTCATAGTTCCGATCGGACTGCAGCAGGAAAAAGAAGGAAGAAAAAGAAGAAAAAGGCGGCGGCTATGGTGGCTGTGGCGGCTGGATAGGAAGGAGAATATCAAGGGGCATCTTGTGCAGCTGCTAGGCATCAATAACATCCATAAACTCAGCCATAAACTCTATGTAATTATCCTTAAACTTTGGTTATTGTTCAAGAACCCTAACTTTGTTGAATCGGTCTTTTGCTTTGGATTGTTTTGCAAGTGATTGATAGTTTGACCTGTGATTGATTGTGTTTGAATCTTGAATGAATTTGATCATGTTTAATTTGATGTTTGTGATGTTTTTCTTAAGTATACATGGCTGTCCAAAATCTATGAGTAGCTAAACTTGTTTGTTCTGCCTAGGATAGATGATTGTTGAGTAGTTTAGACTTGTTTAATGAATTGTTAATGTTCAAGACTTGAATTATTGATGTAAAGTTTAACTAAACCATAAATTAGATTGTGTATGATGGCTGTGTTTTATGTGATATTACTTATAATCCTCTTGCATTAGTTAATTGAATTAGTTTTGATTAATTGATTGCTTGTTAGACTCTTGACTTGGTGTTTAGGGTTTATTTGCGGGGTGTACAACCGTAGGGATAAGTGGGTAGTATAAATTATCTAAAATAAGTTAAAATGCACCTTCTTTGAGACCGAGAGGTGATAAGAAGTAATATTGTCTCGTTGCTTTTACTTGTTAGAATTAAGACCGCGCGAGAGCGGGTTGTTGTCTTGTCGAGTTTGAGTGTTTATATGCAATTAGTTGGTTTAATTTGGGTTAAGTTAAATTGTTCCTCTATCCTTGGTGACATAGTATTTGTCTTCATTAGAATAGTGTGTCGATGAGACCGAGAGGAGAGTCGACATTTGAACACGTTAATAATTGTTTTTCCGGTTTATTCTTTATAATCAACTAAGATAAGTTAGAGATTGTTAGAGAGACTGAGAGGTAATTTGACTTTCTTAAACAAGTTTTAGTTGTGTCATCTTTTATAACCGGCGTCGTGAATATATTCAATCCGTTGTCTTGTTATTTCTGTCAACATGATTCATTCCTAGGTAGACGTCTTTATATATTGAATTAAAACCAAAGTTTTCTAAAAGTGTTTTGTCAAAAGTTTTCATTTAGTTAAGTTAAGTAGTTAAATTAAATCTAAAAAATCAATTAAATATTTTGGTGAGTCTTGGTTAGAGTTTAGTGATTATAAACGTTTTCACGTGTCTTCGAGTTCGATATCCGTACTTTCCTCATCTTTGCTATACGCGACCGATACACTTGCCGTTTGTGTGAACTAGGATAGATTGTTTGGTTTTTAAAGCTTAGTTGCGACTTGTGTTTTATTTATATATATATTTTCGCACATCAAGTTTTTGGCGCCGTTGCCGGGGACACGGTTTGAGGCGTATTAAAAACGACTCGAGTTAGGACTTGCCTTGTTTACTACTTGTCTTTCTTATTTGTTTTGTTTGTTAGTTTAAAATAGTTTAGCTAATTATAGTTTCTTTTATTTATTTTAATAGTTTTATGCGACGTACTCGATCTCTAGGACCACCAGAAGTTGAAGGATTTCCCGAACCAGAGAGAGAGCTTCTTGAGAGACGTCGTACAAAACCGTCTTCCAGTGCATCTACATCCGTCGGTAATACATTCTCTTCTCCTACTTTTTCTGAACCCGTCATTAGGGATAGGATTATGGGCGACGCGATTCCACCACCAAGGAGGACAGTTGCAGACCGGGCCCGTCCGGTCGATGCTGGCGCGAGATCCAGCATTGCTCCACCAGCTATAGGAGTTCAAACGACTTGGCAAATTCCATCTAATGTTCTGAACACGATTGCTCATTCTGCTCAATTTCACGGGTTGCTCCACGAGAACCCGCATTCTCATCTCACTCGTATTACACGTATCTGTGACACGTGTCATCTTGCCGGCGTATCCGAATACGCCATCAAACCCGAATCTTTCCGTTTTCACTCGTTGATCATGCGAGTCTGTGGATTGAGTCCCTCCCACAGGGATCCATTGCTACTTGGGCTACCATGGAGACCCAATTTCTTGAAAAATACAATCCTCCGGCTAAGGCCACTCGTTTGCGTAACCAAATTCATTCTTTCCAGATGGAGGACACCGAGAGCTTCTACGAGGCGTGGGAAAGGTTCAAAAATCTACTTGCTTTATGTCCAAACCACGGCCTACAAGACCGGGCGGTTGTTGAGAAGTTCTACAACGGAGTGACGTACGCGACTCAGAGTATGCTCGACACAGCTGCAGGAGGTAACCTACTGACAACGAAGGATACGGATGAGTGCATTGCCTTGTTTAACGGTTTAGCCATGAGTGGATACCAGCGACCACCAGTTAAGAGTACCAAAACCGTTGATTCCCTATCACGCGGCATGCATTCGGTCGACACGAGCACCGCACTTGCGGCACAAGTTGAAGCGTTAGCAAAGATTGTAAAGGACTTGCAGGTGAAAAGTAAGTTATGCGAGATCTGTAGAGGGGGACATGATACTGTTCAGTGCCCCGTAGGTTTCCAGGAGGAGGCAGTCGACTTCGTTAATAATCCAAACCGAAATCAACATTCTTTCAATTCTTATAATTCGGGATGGAGAGGTAACCAAAATTCCAACTGGAGGAACGGAAATCAGTCCGGCTTCCAGCAACGTCAGAGCCTATTCTTGGATTCCGGTGAGGGACCGAGTAGTGGGGAGAAGAAGCCCACGTTAGAGGAGATGATGGCACAGCAGACACAGATGCTATCGCAACTCATGACTCGAGAGGACTCCCGTCACAAAGAAACTCAAGAGAAATTCCGGGAGCACGAGTCATTCATGAGAAATCAAGGAGCGTCAATTCAAAATCGTGAGCGTCAGATGGGAGAGATAGCAAGTCGTCTAAATGAGAGGTCGCCAGGTACACTTCCAAGTAACACTGAACAAAATCCGAAGGCGTTCGCGAAGGCTGTGACGACAAGGAGCGGTGCGGGGGCACGTAGCGAGCCCGTGATTCAAGAGGTGACGAGAGGAGTCGTTAACAAGCCTGCGATAGATGTAGAGGAGCAGGTAGACGAGGAGATTCAGTTGGAGTCTCCACCGGCCAAGGTACATCAGAGGCACATTCCCGGAAGTTCAACATAGGCCGAGAACTAACCATTACCCAGCACACCACCGAGAGTCTACAAACCCAGACTCCCATTTCCCGGCAGAGTCCGTAGGGATAGAGACGAGGAGCAAAACTCCAAATTTCTTGATCTTCTGAAGCAACTTCATCTTAATATTCCTTTCCTTGAGGCACTTACGCAAATGCCCAAATACGCAAAGTTTCTTAAGGATATTCTTTCGAACAAAGAGAAGTTAGCCGAAGTCTCTTCCATTCCTCTGAGTGCTGGTTGCTCTGCAGTCTTGCAGAGAAAGTTACCAGAAAAGATGTCCAATCCTGGGAGTTTCACAATTCCCTACATCTTGAGTGATAATACGGTCGTCCATGCACTGGCAGATCTTGGTGCCAGTATTAATCTCATGCCGTATTCCGTGTATCGCAAGTTGGGACTAGGCGAACCAAGGCCTACCCGTATAAGTATCCAGCTTGCTGATCGTTCTGTGAAATACCCCCGAGGGGTGGTCGAGAACATGCTTGTTCGTGTCGACAAGTTCATCTTCCCGGTTGACTTTGTCATCCTGGACATGAACGATGACGATAGTGTCCCACTCATCTTAGGCCGACCATTCCTTGCCACTACAAAGGCATTGATCGATGTCTGCGAGGGTAAATTAATCTTAAGAGTTGGGGATGAGAACGTCACCTTCGACGTTCGACAGTCACTGAAACACCCCAAGTCTGCTGATGACTCCTTATACTTCATTGACACCATCATGGAGCATGTCGGGGAGTTTTTCTACGAAATTTGTGGAGGATCTACCTCCTACACCCAGATTCTCGATAGGGAGATTCCGGAGATTGAAATGGTTGCCGTAACCAATCAGTCCTTAAATGACGACACCGAGTCGCATACCCCTGAATCTGGCATGTCTGCTGAGATCGTACGAGACGATCCGATGGACCGACCTTCGGTCGAGAGTCCTCCTCTTTCCTTAGAGCTTAAGGATTTACCTTCCCACCTTGAGTATGCTTTTTTAGATGAAGAGAGGAAGCTTCCGGTTATCATTGCATCTGCGTTGACCGAGGTCGAGAAGGAGAAGTTGTTGAGGGTGCTAAGAGAGCATAAGGAGGCTATTGCTTGGAAGATTATCGACATCAAGGGTATCAACCCTTCTTTCTGCGCTCATAAAATCCTCATGGAGGAAAATTTCAAAACTGTCGTCCAGCCGCAACGGCGGCTTAATCCCAAAATGCAAGAGGTCGTAAAGAAGGAGATCATTAAGCTCCTTGATGTGGGGATCATTTTCCCCATTTCTGATAGTGCTTGGGTGAGTCCAGTCCAAGTGGTTCCTAAAAAGGGTGGCATGACTGTCGTCACCAACGAGAGGAACGATCTTATTCCCACGAGGACTTTGACGGGATGGCGAGTCTGTATTGACTATCGCCGATTGAATGATGCCACTAGGAAAGACCACTTTCCTCTTCCATTCATTGATAAGATGTTAGAGTGTTTAGCAGGTCAGCAGTACTACTGCTTCCTAGATGGTTTCTCCGGGTACTTCCAGGTTCCGATAGCTCCCGACGACCAGGAGAAAACCATTTTCACCTGCCCTTACGGAACGTTTGCTTACAAACGTATGCCGTTCGGACTTTGTAACGCTCCGGCCATATTCCAGAGGTGTATGGTGGCCATTTTCCATGATATGATCGAGGACTCCATGGAGGTGTTCATGGACGATTTTTCCGTATTTGGGAGTTCCTTCGATCATTGTTTATCAAATCTCGAGAGGATGATGTCCCGCTGCGTTGACACCAACCTAGTCCTTAACTGGAAGAAATGTCATTTCATGGTTCGCGAGGGCATTGTTCTAGGTCATCGAATCTCAAGTGCGGGGATAGAGGTTGACCGGGTAAAGGTCGAGACCATTTCTAATCTTCCCCCGCCTAAGTCTGTGAGATCAATTCGTAGCTTTCTAGGTCATGCTGGGTTCTACCGCCGGTTCATCAAATATTTTTCTAAAATCGCGAGACCCATGACCAAAATTTTGGAGAAGGATGCTCCATTTGTTTTTCTGAACAGTGTATCGAGGCGTTTGATCTTCTAAAAGACAAACTAGTTAACGCCCCAATCATGGTTGCTCCCGACTGGTCGTTACCATTCGAGTTGATGTGTGACGCGAGCGACTTCGCAGTCGGAGCGGTTCTTGGATAACGGAAGGATAAACATTTCTGTCCGATCTATTATGCGAGCTAGACCTTAAATGGCGCACAGGAAAGCTATACAACCACCGAAAAAGAGCTTTTAGCTGTGGTGTTCGCTTTCGACAAATTTAGGTCCTATCTGGTTTTGTCCAAAACGATTGTTTATACGGATCATGCCGCTATTAGATATCTTTTCAGCAAGCAGGATGCTAAGCCTCGTCTTATCCGATGGATCCTGTTGCTTCAAGAGTTCGATATAGAGATCCATGATAAAAGGGGGCCGAGAATGTGGCGGCTGATCATCTTTCACGACTAGAGGGAGTTGATTCAGGAGATTCGGGAGTTAGGATCGACGATCGTTTTCCGACGGAGAGTCTGATGTTCGTTACTGCACAAGAGGAAAGTTTTCCATGATTTGCTGATTTCGCGAACTATCTTGCTGACGGATACCTCCCAAAGATGCCTTACCAGCAAAAGAAGAAATTCTTTGCTGACATCAAATTTTACCATTGGGACGATCCATATCTTTTCCGCATTGGTGCCGATCAGCTTATTAGAAGGTGTGTAGATGTCAAGGAAGGATGGCAAATTTTGAGCCATTGTCATGTTGGACCGACTGGAGGTCACCACGATGTGAATTCTACGGCAAAAAAAGTCTTTGATTCTGGTTTTTACTGGCCGTCTATCTTTAAGGATGCTCATCTGTTCGTTAAGAGTTGTTATCGTTGCCAGCGTGTTGGCAACATTTCTTCGCGAAACGAAATGCCCCAGAATGCCATTCAAGTTTGTGAGGTTTTTGATATTTGGGGTATTGATTTCATGGGACTGTCTCCATCTTCGCATGGAAACAAATACATACTCGTGGCCGTCGATTACGTGTCTAAGTGGGTTGAGGCCAAAGCTCTACCCACCAATGATGCCCGAGTGGTAGTCCGTTTTCTGAAAAGTCTATTTGCTCGTTTTGGAGTCCCGAAAGCCTTGATCAGTGATCGAGGTACTCACTTTTGCAACTCGCAGATGGATAAGGCGTTGAAGCGTTATGGGGTCACCCATCGGCTTGCTACCACCTACCACCCACAGACTAGTGGGCAAGTGGAAGCGAGTAATCGGGGAATCAAACGTATTCTTGAGAAAACGGTTGGTTCAAATCGTCGGGATTGGTCCGACAAATTAGATGACGCTCTGTGGGCCTTCCGTACAACCTACAAGACTCCGACTGGTTCCACACCATTTCGGATGATTTATGGGAAGGCCTGTCATCTTCCTGTTGAATTGGAACACCGCGCTTCATGGGCCCTTCAAAGGGTTAATCTTGATTTACCCGCCGCAGAGGGTAATCGTTTCCATCAATTACACGAATTAGAGGAGCTCCGGGATCACGCATATACACAATCATTTCGGTATAAGCAGCATACGAAGGAACTGCATGACAGGAAATTGAAGGGTAATAAGCAGTTCAAGTGTGGGGATAAGGTTTTACTGTATAACTCATGATTGAGGTTATTCCCGGGAAAGTTGAAATCCCGATGGTCGGGACCGTTCACGGTCACTGAGGTTTTCCCGTATGGCACGATTGAGATACAAGATCGAAGCGGGAAGTTCAAGATGAACGGCCATAGATTGAAGCACTACATAGGAGAGCCGATAACTGATCAGACAGTCGAGGTGTTCTACCTTGACTTATTCACCGAGGAATAGTCGTGATGGATGCATCACTCGGGAGACACCCCGAGTTGTAGAGTTTGTATTATGATTCTCCTTATTATCTATTTTTATTTGTTTTATTTTTATTTATATTTATAAAAACATAAAAATACAAAAAAATAAATATTTAATAAAAATAAAAAAAATTCAAAAACACAAAAATATGTTTACTTCTTATGTTTTTGTTTTCTGTTTCGTACGCCGCTACATGCGAGCGAGTTTGAGTTGTTACAGGTATTATTATGCGCATGGTAGCTCTGATGGCGTTTTGGAACTGGTTCACCTGAGGTTGCGGCCGCGAATGAAATGCTATACGGTCGTTCGTTCGAATCATACACAGCTGATGAAGAATTTGCATCTAAACCAGGGGAGTAAACCGTTCTCTATTTTAATTTCTGTTCTTTCAAGTTTTAATTTTATGCTTTACGTTTTATTTTTATTTTATTTCTTTTCCTTGTTCTCATCGAGGACGATTTTGTTCTAAGTGTGGGGATGTGAATTTATTTTACTTATTTGTAGAAAAAAAATAATAATAATAAAAAAATTAAAAATTAAAAAATTAAAAAAATAAAAAGTTTTTCACTTGTTTTTCGTTTTCGTACGTTGACTAAAAAAAATGTCCCTTGTTTTTAGTTTCTTTTGCATTAAAGTGGGAGATGATGATATTTATCCGAAATCGGTTTTTCAAACTACTAATAATATGAGATAAATAAAAGAAAACGCACTTAACTTGGGATGTGTCGGTAGGCTCAGCCTTGAAAATGAAAGGGCAAATTTGATAAAACGGTTAAACGGAAATCTTTTGTGGGTAAAGCGTTTTGTCCGTGGAAAATAAGCAATGAAAGGTCGGGCCATACTCAAGCCTCAAATTTTGGTATGAAAAAGTGGACATATCATGAGTTTTTAAAAATTTGAATACGTTATCATATGATGCTTGGGTAGGTTTAACGTTAGAGTATGCCATGTAGCCTGTGATATAAATCTTAAACTGCTAGTTTAGTGTTTTACACCTCATTGGCGTATGGTTTTATAACCTTAAATCCTGTATTGATTGGATGCTTCGGGTCCGGAGACCATGGGTCTGTATGCAATCTATTTATCTGGGTATTCACAATTCCTAAGTGGGGTTGTGGATATTTAAAAATAAAGCCAAAGAGCAAACCCCTATAAGTCTATAAACATGATCACAAAAAGTACAAAAGTACAAATACACTACAGACTTGATCATCCACGCTGTTAGCCATGTGGGGTCCCCTTGCTCGCGTCTCATTACCATTAAGAAACGGACCACAAGGGACACGCTACATGTAAGCCCTACAGATGAAATTTTGCATACTCACCTATGGTGATGGATTTGGGGTATTGCTTGATAACGGGGGTATGTCATGTTGTGGGGAACACTAGCTATAATTAATTGAACCTTAATCATATCTAATGGCTGCTTGGTAGACTTTGATGCTTAAGCTTAGGTGGATAAACAATACCCTTGTTCGTCTTAACTATTCATAAATATTGAGCAACAAAGTTTTAATTCTGTTAATTTTGATGTTTAAGTCAAGTTGGGGTGGTCTGGTCCGGTAAAAGCAGAAAATAAGCGGGTCTTAATTGTGTAAACCACTAAGTAAAATTATTGTCGGATCTTATTTGTCTCGGTAAAAATTAAGGCATGGGTTTAGGTGGACAACAATATCGATGATCGCGGTTTTTGCGTTTTTCTGAGCTTTAAAATATAACCTATATGTTTGATTTAACTTTGATTTTCCGATTCTGATCCAACTGCAGTCAAATCTTTTTCAGGGACGAAAAAGTCTTAAGTGTGGGGATGTTTGATGTGTAGTAAAACACACTTACTTTCCTAATGAATTATCATGGTTTTTATGCTTATTTGTTTATTTTTTGAAAGTATTGGGGACTAAGTGCAATAATTTACAAAGTTTAAATGTTAATTGTAGGTTTATGAAAGATGATGAAAAAAGAGTTAATTTGGAAGATTCTAGAGACCTTGTTGGTCAAGTTTTGAAGCTACAACTCAAGGCCCAACCCAAGCCCACAAGTTAGAAGCCTTGTATAATATTTTATTAAGATAATTAATTGAGTTTCCAGCCATTATCCAGCCAAGAAACCCGAAATAAAAAAGAAACCCTAGCTTCTTCATAGTTCCGATCGGACTGCAGCAGGAAAAAGAAGGAAGAAAAGGAAGAAAAAGGCGGCGGCTATGGTGGCTGTGGCGGCTGGATAGGAAGGAGAACATCAAGGGGCATCTTGTGCAACTGCTAGGCATCAATAACATCCATAAACTCAGCCATAAACCCTATGTAATTATCCTTAAACTTTGGTTATTGTTCAAGAACCCTAACTTTGTTGAATCGGTCTTTTGCTTTGGATTGTTTTGCAAGTGATTGATAGTTTGACTTGTGATTGATTGTGTTTGAATCTTGAATGAATTTGATCATGTTTAAGTTGATGTTTGTGATGTTTTTCTTAAGTATACATGGCTGTCCAAAATCTATGAGTAGCTAAACTTGTTTGTTCTGCCTAGGATAGATGATTGTTGAGTAGTTTAGACTTGTTTAATGGATTGTTAATGTTCAAGACTTGAATTATTGATGTAAAGTTTAACTAAACCATAAATTAGATTGTGTATGATGGCTGTGTTTTATGTGATATTACTTATAATCCTCTTGCATTAGTTAATTGAATTAGTTTTGATTAATTGATTGCTTGTTAGACTCCTGACTTGGTGTTTAGGGTTTATTTGCGGGGTGTACAACCGTAGGGATAAGTGGGTAGTATAAATTATCTAAAATCAGTTAAAATGCACCTTCTTTGAGACCGAGAGGTGATAAGAAGTAATATTGTCTCGTTGCTTTTACTTGTTAGAATTAAGACCGCACGAGAGCGGGTTGTTGTCTTGTCGAGTTTGAGTGTTTATATGCAATTAGTTGGTTTAATTTGGGTTAAGTTAAATTGTTCCTCTATCCTTGGTGACATAGTATTTGTCTCCATTAGAATAGTGTATCGATGAGACCGAGAGGAGAGTCGACATTTGAACACGTTAATAATTGTTTTTCCGGTTTATTCTTTATAATCAACTAAGATAAGTTAGAGATTGTTAGAGAGACTGAGAGGTAATTTGACTTTCTTAAACAAGTTTTAGTTGTGTCATCTTTTATAACCGGCGTCGTGAATATTTTCAATCCGTTGTCTTGTTATTTCTGTCAACATGATTCATTCCTAGGTAGACGTCTTTATATATTGAATTTAAACCAAAGTTTTCTAAAAGTGTTTTGTCAAAAGTTTTCATTTAGTTAAGTTAAGTAGTTAAATTAAATCTAAAAAATCAATTAAATATTTTGGTGAGTCTTAGTGATTATAAACGTTTTCACGTGTCTTCGAGTTCGATATCCGGACTTTCCTCATCTTTGCTATACGTGACCGGTACACTTGCCGTTTGTGTGAACTAGGATAGATTGTTTGGTTTTTAAAGCTTAGTTGTGACTTGTGTTTTATTTATATATATTTTTTCGCACATCAAAAAGGCTCTCCAAACTCATGTTCTAAAACAGAATCTACCGCCTATTACTCAGGCAGGGAACAAAATTCTACTCAAGATGGTCACGTGGTGATGAATATGGATAGAGACATATGCTTTGTAGCTGGTGGAAGTATTTCTTCAAAACCTCACTCTTTAGCCGGTAATTCTAGCACTAGCTCTTCTACTGGCTATTCAAGTGTGAGCTAGTCAAAGATGCATATGAGTGTGAAATCTGCTGAACAACAATTTGCTCTTTATGCCTCTTTCATTGCTTCTTATGAGAGTTACATCAAAGAAAAGATAGTCGACCCTGCAACCTTGGATGAGGACTATGATCAGATAGATGCTGATGACATGGAAGAAATGGATCTGCATTGGCAAATGGCAATGATAGTAAGAAGGGTAAAAAGGTTTATGAAGAAGACTGGAAGAAAGTTCATTGGAGAGAGACCGGGATTTGACAAGTCTAAGGTTCGTTGCTACAGTTGTCAACAAAATGGACACTTTGCAAGAGAGTGTACAAATGTAAGAGTTGAACAGAGTCAGAACAGGACTACTCAACAAAATGGGAGTGGAAATGCATTAAAGGCCATGGTATCTCAACAAAATGATGGGTATAATTGGAATATACAAGTTGAGGAGGTGATTGAACAAGTGAATCTGGTGAATATCGAGACTGGAAGATGTGACGAAGAACCAGTGGAGGATCAAGCATACATGGCAAAAGTGAACGACCGGCTCTAAGTATTGGTATGTTCGGAATCTCAGTGTGAAAAATGTGAGAAATTGTCTAAACAACTGAATGCTTTAACTGATTAGTATGTTAGTATGGATAAAGAATTAAAAATGTTAAAAGAGGATCATCACTATTATAAAAATAAAGAAAATAGTTACTTGGTAAAAATAAAAGCTAGTGAAAAAGACATAAGAAGCCTTAAGGCCACGCTAGCTGACATAAGCTATGAAGTTGTGGAAGAAAAGACTAAACTTATAGCTGAAAAAGATAAACAGATAGCTGATTACCAAGTAAAAGTGGTGGAATTAAATAGGAAACTTGAACAATTTAGGAATTCCTCCATGATGCTTGATCATGCCCTAAATGTTCAACGTTCCCCTATCAACAAAGGGGGAATTGGATACAATGAAGTTCCACCACCTTTCAATAATAATTACACTTATAATCCCTGTAATCAGCCATCTAACAGTGTTGAAACTGATCAGACTGTAACAGGTAACATGAAAGTCAACTCGATACCCGTTAAAGTCAGAAAAGCAATTCTGACGGTAACTTAAACGAGTCGGTTCAGACAAATTCTCATTTCGCAAGTCAAGGTTCAAATTCTGAAGAGTCCGTCATTTCTATCAAGATAGAAGATGAAGTTGTGTTGCTCAAACGGGGAGAGGATTATGCGTTTGGTGAAAAGAAATCTTCCTTAAACCCATTTGTTCCCTCATATGTGAGAGAACTTGTCAGTAACAAAACCTCATCTTCTGCTGCAACTCTCGAAACGGATTTTCGGATGGACAATAATAGTCCAAACAGGAGTTGTTTTAGATGTAACAAGATAGGAAGAAATCTAAAAATATGAGGCCAACTAAAACTGAGAATAAAACGAAATTTAAAACTAGTGCTGGTAAGAAATCTAACGCATCCAACTTTAATCGTTGGACAAATTCAAGATTTCAAAGAAACCAACCTTGTTTTTTTCCAGTTAATCACAGAACGGGTAATTTCGAATCTATTAATGCTAGAAACTCAAGGATGTTTGGATAGCCTCATAATCAGTTTTATAAAAATCTTCCATTTAGTTCAAATGGAAACTTTCCTCAAAGGAAATTTAGGCAACCAAGGAGTTGGATGCCGTTTAGCAGGTTTGATCAACCCAAGACCAGCAGGTCTTGGGTCCCTCCTTTTTAATTCGTTTCTTTAACTGTGCAAGAATAGTCGAACATGGCTGTGAACAACATGTTGGTTGTCGACAGTGGCTGTTCCCGGCACATGACAGGTAATAAGAAATTGTTAGGTGATTGGGAAGCTGTTCAAGGAGGAAGGGTTAGGTTTGCAGGAGAAAGTGGTGGAAAAATTACTGGGATCGGTACAGTTACTAATGGGAGAATCTAGTTGGAAAAGGTAAATTTTGTGGAAGAGATAAAGCATAATCTTCTGAGTGTCTCGCAGAACTATGACAAAGAATACACTGTGCACTTTACAAAGGATGAGGCACTCGTGCTTTATCCTGATTTCAAGATTCCCGTAACCTGGGTTGTGATGAAAGGTCCAAGAGAGAAGAATACATATGTGATGGACATGAGGTCAACCGAGATGAAGACGGAAGAATCATGTCTCTTGTCAAAAGCAACAGAGTCTGAGTCGGAATTGTGGCACTGAAGGATGGGTCATATCCATCTACGAAAGATGAACTACATTTTCAATAATGGGCTGGTACTTGGGGTTCCTTTAAAGAATTTCAACTTTGAAGATCAATGTCTGTCATGCAAGAAAGGAAAGCAACACAAGAAATCACATCACTCCAAACTAGTTAACTCTATTGTCAAACCTTTGGATTTGCTTCACATGGATCTGTTTGGTCCCATAAATGTTAAAAGCCTGGGTGGAACGTCCTATTGCTTGGTTATGACTGATGACTACTCAGGTTACTCATGGCTTTACTTTCTAAAAACTAAAGATGAAACAGTGCAGTTGGTAATTAACTTGATTACCAAAGTGGAAAATATTATTGGGGGAAAGGTCAAGTTCATCAGAAACGATAACGGCACAGAGTTCAAGAACTATCAAATGAAGATGTTTTTTTCTGCAGAAAGGGATCGAACATCAATTTAGCGCACCATGTACTCCACAACAGAATGGAGTAGCTGAAAGGAAGAATAGAACTCTAATCGAAGGCGCCAGGACTATGTTGGCAGATGCTAAACTTCCCGTGGTGTTCTGGGCTGAGGCAGTTGCCACGGACTGCTATATCCTTAATCGCGTTTTAACTGTTAAAGGATTAAGTAAAACATGTTATGAATTAATGCATGGTAGAAAGCCAAATCTAAAAGGTCTTGAACCTTTTGGGTCCCCATGTTCGATTTTAAAGACTAATTCAAGATTTGGTGAGAAAGTTGACGAAGGTATTCTCGTTGGTTACGTTGTTGGGTCTCCCAACAGAAGAGTCTTTAATCTATAGAACAACAAGGTTGAGGTGGTCTGTAACACTGACAATACAAGTTACAAATCACCAAAGCCTAGCATGGGACCAGCAGAGGCTTTCGAGGATGATAAATTATTTAAATCTTTTAATTTACCTTCTCTTGAGTTTGAAGATACAGAAAAAAGGATGGCCACTCAGATGCTACTAGATGAGGAAGAGGCCATTATGCATCGTCGGCAGTGTAATGTAAACAAACGACTGTGTCAAGTGCTGGTGAAGCTCCTGCTGTCTCAAGTGATGATGACTTTTTCAATCCATTTCACACTCAACACGATTCGGATTAAGTCTTTACAAATCTTAGAGAAGACTTAGAAGTTGGCCCTGTCCAGACCACAAGAATCCACAAGAATCATCCACTGGAAAATGTGATCGGTAATCCTTCCGATGGAGTCCGAACCAGAAGGAGCTTGGAAGAAAATACATGTGTGTATGCAAGCATTAAAGACACTGGTATTATGAATGAATGCTTGTATACCTGCTTTATCAGTCAAATTGAACCAAAGAACTATCAGATGGCCTTGAAAGATAGCTTGTGGGTCAAAGCCATGCAGGAAGAATTAACTCAGTTTAACAAGATGGAAGTTTGGCAGTTAGTTGAAAATCCACGAGATGTGAATGCTATCGGTACAAAGTGGGTATTCAAATGCAAGAGAGATGAGAAAGGAGTAATCGTCTGTAACAAAGCAAGATTAGTAGTCAAAGGTTTTAACCAACAAGAAGGGATCGACTACAATGAAGTGTTTGCTCCTGTAGCAAGACTGGAGGCAATTCGACTTTTCTTGGCCTTTGCTGCACACAAAGATATGAAAGTGTTTCAACTTGATGTCAAGAGTGCCTTTCTAAATGGCAAGGTCGATGAGGTGGTTTATGTTGAGCAACCTCCGGGTTTTCCTGATCCAGACTTTCCTGATCATGTGTACAAGCTCAGTAAAGAATTATATGGCCTACATCAGGATCCTCAAGCTTGGTTTGCAACTTTATCTGATTATTTGCTGTAAAATGGGTTTGTGAGAGGAAAGATCAACAGTACATTGTTTGTGAAGTGGAATGGGAAAGATTTTCTTCTCGTTCAAGTCCATGTGGACGATATCATCTTCGGGGCCTAAAAAATTTCTATGTGTTAGGAGTTTGAAGCTGTCATGAAGAAAAGATTTGAGATGAGCGCCATGGGTGAATTGACTTTCTTTTTGGGGTTACAGGTAGATCAGAAGAAGGATGGAATGTTCATTCATCAAACTGTTGCTCCCAGGTTTTATGGATACAACATCAAATGCGTGATTATGGTCTGAATTTCACTCAAACTCCTATTTGCATTGATAACACTGCTGCTATCTCTGTAACGAACAATCCCGTTAAACATAGTAAAACAATACATATTGACATCCGTCATCATTTCATATGGGATTGTGCTGAGAAGAAATTAATCTCGCTTGAAAAGGTAGATTCACTGGATAACTTTGCCGATCTTTTTACAAAGGCTTTTGACCAGTCCTGTTTTCAAAACCTTGTTGAGCTTAATGGGATGATCAATCTCGAGTAACCATGTTCTTTTTGTTCTTAAATCTTAAAAAAAACAAAAAAAACATCACTATCGCTGTGAATTATGTCAGTAGCTTAAGTTTGAGAATATGTTTGGTCCTTGTATCTACTTGTAGATTCAAAGGATAGCTATTAACCTAATAACTTAAAGCAACTGGGTCGGTTGTGATGAGTTTTTATTCCTTCGCTGAAAATTATGTCGGTTACACTCAGTTGGAGGGACACATATTCGTATGTGTTTGTTCCCGCTAATCCACTGGATTTTCGGGAAAGCCATTTACCCATCGACCTAGAAGTGATCGGGGCGTCGGAATGTAAAATGTTTTTTTTGGAAGTGATATACTTTTTCAGTCTGTAGCTTCTATGAAGCTTCTAAATTGGTGTTAAATTGATAATTGATCCAACCTTTGGAAAATGATAGAGACTGTTTTTGTGTGCCTAACGGGTGAAGTTATTAGGCTTAAAAGACTTTAGAACAATCATTGTTTGGTACGGTAGCTTTCCATGGTGCGTAAAAGCAGAAGTGATACAAACTAAACTTCCTCGATTTACTGTGGAGAGTCATTTTGATATGTGCATGTCTCCACATATATCTCTCCGAATGATAGCCAGAAAAGTGATTACCAGTCATACACGAGCCTGTAAGTGTCTTGATCCCCGCGAAGACTGTGTTATCTTTTTGCAGTGATCCAGATTCCGGACTTGCAGTTGTTCGTTATGGTTCTATTTACAAAAAAAAATGAAAATTTTATTATGTGTTATTGCCTTGAAACTCATCAAGCCCAAAACAAGATGGATGAGGCACCAACTGAGTCTTATGAAAGCTATGTGAAAGGATTGTAAAGCCGACTCAAGTGTACGTTGTTTGATCAGACACTACGAGTCGAAGTCAAATCGGGGTGATCTGGGGAAAGCCAAATACGCCTTGAGAATAGATAGGAGGTATCACAATTCCTTAAGTGATGTCCATTTAAAGTTTGAGACTAATTGAACATAATTCGTATCACAGAAGCAATGAAAACCATGCTAAGTTTTATACCTGCCTGCAACCTGTTTCTCTATCTCATAATAACGCTGAACATGAATCCTTGTGACAGCCTCTTAATCAGTATGATTCATGTTCGGATCTTTTCATAAACATGTAGGGTATTCTGAAGACTGAAATTTGATCCCGTCTTTTTATATTACTTTTGTTTTGTATTATGTTATCTGTTTTTTCTTCATTGTGTTTAAAATAAAATCTTGGTTACTCGTTTTTGATCGTTTTATAAAATTAACTTCACTGTGGCGAAGTTATCCACCAGGCAAAGTTAACTTAACATCGCCCCTGGGTTTTTTTCTCCAAAGTATAAAAGGCAACATAGGTCAAACTTGGTCAAACCATTTTTTCCTTAAAACCTCGGTGAACATGTGCTCTGAATCTTCCTTCTTGTAATCTGTTTTTCGTTGTCTAATAAGGTTCATTGGCCTATTCTGATTCATAATTTATACTTTTTGTTTGCTAATAAGTTCCACAATGTCCGATTTTAATCAGTTTTCTTGAAAAACCCTAAAAACACTAACTCTCATCGGTTTGTGATTGTTTTGGTGATATCTGGACATCCGTAATCTTGATCGAACATCCACATACCTGTTTTCGGTCTCTGATCGTTTGTACTTTCCACTGACAAAGATCTGGTGTTCGGCTCTGTGTATGCAGCGAAGTTATCATGGAGCGAAGTTGCCTTACAAGCGAAGTTATATCTAACTTCGCTTTCACACTAACTTCGCTTCTTTAAAACATTGGTCACAACTTTGCCAAACCACTAACTTTGAGACGATGCAGTTTGCGATGACCGCATCGACTTATAATAAACTGTATAGCTTCAGTCAATGGTGTTCTATGAGATCGATCGTTAAAGGTGAGCAGTGGCACCAGAATGTTTCTTAAATTATCCCAGATTTTTACAGATGATTCTCAATCATGTCACCCCCAATCTGCCACAACGTTTCCCTATCTCTTATGTGGAGCGTATAAGCAAGAGGATTTTTGTGCAATGTATGTCATCTAGTGCACGAAGCAAGCCTGAACTTCGTCCGAGGCACACTGATTTATTTAGGTATCTTATGAACCCTACTTATGTTGCTCCACCTGGTGATGGTTTTGATGATCCTGCTCAGCCACAAGTCAATATTCCTCAACCACCTCCTATAATTCAACTACCACAGGTGGTTCAAGAAGCTCCTATTGTTAATCCAGTCGTAGCTCCAGCCGAACAGGTTGATCTTGAGGTTGCCTTTGGAGGGCAAGGTTTCTTTGATATGGATACGGTTGATCCTGCTAAAGTTCAAGCCTCCGTAGTTGATGTTACTGGTGTGCAAGTTTCTCTGGTCGATACATCTACGGGACCATCTATTGCCTCAGTGGAGGATTCTGAGAAAATGTTATTTGGTTCTTCCACTGATGAAGCTGTTGAAGATCAGAGGGTTCTGGCTGCATAAGAAAGGATCCAAGGAAAATGAAAGAAAGATTTGGATGATAGTGAGTCAGATTATGAGGAGGAGATGTATGCCTTAGTCCGTAGATCAAAGAAGGCAAGAGTTGGTGAAAGCTCAAGTGTTGTTCATTTTGCCCCTCCACAGTTGTCTAGTATGTCTACACTGCCTCCATCCTCATCTGGTCCTTTACTTGTGTCGTCTGATGCTCCGACTGTGGATTTGTCGGCACCATCTCTTGCACCCACTACGGTACAGGTTCCGACACCAGCAATTGTTTCTTTACCACCTCCTTCTATTACTCCATGGTTGCTATGTTTGTTGAGTCCACACTGGTGGCTACCGCTGGGTTATCTGTCTCGTTTCACCTACAGTTACTACACCATCTACATCTGGTATTCTAGTAAGTTTGGGCATTGATGTGCTTAAAACAGTCAATTAAATATTAACTAAATTAAACAAGTAATAAAAACTAGACTTATGACTCAACTACCCAAAACACCGACAAGTGAACCAGTCAATTGTACTAAAGCTAAGTAAGTCCGGAATATCGAACACACAGGACTCTATAAATTACGTTAATTAGCTAATTAGACTCGACTTACAACACGACTATTTATTATTAATGTTTAAAGGGGGTTTTTTAAACTAAGAAAGAAAATAAACAAGTAAACTAGAAGCAAGCAATTAAAAACAAGATCGAAACCAATCAGAGAAGGAATCTACCTAGGTAAGAATCCCATGATTCAATAACATCAAGCAATGGACAACTAATATGATATGGAAACTGATTTCTAGATCTATTCATATAATAAACATTCATATGCATCATGAAGGAAAATCAAGTCATTTACTATTAAAATAACGAAACCATAATCAAATCAATTGTCCAAAGCAAGAATCAAATCAACTCATGTTCATCAAACCTAGGTAGACATGAAGTCTAGCCTAGAATCATTATTAAATACAATCCTAAACAAGTATTAAAAACAAAGAGAAACATCATGAAAGATAATGAACAAGAACAAATATAAAGAACGAGATAACCCTTCTTAATCGATCCTTGAACAATTGTATGAAAGCTCTATGATCTCCTCTCTTCCTAGCCTCCAAAAACAACTTGAAAACCTTGGAAACCCTCTCAAAATCGGCTGCAATCCGTCTCTCCATCGGCTAGGGTATAAAGATGTTTATATATCGAGAAATCGGGCTTGAACTTGCAAAAACGGGCTGACCAGAGAGGCTAGGCGCCACGCGGCCCCTCCTTAAGCATGCCTTCGCGCGGCGCGGCGTGCCCTAGGGTGGGGGTCCGGAATTTTGTTGTTATTTTATGATATTTGTTACCAAATCTTGATATTTATCTTCCTTGAACTCCAAGTAATGCTTAGAACCTTCTAGACCTTGCTTCCCTTTCTTCTCCAAGGAACCATATACATGGAAACATAACAAAACATTAGTGAAGTAATCATGTAATCATTAACGAGCAAAACGAACTTAAACTTCGCATGAAATGATAGAAAGAATTAAGTTTAACATGCAAGACACCAAAAGATAAAAAACACGTAAACATATAATAAAATTGACTCAAAACATAAATTAAAGAAAGATAAACGAAACACGAATCAAACCGAACTCAAAAGATTAAAGAAACACAACTTTATACGGGATATGAGATGTATAAATAGATGTTTTTCAAATATCCCCACACTTACTCTTTTTTCGTCCCTGAAAAAGTCTTATGCAGTTGGATCAGAATCGGAAAATACAGTCAAACAAACATATAGGTTAATTTTTAAAGCTTAGAAGAACGCAAAAATTGCGATCACCGATATTGTTGTCCACTTAAACCCATGCCTTAATCTTTACTGGGACTAATAAGATCCGACAATAATAGTACTCAGTGGTTTACACAATTAAGACCCGCTTATTTTCAGCTTTTACCAGACCAGACCACCCCAACTTGACTTAAACCTCAAAATTAGCAGAATTAAAACTTTTCTTGCTATATTTTTTTTTCATGAATAGTTAAGACGATCAATGGTATTGTTTATCCAACTAAACTTAAGCATCAAAGTCTACCAAGCAGCCATTAGATACGATTAAGGTTCAATTAATTAATAGCTAGTGCTCCCCACAACATAACATACCCCCGTTATCAAGCAATACCCCAAATCCATCACCATAGGTGAGTATGCAAAATTTCATCTGAAGGGCTTACATGTAGCGTGTCCCTTGTGGTCCGTTTCTTAATGGTAATGAGACGCGAGCAAGGGGACCCCACATGGCTAACAGCGTGGATGATCAAGTCTGTAATGAATTCGTACTTTTGTACTCTTGTGATCATGTTTATAGGCTTATAAGGGTTTGCTCTTTTTGGCTTTATTTTAAATATCCACAACCCCACTTAAGAATTGTAAATACCCAAATGAATAGATTGCATACAGACCCATGGTCTCCGGACCCGAAGCATCCCATCAATACAAGATTTAAGGTTATATAACCATACGCCAATGAGGTGTAAAACACTAAACTAGCAGTTTAAGATTTATATCACAGGCTACACGGCATACTCTAACGTTAAACCTACCCAAGCATCATATGATAACGTACTCAGATTTTTAAAATTCATAATATTTCCACTTTTTCATACCAATAATTGAGGCTTGAGTATGGCCCGACCTTTCATTACTTATATTCCACGGACAAAACGCTTTACCCACAAAAGATTTCCATTTTATCAAATTTGCCCATTCATTTTCAAGGCTGAGCCTACCGACACATCCTAAGTTAAGTGCGTTTTCTTTATTTATCTCATATTATTAGTAGTTTGAAAAACCGATTTCCCATAAATATCATTATCTCCCACTTTAACGCAAAAAACTAAATTCAAGGGACAATTTTAAAACACTTTTCAATTTTTTTTTCAAATTTTTAAAATTTTTTAATTTAAACTCGATTTAAACTACGACTCAAATATCCTATCCCCACACTTAAATTTTACATTGTCCTCAATGCAAGGATAATGACAACTTAAAACAAAAATAAAATAAAATCGGACTACAAAAACTAAGACTCTAAAATTATAAAAACAAAATAAAAAGTTAATATGCTAGATAATGGAAAAGACTTAGCTGGTAATATGCGCATGAAACATGATGCTAGAGTCTTCATCCATGAATGCCTTCCAACTATGAACGTGCTCAGCAAATGGTAACTCCTTCTCTTACGAACGTAAGCGGCAAAACAAAACAAACATATCTAAAAATGTATCTTATCATAATGATAGTTATTAAGAATTCAAAGTATTTCACATCAATCGACAAATAACACATAAATAATTAGCAACAAATAAATAAAAATAAATATACGGTTCCACTGCTACTCCATCCCCACACTTGTCTTTTTCATTAAATTCTTTCTTGGGGATCGCCTCTCTAGCTCATTCAGTCTTCAAACTTGGAAAACTCAAAAACATAAAAAAAAGTCGAACTACAAAAAACTACGTTAGTAACTAAAAGAAAATAAAAATAAAATGAAAGAAATTCTTCTTCTTTCTAACACCACGAACCTTCTCAATATTTCGCTTACCACCACCTTTTACTCCAACATGCTTCACCATTTCCCGAGAACTCGAAACCGCTCGTTCCTTCCCCGCACATAAACTCACAGAATGGGAACAATCAAGACTAGGATCCATGCCCAAGATAAATGATTCTGTCGAGTAAATTGGGTGACATGGATCAATGAGATCATCTTGACCACTCGGATGTCTCATGGACTTCACTAAATAGGTAACACTATCATAACCGGCTCTAAGAGTGATCTTACCTTCAAACACATCAATAATTGCCTTAGCAGTACATAAAAATGGATGACCTAAAATGATAGGAACTCTCTCGTTGCCTCCATATCTAAAACAACGAAATCTGCGGGGAAAACAAAATTATCTACCTTAACGAGCAAATTCTCTATGACACCCCTTGGATACTTAACGAAACGATCGGCTAAAGACAACATCATACGAGTAGGGGTGAGCTTTCCTAGGTCTATCTTTTCATATAATGAATATGGCATGAGGTTTATGCTAGCTCCTAAATCGGCTAACGCTTGACATGTCGTGTCACATCCGAAAAGGTATGGAATGGTAAAAACACCTGGGTCGGGTAATTTCTTTGGTACTTTATTAAGAACTACAGCAGAACACTCTCCATTTAGTGGTACAGTCGACAGCTCCTCCAACTTATCCTTTCTTTTAAGAAGGTCTTTCAAAAATTTGGCGTACTTAGGCATATGCTGAAGGACTTCCACGAATGGGAGGTTGACATTCAATTGGCTATATATGTTAAGAAAATTCCCGTAGTATTTCGTATACTTTTGATTCTTTATACGAGCGGGATACGGGACATAGGATAAGTCAATGGTGTGTGGTGGTGGCCGGGCTCCAACCGGCTTCTTATCGGTGTTTTTCTTAACTTGTGGCTCTATGATTTGTGTTGTACTATGTGACTTACTTGGAGCCTCTATCTCTATCTCCTCATCTATCAACTCATCGTCCCTATCTTCCCTAATTTCTCTACTAACTACCTCCGGATAAAAAACCCTACCACTACGAGTGGAGATGGCGTTCAATTGAATAGCCGGATTAGTTTGAGGGATACCCGAAAACTGACCTGGGGGCCTTTCTTCTAAACGACGAGCAATATCACCAACAGTCCTTTGAACATCGAGAATAGAAGATTGTTGATTCTTGAAGAGCAAATCATGTTTGGCTAACTTTTTCTGTGTAACTTGATCTCTCTCCAAGATTAGCTTCACCGTATATTCCAAACGACCTATTCCACCACTCGAATCCTGCACATTATTTTGAACATTAGAACCATCGGCGTTATTATTATTGAAATACTGACATTGTCCTTGATTATAAGAGTTTTAAAATCCGGGTGGTGCACCCAACGGACGCCAATTAGCATTATTCTGATTCGGGTTCTTGAAGGTGTTCCAATTCTGACTGTTGTTGAAGTTGTTGGGAAACCTATTCTGACCAGCAACAAAATCGACCTGTTGATTCATCACCGAGCACTCCAACGTACCATGTCCACCTCTACAAAACTCACATCTATCCACCTTGGCCTTCAGTTCCTTAACCTCTCTAGTCAGTGATTCTAAATCAGCAGCCACACTCGTATCCAGATTAACCTGATGTACACCTCTAGCGCATGAGGAGGTACTACTGACAGGAGTGGAATTCCCGCGACGTGGCTCTTTGGCAAGGTCCGATTGAGCGAAGCACTCAAACATCTCGTTACATTCGGCGACATTCTTCCTAGCCAGTAGACTTCCACCCGCGGCCATGTCGAACCGAACTTGGGTTTCGTAGTTCAACCCATTGTAAAATCTTTCCACAAGAGCCCATGGTGTGAGACCATTCTGTGAGCATTGAGACAACAAGCTCTAAAAACGCTCCCAAGCATGACAATATTGCTCCCCCGGTTCCATGTGAAACGAGTGAATCTGATCGCGAAGAATAGCCGCTTTAGCCGGTGGGAAATATCTCTTGATAAACGCGGAACGTAGTGCTTCCCAAGTGGTGAGCGTGCCAGGCGGTTGAGTGTCGAGCCAGATAGCCGCTTTCCCTGCAAGTGAAAACGGAAACAGATGTAAGAAAATAGCATCTTCAGTAGCACCTTGCAAATTAAAAGTTTAAAGAACGCGGTAAAGTTGGTTAATGTGAGCCGGTGCATCCTCGTCATCACGCCCCGTGAACTGATTAAACTAAGTGAGTAGACAAAAAATAAACACTAAAACTAAATTAAACTAAAATTTAATTAGACTCCTACGACTCAAACAAATATAAAACAAATAGCACGTATATAGCAAATAAGTCCAATAAAAACCAAATAATGCAATTTCCAAGTGTCACCGGCAACGGCACCAAAAACTTGATGTGCTTAAAACAGTCAATTAAATATTAACAAAACTAAACAAGTAATAAAAACTAGACTTATGACTCAACTACACAAAACACCGGCAAGTGAACCGGTCAATTGTACTAAAGCTAAGTATGTCCGGAATATCGAACCCACAGGACTCTATAAATTACGTTAATTAGCTAATTCGACTCGACTTACGACACGACTATTTATTATTAATGTTTAAAGGGTGTTTTGTAAACTAAGATTAAACTAAGAAAACAACTAAACAAGTAAACTAGAAACAAGAAATTAAAAACAAGACTTTAACCAATCCGAGAAGGAATCTACCTAGGTAAGAATCCCATGCATCAACAATCATCAAGCAATGGACAACTAATATGATATGGAAACTGATTTCTAGATCTATTCATCTAACAAACCCTAAAGGACCCTTGACTGAATCAAACGACATCCCCAAGAATGATTATTAGATAATTAAGCAATCAGTTATATTGACTTCCTCACATTTATAAAATAGTGCTAATTAATAGTATCTAAAGCAAGCAATCTTACGAAACACTAAACCCTAGATAACTTGATAAGCTAAACACGACATCATGAACAAAGATCAAAACACTAACCAAGAATATTGTCACAATCTATCCTAGCATGCAATTGACCAAGACACACGAACAACTCCTCACCTTACAGCTATTGGAATTTAGCAAAACATTTAAAACCCTAACCAACTATCAACTAGCTTCTATGATCTAATAGGACTATTCAACCACAATAATCAAAACACCAAGTAATGATTAAATATAAACCCTAAATCTAAAGATCACAATCAAGAGATATAAGATCTATGTGGAGCTAGAATTAACAATCAATCAAGATAATAAACATTCATATGCATCATGAAAGCAAAATCAAGTCATTTACTATTAAAATAACGAAACCATAATCAAATCAATTGTCCAAAGCAAGAATTAAATAAACTCATGTTCATCAAACCTAGGTAGACATGAAGTCTAGCCTAAAATCATTATTAAATACAATCCTAAACAAGTATTAAAAACAAAGAGAAATATCATGAAAGATAATGAACAAGAACAAATATAAAGAACGAGATAACCCTTCTTATTCGATCCTTGAACAATTGTATGAAAGCTCTAAGATTTCTTCTCTTCCTAGCCTCCAAAAACAACTTGAAAACCTTGGAAACCCTCTCAAAATCGGCTGCAATCCGTCTCTCCATCGGCTAGGGTATAAAGATGTTTATATATCGAGAAATCGGGCTTGAACTTGCAAAAACGGGCTGACAAGAGAGGCTAGGCGCCGCGCGGCCCATCTTTGGGCATGCCTTCGCGTGGCGCGGCGTTCCCTAGGGTGGGGGTCCGGAATTTTGTTGTTATTTTATGATATTTGTTGCCAAATCTTGATATTTATCTTCCTTGAACTCCAAGTAATGCTTAGAACCTTCTAGACTGTTGAGTCAAGATTTGACACAAAACTGATCAGTTGGAAGATTGGAATCTTCTCAACCTCCTCAGAATTCGCTAAGTATGGATCTGAGCTTACCTTAGACCTCCGAGCAAGGTTTTACTTGGCCGGGCACGATATTTTGTCAATAGGGCAGGGGTTATCTTCACTAAGTCTTCTTTAGTGATCATCCGAGCAAGGGTTGCAAACTTGTGTATTACCGGGCAAGGTTCACTAGTATATACAAGTCTGGGCAAGGATCACTTTATCAAGCAGGTTTTTTCTTCATAGCCAAGTAAAGTTCACTTCCGAGTAAGCTTTAGGCTAACCAAGCTCAAGAAACCAAGTATTTGGAGATCGGGCAAGGTATTCATTAATAAAGATGGTCCGGGTATGACTGGTGTTTCATGAAGTATCACAAGTATCTTCAGGCAGGATTCAACTCTAGCAAGGTAAAGTGCTTCCAAGCACACTTTGCTAATAAGCTTATTCCAGGCAAGGAGTTGATAGGACAATTGAAGAACAAGGTTGCTCGTAAGGGTTTGTCGGGCAAAGTCTAATAAAGCCAAGAAGATTGAAGTCTACCCGGTGAGTATTTTACTTGGTAAAATTCTCTTCAAGTAAAGTCTACCCGGAAACTGATCCCAAACACACTTCTATATTACCAAGTCATAAAGGATGGCAGAGCATACTCGGAAAGACAAAACTGATGCAAAGCCTACCCGGAAGACTTGTTTTACACTTAGATTATTTCTGAATATGTAATTTGAATATGTATTATTGGATATGGTTTCTAGAAGGAATGACAGCTGTAAAGGAGGTGTCAGGGCTATAAATAGAATAATTTAGGGCACACCTCCCAACAACACAAGCAACGGCACACACAACAAGGAATAGACACGTTAACTAAGAAAGAATATTGTGCGTGTGACGGCTGTCCTTCAAGAAACCCTAAATTGATTATTCACTTTGTATGATTGATATTATATGAATGGAAATCTTTTGAGTTAATCTTGTTTGTGTTGATTACCTTTGAATACTGATTTAGCAACCGTATGTTTGTTATTGATTCCACCTTTAACAGACGGTAATCGTTCTAAATATAACAACCCGTCATTAACTCTCTTGTCGACATATTTATTTGTGTGAGTTATGGCATGATTTAAGTAAGATCCATCTGAAATCGGGGACCTGACATATACCTTGCTTCCCTTGCTTCTCCAAGCCACCATATACATGAAAACATAAGAAAACATTAGTGAAGTAATCATGTAATCATTAACGAGCAAAACGAACTTAAACTTCGCATGAAATGATAGAAAGAATTAAGTTTAACATGCAAGACACCAAAATATATAAAACACGTAAACACATAATAAACTTGACTCAAAACTTAAATTAAAGAAAGATAAGCGAAACACGAATCAAACCGAACTCAAAACATTAAAGAAACACAAATTTATACGGGATACGAGATGTATATCAGGCATTCCACCGCCATATGCTCAGGATACTTCTCACATGTCTTTTGATTTTGAAACTACATTGTCTGATTCTGAGAGGATTGCGGCTCTCGAAAGAGTGGTTGCTGAGCAGTCAAGGGTGAATGTTATTCAAACTTAGGCTATTCAACGTCTGGAGGCGGAGAATCAACTTCAGACAGCACTTCTTGTTGAGCATGGTAAGCTTTTTGATACCCTGAAACAGTTCTTAGCATCTCACGGGGAGTCTAGTTGCAAAGGTGACGAGTTGAGAACAAATAAGAGACAAGACAGAGACGATAATCCCAATGCATCGAAAGATGCAGGTGATGAGCTGCCAAGAACTGTACAAACTCTTGGGGCTTTCTCACCTCAAGGGGAGTCTACTGCTCCATCGAGGGGTGCAGGTGATGAGACGGTGGTGGTAGATGATGAGGATGATATGGGTGATGATTTGTTGTCTTTTAGTGAGATTGAGAAAAATTGGTGAAGAAATTGAGATCGATAGTGGTTTAGAGGAAGGTGAGATAGCTGATGATGGTGTTAAGCATGACATTCCTAGTGCTAGTCAAGAAAGTTTGCGTCAAGGTGATAATGTGCTGGGTGATTCTGAGTGGGAGGAATAACCAAGGTGGAAAGAAGGATGTGCTCAGTGGTTTTTCAAAAAAAAGAAGCCAGTGGTACCTGCGATGTTCAAGAAAAGTTATAATATCAAGTGATATGTTGAATCGAAGAAAGGTATTATTTGTTGGTTGTACGATGATCAGCTAAAGTTGTTTGTGGTGAAAAGGTATGATGGGATTCGGTACTTTGCTAAGAGGCTAAAAATCGTTCAATACGTTGCCTAAGTGTGAAGTGAAGGATTTGGCTCGTTTAAGGTTGATTAATAGAAGTGATGATAATTTTGCTAGGTGGGTTGGTAAAATAGTGTGGAAAGAAGTGGTTAAAGATATAAAGTTTGAGTTGTTGAAGCCTCAAAAGGGGAAGCTGGTTGAAGATACAAAACGGGGAATGCGGGCTTATGGCAAGCCTTGGATGGTAATGAAGTAAACCGATTCAATGTTTGAAAGAGGTTCCAATGAAAATCATGCCTCAAAATGTGTTGAAATATCTTAAATGGTATTATGTTGACTGCCAGACTGCCGAAGCTGTGATGGAAGATCAATATGAATAGGAGATCTTGAGAGTGTATGATCTGATGCACTTGGTTAACTTATCTCAAGCTGATTTGCAGGTACTAAATGACAAGAAGATCTTTTATATCCCTGCTTGGAAAGACAAAGCGAAGAAATACCAAAGGGTGGTCTCAGTTTGTGTGAGGCAGGGTGTTCATGCTTGAAGACAGAAGATATATGCATTTTGGATTACAAGACACGGCGAAGGTATAAGAGAAATGAAGCTACTGCCAAGGGGGAGTCTGTTGGTGCATGGTGCCAGTAGTTCATTTATCTCGTGTCTATTGTGTCTGTAATCGTTACATTGTTCTTATGTTTTGATGAACGTGTTAGTTTTGGTTTTGTTGTTAGCGAACTTATGCCTCAGCGAAGTTAGGGACAAATTCGCCTAGGGTGTTGGGCGAAGTTGTCGTGATATATAACCTAACTTCGGCCGTTCTCTAGAATGACTTTTCTTGGAAGATTTGTTTTGCAAGCTAACGTGATACTTGTTTGGTGTGTTTGTTTCTTTACATCCATATAACAAGTAATCATTGTGTGTACGTGCTGTGTGTTATTTATGTATCACTCGTGTAAACACTCGTATCGTATACGTAGGGGATTCCGCTCCCTCGTGTTACGAGATACTCCTATGTAGATCCGGCTGGGAACCTACACTTGTGGATCATTATCCTTGAGATATGTTCCAGGTTACGCAGGATCAAGGATCCTCGGTATTATTTATTTACTAATGATTTATTTGAGTGGTGTTGTGATCAATAGGTATAACGACTGGATGACTTGGTCACCCTATTTAATCGCTACTGGACTCCTAATGCACGTGGTCAAACTGATGGGAACGGCTAGTGGGAAGAGTGGCGCAATAATAGGAGTTTTAGTTAAATGTTATTTACTTTATATTGATATATAGGATCGGCTAGGTCACACACTGTGTTCACTTCATACAACTGAGTATTATTCAAAATCTCTCATTAACAACACACACACTTAGCTTTTCTTGTATTACCGATCCATATCTCCACCATTGTAATTCGATTCCTTAATTAATATAGTGGTGATAGACAATTGTCATCACCCACGGTTTTTATGCAGGAGATCCTCTAAAGATCAAGGGTTTTTCTTCGTATAAATCCTTGTGTTTGTGTTTGCAACTGATTCATAATCGTTATTATCAACTTAGCACTAAACCTCACCTAACGAATTTGGTTATTTTATCCTTAGTTGATTTTTGAACAAAACAATTTGGCGCCCACCGTGGGGCAATTGGTGCTATAATCCAGAAAATATCCTATTAATGTTCAACCTTTTCAATCAATACCACCATTAATGGCCTCTCAACAATCTTCTGCTTCATCCACCGTACCTTCATCAGTTTCTCACCCATCAAGAACTTTACCACCGATGCCTCCTCCATTAACAGGAGCACCAAGGACTACTCCTGCTGGAAACAAGATGCAACTACTAGTCTTCCATAGCTCAAAGACCATTGCTACCACTTCGCTGGTTAACTATAATAATGATGTTTCTGCTATATTTTCGCAGGTTAAAGCATATATGGAGTAGCAAAGCAAGACTAACCAGAGGAGCCTTCATGAGATAGAAGATCTCAATAGGACTAAGAGTCCAGCAGAGGATTAGACTCCCCTAATGCCTAGGAAGCTGGATTTTACCGCTCCGGGATCCTTGGCTCAACCTGCTCAAGGATCATCTATCCTTCAACCGGGGTCCATGGGTTAACAAACTCAGGGATCCTAAAATTTCAAGCAAGGATCATCTATCTTTCATTCAGGATCCATGGGTCAGCAAGCACTAGGATCCTTTTTCCTCTAACAAGGATCATCAATCCTTCATCTGGGATCCATGGGTCATCTAACTCAAGGATCCTCTTTCATCTAGCAAGGATCATCCATCCATCAGTTAGGATCTTCTGGGTTGTACCATCAAGGATCCTTCAACTTCCAGCCTCAAGGATCCTTCTTCTAGAATCATGGATCCTCGGGACTTCAGCATCAAATATCCTTAGAGGTTCATGAAGGAGACATCATCCCCATGCAAACTATTGCCTCTAGTGGACCAACTGCCGTAGCAGATACTTCTTACCTTCTCTACTCTTCTGGAATGCCAACGTTCTATCAAAAAAGAGGTAATTCATATAATCCTATATCCTTAGATGCTAATCTTGGTTCCATGTAGGGTACAGGTATCAACCAGGCTATGGCTAAGGAACATCAGAAGCATAAGGATATGATATCCCACTTACCGATAGTGGTCCGATAAATCCCTGAAATACAAGAAGGGAGCCACAAGTTATCTAGATTTTCTCCAACAATTTGTGATGCTGAAATCCCAAAACGGTTTCAGACCACCAACATGAAGCTGTATGATGGAACAACTGATCCAGAAGAGCATGTGGCTCAGTATAGGGAGAGGATGAAGATCAATCCAATTCTTGAAAGACTCAAGGAAGCTTGTCTATGCAAGGGTTTCGGATCCACACTAACAAGATCTACACTTAAATGGTTGCTAAGTCTTCAACCCTATTCTGTTACTTCTTTTTCACATTTATTTAACTTTTTCAACTGCCAGTTTTCTTGTAGTAGGAAATTTGAAAAGTTACTAGTGACTTATATAGAGTTGTCCAACCTTATGATGAATCCCTAAGGGATTTTGTTACAAGGTTTGGCAGGAGGCCCTAGAGATCCCTAATCTGGATATGGCTACGGCTGTGGAAACTTTCAAGATGGGGCTACATAGGGGCTCCCCGTTTTTTGATGATCTTATGATGACCCCATGCAGGACTTTAGATGAAGTTAGAAATAGGGCACTCAGGTTTATAAGGCTAGAGGATGACAAGAAGATCCAAGAATGATTAGGGGCTTCAACAAAACAAGAATCTCCTGACAAGAAACAAGGATCCTCATTCAGGAACATCAAGTCGAAGCCTTATTCCAAATTCAATAATCAAAATGTCCGAGCAGTTGAAGAAGGAGACGATGATATTGAAGATTATCCAAGCATTTCCGAGTATTGTTTCTCTGTTGATATTAATGGTTTACTTTATGCCATGAAGGATCTTGGGGAGAAAGCAAGGTGGCCTCGGAAAAACGAGAAAACAACATCCTTCAAAGACAAATTCCAATGGTGTGCATTCCATGAGGATTTCGGCCATCAGACCGATGATTGTATTGGTTTAAGAAGGGAAATTGGATACCTCCTGAGCAAGGGCCATTTCAAGGAGCTCTTGGGAAGAAAAAAGTCTAGGATCTAGGATCCTAAAGATGTAGCACATAAAGCAACTCCGCCCCCACCAGATGCCCAGGTCATCAATTTCATCTCTGGTGGCTCTGATATATGTGGAACTTCCTTCTCCTCATCCAAGAGACATGCTAAAGAGACTAAGTTGGAGAACGGAGAGCGACCTGTCATATCCACTACCTTGACGACCGATAAAATAATATTCTTTGATGAAGAGGATAAAACAAGGATCCAAGATCCTCATCACGATGGTTTGATTGTAACTTTATTTATTGCTAACCATTATGTGCGCATGATCCTAGTCGATGGTGGAAGTTCAGTCAACATCATCCAACACGATGTACTCCAGAAGATGAATATCCCAGATTCAGAATCATTCCTCGAACCTCTGTGCTAGTTGGCTTCAGTAGCGAAACTAAAAAAAATGGGGGATATCAAACTCCCAATATATATTGAAGGGTTAAACTCTTACCAAAAATTTTGTGTCATTGATAATTTGTCTTTTTGCAATGTTATTCTTGGCAGGCCATGGCTACATGGAATGAAGGCGGTAGCCTCTACATATCACCAGTGTATCAAACTACCAAATCCTTGGGGAGTAGTAAGAATAGATGGTGACCAAGTGGAAGCTAAGAACTATTACTCCTCATCCATTAAGCCGACAGCTAAACAAACGATAGCATAGCAACTACAACAACATCCTATGAACGTGAGGCTCAAGAATAGGACCTAAAAGAAGTATCATTGGATCCCGAGGATCCAGACGTAAAAGTTTTCCTAGGATCCAGTATCCCTAATGAGATTGAAGAGGATATAGTATCCTTCCTCAGGCGACATAAATCTACATTTGCCTTCAAGTACTCAGACATGACATGTATTTCAAAAGAGGTAATTACTCATAAACTAGGCGTTGATACTTCTAAATTCCCTGATACAAGAAGAAGTTGAAAAACTTCTTAAGGCCGGTATGATCAGAGAGGTTATGTATCCATGATGGTTGGCTAATGTGATTGTTATTTCAAAAAAGAATGGAAAGTGGAGGGTGTGTGTCGATTTCACTGATTTAAACAAGGCATGCCCCAAGGATCCTTTCCCATTACCACATATAGACTCCATGGTGGATGCAACGACAGGACATGAGATGCTTACCTTTATGGATGTTTCCTCTGGATTTCAACAAATTCATATGGAACCATCTGATCAGGAAGACACGACATTCATGAGTCCTACTGGAATATATTGCTATATTGCCATGCCTTTTGGACAAAGAAATGCAGGTGCAACTTATCAACGCTTAGTCAACATGATGTTTAAAGACCAGCTAGGGAAGACCATGGAAGTCCATATAGACGACATGGTAGTCAAATCCAAGAAGGTTGCAGTTCATCTTAGAGACTTGGAAGAAGCCTTAAATATCCTTGATCAGTATAACATGAAACTCAATCCTTCTAAATGCTATTTTGGTGTTAAGGCGGGAAAGTTCCTTGGTTATATGTTCACTAAAATGGGTATAGAGACTAGCCCGGAACAAATACAAGCCATCATCAACCTGAAATCACCCGTGAATGCAAAGGATGTACAAAGGTTTACTGGAAGAATTGCAGCATTGAATAGGTTCATCTCCCGCTCTTCGGAGAATTGTAAGGATTTCTATGATATCCTTAGAAAGAATAAAAAGTCCGAATGGACGAAGAAACAGGAGGCTGCACTCAAAGCCTTGAAGGATTACTTATCCTCAACACCAGCATTAATGAAGCCAATAGATGGGGAACCCTTATCCTTGTACCTAGTTCTCTTGGGTAATGCTGTATGTGTTGTCCTTGAAAAGGATCATGAAGGGAGAAACATCCTGTTTATTATGTAAGTAAAAGTCTTCTAGATGCTAAAGCTAGAAAACCAGAGATGTCAGGTAGGATGGCTAAATGGTCTTTGAAGCTAAGTGCATATGATATCCAATACGAGCCAAGGACTGCTATAAAGTCTCAAGCATTAGCCGACTTTGTGGCTGATTTTAGTAGTGATCTACAAAAGGAAGCTGACTTGGAGGTCCAACAACTAGAGGTAACCAAGGATCCTTGGATCTTATTCACAGATGGGGCATCCAACCTTAGAGGAACATGATTAGGTGTCCTACTAAAATCGCCACAGGGGGACATAATACCGAGTCTATATCCTGTGAGTTTCAAGCTACTAATAATGAAGCAAGATATGAGGCTCTAATTTCAGGTTTACAACTAGCTAAACACACGAGGATCAGGTATCTTCAGGTGTATATAGATTCATTTCAATAGCTAACCACTTTAATGGCTCATATGCTGTTAAAGGTGAAAAACTAATCAAATATCTAGACATTGTGAAAGAACATTCAAAGTTCTTCGATTCTTTTAGTATTATACAGGTACCAAGGGAAGAGAACGCTGGGACAGATGCCTTATCAAATCTAGCTTCATCTTTGTAGGTTCCAGAAGCCACGAAGATTCCAATCATCCATATACTCTCACCAGCAATAGGAGAACAATAAGTTGGGTAGATAAAAAAATAACAAAGATATTATGCTTTGGGATCCATTTTGCTCAAATAATCAAGGATCTTGGATCCTCCCAATCAAGAAGTTCATTCAAGATGGAGAGATTCCCACGACAGAGAATCCAAAATCCTTCAAACTTAAGGTATCACAATACATTTTATTACATGATATTCTGTATAGGAAATCTCTTGCAGGTCCATACTTGAGGTGTATCGAGGAACCTGAAATCCAAGAGGTGCTCAAAGACTTTCACGAAGGTGATTGTGGTAATCACACTGGAGGCAGAGCCCTATTCTCTAAGATTCTAAGAACAGGGTACTTCTGGCCAACCATGAAGAGAGATGCTACGGAATATTCAAAGAAGTGTGATGCTTCTCAAAGACACTGCAATATCAACCACCAGCCAGCGGAACCTATGTGTCATATATCCTCATCATGGCCTTTCATGATGTGGGGCATGAATATCGTTGGTAAGCTACCTAAAGCGCCAAGAAGAAAAGTATTCATGCTTGCAATGACTGATTACTTTTCAAAGTGGATAGAAGCAGAAACTTTTGTTCAAGTCTGCGAAAAAGAGGTGATATCCTTCATTAAAAGAAATATTATTTCTAGATTTGGTATCCCTTCAGAAATTATTTGCGAAAATGGTTCCCGGTTTATTGGGAATAGAACCACTAACTTTTGTGACAGTTGGGGCATCAAGATGATTACTTCTACACCAGTTCACCCTCAAGCCAATGGCCAAGGAGAATCAAGTAACAACATTATCATCAACAACTTGAAGAAGAAACTAGGATCCAAGAAAGGCTAGTGGACTGAGGAACTTCCTTATGTTCTTTGGGCTGATAGAACAACACCAATGAATGCAACAGGTCAAACACCCTTCTCATTGGTGTTTGGATCAGAAACTGTAATCCCTACAAAAATGGTGGTTCCTACTGCTAGAACAAGCATCCGTGATCCTGAGGTCAATAATGAAATCCTTCTCGAAGACCTAGATACTGTTGAAGAGCTTAGAGACCTAGACAAGATCAGAATGGCAGCATATCAACAAAGGTTTGCTGGGGCATACAACAAGAGTATTAGGATTCAAAGATTCCAAGAAGAAGATCTAGTCTTGAGGAAAGCCTTCCAAAATACAACTAAACCGGTAGATGGAAAGCTAGCACCTAAGTGGGAAGGCCCCTATCATTTGCTTACTATGGAAGGCAACAGGTTACCAAGAGCATGGAATATTATCCATCTCAAGAAGTACTTTTTCTAGTCAGGATCAAGTATCCTCGGGACTTCAACACCAAAGGTCGCCTGAGGTTCATGAGGGAGACCGCATCCCTATGCAGACCATTGCCTCTGGTGGACCAACTATCATAGCTAATACTTCTTACTCTTTTAGGATGCCAACATTTAGTCAACAAAGAGGTAACCTTTATAATCATATATCTTTAGACCCTAACTTTGCTTCTGCGCATGATACATGTATCAATCTAGCCGTGGCCAAGGAGCTGCAGAAGTTGAGAGATATGATATCCAGTGTTCCAAGAGTTGTTTGGCACATTCCTGAAATTCCAGAAGGAAGTCATAAGCTATCAAGGTTTGCTCCACCAATATGTGAAGCTGAAATCCCGAAACGCTTCCAAACACCCAACATGAAGATTTACGATGGCTCAACCGATCCAGAGGAGCATGTGGCCCATTACAGGGAGAGAATGGAAATTAATCCCATTCTAGAAAGGCTTAAAGAGGCCTGCCTGTGCAAAGGCTTTGATCCACATTAACTGGATCCGCTCTCAAATGGCTGCTAAGTTTTCCTCCCTACTCTGCTACATCTTTTTCACACTTAGTTAATTTATTCAATAGCCAATTTTCTTGTAGTAGAAAATTCGAGACATTAACTTGTGACTTATATCGTGTTATCTAACTTCATGACATTACGTGAAAAATGACCTTTGTTCACACGAAAAAAGTGTGTCCATAGACCTTTAGCCACACACATCTGGTTCAGGTCTTGTGTGACTAAAGTTCGTGACATCGTAGGTATCATATGGCCACACACAGTTTTTAGTGGCCTTATGTGGTTATAAGTGTGGCTAAAGGGTAACAATATTAGTTGCTGGCCATCAAGAAGCCTCTCCAATAAGTGTGGCTAAACAGTAGCAAATGGCCACATGACTATTTACTAGGCGTGACCATTGAACGTATAGAGCCACATGAATTCGTGTTTCAGCCACATGAATTTTATAATAATGTGGCTAATAGGGTTGTGGTAAGCAAGCATTGTGACGTATACCGTGTGGCTATAGAAAAGCAATGGCCACTTGAATTTAATAATAGTGTGGCTATTTATATCATATAGACACTGGATATTACATTAAATGTGGCTAAAAATGTTTATTTTCCACTCAAACACTCCTTTGTAGATTATAGTGTAGCTATTGTCTTACCTTTTGTCAAACATAATGCTTTTCGTAATTTAAAGTGTGGCTACTTTCAAACTTTTCGTCACACATAGTGACGTATTGTGTGGCTAATCATATCGTTAATACACTGGAGGTTATTGTCAATGTGACTAAAAATGTGAACTTGCCACTCAAACATTCTTTTGTAGTTTGTGGTGTGGTCATTGTCTTACCGTTTGTCACACATAATGTTTTTGTAATATAAAGTGTGGCTATTATCATAATTTTGGTCACACATATATAGATAAATGTGGCTAAATGTGTCTTACCGAATTCAATTTTTTTTTATTTTTTAAAATGGATCATAAAAAATCAGATTCTTAACCTGCTAACAATGCATAATATAAATATTTCAAAGCATAACTTTATAAATGTAACTAAACACATTAGCATAAAATCAAAACATTGTTTTTCATAAGTTTAACAAACCCAATAACATAAATTCAAAACGGGTTTACATTAAATTGTTTTTGCGTCCTTTCTTCATTTTCCTTAAGTTCTTTTTCCATTTGTTCCATTCGTTGCACTCATTCTTCCAACTCGTTTCTTGACTTTCTTTCATTTTCTAGTTCGTTTTCCATTTCGACTCTAACTTTTTGAACCTAAAATTGTTAAAATATTAGCATCATAACTATACATCATCTGTATAAAATAAAAGGTAAAAGTTAAATATGCAAAACTTAAACAACCAAGCAGATATAAAATAATTGGGAAAAGATCCAATACAATAATACCTTAACGTACATTACTTATGTGAATCCCGTTTTTCACAAATCGATCCATGAAATCAAATCACAACATCTCGGAATCATTAATACTTATCCAATTAATCGTTGGTTCACCGAAAAAACAGTTTTGGATGGTTAATCAATCAATTTTTAATTTTTTTTCACGAAAACCGTTTTTGAGTGTTTCTTGAGCGCTTAGGGTTTGTGTAAGCGTATTTTGAGCGTTTTAGTATTTTTGCCTTGTTTTTTACCTTTGAGCGTCTCGCGTACCTCTCGTACGTTAAGCATTATCGTACAGTATCTCTACCCTAAAATAATTAACTATTATATTACCCGAAAATGAGCAAACATACGAGCGATCACATTCTTTGGCACCTTTCTAAATGTAGCCCAAGGTTTATCATAGTGCTCAATTATTATTATGATAAACCTATGAATCTCATGACTCGCAAATACTTAATATTGAAATAACCAAGTAAGTATATTTGTAACATAAATAATGAAAATGTTAAAACTAAAAGCATACTTATCCTCAATCTTTACAATAAATTTCTTCCCAGAGGTATCCCGAGGCACGATATATGACGTGTCTCCCACAAGTATACATTTGTAGACCATTGACATCGCCCATACCAACACCATCCTCATGTGATCCAGCAAGTGATGCCCCACCACGATGGTTTTCACCCTTCCTAGGTACCGTGGTACGTCCACGCATAGCAAAACGACTATCATGCACAATCACATTAGATATAATGTATACACAAACACAAACTTGAATCGACGACTTCTTGGTGATAATAATCAATTTAAAATGTACTAAAAATTCCTAACATGTATTCACACATCGTATCATGGCAAATCAACCAAACATTCATCATACAACTTAACTTATGATCACTTAGTTCACGAGACAGATTATAGCATGTACAAACTGATTTTATTCACTAAGAAAAAATAAAGTATAAATTCTACAAAACTTACCATTGTAACATATATGAATTAGGTTTCTCAAACAATTTTATTATATTTTTCTCATGCATTCAAAACTCACAATTATTCAAAACTCACAATTTTACATATATGAAGAAAAGAGGGGGTGAATTTAATTTGAATTTTAAGGGAAGTTAAATTAATAGGAACTAAACAGAATTAATTTTTATTATTATTAATAATTAAAATAAAGAGTTGTTAGTTTAAATATATATATATATATATATATATATATATATATATATATAACAACTAATTAAACCTTAAACAATATAAGAAATTCTATTTTAAATATAAAAACATATAAAATAAATACAAGTGATATTTATAGTTGCTTTAAAAGAGTTGTATAAGAGTATAGTAATCGGTGTTAATGCCCAATAAACCATACATTCATTAGTGGGTCATACAAGTTCTTGATCGGTGTTAGTTTCCCATTATAGCATTTATCATGTCACAGTTGCTCTAAAAGAGTTGTATAGGAGTGTCATTAGTCATAGTTAGGTGTTAACGCTTGAAACACACCTTACTTTCGTCAATTGGCCATATTTGTCTATCATTAGTCATACTTAGATGTTAGTGTCCCTTGGTTACATCATAGTTTCTTTAAGAAGTTTGTATAGGACTATCATTAGTCATAGTTAGATGTTAACGCCCAAAACATGTCATACATTTATCAATGGGCCTTGATTGGTATTAGTAGCCATTATAGCATCTATCATGTCCCCGTTGCTACAAGAAGGTTGTATATGAGTGTAGTGAGCCATAGGCATGTGTCAACGCCCAATAACATGTCATATTTTCATTAATGGGCTATATTGGGCCTTGATTGTTGTTAATGGCCAGTATGGTCTCTATCATGTTATAGTTACATTAACGGGGTGTATAGGAGTGTAGCGAGTCATAGTTGGCCGTCATACTTTGCATTAATGGCCCGTCTTGGGCCTTGATTGTTGTTAGTGACCCATTGTAGTCTCTATCATATCATAGTTACTCTAAAAGGGTTTTATATGAGTTCAGTGAGTCATAGTTTGGTTAACGCCCAATAATATGTCATACTTTCATCAATGGGCCTTATTGGACCTCAACTGGTGTTTGTGGCCAATTATAGCCTTTGTCATATCATAGTTGCTCTAAGAAGATTGTATAGGAATGTCATTAGTCATAGTTAGATGTTAATGGTCGATAACATGTGATACTTTCATCAATAGGTCTTATTGGGCCTTGTTGGTGTTAGTGGCCCATTATAGCCTTTTTCATGTCATACTTGCTGTAATGGGCCATATTAGGGCTTGAAATCTCTTAGTGGCCTATTATGGCTTGTGATATATAACATTAGATATTTAAGGGTTATATCGTGTTATAGGGAGTCATATCAGACCATAATAGACAAAAATAAGTCATACATGTCCTAATGAACCATATTGGGCCTTGAAATCTATAATTGTCCATTATGCATATAATTTTAAATTGTGTCTTAAGAGGTACAACACGCCTAACCCGTCGATATACATTGAATATAGGGGTGGCAAATGGGTTGGGTTGGGTCGAAATGGGTTATGGGTCGGAACGGGTTAGGGTCGAAACAAGTTAGGGTCAGAACGAGTCAATTAGAAAAAGGTTTTTATGGTTCGGGTCGGAATGGATCAGGGTCAAAAGGTTCCGGTCATTGCAGGTCCGGGTCAAAATGGGTTAAGGTTGGAACGGGTCAAAACGGGTTTCGGGTCGTTTTTTTTAACAAGGACAACGGAGGAAATGTTTTAGTTTTTTTACCTTTTCCGTCTTTTATTTATATTTTGACTTACGATTTTATTATTATTATTTTTTAATATTTATTTTAAATTGTGTCTTAAGAGGTACAACTTGCCTAACCTATCGATATACATTAAACATAGGGGTGGCAAATGGGTTGGGTCGAGATGGGTTATGGGTCCGAACGGGTTAGGGTCGAAACGGGTCACGTTCGGAACGGGTAAATTAAAAAAATGGTTGTTATGGTTCGGGTAGGATCAGGTCAGGGTCAAAGGGTTCGGGTCATAACGGGTCAAGGTCGGAACATGTCAAAACCGGTTTCGGGTCGTTAAAAACGAAAAAAGTAAAAAAAAAACTAAAACGTTTTCTCTCGTGTCAACATTTAGCAAAAAAAAAACTGAGAAGTGAGCCTAAACCGAAACCCAACTCGTCGAGTGCGAACACTCGTGTTGGCTCGTTTCAGCAATTTTTCAGATCGTTTCAACACTTAACAACTCATTTTAACAGCAAACAACAAGTTAAACAGCTTGTTTCAGCGAGTTTTTAGTTCGTTTCAACACTTAACAGCTCATTAAACAGCACGTTTCAGCGATTTTTCAGTTCATTTCAACACTTAATAGCTCGTTTTTAAAGCAAACAACATGTTAAACAGCTAATTTAAGCGATTTTTAGTCCGTTTCAGCACTTAACAGCTCGTTTCTGCACTTAACAGATCGTTTCAATGCATTTTGTCCAGTTTTGCAGCAATTCAGTAATAAAAAATCAGCTATTCAGCTCGTTTTTGCCCGTTTCAGCAGGTTACATAACCAATACTTCAAAACATTTTGTGTTTTCAATCCAGAAAACAAGTATAGGCAAATGTTTAGTGTTTTCAAAACCAATATGTAAGTATGTCCATGTTTTCAATCCACAACCTAGTGTCGCGTGTTGTTAGAGCATGAATTTTATGCTGAGGATCCATTATTCTTGACTGTCTTGTGGATAGATTATCCTTAAGATATGTTTCAAGTTATGAAAGATCAAGTATCCTCGGTATTATTTATTTACTAATGATTGTATTTGAATGGAGATGTGTTAGCCAGGTATAATGACTTTATGACTCTGTCTACCTTAAACTTCACTACTAGAAGCTCCTATGCATGTGGTCAATGAACGTTGGAGGAGTTGTGGACGAGTGGCGGGTTTTAGGAAATGTTGTTAGTTGATATTTACTTTATAAACATCGAGATAACGATCGAATAGACTCACTTGTATATACACACACTCAGAGCAGAACTTATACTTCTCTCTGCACATTAGCATTCGTTGTAACATCGATCGTAATCTCCAAAACACTTGTAAACTTTTTGTGATTAATAAATTGGTGATCGACGAGTTGTCATCACCCGGGTTTTTTTTTTCTTTTGATCTGAACAAGATCAAAGGGTTTTTCCTCGCAACAAATCGCTGTGCTCATCTCAATTTCATTCATATATTCATTGTTATAAATTTTGCACTAAACCTCACTTAACAGATTCGGATACATTATCCTTAGCTGATTTTTATCCAAAACAATTTGGTGCCCACCGTGGGGCAATTGGTGCTGTAATACAGAAAATACCCTATCATTTTCAACCTTTTTCATACCCATATCACTATCAATGGCCTCTCAATCAACCTCTGCCTCATCAACTATGCCATCTTCGGTTCCTCTATCATCAAGAACTTTGTCACCGATGCCTCTGCCAATCACGGGAGCACCACGAGCCAATGCTGCTGGGAACAACACACAACTACCAGTCTTCCAGAGCTCAAAAACTACCGCTGACACTTCGATAGTTAATACTAACAATGATGTTTCTAATATGTTTTCGTAGGTTAAAGCATACATGGAACAACAAAACAAGACTAACAAGAAGATCCTTCGGTGTTGGTGCATTTTGTGACCGTTGCTATTCAATTTTGTCTGACTAGATGGGACGTGTTGGTGAAGTTAGCAAAACCTCACGTGTTGGTGAAGTTAGAACAACTTCATCATAGGCGAAGTTAGAACAACTTCGCCATTGGCGAAGTTGTCCTAACTTCGCCTATAGGCCCAAGCCCAAGCCCGCGAAGTTGATTTATCTATATATATGTGTGTCATGTTTAGGGTTTAATATACAGAAAAATGGAGAGTATTTGTGTAGCTGTCATTGTTTAGAGAGAAACAGATAGAGAGTGTCGTGTGGGCAGACCCGAGGTAGAGCTCACTTCAGGTTGACCGTGTTTTTGTTTTGTTCGGTATGTAACGTGGTTTGGTTATAATATAAAGGATCTGCAGATTCGTTTATCCCATTCGTGTATTTGTTTGTGTGTAATCGTGTTCTTCGTCTCTAACACCGTAAACGAGTCTAGGAGGATTCCGCACTCCTAGACATCTGCGGATCTTGTATCGATCACCGACGCCCCGGGGGGACTTACAAGTGGTATCAGAGCCTTAGACTCTTATGCTATGGTTCGAGATATGCGTTTTGGTGTTTCTAGCCCGTTTCTGATCGATTTTTGGTCAGAACAGCCGTTTTGGCGAAATTGCCGCTAAAATTTTAGGGTTTTGGCGAAGTTGACTATTTTGTTGAAGTTGACTTTTTTGGCGAAGTTGACTTTTTGGCGAAGTTGAGTTTTGGCGAAGTTAAAAAAAAATTAAAAAAAAAGAAAAAATTGTTTGGAGTTTTCGTCTGTATGGCAAGGTGTACACGATTATTATGAGACCGAAAATGTTGTTCCAACAAAGAGAGACAATTGTTATCTCTTGGTCTTACAAGTGAACAAATACGGGTCAACTATGGATTTGTAGTTGAAGTTGCGAGATATTGATTGAAACTGGTTATTGACACATATTTGGTTATTTGGGTGTTTTTTTTGGGCAAAGAAATAATTGTTGTTCTAGGTTGACCAACTGAAGAAAGTCAAATTTTGTTCGGGTTTTCGTCATTACTGGATCACGGTCAAAGCTTATTATTTATGTTATTTTCAAGGCGTTCAAGAATTGGATCCTGAAAACGTGCGATACGAGCATCCGGGATGCTTCTTTATTAGGGTGAAAATTTTGGAACAAGTTGGATTTAATCGGGAATTAAATTGTTTAAACTCTCAACCTGAAAATGTAGGATACGAGTATCTGGGATACTTATTTATTAGGGGTGACCTACTTAAATAAATTCATTCTCGAAAATAATAAGAAAGTTTTTGATCGTTATCCCAGGTAATTGAAGATGCTTCGGCTCTATCGGGAAACCCGTTATATATTTATGGTCATGTGTGTTAGATTCTGCCAAGATGGTTTTGTGATGAAACTGATCACTTATTGTTGAGTAGTTGAAGATTGAACCTTATTTTTCAAACCGATTATGGTTGAGATGACTGATTAGGTACCGGGATTGTCACGAACAAAGATCTCGATCGAAGTAATCTGGAGGCGCTTACACTGAAGGGGAGATCTGATATGGAAGACGCATGGTGAATGGTAGATTTGTGAAGCTACAAGACAGTTTCAGACAAGGCTGGTTGAAGACAGGATTGATGTTGCATGTATATGTTAAGTTCAACCTTGAAGATAACAGTGCAATGTCTGAAGATCGAGACCTACAAGAAGAAGAAAACAGAAGATCATCAGTTAAGGGGGTGACTGTTGGTGCATGTTTTGTAACAGATGAGATCTTTTGTGTTTGTTAGAATTGAAAGCAACGGTCAAGGGGGAGTCTGTTGGTGCATTTTGTGACCGTCGCTATGCAATTCTGTCTGACTAGATGGGACGTGTTGGTGAAGTTAGAACAACTTCGCCATAGGCGAAGTTAGAACAACTTCGCCATTGGCGAAGTTAGGACAACTTCGCCTACAGGCCCAAGCCCAAGCCCGCGAAGTTGGTTTATCTATATATGTGTGTCATGTTTAGGGTTTAATATACAGAAAAACAGAGAGTATTTGTGTAGTTGTCATTGTTTAGAGAGAAACAGATAGAGAGTGTCGTGTGGGCAGACCCGAGGTAGAGCTCACCTCCGGTCGGCCGTGTTTTTGTTTTGTTCGGTATGTAACGTGGTTTGGTTAGTATATAAAGGATCTGCAGATTCTTTTATCCCATTCGTGTGTTTGTTTGTGTGTAATCGTGTTCTTCGTCTCTAACACCGTAAACGAGTCTCGCATCGATCACCGACGCCCCGGGGGGGCTTACATCCAGGAGATAGAAGACCTCAACAGGACTAAGAGGCCGACAAAGGATCAAGCTCCTCTAATGCCTAGGATGCTGGATTTCACTACTCCAGGATCCTTGGCTCAACATGCGCAAGGATCATCCATCCTTCAATCGGGGTCCATGGGTCAGCCAGCTCAAGGATCCTCAACTTTTCAGAAAGGATCATCCATCCTTCAACCAGGGTCCATGGGTCAGAAAACTCAAGGATCCTCAGTATTTTAGCAAGGTTCATTCATCCTTCAACCGGGGTCTATGGGTCAGCGAGCTCAGGGATCCTCGACCTTTCAGCAAGGACCATTGATCCTTCAACCAGGATCCTTCGGATCATATCCTCAAGGATCCTTCAACTCCTAACCACTATGATCCTTTATACACAATTAAGGATCCTTCTTTCTGGATCTAGGATCCTCTGGGGTTCAACATCAACGATCCTCTAAGGTCCATGAAGGAGATATAATCCCATGCAGACCATAGCTTCGGGTGAACCAACTCCTGTAGCAGACACTTCTTATCTCAGCCATTCTTCTGGAATACTAACTTTTACGCAACAAAGAGGTAACACATATGATCCCATATCCTTAGATGATAACCGTGGTTCCATGCAGGATGCAGGTATCAACCAAGCAATGGCTAAGGAACCGCAGAAACTTAAGGATATGATATCCAGCATACCAGGGGTGATCCGTCCAATCCCTGAGATACCGGAGGGGAGCCACAAGTTATCCATATTTGCTCCACCTATCTGTGATGCTGAAATCCCAAAGCGATTCCAAACCCCCAACATGAAGACTTACGATGGGACCATAGATCCTGAGGACCACGTTGCACAGTATAGGGAGCGTATGGAGATCAATCCAATCCCTGAGAGGCTCAAGGAGGCTTGTTTGTGCAAGGGCTTCGGATCCACAATGACAGGATCTGCATTAAAATGGATACTAAGTCTTCCTCCCTTTTCTGTTACTTCATTTTCTCATTTAGTTAACTTGTTCAACAGTCAATTTTCCTGTATTAGGAAATTTGAGAAGTTAACTAGTGATTTATACCTAGTTATCCAACCTAGTGATGAATCTCTTAGGGATTTTGTTACGAGGTTCAGCAGAGAAGCTCTGAAAATCCCTAATCTTGAAATGGCTACTGCTGTTGAAGCATTCAAGATGGGACTTCATAGGGGCTCCCCCTTTTATGATAATCTTGTGATGACTCCTTTCAGGTCCTTAGATGAATTCAGAAACTGGGCACTCAGATTCATATGGTTGGAAGATGACAAGAGGATCCAGGATCGTCTGGGGAATTAAACAAAGCAAGAATCTTCCGACAAGAAGCAAGGATTCTCATTCAAGAACAACAACTCGAAGCCCTACTCCAAATTCAACAATCAAAACGTTCGAGCTGTTGAAGAAGAGGATGATGATGAGGATTACCCCATCATCTCAGAATATTGTTTCTCAGTATATACTTATGGTTTAATTTGTGCCATGAAGGATCTAGGTGAGAAAGCGAAGTGGCCCTGAAAGAACGAAAAGTTAACCACCTTCAAAGACAAATCCAAATGGTGTGCTTTCCATGAGGATTTTGGCCACATAACGTACGATTGCATTGGTTTAAGGAGGGAAATTGGATACCTCCTGAGCAAGGGCCACGCCAAAGAGCTATTGGGAAGAAAAAAGTCAAGGATCCAAGATCTTGAAGATGTTCCTCAAAAAGCAACTCCTCCCCCACCAGATGCTCAAGTGATCAACATCATTTCCAGTGGCTCAGACATATGTTGAACTTCTTTCTCCGCAGCTAAGAGGTTGGCCAAATAGACCAAGTTGGATAACGGGGAACGACCAGTTATATCCACCACCTTGACAACAGACAAAAGGATTTTCTTTGATTAAAAAGATAAATCAAGCATCCAGGATCCTCATCATGACGGTTTGATTGTTACTTTGTTTATTGCTAACCATTCAGAAGCTCGGTCAACATCATTCAACACGATGTGCTCCAGAAGATGAATATACCAGACTCGGAGATCAAACCAAGGACATCGGTGTTAGTTGGTTTCAGTGGCGAAACCAAGAAAACATTGGGGGACATAAAACTCCCAATATACATCGAAGGGTTAAACTCTTACAAAAAATTTTGTGTTATAGATAACCTTTCTTGTTGCAATGTTATTTAAGGCAGGCCTTGGCTACATGGGATGAAGGTAGTGGACTCTACTTACCATCAATGCATCAAACTACCAACTCCTTGGGGAGTGGTAAGGATAGATGGTGACCAAGTCGAAGCCAAGAACTACTACTCGTCATCAATGAAGCCAACAGCTAAAAAAATCCTAGGGAAGTGCTGGAAGCTCGTGAGAAGGACTTAAAGGAAGTATCCTTGGACCCCGAGGATCCAGATGTGAAAGTGTTCCTAGGATCCGGTATCCCTAGTGAGATTGAGGAGGATAAGAAATCCTTTCTAAAGCGAAGAAAATCCATGTTTGCCTTCAAACATTCAGACATGACAGGTATTTCTAAGGAGGTAATTACTCACAAGTTAGGCCTTGATTTATCTATTAAACCTGTACATCAGAAGCGAAGGAAATTCGCTCCTGAGAGGAACACGATCATACAAGAAGAAGTTGAAAAACTTCTTAAGGCCGGTACAATCTGAGAGGTTAAGTATCCTCGGTGGTTAGCTAATGTGGTTGTTGTTTCTAAAAAAAATGGAAAGTGGAGGGTGTGTGTCGATTTTACTGATTTAACCAAGGCATGCCCCAAAGATCCTTTCCTTTACCACATATAGATTCCATGGTGGATACAACGGCAAGACATGAGATGCTCACCTTTATGGATGCTTCCTCTGGATTTCAACAAATTCAGATGGAACCATCTGATCAAGAGGATACAACATTCATGACTCCTAACGGCATATATTGCTATATTGCTATGTCCTCGGACTAAGAAATGCAGGGGAAACATATCAAAGACTGGTCAACATGATGTTCAAGGATCAGCTAGGCAAAACCATGGAAGTCTACATTGATGATATGGTGGTGAAGTCAAAGAAAGCTGAGGATCACCTCAAAGATCTTGAAGAATTTTTCAACATCCTGGATCAGTACAATATGAAGCTGAATCTTTCAAAATGACACTTTGGTGTCAAAGCTGGAAAGTTCCTAGGATATATGGTGACCAAAAGTGGAATTGAAGCAAGCCCTGAGCAGATAGAAGCCATCGTCAACTTTAAGTCTCCCGTGAATGCTAAGGATGTCCAAAGACTGAAGGGGAGAATAGCTGCTCTCAACAGATTCATTTCCAGATCCTCGGAGAAGTGCAAAGACTTCTATGACATCCTTAGGAAAAACAAGAAGTTTGAATGGACTGAGAAGCATGAAGTCGCCCTTAAAGCATTAAAGGATTACTTATCCTCAACTCCAGCTCTAATGAAGCCTGTGGATGGAGAATCCGTATACCTATACCTAGCTGTCTCAGGAAATGCTGTAATAGCTGTCCTTGTGAAGGATCATGAAGGTGAACAACATCTCGTTTATTATGTAAGTAAAAGCCTATTAGATGCAGAAGCTAGGTATTCTCGTTTAGAAAAATTAATTCTTGCACTTATTATGGCTTCCACTAAATTAGGACATTATTTTGAGACTCATTGATGTGCGAAAATATATATATAAATAAAACACGAGTCGCAACTAACCTTTAAAAACCAAACAATCTATCCTAGTTCACACAAACGGCAAGTGTACCGATCGCGTATAGCACAGATAAGGAAAGTCCGGACATCGAACTCGAAGACACGTGAAAACGTTTATAATTACGAAACTCTAACTAAAACTCACCAAAATAATATTTAAATGATTTTTAATATTTAAAATTGATTAAACTACTTAACTTAATTAAACGAAAACTTTTGACAAAATACTTTGAAAACTTTGACTGCAGTGATAAAAACGTCTACCTAGGAATGAATCATGTTGATAGAAATAACAAGACAACGGATTGAAAATATTCAAGACACCGGTTATAAAAGATGACACAACCAAAACTTGTTTAAGACAGTCAAATTACCTCTCAGTCTCTCTAACAATCTTTAACTTATCTTAGTTGATTTTAAAAAACAAACCGGAAAACAATTATTAACATGTTCAATGACGACTCACCTCTCAGTCTCACCGACACACTATCCTAATGGAGACAAATACTATGTCACCAAGGATAGAGGAGCAATTTAACTTAACCCAAATTAAACCAACTAATTGCACATAAACACTCAAACTTGACAAGACAAAAACCCGCTCTCGCGCGGTTTTAATTTTAACAAGTAAAAGCAACGAGACAATATTACTTCTTATCACCTCTCGGTCTCAAAGAAGGTGTATTTTAACTGATTTTAGATGATTATATTACCCACTTATCCCTACGGTTGTACTTCCCTCAAATAAACCCAAAACACCAAGTAAAGAGTTTAACAAGTAATCAATTAATCAAAACCGATTCAATTAACTAATGCAAGAGGATTATAAGTAATAACAAATAAAACACAGCCATCACACACAATCTAATTTATGGTTTAGTTAAACTTTACATCAATAATTCAAGTCTTGAACATTAACAATCCATTAAACAAGTCTAAACTACTCAACAATTATCTATCCTAGGTAGAACAAGCAAGTTTAGCTACATATTAATTTTGGACAGCCATGCATACTCAAGAAATTCATCACAAACATCATCATAAACATGATTAAACTCATTCATGATCCAAACAATATCAATCACAAGACAAACTATCAAACAATTGCAAAACAAATCAAAACAAAAGATCAAATCAATAAAGTTAGGGTTCTTGAAAGATAAATAAAGTTTATGGATGTTTTACTATCAAGTATGGCTGAGATTTATGCTTGTTTAAGGCCCCTAGCAGCTGCCCCGATGTACCTCTTCCTTCTCCAGCCGTCCAAAACACCTCAGCCGCCTCCTTTTCTCTTTTTTTTTTCTCTCTTTCTTGCCGGCGGCAGATTCCGATCGGAATCCTTAGGGTTTTAGGGTTCTTTTGTGTTTCGGGATTCTTGGATTAATTATGGCTGGAAACTCTTTAATCAACTTAATATAATATTATATAAGGCCTTTAAGATGTGGGCTTGGGTCGGGCCTTGATTTATAAGTTTGAAAGTTGAACAATTAAGCCCCTAAACTCTTCAATTTAACTCTTTTTTCCACCATACTTCATAACCTACAAGAAAACAATCATCTTTGTAATATCAAGCATAAACAAACCATAAAACTTAATAATTATACTAAAAAGCAATTAAAACATGATAAAAATGATACGGAAAGTAAGTGTGTTTCACTACACATCAAACATCCCCACACTTAAACCTTTTTCGTCCCTGAAAAAAAGTCTAATGCAGTTGGATCAGAATCGGAAAATCAAAGTTAAATCAAACATATAGGTTATATTTTAAAGCTCAGAAAAACGCAAAAACCGCGATCATCGATATTGTTGTCCACCTAAACTTATGCCTTAATCTTTACCGGGACAAATAAGATCCGACAATAATATTACTTAGTGGTTTACACAATTAAGACCCGTTTATTTTCTGCTTTTACCGGACCAGACCATCCCAACTTGACTTAAACCTCAAAATTAGCAGAATTAAAACTTTGTTGCTCAATATTTATGAATAGTTAAGATGATCAAGGGTATTGTTTATCCACCTAAGCTTAAGCATCAAAGTCTACCAAGCAGCCATTAGATATGATTAAGGTTCAATTATTTATAGCCAGTGCTCCCCACAACATGACATACCCCCGTTATCAAGCAATACCCCAAGTCCATAACCATAGGTGAGTATGCAAAATTTTATCTGTAGGGCTTACATGTAGCGTGTCCATTGTGGTCCGTTTCTTAATGGTAATGAGACGCGAGCAAGGGGACCACACATGACTAACAGCGTGGATGATCAAGTCTGTAGTGTATTTGTACTTTCGTACTTTTTGTGATCATGTTTATAGACTTATAAGGGTTTGCTTTTTGGCTTTATTTTAAATATCCACAACCCCACTTGGAAATTGTGAATACCCAGCTAAATAGATTGCATACGGACCCATGGTCTCCGGACCCGAAGCATCCCATCAATACAGGATTTAAGTTTATAAAACCATACGCCGATGAGGTGTAAAACACTAAACTAGCATTTTAAGATTTATATCACAGGATACACGGCATACTCTAACGTTAAACCTACCCACGCATCATATGATAACATATTCAGATTTTTAAAAACTCATGATATTTCCACTTTTTCATACCAAAATTTGAGGATTGAGTATGGCCCGACCTTTCATTGCTTATTTTCCACGGACAAAACGCTTTACCCACAAAAGATTTCCGTTTAACCGTTTTATCAAATTTGCCCTTTCATTTTCAAGGCTGAGCCTACCGACACATCCCAAGTTAAGTGCGTTTTCTTTTATTTATCTCATATTATTAGTAGTTTGAAAAACCGATTTCCGATAAATATCATCATCTCCCACTTTAATGCAAAAGAAACTAGAAACAAGGGACATTTTTTTTCTTTCTTTCTTTTTTTTTCATCTTAAACACCGTACGAAAACGAAAAACAAGTGAAAACTTTTTATTATTATTTTTTTTAAGAATTTTTTTTTTTACAACTAAGTAAAATAAATTCCCATCCCCACACTTAGAACGAAATCGTCCTCGATGAGAACAAGGAAAAGAAATAAAATAAAAATAAAACGTAAAGCATAAAATTAAAACTTGAAAGAACAGAAATTAAAACCGAGAACGGGTTACTCCCCTGGTTTAGATGCAAATTCTTCATCAGCTGTATATGACTCAAATGAACGACCGTATAGCATTTCATTCGCGGCCGCAACCTCGGGTAAACCAGTTCCAAAACTCCATCAGAGCTACCATGCGCATAATAATACCTGTAAAAACTCAAACTCGCTCGCATGTAGCGGCGTCCTAAACAGAAAAACAAAAACATAAGAAATAAACATATTTTTGTGTTTTTGATTTTTTTTTTATTTTTATTTAATATTTATTTTTTTTGTATTTTTATGTTTTTATAAATAAAAATAAAACAAATAAAAACAGATAATAAAGAGAATCATAATACAAACTCTACAACTCGGGCTGTCTCCCGAGTGATGCATCCATCACGACTATTCCTCGGTGAATGAGTCAAGGTAGAACACCTCGACTGTCTGATCAGTTATCGGCTCTCCAATGTAGTGCTTCAATCTATGGCCGTTCACCTTAAACTTCCCGCTTCGATCTTGTATCTCAATGGTGCCATACGGGAAAACCTCAGTGACCGTGAACGGTCCCGACCATCGGGATTTCAACTTTCCCGGGAATAACCTTAACCGTGAGTTATAGAGTAAAACCTTATCCCCACACTTGAACTGCTTATTTCCCTTCAATCTCCTGTCATGCAGTTCCTTCGTATGCTCCTTATACCGAAATGATTGTGCGTATGCGTGATCCTGGAGCTCCTCTAATTCATGTAATTGATGGAAACGATTACCCTCTGCGGCGGGTAAATCAAGATTAACCCTTTGAATGGCCCATGAAGCGCGGTGTTCCAATTCAACAGGAAGATGACAGGCCTTCCCATAAATCATCCGAAATGGTGTGGAACCAGTCGGAGTCTTGTAGGCTGTGCGGAAGGCCCACAGAGCGTCATCTAATTTGTCGGACCAATCCCAAGGATTTGAACCAACCGTTTTCTCGAGAATACGTTTGATTCCCCGATTACTCACTTCCACTTGCCCACTAGTCTGTGGGTGGTAGGCGGTCGCAAGCCGATGGGTGACCCCATAACGCTTCAACGCCTTATCCATCTACGAGTTGCAAAAGTGAGTACCTCGATCACTGATCAAGGCTTTCGGGACTCCAAAACGAGCAAATAGACTTTTTAGAAAATAGACTACCACTCGGGCATCATTGGTGGGTAGAGCTTTGGCCTCAACCCACTTGGACACGTAATCGACGGCCACGAGTATGTATTTGTTTCCACGCGAAGATGGAAACGGTCCTATGAAATCAATACCCCAAATATCAAAAACCTCACAAACTTGAATGGCATTCTGGGGCATTTCGTTTCGTGAAGAAATGTTGCCGACACGCTGGCAACGATCGCAACTCTTAACGACCAGGTGAGCATCCTTAAAGATAGACGGCCACTAAAAACCAGAATCAAAGACTTTCTTTGCCGTAGAATTCACACCGTGGTGACCTCCAGTCGGTCCCACATGACAATGGCTCAAAATTTGTCATCCTTCCTTGACATCTACACACCTTCTAATAAGCTGATCAGCACCAATGCGGAAAAGATATGGATCATCCCAAAGGTAAAATTTGATATCAGCAAAGAATTTCTTCTTTTGCTGGTAAGGCATCTTTGGGAGGTATCCGTCAGCAAGATAGTTCGCGAACTCAGCAAACCATGGAAAACCTTCCTCTTGTGCAGAAACGAACATCAGACTCTCCGTCGGAAAACGATCGTCGATCCTAACTCCTGAATCTCCTAAATCAACTCCCTCTAGACGTGAAAGATGATCAGCTGCCACATTCTCGGCCCCCTTTTATCACGGATCTCTATATCGAACTCTTGAAGCAACAAGATCCATCGGATAAGACGAGGCTTAGCATCCTGCTTGCTGAAAAGATATCTAATAGCGGCATGATCCGTATAAACAATCGTTTTGGACAAAACTAGATAGGACCTAAATTTGTCGAAAGCGAACACCACAGCTAAAAGCTCTTTTTCAGTGGTGGTATAGCTTTCCTGTGCGCCATTGATCGGGGCGTTAACTAGTTTGTCTTTTAGAAGATCAAATGCCTCGATACACTGCTCAGAAAAAATAAATGGAGCATCCTTCTCCAAAAGTTTGGTCATGGGTCTCGCGATTTTAGAAAAATCTTTGATGAACCGGCGGTAGAACCCAGCATGACCTAAAAAACTACGAATTGATCTCACAGAAGTAGGCGGGGGAAGATTAGAAATGGTCTCGACCTTTGCCCGGTCAACCTCTATCCCCGCACTTGAGATTCGATGACCTAGAACAATGCCCTCGCGAACCATGAAATGACATTTCTCCCAGTTAAGTACTAGGTTGGTGTCAACGTAACGAGACATCATCCTCTAGAGATTTGATAAACAATAATCGAAGGAACTCGCAAATACGGAAAAATCGTCCATGAATACCTCCATGGAGTCCTCGATCATATCATGGAAAATGGCCACCATACACCTCTGTAATGTGGCCGGAGCGTTACAAAGTCCGAACGGCATACGTTTGTAAGCAAACGTTCCGTAAGGGCAGGTGAAAGTGGTTTTCTCCTGGTTGTCAGGAGCTATCGGAACCTGGAAGTACCCAGAGAAACCATCTAGGAAGCAGTAGTACTGCTGACCTGCTAAACGCTCTAACATCTGATCAATGAATGGGAGAGGAAAGTGGTCTTTCCTGGTGGCATCATTCAATCGGCGATAGTCAATGCAGACTCGCCATCCTGTCACAGTCCTCGTGGGAATAAGCTCGTTCCTCTCGTTGGTGACGACAGTCATGCCACCCTTTTTAGGAACCACTTGGACTGGACTCACCCAAGCACTATCAGAAATGGGGAAAATGATCCCCGCATCAAGGAGTTTAATGATCTCCTTCTTTACGACTTCTTGCATTTTCGGATTAAGCCGCCGTTGCGGCTGGACGACAGTTTTGAAATTTTCCTCCATGAGGATTTTATGAGTGCAGAACGAAGGGTTGATACCCTTGATGTCGATAATCTTCCAAGCAATAGCCTCCTTGTGCTCTCGTAGCACCCTCAACAACTTCTCCTTCTCGACCTCGGTCAACGCAGATGCAATGATAACCGGAAGCTTCCTCTCTTCATCTAAAAAAGCATACTCAAGGTGGGAAGGTAAATCCTTAAGCTCTAAGGAAAGAGGAGGACTCTCGACCGAAGGTCGGTCCATCGGATCGTCTCGTACGATCTCAGCAGACACGCCAGATTCAGGGGTATGCGACTCAGTGTCGTCATTTGAGGACTGATTGGTTACGGCAACCATTTCAATCTCCGGAATCTCCCTATCGAGAATCTGGTGTCGGAGGCAGATCCTCCACAAATTTCGCTGAAAAACTCCCCGACATGCTCCATGATGGTATCAATGAAGTATAAGGAGTCATCAGCAGACTTGGGGTGTTTCAGTGTGTTGGTACATGATGTCAGTAGTTCAGTGTCTAGTGTCTGTAATCGAGTTAGTTGGATTTGTATTTTGTATTAAGCGAAGTTAGCTCACAAGTTCGCTGATATAGGCGAACTTGTGGAATAAGCGAAGTTAGGGACAACTTTGCCTAAACATGTTAGGCGAAGTTGTCGACTGTTAAATAGCCTAGGTTACGGCAAAAGGTTTTAATTTTTACGAGTTATTCAGTTTGTGTAATCGGTGATCAGTGAATCACGTGTTTCCAGTTGCAATACAACGTGTCTTTGTTTATCGTAACGTGTGTTTGATCGTGTTAACGTGTATCATCTTCTACGCTCGTAACGTCTTACGTAGGGATTCCGTACCTACGTAGAACGAGATATTCTGTGTAGATCCGGCTGGGAACCTACAATTGGTATCAGAGCCTTAGGCTCTTATTCTATGGTTCGAGATCTGCGTTTTGGTGTTTCTGGCACGTTTCTGATGCGTTTTTGGCCGAACAGCCGCCGCAGGCGAAGTTATGGGGTTCAGGCGAAGTTATCGCTTAAATTTTAGGGTTTAGGCGAAGTTATGGACAGGCGAAGTTATGGACAGGCGAAGTTAAGGAGGGGCGAAGTTGACTTTTAGGCGAAGTTGACTTTAGGCGAAGTTAAAAAAAAAAAAAAAAAAAAAAAAAAATTGTTTGGAGTTTTTGTTTGTATGGCCAGGTGTACACGATTATTGTGAGACCGAAGACGTTGTTCCGTCAACGAGTGAAACTTGTTATATCTTGGTCTTACGTGTGAACAAATACGTGTCAACTCTGGATATGGAGTTGAGGTTGTGAATGAGATATTGATTGAAACTGGATATTGACACATATTTGGGTGTTTGTGGGCAATGAAATAGTTGTTGTTAGAGGTTGACCAACTGAAGAAAGTCAAATTGAACTGAAGGTTTTTGTCATTACTGGATTGCGGTCAGAGCATATTATTTATGTTATTTTCAAGGCGTTCGAGAATTGGATCCTGAAACGTGATGCTTATTTATTAAAGTGAAAATTCTGGAACAAGTTGGATTTAATCGGGAATTAAAGTGTTTATGTTCTTGATCGTTATCCCTGGTGATTGAAGATGCTTCGGATTAATTAATGTTCATGTGTGTTAGATTCTGTCAAGGTGGTTTTGTGATGAAATTGATCACTTGATGTTGAGTAGTTGAAGATTAAACCTTGTCGTATGCCGACGTGTTGGTGAAGTTGTGGAGGGAGCCCAACTTCACGTGTTGGTGAAGTTAGAAGAACTTCACGTGTTGTGAAGTCAGAAGGACTCACGTGATTGGTTGAGATGATCAATTAGGCACGGGGATGCATGCATTTCAAAGACCTCAATCTATATAGTCGGAGAAGCTTACACTGAAGGGGAGATCTGATATGGAAGACGCTGGGTGATTGGTAGATTTGTAAAGCTACAAGATAGTTTCAGACACGGCTGGTTGAAGAATAAACAGAAGATCATCAGTTAAGAGGGAGTCTGTTGGTGCATGTTTTGTAACAGATGATCTTTTGTGTTTGTTAGAATTGAGAGCAACGGTCAAAGGGGAGTCTGTTGGTGCATTTTGTGACCGTCGCTATACAATTCTGTTCAGCAGAAACGAAGTACGAAGTTAGAACAACTTCGCCATAGGCGAAGTTATAACAACTTCGCCTACTGGCCCAAGCCCAAGCCTGCGAAGTTGTTTTGTCTATATATATATGTGTCTTGTTTAGGTTTGAGTATCCAGAAAGTCAGAGTGTTTTGTGATCAGTTTATTTGTCTAGAGAGAAACCGAGATGGAGAGTCGTGTGGGACGGCCCGAGGTAGAGCTCCCCTCGGGTCGGCCGTCATTTTTTTTCGTGTTTGGTATGTAATGTGTTTCGGTTATTATATAAAAGATCTGCAGATGTGTTTATCCCGTTCGTGTGTTTGTATGTGTGTAATCGTGTTCTTCGTCTTCTACACCATTAAACGAGTCTAGGAGGATTCCGCACTCCTAGACCTCGTGCGGATCTCGTATCGATCGGCGACACCTCGGGGGGACCTATAAGATATGAAGTTGATCTCACAGTTAGTTTCTCACTTCCGGGGGGACCTACAAGATATGATTCCGGGGGGACCTCGTGCGGATCTCGGATCTCGTATCGTGCGGATCTCACAGTTAGTTTCTCACTTCCTGCAGCACGAGATTCCGAAAGTTGATAAGGCAGATATGGGTCAAGATATGGGAAGCGATGAGACGGAATGGGAGGAGCAGCCAAGATGGAAAGAAGGCTACGCTCAGTGGTTTGTAAAGACTAAGAAACCGGCGGTCCCTACTATGTTCAAGAAAAGTTACAACATCAGGGGTTATGCTGAATCGAAAAAGGGGATTATATGCTGGTTATATGATGAGCAGTTGAGGCTCTTTGTGATTAAAAGGTATGATGGGGTTCAGTACTTCAAGAGACTGTTGAGATCGTTGAATACGTTGCCTGAGTGTGAAGTGAAGGACTTAGCCAGGTTGGGGTTGATAAACAGGAGTGATGATAACATGGCAAGGGTCATTGGAAAGATTGTTTGGAAGGAAAGTATAAAGGAGAAAAAGTTCGAGCTGTTGAAACCACAGAAAGGAAAACTTATTGAAGATAAAGATAGAGGAATGAGAGCAGATGGCAAGCCTTGGATGATCATGAAGTATAAGCCGATCCGGTGTTTAAAAGAAGTGCCGATGAAACAAATGCCCAAGGATGTGCTCAAAGATCTGAAGTGGTGGTATGTGGATTGTGAAACAGCTGAAGCAGTAATGGAGGATGAAGATGAACAAGAGCTGCTGAGAGTGTATGATCCAATGCACTTGGTGAATTTGTCTCAAGCTGATCTGCAGGTGCTGAACGAGAAGAAAATATTTTATATTCCTGCTTTGAAAGAAGAAGCGAAGAATATCAAAGAGTTGTTTCGTTTTGTGTACGAGAAGGAGTTCATGCTTGAAGATGAAAGATACAAGATTTTTGGGATTACAAGACACGTGTTTGAAGATAGAGATATGAAGCTACTGCCAAGGGGGAGTCTGTTGGTACATGATGTCAGTAGTTCAGTGTCTAGTGTCTGTAATCGAGTTAGTTGGATTTGTATTTTGTATTAAGCGAAGTTAGCTCACAAGTTCGCTGATATAGGCGAACTTGTGGAATAAGCGAAGTTAAGGACAACTTCGCCTAAACATGTTAGGCGAAGTTGTCGACTGTTAAATAGCCTAGGTTACGGCAAAAGGTTTTAGTTTTTACGAGTTATTCAGTTTGTGTAATCGGTGATCAGTGAATCACGTGTTTCCAGTTGCAATACAACGTGTCTTTGTTTATTGTAACGTGTGTTTGATCGTGTTAACGTGTATCATCTTCTACGCTCGTAACGTTGTACGTAGGGATTCCGCACCTACGTAGAACGAGATATTCCGTGTAGATCCGGCTGGGAACCTACACAGTGACTGTCGATTGTCAAAGGTGACGTTTTCATCCCCAATTCTTAAGATTAATTTACCATCGCAGAAATCGATCAATGCCTGTGCAGTGGCAAGGAATGGCCGGCCCAAGATGAGTGGGACACTATCGTCATCGTTCATGTCCAGGATGACAAAGTCCACCGGGAAGATGAACTTGTCAACACGAACAAGCATGTTCTCGACCACCCCTCGGGGGTATTTCACAGAACGATCAGCAAGCTGGATACTCATACGAGCAGGCCTCGGTTCGCCTAGTCCCAACTTGCGATACACGGAATACGGCATGAGATTAATACTGGCACCAACATCTGCCAGGGCATGGACGACCGTATTATCACTCAAGATGCAGGGAATTGTGAAACTCCCAGGATCGGACATCTTTTCTGGTAACTTTCTCTGCAAGACTGCAGAGCAACCAACACTCAGAGGAGTGGAAGAGACTTCGGCTAACTTCTCTTTGTTCGAAAGAATATCCTTAAGAAACTTTGCGTATTTGGGCATTTGCGTAAGTGCCTCAAGGAAAGGAATATTAAGATGAAGTTGCTTCAGAAGATCAAGAAATTTGGAGTTTTGCTCCTCGTCTCTATCCCTACGGACTCTCCCGGGAAATGGGAGTCTAGGTTTGTAGACTCTCGGTGGTGTGCTGGGTAATGGTTGGTTCTCGGCCTGTGCTGAACTTCCGGGGCTGTGCCTCTGATGCACCTTGGCCGGTGGAGATTCCAACTGAATCTCCTCGTCTACCTGCTCCTCTACATCTACCGCAGGCTCATTAACGACTCCTCTCGTCGCCTCTCGAATCACGGGCTCACTACGTGCCCCCGCACCGCTCCTTGTCGTCACAGCCTTCGCGAACGCCTTCGGATTTTGTTCAGTGTTACTTGGAAGTGTATCTGGCGACCTCTCATTTAGACGACTTGCTATCTCTCCCATCTGGCGCTCAAGATTTTGAATTGACGCTCCTTGATTTCTCATGAATGACTCGTGCTCCCGGAATTTCTCTTGAGTTTATTTGTGACGGGAGTCCTCTCGAGTCATGAGTTGCGACAGCATCTGTGTCTGCTGTGCCATCATCTCCTCTAACGTGGATTTCTTCTCCCCACTACTCGGTCCCTCACCGGAATCCTGGAATAGGCTCTGACGTTGCTGGAAGCCGGACTGATTTCCGTTCCTCCAGTTTGAGTTTTGGTTACCTCTCCACCCCGAATTATAAGAATTGAAAGAATGTTGATTTCGGTTTGGATTATTAACGAAGTCGACTGCCTCCTCCTGGAAACCTACGGGGCACTGAACGGTATCGTGTCCCCCTCTACAGATCTCGCATAACTTACTTTTCACCTGCAAGTCCTTCACGATCTTTGCTAACGCTTCAACTTGTGCCTCAAGTGCGGTGTTCGTGTCGACCGAATGCATGCCGCGTGATAGGGAATCAACGGTTTTGGTACTCTTAACTGGTGGTCGCTGGTATCCACTCATGGCTAAACCGTTAAACAAGGCAATGCACTCATCCGTATCCTTCGTTATCAGTAGGTTACCTCCTGCAGCTGTGTCGAGCATACTCTGAGTTGCGTACGTCACTCCGTTGTAGAACTTCTCGACAACCGCCCAATCTTGTAGGCCGTGGTTCGGACATAAAGCAAGTAGATTTTTGAACCTTTCCCACGCCTCGTAGAAGCTCTCGGTGTCCTCTATCTGGAAAGAGTGAATCTGGTTACGCAAACGAGCGGCCTTAGCCGGAGGATTGTATTTTTCAAGAAATTGGGTCTGCATGGCAACCCAAGTAGCAATGGATCCCTGTGGGAAGGACTCAAGCCACATACTCGCATGATCAACGAGTGAGAATGGAAAGATTCGGAGTTTTATGGCGTCTTCGGATACGCCAGCAAGATGAAACGTGTCGCAGATACGTGCAATACGAGTGAGATGAGAATGCGGGTTCTCGTGGAGCAACCCGTGAAACTGAGCAGAATGAGCAATCGTGTTCAGAACGTTAGATGGAATCTGCCAAGTCGTTTGAACTCCTATAGCTGGTGGAGTAATGCTGGATCTCGCGCCAGCATCGACGGATGTAGATGAACTGGAAGACGGTTTTGTACGACGTCTCTCAAGAAGCTCTCTCTCTGGTTCGGGAAATCCTTCAACTTCTGGTGGTCCTAGAGATCGAGTACGTCGCATACAACTATTAAAATAAATAAAAGAAAGTGTAATTAGCTAAACTATTTTAAACTAACAAACAAAACAATTAAGAAAGACAAGTAGTAAACAAGGCAAGTCTTAACTCGAGCCGTTCTTAATACGCCTCTAACCGTGTCCCCGGTAACGGCGCCAAAAACTTGATGTGCGAAAATATATATATAAATAAAACACGAGTCGCAACTAAGCTTTAAAAACCAAACAATCTATCATAGTTCACACAAACGGCAAGTGTACCGATCGCGTATAGCACAGTTACGAAAGTCCGGATATCGAACTCGAAGACACGTGAAAACGTTTATAATTACGAAACTATAACTAAAACTCACCAAAATAATATTTAAATGATTTTTAATATTTAAAATTGATTAAACTACTTAATTTAATTAAACGAAAACTTTTGACAAAATACTTTGAAAACTTTGACTGCAGTGATAAAAACGTCTACCTAGGAATGAATCATGTTGATAGAAATAACAAGACAACGGATTGAAAATATTCAAGACACCGGTTATAAAAGATGACACAACCAAAACTTGTTTAAGACAGTCAAATTACCTCTCAGTCTCTCTAACAATCTTTAACTTATCTTAGTTGATTTTAAAAAACAAACCGGAAAACAATTATTAACGTGTTCAAATGACGACTCACATCTCGGTATCACCGACACACTATCCTAATGGAGACAAATACTATGTCACCAAGGATAGAGGAACAATTTATCTTAACCCAAATTAAACCAACTAATTGCACATAAACACTCAAACTTGACAAGACAAAAACCCGCTCTCGCGCGGTTTTAATTCTAACAAGTAAAAGCAACGAGACAATATTACTTCTTATCACCTCTCGGTCTCAAAGAAGGTGTATTTTAACTGATTTTAGATGATTATATTACCCACTCATCCCTACGGTTGTACTTCCCGCAAATAAACCCAAAACACCAAGTAAAGAGTTTAACAAGCACTCAATTAATCAAAACCGATTCAATTAACTAATGCAAGAGGATTATAAGTAATAACAAATAAAACACAGCCATCACACACAATCTAATTTATGGTTTAGTTAAACTTTACATCAATAATTCAAGTCTTGAACATTAACAATCCATTAAACAAGTCTAAACTACTCAACAATCATCTATCCTAGGTAGAACAAGCAAGTTTAGCTACATATTAATTTTGGACAGCCATGCATACTCAAGAAAAACATCACAAACATCATCATAAACATGATTAAACTCATTCATGATCCAAACAATATCAATCACAAGACAAACTATCAAACAATTGCAAAACAAATCAAAACAAAAGATCAAATCAATAAAGTTAAGGTTCTTGAAAGATAAATAAAGTTTATGGATGTTTTACTATCAAGTATGGCTGAGATTTATGCTTGTTTAAGGCCCCTAGCAGCTGCCCCGATGTACCTCTTCCTTCTCCAGCCGTCCAAAACACCTCAGCCGCCTCCTTTTCTCTTTTTTTTTTCTCTCTTTCTTGTCGGCGGCAGATTCCAATCGGAATCCTTAGGGTTTTAGGGTTCTTTTGTGTTTCGGGATTCTTGGATTAATTATGGCTGGAAACTGTTTAATCAACTTAATATAATATTATATAAGGCCTTTAAGATGTGGGCTTGGGTCGGCCTTGATTTATAAGTTTGAAAGTTGAACAATTAAGCCCCTAAACTCTTCAATTTAACTCTTTTTTCCACCAAACATCATAACCTACAAGAAAACAATCATCTTTGTAATATCAAGCATAAACAAACCATAAAACATAATAATTATACTAAAAAGCAATTAAAACATGATAAAAATGACACGGAAAGTAAGTGTGTTTCACTACACATCACTCATACTATTATTTTAAGAACTAACTATCATGTTAAGAATGTTCTTAGAAAGCCAGAATTGTCAGGTAGAATGGCCAAGTGGCTGTGAAGCTGAGTGCATATGACATTCAGTATAAGCCTAGAACTGCTATCAAATCGCAGACACTAGCAGACTTTGTGGCTGATTTCAGCAGTGACATGCAAAAGGAAGCTGACTTAGAGGTTCAACAACTAAAAAAACCAAGGATCCTTGGATCCTCTTCACACAAGGAGAATCCAACGTAAGAGGAACGGTATTGGGCATACTACTAAAATCGCCACAGGGGGACATAATACCCCAGTCCATTGCATTTGCATTTCAAGCCACCAACAATGAGGCAGAGTATGAAGCACTCATCGCAGGTTTACTTTTAGCCAAAAAAATGAGGACCAAGTATCTTCAAGTTTATATGGATTCTTTACTTATAACTAACCACTTTAACGGTTCTTGTGAAGGAGTTAGCAAAATCCTTCGAGTTGTTTAGTATCATACATGTACCAAGAGAAGAAAATGCTGGGGCAGATGCCTTAGCAAATTTAGCCTCATCCTTGAAAATTCCAGAAGATAAAAAGATCCCAATCATCCATATACTCTCGCCAGCAATATGAGAACAAGAAGTTGGGGAGATAACAACTGACAAGCAGATCGTACTTTGAGATCCGTTATCCTCAGCTAGCCAAGGATCCTTGATCCTCCCAATTAAGAGATACATTCAAACTGGAGAGATTCCATCTACGGAGAATCCCAAATCTTTCAAACTCAAGATATCACAATATATTTTGTTAGATGATATGCTATACAGAAAATCTCTTGCAGGTCCATACTTGAGGTGCATCGAGGATCCTTAAATCCAAGAGGTGCTCAAAGACTTTCACTAAGGTGATTGTGGTAATCACACTGGAGGAAGAGCCCTATTTTCTAGGATTCTTAGAACATGATACTTCTGGCTAACAATGAAGAGAGATGCCATGGAATACTTAAAGAAATGTGATGCTTGTCAAAGGCATGCAAACATCCTACATCAACCAGCAGAACCTATGTATCCTATATCCTCATCATGGCCTTTTATGAAGTGGGACATGGATATTGTGGGTAAACTGCCTAAGGCACCAGGAAGAAAAGTATTCATGCTTGCAATGACTGACTACTTTTCAAAGTGGATAGAGGCAGAAACTTTTGTTCAAGTTCACAAAAAAGAGGTGATATCCTTCATTAAAAGAAAATATTATTACTAGATTTGGCATTCCTTCATAAATTATTTATGACAATGGTTCCCAATTTATCGGGAAATGAACCACTAACTTTTGTGACAGTTGGGGCATCAAGATAATTACATCTACTCCAGTGTATCCTCAAGCTAATGTCCAAGCGAAATCAAGTAACAAGATAATCATCAACAATTTGAAGAAGAAACTAGGATCCAAGAAAGGCAAGTGGGCTGAAGAGCTACCTTATGTTCTTTAGGCCGACAAGACAACATCCAAGAATGCAACAGGCCAAACTTTGGGTCAGAAGCAATAATCCCTACATAGATGGTGGTTCCTACAGCCAGAACAAGCATACGTGATCCTGAAGCCAATGATGGAATCCTTCTCAAAGACTTGGATACTGTTGAAGAACTCAGAAACCTAGCCAAGATCACAATGGCGGCATATCAACAAAAGGTAGCTGGGGCATACAACAAAAGCATAAGGATCAGAATATTTCAAGAAGGAGATCTAGTCTTGAGGAAAGCCTTCCAAAATACAACCAACCCAGTCGATGGAAAGTTAGCTCCTAAGTGGGAAGATCCCTATTTGATTGAATCGGAGGCCGGTTTGGGGGCATATCATTTGCTCAATATGGAAGGAAACATGTTACCAAGAGCATGGAATGATATCCACCTCAAGAAATACTTTTTCTGATCATGATCAAGTATCCTCTGAGGATCATATATCCTTAAAGGATTAAGGATCCTAAAATCGGTAATATCTGTCTAATCACTTATTCATTTTTGATTTTTGCTTATTTAAGGATAACATATTCTTAACCCTTGTATTTTCCAAGTTTTAACTAATAATGCAGGATATTAATGAGGTATTCAATGATCTAGAGGTTGGCCACCTCTCCTTTACATTTAAGGTACTAAACTATTTCCCTTGGCCTAGCCACGATTGGATATGAACCCCGATGGTCATATCCTCCAAGGTTTAAATGTTTTCACCTTTCTTACGAATTAGAGTTTCCACACTCTCGCCTGTAGCCCACGCTATCCAACGTATAGTTCGGGGCAGCGGGACCAGTACACGTTTAGTGGCTGACAATTTCGTTGCTTTCGGCTATATGGAGGATCCTACGATTTATGGTAGACGTACCATACCACCGGTTTATAACGTTTTCACGTTATCTCAAGATGAAGGTTTCTAACATATTCATGTTAGCTAAGGTTTTGGCGTTTTCACGTCACTCACGTTTGGGCTAAATCCCGGTTTGGGTGAGTCCCCAGTTGACATCTGTATCCTTGGGCCAGTCCCCAATATTTGGGCTTGTGCCCAGTTTAACACCAGTTTGGGCTTGACCCCAGTTCACGGGATTGTCCCCAGTTCACGAGCTTTTCCCCAGTTGCACAGGCTTGTCCCCAGTTTATTTATGGGCTTGTCCCCAACTTAATGGGTCTAATCCCGATTATTCTTATAAGTTGCTTGCAATAGATATTCTATGTTTAATTACGAAGATCAAGACTTATGGATTCAAAATCCTTAGCTTATTTCTACAAGGATCACTGAATGTTCTATACTTATGGTAACTTAGGTCCACTTAGACCTAATGGTATGATTTCTATGAGTTTTTTTTACTAAAATGGGATGTGAGGAAAAACTATTTACCAAAATAGATGATTCTAAAAGTATTTACTAAAATGAGTTTTTTCTATCTATTTCTTATTTATTAAAACTATTACAATTCATTTTTCTTTTATGTATATTTAATCATCGTAGTATCATTTTTTTCAATCAACACATTACAGTTTTTTCTATTTTTTATATAAATATAAAGAATATTATTTTTTATTTATTTTTCAATAAAAGAATGTTAAATACAACTAAAAAAATCATCTAAATAATAAGATAATAAACATAAAAATCTTCAAAATACTCCAAGTTCATGTTTCCATGTTTGGAGTGAAGCTCCTCGTGAAATCCTCTCAATCTCTAATGGGTTGTAAATTTGATCTTACAGACACATAGAAACACAAAGCGATAAGGGTTCGATAGCTGCATATTTAACGGATAATAAATAAAAATCGATTGATCAATCATTCTTGTAAAACACAGGAGTATTCATCGGTTTTGATTTTCGGGCTTGTCGATTGGAGATTTTATTCAGATGTAACCGAAATTGTACCGAACCAAAATCATTAAGGTTAAACTGAACCAAATAACCGAATACATAGATTAGAAACTACATTGCTTCAGTCGTAGCCAAAGACCAAAAGTTCGATAAGTTTAATCCGAGTATGGTTGTTGGTGTGTTTTTAATCGGTAGGACCGGCTCGATTTTTTGTTTAAATTGTTTTCAAACCAAATTATGCAGGTTACATATCCCTGCTATTGACAAATTATTGGAATAGTAAAGATAATGAGTGAATGGTAGTCGTGGGATTGAAGAACAGATTGTTTTAAGTATTTTTTCTTTAAATTTTCAAGTTAAGAAAGAAGTAAATAGAAATCCCCATTTTGGTAAATATTATTAGAATAACCCATTTTGGTAAATATTTTATCCCCTCACCCTATTTTGGTAAAAAACTCTGATTTCTACTTGTAAATTTTTATTTGTTTGGCTAGGATCCTTATAAACTTTTCTGTTTAAGGATTTAAAGTCTTCTAATTATTTCTACAATGATATTCTATCCTAAAATTTTTATAACTATTTTTCATAAGGATATTCTATCCTAAATTTTTACTCAAGAATATTTCTTAAAACTTTTAATAAAGCTAAGATTATATCAAATAAACTTTCAAAATAATAAATAACAAACAGATAGTTAAAAGTTTTATATTATTAAACATAAGTCACTTGGACTTATCCAAAATCCTTAACCCGGATTTCACCATACAAAAGATGGACCATCCACCCGGGTTAAGTAAGTAGTACTAAATATTCATAAGTGCAGAAAAATAAAAAACAGGGGCACCAAAGGTTTCATCCCCACAAACAGAGGATCCATCCACCTTTTCTACCCCCGCAAATTGTCTTAAGGATCATGGATCCTTTACCCTAGTTACTACTGTCTATTACAAACCATAACCATTGTTCATAAAAAAATCATTAAACAAAATAAAGAAAACGGGCTCGGGCCTTGTCCTCTATATCCTTCATCGCCCGTTTACGCGACTGCTTCACCCTCCACGGTTGCTTCCTTTTCTCCTTTAGCCTCCTCTGCATCCTTCACTCCACTCACACCTGCTCCGCTCGCATCACCCATCTCACATTCCTCTTCGTCCTCACCCCCACCCAAGTCAGACAAGACTTGCTTCCATTACTTGATGTCCCATGAGGATTTGTCAAAAGATGGGTCATTAGCTTCAGTTACCAACTTGATCCTAGCTTGGAGAACGGATTTAGCTGCCCAGATCTTTGCCTCGTTGGTAGCCCGATTGATCTCATCCTGCATTTGAACCGCGAGTGTGGATGCATGATCCTCCGCCTGTTTTTTCTCCTTGGTCATTTTGGAGAGAGCCTTATCTTTAGCAGCGGCCATGGACCTCATCCCAGCAAGGGTCTCCTCATATTCTCCAACTATCCTCTCATGGTGGCCTCAAGCAGAGTTCACGGCCTGTCTAAGAAAGTAAGACTAGATCAGAAGAATCCTTAATCTATTACCAAAGGTTAAGAGAATAAAGGATCCTTACGGCGGTCAGCATCTCGAGCAACTGTTTCTCAGTGTCAAAGGGGTTTTCTGGTTCGGAGCTCTTCTTCCTCTTGGCTCCTGACTTGGCACAGGTTGTGACTAGACGAGGTTCAAATATCGGAGTGGACTTGGAGGTCTCCTTCTTTGCGAACATACAGTCGATATCTTCGAGTGAGAACTTGGATGCAGATTTATCTGACTTCTGAGCACCTGTAAACAAGGATCCACAGATAAGTTTCAATTATATTTTAATCATTATTGAATTTAGTTGTAAAGATACTTACTTGACATGTTTGATTCTGAATATGACTCCTGAAAAGCTTCAACAAACCTAGCTTGAAATGTTCTGATTGTAGGATCCAGTGCCAAGAATTTCTTGATTCTCTCTTCAACTCCAGGAAGATCAGACAGCAAAGCAAAGTTTTCAACTACACAAGCAATGAAAAGTATTAGTAAAAGAATCAAATATCCTACCTTGGTTACCTAAGGATCCTAGATCCTACCCTTTCGGATCCACTTTTTGGGAAGGTCGGGTCCACCGGGAATGGAATCCCTTTTTACAAAGAAAAATTTATTCTTCCAAAGTGTGTCATTCTGAGTAACCTTGGAGATGGGAATCACTTGACGAGGTTTCGATTTCAAAACAAAACGTTTGGAACCGTGGGAAACTAGGTTGTACAGGTACGCAAACTCCGCTAAGCCGAACTCGACGCCCTCTTCTTCGATTATCCTCTCTATGGTATGAAGGACTCTTTATAACATCGGCATGGTTTGGACGTAACTGATTCCCGTCAAGGTGAAGAATCTTTGGGTGAAATCAGGAAAGGGATACTTGAAGCCTATAAGGAACGGTTGGGCTGGAAAACAAACCCAGTTTTTCAATATGCAGTCGTTGCGGGCTAAGGAATCGAAGGGTCGGAAAACAGTATTGGCCGAAAAATGTGATCGGATTTCGTCAATTTCTTGATCCGATAACTTACAGATCTTGAAAGAAGGGGCTTGAAGGATGCCTTGTGAGTAGAGTTCGTTGGGCTCGGTATGCTCAGAAGACGAAGAGGATACAGAAATAGAAGACATGATCGAAAGAAAATGTAATTAAAGAGGATAAAGAAGGATACCTGAGTGACGGCCGGATGTGTGGTTATAAGAGGGATATGATCATCGAATATATAGGCGGCGTATAATTATGGTTTATTGATAATTACTCCCTAACACATGTCTAATAATCTTCTTTTTTGCAGGGATTTAAAATTCAAAATGACAGCTGTGTTACACAATCACATGCCATTTTGGGGGCAATTGTTAGAGCATGAATTTTATGCTGAGGATTCGTTATTCTTGACTGTCTTGTGGATAGATTATCATTAAGATATGCTTCAAGTTATGAAGGATCAAGGATCCTCGGTATTATTTATTTACTAATGATTGTATTTGAATGGTGATGTGTTAGCCAGGTATAATGACTTTATGACTCGGTCTACCATAAACTTCTCTACTGGAAGCTCCTAAGCACGTGGTCAATGAACGTTGGAAGAGTTGTGGACGAGTTGTGTGTTTTTAGGAAATGTTGTTAGTTGATATTTACTTTGTAAACATCGAGATAACGATCGAATAGACTCACTTGTATACACACACACTTAGAACAGAACTTATACTTCTCTCTGCACATTAGCATTCGTTGTAACATCGATCGTAATCTCCAAAACACTTGTAACCTTTTTGTGATTAATAAATTCATGATCGAAGAATTGTCATCACTCGGGGGTTTTTTTCTTTTGATCTGAACAAGATCATAGGGTTTTTCCTCGCAACAAATCGCTGTGTTCATCTCAGTTTCATTCATATATTCATTTTTTATAAATTTAGCACTAAACCTCACTTAACAGATTTGGATACATTATCCTTAGCTGATTTTTATCCAAAACACGTGTAATAGAGTTTTCTCAAAACCAAATGAATGCATTTGACTCGCTAATTGTTACCTAGTACAAGTGTTTTAAGTTATGAGAGTATGTTCAACAACACATGACTCTAACACCCACGTATGAACTCACACACAAACTTGACCCGATGAATCGTTGGTGATAATAAGTAATGTCAATAGTACCAAAAGTCCTAACATGTTCCACATATCATATTATGGCAAAGCAACCAAATATTCATCATACAACTTAACTTATGATAATTCAGCTCACGAGATAGATCCTGACATGTACAAATTGATTTTATTCACAAAGAAAAGGTTAAGGATAAATTCTACAAAAGTTACCACGGTAGGATTTATGAATTAGGTTTCTCAAAAAATTTTTATTATATTTTTCTAATGCATAGAAAACTCACAATAATTCAACCTTTACAGATAGGTACTTACAGTTCAACAGATTGCGCAAAAAAAACTAGTTTAACGGTTCTATCAACTCATTAAACCAAATTGTGTAAGACCAATTAAGTTATCTTTTAAACTCATAATAACAAGTTCCATAAGTGGAACCAACCCGTTTGGGTTTGTCATTAGGGAGTTATGGTGTCCGAAAAATGGACCAGAATATAACTCCCCGAATTAGCTTTGACATGTTTTTATAAAATCATAAAACGTATTTAACAATCATCGAAAAAATTACAAAATTTACCTTTCTGCTAGACTCGGAATACTCTATCCTAAAATCAAGAATCGATCAATAATCGTTGTTTAACATTGAGTTACAGACCAATCAATAAACGAGAACGAATCTGTCAGCCAACTGTTCTCAACAAAAATCAAACCCTAACATGTTTATGACATCTCTAGGGTTCTAATTAATCATGTTAAAAACCCCCGTTAGATTTGATAGTAAGATGGTTGATGAAGTTTGGAGCAAGAAGCTAAGTGATGAAGAAGAGTAATGAGCTTCAATTGATGTTTATGGATGAGGTTTGTAATTGGGAGGAGGTGAAGGTGATGGTCACATGAAGCATAAAGTGTGGCCATTAACTAATAATAGTCACATTTGTTGTTTTGCTGTCACTATTAGCTTTCAGCCACAAATCAAATATTATAAGTCACTATCAAATAATGCTTTATAGTCACATAAACACGTAAGCGTGACCATATATATTAGCTTTTAGCCACATATGAAATAATTAAAGTGTGAGCATTAAATGTTAATCGTCACGCGTTTTGTCATCGTTAGCTTTAAGTCACATGTAAAAGCATATAAGTGGCTAAAAAACAATGTTATATGGTCACATTGACCCGTAAGTGTGACAATATGTATTAGCATTCAGCCACATCATTGCAACCTATTGTGGCCGTAGATCACATTTGGCCACACTTTTCTAAGTGTGGCTAGTAACTGTCACATTTCTTTTGTTAAAGTGTGGCTAAAGGTTTCGACCAGCTGTGTACATGTATGTTTTTTAGTCACACGACCAAACATGTGTGGCTAAAGCTCCGAACATGTGTGACTAAGGTTCAGAACAAGTGTGTTTTTGTCACATGAACCAAACATGTGTGGCTAAAGGTTCTAGCAGGTGTGTTTTTTTGTCACACAAATAAACATTGTGTGGCTGAAACTATGATTGGTGACCTTTAGCCACACATTAATCTGAAGTGTGGCAAACCGATTTCAGCACATGTGTGGATAAAGCCCTTTTTTCACGTAGTGTGTTGAATCCTTGAGGGATTTTGTTACCAAGTTTGGAAGGGAGGCCTTAGAAATCCCAAATCTTGGCAAGGCTATGGCTGTTGAGGCATTCAAGATGGGGTTACAAAAGGGCTCCCCATTTTATGATAATCTTGTTATGACCCCATGCAGGATAATAGATGAAGTCAGGAACAGGGAACTCAGGTTCATAAGACTGGAGGATGATAAAAGGATCCACGAAAATTTGGGTACTCCAACAAAACAGGAGTCACCCGACAAGAAACAAGGATCCTCATTCAGGAACCACAATTCCAAGCCGTATTCAAATTTAACAACCAAGCTGTCCGTGTGGTCGAAGAAGAGGATGATGATGATGATGATGAGGATTATCCAAGATTTTTCGATTATTCCTTCTTTGTTGATACTCATGGCTTTATATGTGTCATGAAGGATTTTGAAGAAAAAGAAGGTGGCCTAAAAAAATGAGAAGTCAACATCATTCAAGGATAAGTCCAAATGGTGTGCATTCCAAGAGGATTTCGGCCATATGACCGATGACTTTATCGGTCTGAGGAGTGAAATTGGGTATCTTCTAAGAAAGGGCTACTTCAAGGAGCTTCTAGGAAGAAAGAAATCAAAGATCCAGGATCCTGAAGACGTTCCACAGAAAGCAGCTCCACCACCACCTGATGCACAGATCATCAACTTTATCTCCGGGGGTTCAGACAATTGTGGAACATCATTCTCCTCAGCAAAACGACATGCCAAGGAAACCAAATCGGACAATGGTGAAAGACCCATAAGGACTACCACCTTAACAAATCAAAGGATCATAACCTTTGACGAAGGGGATCACATGCATCTTCAGGATCCTCACCATGACGGTTTGATTATCACTTTGTTTATTGCTAACCATTATGTTCGCAGGATACTCGTAGATGACAAGAGTTCGGTGTACATCATCCAAGCCGACGTACTCAGGAAAATGAATATTCCTGAAACAGAAATCACACCAAGATCATCTTTCCTCGTTGGTTTTAGTGGCGAAACCCAAAACACATTGGGGGACATCAAGCTACCTATATTGAGGGAGTAAATTCTTTCCAAAAATTTTGTGTTATAGACAATGTTGCAATGTGATTCTTGGCAAGCCTTGGATACATGAGATGAAAGCAGTAGCTTCCACCTATCATCAATGTATCAAACTCTCAACCCCATGAGGAGTAGTGAAGATAGACAGTGACCAAGCGGAGGCTAGGAACTACAATACTTCCTCTATGAAGGTAGCTACGAAGCAAACCATCACATAGCAATCAATGCACAATTCAAGAGAGGCACTGGAGGCTCGGGAAAAATATTTGAAAGAAGTGTCCTTGGACCCCAAGGATCCAGATGTAAAGGTATATTTAGGATCCAATATCCTCAGCAATATTGAAGAGGATTTGGTATCCTTCATCAAACAAAGAAAATACACCTTTGCCTTCAAACACTCTGATATGACAGGTATATCTAAAAATGTTATTACACATAAATTAGGAATAGATACTTCTATAAGGCCTGTCCACCAGAAATGGAGGAAATTTGCGCCTGAAAGAAATATTATTATCCAGGAAGAAGTCGAAAAACTTCTCAAAGCAGGTATGATACGAGAGGTAAAGTATCCACGATGGTTAGCCAATGTAGTGGTAGTTTCTAAGAAAAATGAAAAGTGAAGGGTATGTGTCGATTTCACTGATTTAAACAAGGCATGTCCCAAGGATCCTTTCCCCTTACCACACATTGACTCTATGGTGGATTCCACGGCAGGACATGAAATTCTCACTTTTATGGATGATTCCTTAGGATTTCAACAAATTCATATGGAGCCATCTGACCAAGATGATACAACATTCATGACTTCTACCGGCATATATTGTTATATTGCTATGCTGTTCGAACTAAGAAATTCAGGGGCCACATACCAAATTGTTTGGTCACAAATGGTTTAAGGATCAAGTAACCAAATTTTAAGGTGAGGTTTAGTGCTATGATGATAATATTGATTGTAGTGATTGCAAACACAAACACGAGGATTTGTGACGAGGAAAAGCCAATGATCTTGGTCAGATCGCAGGCACAAAAACCTTGGGTGATGACAAATCGTCTATCACCACTTTATTAATGTAAAAACCGGGTTACAAGGGTGGAGTTTATGATCAATGATTACAAAGTAGATAACTGTGTGTATGAACTGCTTAGTGAATTCTTGAGAGAGTGTTTATGATTATCAGCCGTCAATAAGTGAATGTCTGTGTGTTAATGAGAGTGTTCGTGACCTAATTTGATCATAAACTCTTTATAACTAAAACAACAACTAACAACTATGCCCTACAAATCCGCCATCTTCCCACCATCTTTATCCATGACTTTTGTCCATGTGTTTGACAAGTCCAGTAGCGAGATATCAGGTGGAATAGGTCTTGTAGTTGTTGTACTTATTATTTATCAACCTACACACAAGAAACAATTGTTAATAATACCAATTATTGAGGATCCTTAATCCTGACACAGATCCGGAGCTCTTCAGAAGGATAATCGATCCAGACTTGTGTTCAAGAATAGCATATCCTCATTACATAATTATTTGTGGCCTGACAATTTCCCCCAATTTTGCGGTTGATGACAAGATCACAGCAGTAAAATTGTATTCAAATTTCAAAAGCTGCAAAAACAAGATGAAAAGACACAAATAGGGGTTAAAGATAAAATTATTAATTAACTTAGGGATCAAAGATAAAACCCGACTCCCTTTGTATTCTCATAATTCCGGAAGCTTCTCATCTTCAATCCTCTATATTTCATGTAATCCATTATCCCTTTCTTCCTTTTATATTCCGCATCATTCAATGTCTATCGATACTTGTTTCTCAAATTCGTCCAGCCATATGGGTGAAGACATAAAAAGTGAAGGTTTATTGCAAAACCCTTCATCGGAGATTTGCAGGTTCACTGGCCCTGAAATAGATCAAATATCATCCGTGTTTCCTTCCGGTACCGTTTTCAAACCTTATGACCCTTCTACCCCAAGCGACATATCCTCAAAAGTGTGGGTTTTTTTCCAGCCTGACCTTTCTTACACGACTAATCGTACCCGTTTCCAGATTTTACCCAACGGTTCTTCACCCTCACCGGCATTAGCTATATCCAAGCTATGCCCATGATCTGGCGAGCCCTGTTGAACCATGAGGAAATCATAGTTGACCACGACCTAGACTTTGGACTTTCCTAGCTCTCGTACATGTATTCTTTGTACACCCACGGTTCGAGCCGATTTCTGTTCAAATCCAAGCCTCATCAACCGATACCTCTCGACAAAGTGGCCCAAAATGGCTCTCTATGGAGAAACCAATATTTATTCTTTAGAAGGGACTCGATTCTGAATAGGAATACACTTCCGAGTAGATGGATTAGGCGGGGTAGCATCATTATAATTTTGACACTTTTTATAGGTTGAAACTTCGGTACTAACTCGCTTTTCTTTTCTGTAGTTGAGAACTTTGCAAAATTGGCTAAGATTCTAGTAACTAAGAAGAGAGTAGCTGGATTCCTTGCTTTGAGCCCTACAAGCCGGACTTTCAAAATCAGGATCCCTACATCTGAGTCAGAGACTGTACCGTCAAGCACCACACTTCATAGTAGTATGTCAAGTAAGGAAAATTGTAGAGATAAGTACATTGATTTTGTAAATAAAAATAAAAACTTATCTATTTTGTTGTTTTTGTAGACATGCCTAAGTCTGTCAACAAGCCTGCTGCTCAATTCTTCCTTGATGACAACGACCACTTGATTTCTCCAAGGACAGTCAAGAAGGAACCATCCAAGTCTGCTCAAGCTCCAAGCCCTCACACTGTGACCACCAGAGCTAAGGCTCAGTCGGGAAGAAGAGGAAGCTACCAGATCTCAAGCAGAAGTCAAGGAAGTCGAGAAGCATCTTCAAGAAGCGGTCACTCAGGTAAGGATCCTCAATCCTGCTTGTCAGTCTTGTTAGATAATTGTTTTTGATCCTAGTCTTTTGACTTTTAAGGTGTCCATGGTTTCCACTCTTATTATGGTTCAGTCATTAAGGACCTTGAAGATACTTTGACGGGAATGAGGACTCTTGCTGCTGCCAAGGATAAGTTGGTTGCTAAAGTCACAAAGGAGAAGAAACAGGCTGACTTCCAAGTCCACGCCATGGAAATGATGATGAAGGATGGGATCAAGGCGGCGACTTATGAAGCCAAGATGACTGCGAAAAAGCTTATCTTGCAGGCAAGGATCCATTTCATTTATGAGGCGAATGACCCTTCTTTTGACTGGTCTAATTGGGAAGTGGATGAATGGAAGAAGTCTCTGGCTAGGTTGGGTGTGGTGGAGGAAGGGGAAGATGCTGGTGAAGGGAACAAGGCTGCAGAGGAAGGTGAAACTGGAAACAGTGGAATGAAGCTGCTAAGGCGGACAATGAAGGATGATAAAGATAAGGCCTGAGCCCATTTTTTTATTTGTTTGTGTTTTCAAGGATATTATGGTTGTGTACTTAAGAAAATAGTAATCTAGGGTAAAGGGTATATGATCTTTAAGACAATTGTCAGGGGTAGCAAAGGTGGAGGGATCCTCTATTTGTGGGGATGAAGCCTTTGATGCCCCTGTTTTTATTTTCCTTCACTTGGTCGAACTGTTAGTAACAAGTTACTTTAACCCGGGTGGATGGTCTACGTTTAGATTGTGAAGTCCGGGTTAAAACTTTTGGTAACCTAAGTAAGTTTAATAAATATCTTTTAACTATCTGTTGACTGTCTATTGTTCCGAAAATATTTCTGTTGTAGTTGTAATCTTATATTATTTAATAGTTTCAAAACAAAGTTTGAAGGATACATTATTCTTATAAAAACAAATTAAGAATACTGGATCCTTATAAAGATATAAATTAAAATCGTATAAGTATAAATTTAGAAGTTGAAACCATACCATAAGATCTAATTAGATCTAAGTTACCATAAGTGTTGAACCTTCTGTAATTCTCATAAGAGAACTTAGGATACATGATGCAAGCAACATATGATATTAATTGAGATTAAACACAACAAACTGGGGATAGGCCCACAAATAAACTGGGGACAAGCCCGTGCAACTAGGGACAAGCCCAAACTGGGGACAAGCCAAAAAAATGGGGACAAGCCCAAAATGGGGACTGGCCCAAAGATGCGGATGTTAACTAGGGACTCGCCCAAACCGGGATTTAGCCCAAACGTGAGTGACGTGAAAACGCCAAAACCTTAGCTAACATGAAAATGTTAGAAACCTTTGTTTTGAAATAACATGAGAATGTTATAAACCGGTGGTATGGTACGTCTACCATAAATCGTAGGATCCTCCATATAACCGAAGAAAACGAAATTGTTAGCCACTAAGCGTGTACTGGTCCCGCTGTCCCAGACTATACGTTGGATAGTGTGCGCTCCAGGAGAGACTGTAGAAACTCTAATTTATAAGAAAGGTAAAAACCTTTAAACCTTACAACATATGACCATCGGGGGTCATACCTTAATCGTGGGCTGAGCCAAAGGAAACAATAATGTACCTTAAGCTTGAGGGAGTGGTGGCCAACCTCTTGGACCTTGAACCTCTTATTGAAACCTGCATAATTACTTAAAACTTGGAAAAAGTAAACGTTAAGAGTATATTATCTTTAGGTTAATAATAAGAATATGAAATGAACAAGTGATTAAACAGATATGGCCAATTTTAGGATCCTTAATCCTTTAAGGATACTTGATCCTTATTAGAAAAAGTATTTCTTAATATGGATAAAATTCCATGCTCTTGGTAGTATGTTGCCTTCCATAGTAAGCCAATGATATCCCCCCTTTCCTGCCTCTGATTTGATGGGCCTTCCCACTTAGGTGCTTGCTTTCCATCTGTTGGATTAGTTGTATTTTGGAAGGCTTTCCTTAAGTCTAGATCTCCTTCTTGGAATCTTCGAATCCTGATACTCTTATTGTATGCCCCAGCTACCCTTTGTTGATATGCCGCCATTCTGATCTTAGCTAGGTCTCTAAGCTCTTCAACAGTCTCTAGGTCTTCGAGAAGGATTTCATTATTGACTTCAGGATCAAGGATGCTTGTTCTAGCGGTAGGAACCACCATTTCTGTAGGGATTACAGCTTCTGATCCAAACACCAATTAGAAGGGTGTTTGACCTGTTGTATTTTTTGGTGTTGTTCTATCAGCCCAAAGAATATAATGAAGTTCCTCAGCCCACTTGCCTTCCTTGGATCCTAGTTTCTTCTTCAAGTTGTTGATGATAATCTTGTTACTTGATTATGCTTGGCCATTATCTTGAGGGTGAACTTGTGTAGAAGTGATCATCTTGATGCCCCAACAGTCACAAAAGTTAGTGGTTCTTTTCCCGATAAACTGGGAACCATTGTCACAAATAATTTCCGAAGGGATGCCAAGTCTAGTAATAATATTTCTTTTATGAAGGATATCACCTCTTTTTCGCGGACTTGAACAAAATCTTCTGCTTCTATCCACTTTGAAAAGTAATCGGTCATTGCAAGCATGAATACTTTCCCTCCTGGTGCCTTTGGTAGCTTACCAATAATATCCATGCCCCACTTCATGAAAGGCCATGATGAGGATATAGGATACATAGGTTCCGTTGGTTGGTGTAAGATGTTGTCGTGTCTTTGACAAGCATCACACTTCTTTGAATATTCCATAGCATCTCTCTTCATGGTTGGGCAGAAGTACCCCATTCTTAGAATCCTAGAGAATAGAGCTCTGCCTCCAGTGTGATTACCACAATCTCCTTTGTTAGGGCATGAATTTTATGCTGAGGATCCTTAATCCTTAACTATCTTACGGATAGATTATCCTTAAGATATGTAACAGGTTATAAAGGATCAATGATCCTCGGTGTTATTTGTTTACTAATGATTGTGTTTAGTATGGTGATGTGTTAGACAGGTATAACAACTCTAAGATCCAGTCTACTGTACGTTCCGCTACTAGACATTTATAACATATAGTCAAGATTGAAGACTAAGGTAAAGCGAAAAGTAACGGAATAATAAGACCGATTGCCGAGTACTAAAAGACAAGATAAGTTATCCTGAAGACGTGGTTGCATCAATTATCCTTATGGAGTATTCTCTAGCTGGAGTATGAATCCAGGATTCTTATTCAACATATCTATTAATGGACGATTTCGTGTGGAGATTTATGTTTAAGTAACCACAACGGCTCCTAGACCTAGTCTACCGCTTATTTCATCAATAAACGTCTGCTAGCACGTGGTCAAAGTTATCCAGATTTGCTCCACCTATCTGTGATGTTGAAATTCCGAAGCGGTTCCAAACCCCCAACATCAAGACTTACGACGGGATCACTGATCCTGAAGAACATATGGCACACTACAGAAAAAGAATTGAGATCAACCCCATTCCTGAGAGACTCAAAGAAGCTTGCTTATGCGAAGGATTCAGATCTACACTCACAGGATCTGCATTAAAATGGCTGCTAAGTCTTCCTCCCTTTTCAATTATTTTTTTTTCTCATTTAGTTAACTTATTCAACAGCCAATTTTCCTGTAGCAGGAAATTTGAAAAGTTAACTAGTGACTTATACCAAGTTATCTAATCGAGTGATGAATCCCTTAGGGATTTTGTTACGAGGTTTGGTAGGGAAGCTCTGGAAATCTCTAATCTTGAAATGGCTATGACTGTTGAGGCCTTCAAGATGGGACTTCAGAGGGGCTCCCCCTTTTATGATGACTTGTGATGACTCCTTTCAGGTCTCTAGATGAAGTAAGAAACAGGGCGCTCAGATTCATACGGTTAGAAGATGACAAAAGGATCCAGGATCGTTTGGGGAATCAAACAAAACAAGAATCCTCTGACAAGAAGCAAGGATTCTCGTTCAAGAACAACAACACAAAGCCGTATAACAAGTTCAACACCCAGAATGTACGAGCAGTCGAATAGGGGGATGATGATGAAGACTATCCCTGCATCTCCGACTATTGTTTCTCCGTGGATACTCATGGCATAATCTGTTACATGAAAGATCTGGGGTAAAAGCAAGGTGGCCCCGAAGGAATGAGAACACGACCATCTTCAAAGACAAGTCTAAGTGGTGTGCCTATCACGAAGATTTGGCCACATGACAGATGAGTGCATTGGCTTGAGGAGGGAAATTGGATAATTCCTGAGCAATGGTCACTTTAAAGAACTCTTGGGAAGGAAGAAATCCAAGATCCAGGATTCTGAAGATCTTCCACAAAAAGCAACACCACCACCACCAGACACTCACGTGATAAACTTCGTCTCCAGAGAATACGACATGATTCAAAATTCTTGTCCCACAGAATAATTCGAGTTGGATGATGAAAGAAGACCGCTTATCCCCACTACTCGAGTGACAGATCAAAGAATCTTCTTCGACTCGAGGATCCAGGATCCTCACCAGGATAAGCTGGAAGTCCGAATGGTGAATTTCATCTCTGGAGGTTCAGATATTTGTGGAACTTCTTTCTCTACGGCAAGAAGACTTGCCAAAGAAATCAAGATGGATAACGGAGACCGACCAATAGTATCCACCACTTTGACGACAGACAAAAGGATCTTCTTCGATGAGGAGGACAAACTAAACATCCAGGATCCTCACCATGACGGTTTGATTATTACTTTATTTATCGCTAACCATTATGTATGCAGGATCCTAGTTGACGGTGGGAGCTCGGTCAACGTTATCCAGCATGATGTCCTCAAGAAGATGTACATACCAGATTCAGAGATCATCCCTAGAACATCAGTGCTAGTCGGTTTCAGTGGAGAAACCAAATAGACATTGGGGGACATCAACCTCCCAATTTATATCGCAGGGTTAAATTCATACCAGAATTTTTGTGTTATTGATAACCTTTCTTGTTGCAACGTTATTTTAGGTAGGCCCTGGCTGCATGGAATGAAGGCAGTAGCCTCAACTTATCACCAATGCATCAAGTTACCTACTCCATGGGGAGTTGTGAAGATAGTTGGTGACCAAGCGGAGGCCAAGAACTATTATTCTGCATCAATGAAGCCAACAGTCAAGCAAACTATAGCATAGCAACCACAACAACATCCTAGGGACGTGCTGGAAGCTAGAGAGAAAGACCTTAAAGAGGTATCATTGAACCCCGAGGATCTAGAGATAAAGGTGTTCCTAGGATCCAGTATCCCCAGCAATATTGAGGAGGATTTAGTATCCTTCTTAGGGCGACGAAAATCTACCTTTGCCTTCAAGCACTCAGAAATGAGGTATTTCAAGAGAGGTAATTACTCATAAATTAGGCCTTGATTTATCTGTTAAACCCGTCCATCAGAAGCGAAGAAAATTCGCTCCTAAAAGGAACAAGATCATACAAGAAAAAGTTGAAAAACTTCTTAAGGCCGGTATGATCAGAGAGGTCCAATATCCTCGATGGCTAGCTAATGTGGTCGTTGTTTCAAAAAAGAATGGAAAGTGGAGGATGTGTGTCGATTTTACCGATTTAAACATGGGATGCCCCAAAGATTCTTTCCCATTACCACATATAGATTCCATGGTGGATGCAACGGCAGGACATGAAATGCTTACCTTTATGGATGCTTCCTCTGGATTTCAACAAATTCAGATGGAACCATCTGATCAAGAGAATACAACATTCATGACTCCTACCGGCATATACTGTTATACTGCTATTCCGTTCGAACTAAGAAATGCAGGGGCAACATACCAAAGACTAGTCAACATGATGTTCAAGGATCAGTTGGGCAAGACTGTGGAAGTATACATAGATGATATGGTGGTAAAATCGAAGAAAGCTGAGGATCACCTTAGAGACCTCGAGGAAGCATTCAATATACTCGACCAGTATAACATGAAATTGAATCCGTCAAAATGCCACTTTGGTGTTAAGGCTGGAAAATTTCTGGGATATATGGTGACTAAAAGAGGAAATGAAGCAAGGCCCGAGCAGATTGACGCCATCCTTAATTTGAAGTCTCCTGCAAACGCCAAGGATGTCCAAAGGCTCACAGGAAGAATAGCCGCGCTCAATAGGTTCATCTCAAGATCCTCCGAGAAGTGCAAAGACTTTTATGACATCCTTAGGAAGAATAAGAAGTTTGAGTGGACTGAGAAGCATGAGGCTGCGCTTACAGCCTTGAAGGATTACTTATCCTCAGCTCCAGCTCTAATGAAGCCCGTGGATGGAGAATCCTTATATCTATATCTTGCTGTCTTAGGAAATGCAGTAAGTGCCGTCTTGGTAAAAGATCATGAAGGTGAACAACATCCCGTTTACTATGTAAGTAAAAGTCTTCTAGATGCAGAAGCCAGGTATTCTCAGTTAGAAAAGTTAATTCTTGCACTCATTATGGCCTCTACTAAATTGAGACAATATTTGAAACTCATCCTATTATTTTGAGAACTAATTATCCTGTGAAGAATGTTCTTAGAAAACCAGAGTTATCAGGTAGAATGGCCAAGTGTGCTATTAAATTAAGTGCATATGATATCCAATACGAGCCAAGAACAACAATCAAATCTCAAGCACTGGCGGACTTTGTGGCTGATTTCACTAGTGACATACAAAAAGAAGCTGACTTGGAGGTCCAATAACTAGAGAAGACTAAGGATCCTTGGGTACTTTTCACTGACGGCGCTTCTAATGTAAGAGGAACAGGATTGGGGATCCTACTGAAATCGCCATAGGGGGACATATTACCCCAGTCTATAGCCTGTGAGTTTCAAGCAACAAACAATGAAGCAGAATATGAGGCTTTGATCGCAGGTTTGCAATTAGCTAAGTACATGAAGATCAGGTATCTTCAAGTATATATAGATTCATAATCAATTGCGAACCACTTTAATGGCTCATATGATGTTAAAGGAGAAAAACTAATCAAATACCTAGATGTTGTGAAGGAATTAGCAAAATCCTTCGAGTTATTTAGCATTGTACAGGTACCAAGAGAAGAAAATGTCTGGGCAGATGCTTTGGCAAATATAGCCTCATCTTTGAAAATTCCAGAAGATACGAAGATTCCAATCATTCATGTTCTCTCACCAGCAATAGAAAGAACAAGAAGTTGGGGAGATAACGAATGACAAAGAAATTGTACTCTGGGATCCATCATCCTCAATTAACCGGGAATCATGGATCCTTCCGATCAAGAAGTACATTCAAACAGGAGAGATTCCAATTACTGAGAATCCCAAATCCTTCAAACTCAAGGTATCACAATTCATTTTATTAGATGAAATGCTATACAGGAAATCTCTTGCAGGTCCATACTTGAGGTGCATCGAGGATCCTGAAATTCAATAGGTGCTCAAAGATTTTCATGAAGGTGACTGTGGTAATCACACCGGAGGTAGAGCCCTGTTTTCTAGGATTCTGAGAACAGGTTACTTCTGGCCAACAATGAAGAGAGATGCAATGGAATATTCAAAAAAATTTGATGCTTGTCAAAGACATGCAAACATCCTTCACCAGCCAGCAGAACCTATGTATCCTAAATCCTCTTCGTGGCCTTTCATGAAATGGGGTATGGATATTGTGGGCAAACTGCCTAAGGCACCAGGAGGAAGAGTATTCATGCTTGCAATGACGAACTATTTTTCAAAATGGATAGAAGCAGAAGCTTTTGTTCAAGTACGCGAAAAAGAGGTAAAGAAATATTATTACTCGATTTGGTATCCCCTCGGAAATTATTTGTGACAATGGTTCCCAGTTTATCGGGAAAAGAACCACTAACTTTTGTGACAGCTGGGGCATCACGATGATAACCTCTACTCCAGTGCATCCTCAAGCTAATGGTCAAGCGAAATCTAGCAACAAAATCATCATCAACAATCTAAAGAAGAAACTAGGATCCAAGAAGGAAAAGTGGTCCGAAGAGCTACCTTATGTTCTTTGGGCCGACAGGACAACACCCAATAATGCAATAGGTCAAACACCCTTCTCATTGGTGTTTGGCTCAGAGGCAGTAATTCCTATAGAAATGGTGGTTCCTACTGCAAGAACGAGCATCCGTGATCCTGGAGCCAACAAAGAAATCCTTCTTGAGGACTTGGATACTGTAGAAGAACTCAGAGACCTAGCTAAGATTAGAATGGCAGCTTATCAACAAAGGGTAGCTGGGGCATACAACAAGAATATAAGGATTCGAAGATTTCAAGAAGGAGATCTAGTCTTGAGGAAAGCCTTCCAAAATACTACCAATCCGGCTGATGGAAAGTTAGCACCCAAATGGGAAGGACCTTATCAGATCGAGTCGGAAGCAGGAAAGGGGGCATATCATTAGCTCACAATGGAAGGCAATAGATTACCAAGAGCATGGAATGCTATCCACCTCAAGAAGTGTTTTTTCTAATCAGGATCCAGTATCCAGAGAGGGTATATTATCCTTAAAGGATCAAGGATCCCCGAAATTGGTAATATCTATCCGATTACTTATCCTTTTCAATTTCTTATTATTAATTTAAGGATAATACATTCTTAACATTTTATCTTTTCCAAGTTTTGAGTAACAATGCAAGGATATTAACAAGATGTATAATAACCAAGAGGTTGGCCACCTCTCCTTTACATTCGAGGTACTATCCTATTTCTCTTGGCCTAGCCAACGTTTGGGTATGACCCCCGATGGTCATATCCTCTAAGGTTTAAAGGTTTTCGCCTTTCTTATAAAGAGAGTTTCTACACTCTCGCCTGGAGCGCACGTTATCCAACGTATAGTCTGGGGCAGCGGGACAAGTACACGCTTAATGGCTGACAATTTCGTTGTTTTCGGCTATATGGAGGATCTTACGAATTATGTTAGACGTACCATACAACCGGTTTATAACGTTTTCACGTTATCTCAAGACAAAGGTTTCTAACGTTTTCATGTTAGCTAAGCTTTTGTCGTTTTCACGTCACTCACGTTTGGGCTAAATCCCAGTTTGGCACCCCAGTTAACATCCGTATTTGGGCTTATCCCCTGTTTTGGGCTTGTCCCCAGTTCACGGGCTTGTCCCCAGTACACGGGCTTGTCCCCAGTTGCACGGGCTTGTCCCCAGTTTATTATTTGGGCTTGTCCCCAGATTAACGGGATTGATCCCAATTAACACTATAAATTGTATGCAACAGATTTTCTAAGTTTATCATGAAGACAAAGTTCTATGGATTCAATATCCTAAGGTTATTTCTTCAAGGATCATTGAAGGTTCAATACTTATGGTAATTTAGTTCTACCTAGACCCTATGGTATGATTTCTATTGATGAATTTATTTTGTCTTAGTTTCAATAATTTTAAATGTCTTAATTTAAATGGCTTATTTCTTTAAGGGTATCCTGTAAAAACTTTTGTCAAATTTTAAGGATACTTTATCCTAGAGTTTGTCCTTTAAGAATATTCTATCCTATATAATTTTCATATGGATCTTTTATCCTAAAATCTCTTACTCAAGATTATTTTTCAAAACTATCAATAATGCTAAAGTTATATCAAACAAACTTTTAAAATAAATAACAAGCAGATAGTTAAAAGTTTTATATTATTAAAACATATGTCACCAGGTTTTATCCAAAATTCTTAACCCAGACTTCACCATATAAAAGATGGACCCTCCATCCGGGTTAAGTGAGTACTACTAATTGTTCATGAGTGCTGGAAAATTAAAAACAAGGGCATCAAAGGCTTCATCCCCACAAACAGAGGATCCATCCACCTTTGTTACCCCCGAAAATTGTCTTATGGATCATGGATCCTTTACCATAGTTACTATTGTCTATTACAAACCAAATTTATTGTTCATAAAAACATCAACACAAAATAAAAAAGTGGGCTCAGGTCTTGTCTTCTGCATCCTTCATCGCCCACTTAAGTTGCATCTTCACCCTCAGCAGCACCTTCTCCCTTACCAGCTTCAGCCACCTCCTTGACGCCACTAGTCCCAGCCTCAGTATTTTCAGCAATCTCCTCATCGTCCTCACCACCAAGATCATCTAGGGCAGTCTTCCACTTTTCCACATCCCAGTTCGTCTTATCGAAAGCGGGATCACCGACCTCATTCGCCATCTTGATCCGTGCTTGGAATACTGACCTGGCAGCCCACACCTTGGCTTCATTCGTAGCCTGCTCAACTGCCTCTTGACGCTGGGTTTCTGCTAAGGATAGCTGATCCTCCAACTTTTTTTTCTCTTTACATAGCTGGATCATTGTCACACCCTCAAAATCCACTAATGTAGTTTTACCGTCAGAGGGTGTGAACTAACAGGATCGGAATCATTAGATATAATCAAACCATAAGTAAAGCTTTCAAAACCACGAAAACATTTAAGTATGAATAAGTGCGGAAGCGTAAAATCATAAACCAAGTGTTGCGTCACGCAGGACGACTTAAAACCCAATTAATAATAGTTTAAAAACAAGTTTGCAAAAATGATAGAGTTCAGTGTAATGCATGTTCCTATACCGCGCGCCCACCTCGGCTACCTGAGAATAACATACTAAAAGTGTCAACACGGGGTTGGTGAGTTCACAAGTTTATATAAATAAAGCGTTTGCGTTTGCGTTTTGCGTTTTGCGTTTGCGTTACCAAATAATGTTAAATCAATTATATATTGTTAGTGCACGGTTTTGCGTCTAGAGTCTTTATATTTATCGTTAATGTATATTTGATGATTTATGTAATATTTAATGTTTATTTTGAACTAGTTCGTTAAGTTTAAGTCTAGTTCGCTAGGGTTGTTAGCGAACTAAGGCTAGTTCGTTAAGGTTAAGTCTAGTTCGCTAGAGATGTTAGCGAACTAAGACATTATTATGTATTCCCTCCTGATTCATTAGGGGATATTAACGAATCAGGAGGCGGTTCGTTATGATAAATTATATAACGAAGGGGAAGCTGGTTCGCTAGGGGATGTTAGCGAACCAGGTCGCCTTCTATATTTAGTGAACAACTGTTCACTTGTAATTAAGTTTTTGAGAAAAAGTTTTGGAGAGTAATAACATTATTCAGAAAAGATACTCTCTCTCTCAAGCTTCATATTAACGTTATTGATAATATATACACATATACATAACATTAAATCAAGGGTAATTATGAGATAGATCTGTAATAGTGGTAATTGAATAATTAACAGATCTGTGATCTGTGTTATTGTTATCGAATGTTAGATCCGGGAACCAACAAGTGGTATCAGAGCTCTTGGTGCTCGTTACACTTGATTTGGTGTTTTAATTGTTATTATTATTAATTTTTTCAGTTTGTGTTTGATTTTGAATCAATTGGTGTTTGAATTGATTGAATTATGGACAAATTGGTTTGAATTCCTGTTGGTTAAGGTATTGTTGAGTTTTGGATTGGACGAATTGAGATTTGGATTGGATTTGTGTGTTTTGGTTTTGGTTTTGGTTTAAGTCCGAAAACAGGGGTTTGTTTTGATCAAATTGGTTTGGTTATTTGTGTTAATTTTTTACGTGGTAATGAGCATTGGATTCGGATTTGGTCTACGAGTATATTGGTAGTTTATTTGTGGGTTTTGGTTGAGAAACGAAGTAGTATTACAGATTTGGTAGTTCTGGGTTTCTGGGTTAATCTTCAACATTTCTGGAAAATTTGTTTAAAGTTTTGAAGATTTGAAGATGAATGTGATTCGTTATCTTCTTCATGGTGATTCGCTATATGTTTCACTGTGATTCGTTATCAACAGTGCTAATTCGTTATCTTATTCGTTAGCCAATTCGTGTGAGTTATTGATTCGTGTTATCTAGTTCGTTAACTAGATTAACCGATTCGTGTGACACGTTTTCTTCTTGGGATTTGTGTCATAACAACCTTTGTCACGTGGCATAAGGTGTCAGAGTTTGTTACAAACGGTTGTAACAACCTGATTCGTTATAGTATAATTCACTACAGTGTTGATTCGCTATCAACTGTAGCTGATTCGTTATCTTAATTCGCTAAGTTTATTTTGTCGATTCGTTATTAATTAATATCTGATTCGCTAAACTAATCTTGGTCAATTCGTTTGGTCAATTCGTTAATTTGACTTGGTCAATTCGTTTGGTCAATTCGTTAAGTTGACTTGTGATTCGTTAAACCTTCATCACATTCGTTATCTGTTTCGCTATTTGGGTGATTCGTTAATTCTATTTGTGATTTGTTAAGTTGACTCGTTAAGCTGACTTTTGATTCGCTAAAACACTCACCTCATTCGTTAAGACTTGATTCGCTACACTATTCACAGTTCGTTATACTTGTTCATTGATTCGTTAAACACAGTTTGTAGTTCGCTATAACTGTTCACATCTTTTAAACTTGTGAATTTATTTGTCAAATATGGCTGGTATGTATGCATTGGCGTCTCAGAACATGTTGATGCAACAGATGTTGCAACTTGATACCGAGATAGGTTCACATTCTAAATGTCCGAGATTGATGAAGTTCAGTGACTTTGCCAAGTGGGAACCTCGGTTTCGTGCACATTTGGGATCTGTTCATCTTGACTGCTCATACTGTCTTAATGAAGTTTATGTTGCACCAATGATTGGTGATGATACTATTGGGTATACTCCTAAAGCTGTTTCTCAATACTCACAAGAAAAGAAGAAAGCTTTAGAAATCGAGATAAAAGCATATTCTACTTTGACTATGGCATTACCAGAAAATATCTTTCATCAAGTTGGTAGTATCAAGAGATGTGCGTCTTTATTTCAACATATGCGTATGAGAAGCATGGGAAACACTGCTGAAAGTAAGAAAGTGATGCTCAAGTTTCAATTTCGAAACTTTAATTTATTGAAAGGAGAAACAGTTGAAGAGATGACTACAAGATTTAGTCATTTAATTGCTGAAATGGACAAGATGAAAATGGAAATTTCTGAAAGAGATAAAATTGACACTATTAAAAGTGTGCTTCCAAGTTCCTACTCAACATTTCTAATGGTTTTGAAAGAGAATGATTATTTTCTAAATGATGACTTGACGGCACTTGAATTCCTTCAAAAGATCGAAGCTAGAAAATGATCTTAAGTGTCAAAAATCCTCCAAAGAAAATCAAGATCCAGCTTTCTATGGTGGAAGTATGCCTCTTAGTTCAACAATCTCTCCAATCACTGCTTTTCTTACTCATGCGGCATGTGAAAAAGAATCAACAGTGTTTAATGATCCAAAAGTTTGTTTTTACTCTGCTGATAATTTGGGTGGTTCTGGAAGTTCAACTAATACAAATTCATTTGCTACACCACCTAGTGTTAATATGAAACAAGCTGAGCAAAACTTTGCTTTTCTGACAGCTTTTATGTCTTCATATGAAAACTTGGTGAGTAGTAAAATTGCCACAAGTGATTTAACAGATAAGGACTATGATCAGATAGATCCAGATGATCTAGAAATCATGGATTTGAAATGGAACATGGCGATGATTGTTCGTAAAGTTAAAAGATTCATGCAGAGAACTGGAAAAGATCTTCCAGCTTTAAACAAGAAGTTGGGTTTTGACAAATTAAAAGTAAAGTGTTATAATTGTCAAGAATTTGGGCATTTCGCGAAGGAATGTGATAAGCCAAGGAAAGAATACACTGGACCTCGTGGTCCAAGTTAAAATGCTTTTTCACCACGAGGAAGTGATGCTGAAAAGAAACCATCTTCTGTTACAACACAAGCAATGTTATCAGATGGTAATGATTGGTCACAACGGTTACTATGCAATGATGTTCAAGCAAATTTGGCTATGTTTGGGTTACATGAAGATTGTCAAGATGCTACTGGTAGTGAGATGTCTTCCGATAATGATACTGGATCTGATTCTGACGACTCTTGCGACAAGCCTTCTGAATCAATGTTTGCTTGCATGGCCAAAATCAATGAGGGTTCATCCAAGACCATTTCTGGTGAAAACTGGATCATGGATAGCGGATGTTCTCGTCATATGTCACACCCTCAAAATCCACTAACGGAGTTTTACCGTCAGAGGGTGTGAACTAACAGGATCGGAATCATTAGTTATAATCAAACCATAAAAACGTTTAAATTAAAATAAGTGCGGAAGCGTAAAAACCAAAAGACAAAAGTTACGTCACGCGGGACGACTTAAAAACCCAAGTAATAATAGTTAAAAACATGTTTGCATATCAGAATGTTCAAAAACCATGCATGATCCTATACCGCGCGCCCGCCTCGGCTACCTGAGAATAACATACTAAAAGTGTCAACACGAGGTTGGTGAGTTCACAAGTTTATATAAAATAAAGCGTTTAGCGTTTTGCGTTCAGCGTTTTGCGTTACCCGATAGTGTTAAATCAATTATATATCGATAGGTAGCTAGCCTATACAACAAGTATTACTAAGTGTTCGACACCGAAGCTGACTGTTTATCAAGTGCCTTGTCACCAGGTCATCCAGACCATGGTACGTGTTAGCCAAAATTACACCCGCTCGACCTCCAGTCGAGTTTAGCGTTGAGTGGGGTTTGTCAAACCCAGTAGTACTACTCAACAGTGACTCGCTATTCCAAAAATTAACCGGTTCAATGTGTAGGACTTCAAATGTTTCGTTTGCCACTTAGCCTTTACAAGTGATATATAATTTACTAACAAAATCTTAAATGCGTTTATCGGAGTATGTTATCTCCCCCAAGTGAAAAGCGTTTAAAACAGTTTAAAGGGGTAAGTGAAACTCACTGTTTGCGAAGAATTCCCAAATTAAATCACCAAAGGATGCGCGTCACAGAAAAACTCTCTCTAGCGTTCTAAAACAACAAAGAGATTTTTCTAAGTGTCGGAACTATTATTGAGTCTCTAGACTCGGCACATAATACCTATGCACACAATATGTTTCTTGTTTCGTTTGTGAATCGTATGTGACTTTAACAAGTACATTTGTGATACATTACATGTGTGAGCAATTATTTACGTGTCATGTTTTAATAATGTACATTAGCAATTACTCCCCGTAAGGGCATTTTGGTCACACATAACAATTAACTAGCAATTATTCCCCGCAAAGGAAATTTGGTCAAAACACGACAACTATTTAGCAAGTATTCCCCGCAGGGGCAATTTGGTCAAAACATAACAATTAACTAGCAATTATCATGTTTCATGCATTTTCACAAAATTCAGCAGCTAGTTTCACCGAGATAGAAATTCTACGTGAAAGATTGTACTATTCCACTGATCATAGCATCTCAATTAATTTACCAAAAATCATCACAAAAGAATGCATGTGTTAGGTTTTCAGAACATATTTTATTTTATTTGTATTCCACATAGATTTATCATAATGATCAAAACATTACAGCAAGCTCATAACAGTCAAATTCATGCGCAACAGAATGTTATTTGAAATTCCCGTTAAATGAAAAATCCAACAAATGCAAGACCACTTGGGTTAGGTTCCTAACTCAACAGGTCAACTTCCAGAAGAAGAACCAACCCAATTGGTCTCGTAATTCATGAGATATAATATTTACAAAATAACCTAACAGCAGGTCTAACAACTCAGCTTTGCACAACTTTTTTGTAAAATCATAAAGGTTAACTTTTACACGTCCAAAAATTGCAAATTTATATTCTTTAGAAACTAGACTCAACCTAGTTTACTGTAGTATCAATAATCTCAACTAATTTTCAGATTTACACCCCGATATAGTCAGTTTAACATCAACAACACAATCTGTCCAGAAACTGTTTGCAACAAAACTCAACATATTAACCATCTATAGACCACAATTCAATCATATAACATTCTAGACCCCATAACCACTATCCATGCATATCAATTACACCATTCATACATGGTTAGGGTTTTATTTGATCTCAAAATCAAAGACACAACAATTAACATGTAACAATATCATTTCTAGTCATCAAATCATCATCAATACATCATCAAATCAAAATAAAACCTATGAACACATATACATATGAAAAATCGGACCTAGGGTTTATAATTAACCCATTCAAAATCAAGATTAAGCATAGAGGATGCATAGGATAGATGTTAATACCTTCCTAGCACCTTAATCTCCAATAAACTTGAACGATTCTTGTATGTATGTGTGTGTGTGATTGACGGCAGCCAAGAACAAGAGAGAAGGGGGGCTGGCCGATCGGTTTTGAGAGAGAAAGAGAGGCTAGGGTTTTAGCTTAATATTATTTAATAACAATCATGTTACATCTAGGTCCCTCCACTTTCAAATGTTACTTTTCTAGCTTAATTAACTTGTTCTAGCACATTTAGTTAACGTTTATAACAATGTTATCACATAACACATAAGTCTAACACATAATTATCACATAATTATTGTTTTGGCGTTTTTCGTTTATTCACCAATCGTTTGCGTCAACTACACATGTAGTAAGTGTCAAGCGTCATTTAAATCCTAGTTTAAATGTAATGAGGTGTGCGTTATAGATCCAATGATCTTTAAGTTTGAATTAACGGAGTTAACCTGAAATTGACGATTGTCACATCATATCACTGGGAATCTCAACCTATTAACCAACGTAAGAAATATTCAAGGGGGTTATGTAGCGTTTGCTGGGAATTATGGGGGCATGATCACACAAGAAGGTGAAGTTTTAAATGGTCACATTACGTTTGAGAAAGTGAATTATTGTGACAAGGTTGATCATAATTTATTGAGTGTATCGCAGATTTGTGATAAAAAGTACACTACGATATTTACTGACAAAGAGTGTCTTATCTTGAAACCGGGTTATGTTATTCCCGAGGACATGGTTGTCATGCGATCACCGCGATCAAATGATATTTATGTTTTAAATATGAATTCTAAGATATCAACATCGATTGAAACATGTTTTGTCTCTAAAGCAACTGAGAAAGACTCGATTCTATGGCATCGTAGAATGGGTCACATACATGTCAGAAAGATGAATTATTTAATGGCAAATGACTTAGTTGAGGGTGTCTCGTTAAAGAATTTTAAGTTATCTGATCACTGCGTTGCATGCAAAAAGGGCAAGCAGAAGAAGACACATCCCTCTAAGTTGTTGAAGAGAGGCTAGGGTTTTAGCTTAATATTATTTAATAACAATCATGTTACATCTAGGTCCCTCCACTTTCAAATGTTACTTTTCTAGCTTAATTAACTAGTTCTAGCACATTTTGTTAACGTTTATAACAATGTTATCACATAACACATAAGTCTAACACATAATTATCACATAATTATTGTTTTGGCGTTTTTCGTTTATTAACCAATCGTTTGCGTCAACTCGTTTGCGTTTCGGTGCAAATCCCGAAAGACTACACATGTAGTAAGTGTCAAGCGTCATTTAAATCCTAGTTTAAATGTAATGAGGTGTGCGTTATAGATCCAATGATCTTTAAGTTTGAATTAACGGAGTTGAGTTAACGGAGTTAACCTGAAATTGACGATTGTCACATCATTCCCATGTTAAAGAATTTTCGTCCTGAAAATTTGAGTCAAGTCGTGATGACTGTCTGAAAAAGTAAGAAAAATTTTCAGTTTGTCATATCATCCCCTAGTAGAAAGAAATTTCGTCCGGAAATTTAATTCATACCTCCGGTGATTTCTAACGGTTTGTTGGGTTTCGCGGTTTTCTGTGTTTGGTCAGCCCTTCAAAAAGGTGAGGATACTTTTTCATCATTTGATCCTCGCGTTCCCACGTGAACTCCGGTCCACGTCTTGAGTTCCAACGAACCTTAACGATTGGAATTTTGCTGTGCTTGAGTGTTTTGGTTTCCCAATCCAAAACTTCAACTGGTTCTTCAATGAAGCGTAGCTGTTCATCAACTTGCAGTTCGTCCAAAGGGACTACTTGGGTTTCATCAGATAGGCATTTCTTCAAATTGGATACGTTAAAAACATTGTGTACACTGCTGAGTTCCGCTGGTAAGTCCAGTCATTACGCCACCGGACCAATGCGCTCAGTTATCCGGTAAGGACCAACATATCGTGGGTTGAGTTTTTTTCGCTTCCCGAAGCGAACCACACCTTTCCAAGGTGAGACTTTGAGTAATACTTTGTCGTTCACTTGAAATTCGAGAGGTTTTCGGCGCTTGTCGGCGTAACTCTTTTGACGATCTCTTGCTGCTGCAATGCGGTTTCGGATTTGAACAATCTTTTCAGAGGTTTCGAGTACCAATTCTGGACCAGTGATTTGGATGTCACCCACCTCTGCCCAGCAGAGAGGTGATCGACACTTCCGTCCGTACAGCGCTTCAAACGGCGCTGCTTTAATACTTACGTGGTAGCTGTTATTATACGAAAATTCTACCAAAGGTAAGTGAGGTTCCCAACTTTTTCCGAAATCCAATACACATGCACGCAACATGTCCTCTAAGGTCTGAATAGTTCGTTCGCTTTGCCCATCCGTCTGAGGATGGTATGCTGTGCTCATATCAAGACGGGTGCCTAGTGCGCTTTGCAGTGACTTCCAAAAGTGCGAAGTGAAACGGGAATCTCGATCAGAAATGATTGAGACAGGCACTCCGTGTCTAGACACCACTTCTTTCATGTAGACGCGAGTCAATCTTTCCATTTTGTCCGATTCCTTAATAGCTAAAAAGTGTGCCGACTTAGTCAACCGGTCAACGATCACCCAGATGGTATCGCATCCCGTCGGTGTTTTAGGTAATCCCGTGATGAAGTCCATTGAAATGTGTTCCCATTTCCACATTGGGAGTTCCGGTTGCTGTAGCAGGCCAGATGGTTTCTGGTATTCTACTTTGAATCTGGCACAAGTCAAGTATTTGCTCACGTAGGTGGCAATGTCGGGTTTCATGTTCGGCCACCAGTAAAGTGCCTTTAAGTCATGGTACATTTTATCTGAGCCGGGGTGGATAGAATATCGGGATTGGTGGGCTTCGTCCATCACTAGAGTTCTCAACTCTCCGTATCGTGGAACCCAAATCCGGTTCTCAAAATATCGGACCCCGTCCGAATTGGTTTCAAGTTGTTTGTTCATGCCCCGCATGAGTTTCGATGGAAGATTATCATCTTTCAAAGTTTCGAGTTAGGCATCGCGAATCTGATCGGGTAAGTTGGTACGAATCGTGAGTTGCAATGCTCGCACTCGTCTGGGTTTATCTGTTTCTATTCTACTGAGAGCGTCGGCCACTACATTGGCCTTGCCAGGGTGGTACTTGATGGCACAATCATAATCCTTAAGCAGCTCGACCCAACGACGCTGTCGCATGTTCAGCTCCTTCTGATCGTAGATATACTGGAGACTCTTGTGGTCGTTGTAAATGGTAAACTTGGTACCGTACAAGGAATGCCTCCATATCTTAAGGGCAAACATCACAACTCCAAGTTCCAAGTCATGGGTCGTGTAGTTCTTCTCGTGAATCCGTAGTTTTCGAGAGGCATAGGCTATAACCTTATCGAGTTGCATCAGCACACAACCGAGACCTTGTATCGATGCGTCACAATGTACCTCGAAATTCTCTGTTCCCTTGGGTAGGGCTAGAATAGGGGCGCTACAGAGTTTGGTTTTCAACAGTTGAAAAGCGGATTCTTGCGCGTCACCCCAATTGTACTTAGTGCCTTTGTGAGTCAAAGCGGTGAGGGGTTGAGCAATCTTTGAAAATCCCTCGATGAAACGCCGGTAGTAGCCGGCCAGTCCTAGGAATTGCCGCACCTCAGTCGGAGTCTTAGGTGCTTCCCAGTTTTTGATGGCCTCTACCTTACCGGGATCGACATGGATACCATTCTCGTTGATCACATGTCCTAAAAAGTGAACCTCGTGAAGCCAAAATTCGCATTTCGAGAGTTTAGCGTACAACTGCTCCTTCTTCAACAATTCCAGAATTAATCTCAAGTGTTCTTCGTGGTCAGCCTTGTCCTTGGAGTAAACGAGAATATCATCAATAAACACAATCACAAACTTGTCGAGGTACGCCTTGCATACTCGATTCATGAGATCCATAAATACGGCTGGTACGTTGGTTAAGCCAAAAGGCATAACCGAAAACTCGAAGTGTCCGTACCGTGTTCTGAAAACCGTCTTTGAAATATCTTCTTCGCGTACTCTTAGTTGATGGTAACCAGACCGCAGGTCGATCTTCGAGTAGTAACTCGATCCTTGGAGCTGGTCAAACAGATCATCAATTTGGGGTAAAGGATAACGGTTCTTGACCGTCAACTTGTTCAACTCTCGGTAGTCGATGCACATGCGGAAAATCCCGTCCTTCTTTCTGACAAACAAGACAGGGGCTCCCCATGGCGATGAGCTAGGTCGGATAAAACCTTTATCCAATAAATCTTGTAACTGAGTGGACAGTTCCTGAAGTTCCGCCGGTGCGAGCCGATACAGGGCTCGTGCTATGGGTGCTTGTAACGATTCCGACGAAACCCGGTATACCCTAACCGGTAGATAATAGTTACGTCATATTTAATGTCGGATACATGAATTACCATAGTAATTATACGAGAATACAGGGTTCACTATATGGATTGTACGTGAATATATAATTCATCGTATTGAATATGCGATCAATCGTTCGATAGTTATTGAAACCCGAACGAATCTAGGGTTCAATTATAGACGAGATATATGATATGTAGTGATTTTACGAAGCATTAATGCTTCGGGATAAGTAAAGTACGGCACAGAAAAAGAATTTCGATTTAATGTAAGTCGGTACGTTAAACGAAACCTTTAATACCAAACCGAGCAAGAGACGATCGATCAAGCCGAAAAAGATGCGCGATAATTAATAATATGATATTTTAAGTTAATAAATTTCATGGTTTAAGTTTTTAAAGCTTTTAAATCGGTTTTATATAAATTTCATTTTTAAGCCGAAAAACGACCGTTTTAGCCTCGTTTTAAGCCGAATTAAACATTTAACCGAAAAACAAACTGAACCAGATTATCCAAAACATTATCCAGATCTCCGATATCCGAATGTGTGGATAGGAATGAAGAGGTGGGTCCCACCCCACCCCTCCTTAGTTGCGACCGGACCAAGGGGTTACCCCCATTCATTTCATTTCTTTTTTTTTTATCCAACAATTCAACGATCTTCACTCTCTCTAAAAGATCATCAAAAACCCGGAAATTCTAACAAGGAAACCGAGGTAAAAACCGAGTTATATACGTTTCCATCTTCGTTTCTTGAGTTTATTTGCAAGAAAATGAGGTTTCAAAGATGAAAACCGATTCTTTCATGATCAAGTGATGTATACGGGTTATACAAGGGATCTTGGTCCAAGAAAGGAGTTAAACGGACCAAAAAAACGAATTTTTACGGTTTAAATATTTGTTTTTGAATCATAACCGAAACTATAGTGTAAGAGGCTTGATCGTGAGTGTAACTTGCTTGGTATTGTGGTATGTTGGTTGTAGGTTCTGTATTTAGTGGTAGATAAGGCGGAAAGACGAGTTTGTAGCTTGTAGTGGTGGAAAACGAAAGGTATATTCGGTTTATGTTCGGTTTTGGAGATTTGGACAGATTGTTGATGCTTTAGAGTTAGGTCATGAAATTTTACAGAGGTTTTAAACACATGAAAATATGAGTTCTGTGAAGTGTTGGTAATTTTTGAATAAAGGATGAATATTTGGTGAATTTAATGCTCGGTTTTGGCCAAAAATGGTGAAAAATAGTTAAATATCATGAAAAATTCTGGAAAATTGCAGATAAGCTTTTTATATCATGTATAAGTCACACTAAAAATTTGAGGTCCGTTGGAGAAGTCTAAGTAGGCTTTTCGGTTAAACGAGTTCTAGGGATTTCTAGCTCGGTTTTAGTGAAAATGGCATGTAAAAGAAGATTTTGGTTCTGGAAAAATTACAGGGGACTATGTGGATGGCAGGGGACATCCAGGAAAAATTTGGGATTTTTCTAAGATCGTTTGGTATTTACGACATATTTAGTGTTTAAATGGTGTTTAAAAATAGATAAATAAATTTTAAATATAAAAATTAATTTTGGAAATATTTCTATAAATTTCCCCACTGTCAAAATGTTATTTGTTCAAAATCTCAAGATCCGAGGATGAACGGATATTTATTTGGAATAAAAGTGAACTTTTATAATATAAAACGCGTAAACCGGTAAAGTTCGCATAAGCGAGCTGACTGGTGTATAAAAACCCTAAAAATGAACTATTTTCATATAATTGAGTTAAACAAGTAAAAATAAATCATCCGAAAATAATTCGGATGATTTGAGTAATTTTTGTCCCATTTAACAGTTTCCGGTGCGCTAAATACGGAAACGGGTCCCGCGGCCAATCGGGGCGTCTAAACCGAGCTCTAATTTCACAACTTAAACTAAATTATCAGTCAACCACTATTTTCGGGTCGTGTGTGACCAAACTCATTTTTTTTTTAAACATAAAAACGGGTAACCGTGCTAGGCACGCAAAACGGGGAAAACAAGCTATTAGAAAATTTGACTGTTGAACTCTAAACGACATCACAATCTTAGTCCGGAGAAGTGTTTCTGGGTTAACCTTGCCCCCGGAATGGGTACAGTACTGGGTGGACAGTGTCCCCAGATGTACCGGTTGATACGGTTAAAGATTTTATAAACAATAATTGTATAATAACGATCGTAGGGATCATATTACAGATTGGACGTGTTAATTGATAATGATTGTTGTTACCTGCTTGCATGTGCTAAGGTGAGTTTCACGAGCCCCTTTTTCTGAATTGTTTTTAAATAGTTTCTCGGGGCGGAAGCATGTTATTACTGAAATGTTTAAGTACATACCGAACGCATGGATTTGCGTGGATTTATATATATTTTATTGTACGGGAATCGTACGGAAATGTACTAAGATGGTAATTGTCTGAGTTGCTAACATTCTAAGGCCCCGGAACACGAGTGATTAACTGAAAGCCGGTAGAGTGTGGATAGTACTATTGGTCCGACAAACCCAACTGGTCCGGCATGGATTTGCTGATGTCTATATTGGGTGTTATATTTATTTTGCTATGTAATGTTAGGCATAGCGGTTTGGGGCAGGTTCGTGGGCGGAGTATGCCACGGGATTGTGTGTGAAAGTCAAAGGTTTCACTTGTGGGCTCAGCATAATTACATCGATAATAATATTATTTTATGATAATGATTTATCATGGTTTACTCGAATTGTGAAACTCACCAACTATTCGTAGTTGACCCGTTTTCCCACATGCTTTTCAGGTATAATTAAGATGAAGTGATTGCTTACGTGCTAAGTGCTTGATGTGTGTAAGATTTGCGTGCAGGATGTTAGGATACATTATAACAAATAGAATTGTGTATCGTATTATATGATGTGTGTATCACCTAGACGGTAATGAAATACAAGATAATGTAATTTGAAGTATATTAATGTATTCAGTTTTATTTATAAACAATGTGGTTGATATCAGAGGTGTCTGTTGCATCCCGTTTACGTTTCATCTGCGGTTGCGGGGTGTTACAGTGCTGCACCGGGGGTCAACTCGATTTGGAATTCGACTTGTCGTATAGGAGGGAGTCCAGGCAAATCCTCCGGGAAAACTTCCGGAAAATCTCGCACAATCGGTATCTCTTCAATTCGCTTCTCCTCCGCGGGTTTCTCAACAATCTGCGCCAAAATTGCCGGATGACCCTTTCGTAGATACTTCTGCGCCTTCATGAGGGTGATAACGCTTGTGGTCATGCCGCTTCTCTCGCCCCGGATCGAAATGATCTCGCCGGAAGGGGTAGAAATGTGGACTATCTTGTCATGACATATAATCTCCGCTCGGTTCTCGGATAACCAGTCTATGCCGACAACGACATCGAAACTACCAAGCGTAAAAGGTATGAGGTCGATATAAAAAATATGACTTGACAGTTTTAACTTACATCCCGCAAGTACATGAGTCGTTACTATAGTCTTACCGTCAGCTAATTCAACAGGAAACTTAGCATCTAACGGGGTTGGAGTTAGGTCTAAGAGTTGACTAATGGCTTTTGATACAGAACTCCTATTAGCTCCAGTGTCAAATAATACAGAAGCAAAACAGTCGTTCACAGGAAACTTACCAGTCACCACGTACGGATCATTGCAGGCTTGACCCGACCCAATAACGAAAGCTCTTCCTTTACCATTGCTTCCACCACCACTGCCACTTCCATTACTTCCATTGTTCTCGTTCTGTTTCAGTTTGGGGCAATCTTTCCTGAAATGACCCTCCTGACCACATTCGAAACATCCCTTAGTCGTCATAGGTGGTTTAGGAGCACCCTTTTCCGCAAGGTCTCCTCTACATTCCTTTGCCTGGTGACCCATCTTTCCGCATCTCAGACACTTGACACGGTCACACGGGCCAGCATGATGATAGTTGCACCTGTTGCACTTCGGATATTTCCCAGCATATCCGCTCGAACCCTGCCCGCCACCGTTGTTATTGTTGTTGTGACCCTGTTTGTTGAAGCCCCGAGTGAGTTCGGGCTTACGGTAGTGTTGTTGCTGTGGGGGGTTCGAAGATGAGGATCTGGTGTTGTCAAACTTTCTCTTTCCATTGCTCGGGTTGTTTTTGTTGTTGTCAGTAATCGGGTTGTCACGGGCTTTAGTGGTTGAACCCCTAGGTGGTAGCGCACCTTGGGTCACTGCTTGATCCGTTAGTTTGTGAGCTAACCGGATCGCTTGTTGAATCGTGGCTGGTCTGGAAAATGTCACCATGCCCTGAATTTGCGGTGCTAACCCATCAATATACATTTCAATCCTCTTACTCGGCGGGTCTACCATCCGTGGACACATCACAGCTAACTCGTGAGAACGGGTAGTGTGGGCTTCGATTTCTGAACCCACCATCTTCAATGACCAAAACTCTGATTCCAACTTTGCAATCTCCTCCCTAGGACAGTACTCTTCTCGCATCATGTTCTTGAACTCCTCCCAGTTCATAGCGTTAGCCAGTTCCAATCCAAGGATCTGCACGTTTGAATTCCACCAAGTGAGGGCAGAATCTTCAAATGTTCCAGCAGCAAATTTGACCCTACTGGCAGGTGGACAATTACACATCTCAAACGCTGATTCGGCCTTCTCAGCCCAACGCAGGAAGCCTATAGCTCCCTCAGTGCCCTTAAACGTACTGGGCTTGCAGTCAAGGTAGTTCTTGAAGGTGCACGTTCCAATTGGACCTCCAGCTTGGTTCTGGACATGTGCGGCTAGAGCGGCCGCCGCGTGGTCGTTTAGCAGAGTTTGGAGTTCTGCTGCAGTCAAGTTGATGTTACCACGTCCGTCTCCAGCGTTTCTTCATGCCATCTAGGTGTTATCATTCTCAGATGTCATCGTCTGAGGACACCTCTGAGTGTGCCTCCTCCTCAGCCGGTTCTTCCTCCGGTTCCTCTTCGGGTTCCTCCTCGGGATCTTCCTCAGGTTCCTCCTCAGGATCTTCCTCGGGTTCTGCTTCAGGCTCTTCCTCAGGTTCGGCTGTGTTCTGAGCAATTTGCATTTGTAAGACATCGCAACGCTCTAAAGCTATCTCGGTTCGAGTCCTTGCTACTTGGAGTTGTTCTTGCAATTCTATCATCTCGGCTTGCATCTTTCTCATAATCTTCATCTGTTGATCACTAGCCTCTTGCATTTCCTTCATGGCCGCTGTCATGCGGGAAATTTCCTCCTTAGTCTCGGTTCCATCTTTTAACAGTCCGGATACGTTAGCTCTCGTATAGCGCATGTAACCTACGTCACGCTCCAAACAAGAAACGACAGCTGTGAGCACTCGCTCCACAGGTTTGGTTATAGGTGGTAGGGTGTTGGGGTAAGCAGGATGGTTCGGGTGGGGTAGCGGGGGAACTTGTTCACGATAGACCATACGCCTAATCATATTAGGGTACCAATCCCAGCTAACTTCGTGTTCGTACATGCCTCCGGATAAGCGATACCTCTTCGGTGCAGGAGCTTCGAGCTCCAGGACTACTCGGGGGGGGGGGGGGGGGGGCGATGAGTTAGGAAGATGCGGTTCCTTTCCAGGGGCGTGAGACATCGGGTCGGATGATGATGATGATGGCGTCGACATCCTTACATGTAAGCCGTGTATGCGCGCGCGTATGAGTGAAAGAGGTAAAGAGCTAAGATAACAAAGACTACACAAACTTATGCAGTGCGTATCATTATAACTAATGGGTCGTCGCGGTTATAGTCTAGTATGCATGCAATTTCTAGTTCGCTATAACCAATGGCTCTGATACCAATCTGTCACACTCTCAAAATCCACTAACGGAGTTTTACCGTCAGAGGGTGTGAACTAACAGGATCGGAATCATTAGTTATAATCAAACCATAAAAACGTTTAAATGACAATAAGTGCGGAAGCGTAAAAACCAAAAGACAAAAGTTACATCACGCAGGACGACTTAAAAACCCAAGTAATAATAGTTAAAAACATGTTTGCATATCAGAATGTTCAAAAACCATGCATGATCCTATACCGCGCGCCCGCCTCGGCTACCTGAGAATAACATACTAAAAGTGTCAACACGAGGTTGGTGAGTTCACAAGTTTATATAAAATAAAGCGTTTAGCGTTTTGCGTTCAGCGTTTTGCGTTACCAGATAGTGTTAAATCAATTATATATCGATAGGTAGCTAGCCTATACAACAAGTATTACTTAGTGTTTGACACCGAAGCTGACTGTTTATCAAGTGCCTTGTCACCAGGTCATCCAGACCATGGTACGTGTTAGCCAAAATTACACCCGCTCGACCTCCAGTCGAGTTTAGCGTTGGGTGGGGTTTGTCAAACCCAGTAGTACTACTCAACAGTGACTCGCTATTCCAATATTAACCGGTTCGATGTGTAGGACTTCAAATGTTTCGTTTGCCACTTAGCCTTTACAAGTGATATATAATTTACTAACAAAATCTTAAATGCGTTTATCGGAGTATGTTATCTCCCCCAAGTGAAAAGCGTTTAAAACAGTTTAAAGGGGTAAGTGAAACTCACTGTTTGCGAAGAATTCCCAAATTAAATCACCAAAGGATGCGCGTCACAGAAAAACTCTCTCTAGCGTTCTAAAACAACAAAGAGATTTTTCTAAGTGTCGGAACTATTATCGAGTCTCTAGACTCGGCACATAATACCTATGCACACAATATGTTTCGTGTTTCGTTTGTGAATCGTGTGTGGCTTTAACAAGTACATTTGTGATACATTACATGTGTGAGCAATTATTTACGTGTCATGTATTAATAATGTACATCACTAGCAATTACTCCCCGTAAGGGCAATTTGGTCACACATAACAATTAACTAGCAATTATTCCCCGCAAGGGCAATTTGGTCAAAACACGACAACTATTTAGCAAGTATTCCCCGCAGGGGCAATTTGGTCAAAACATAACAATTAACTAGCAATTATCATGTTTCATGCATTTTCACAAAATTCAGCAGCTAGTTTCACCGAGACAGAAATTCTACTTGAAAGATTGTACTATTCCACCGATCATAGCATCTCAATTAATTTACCAAAAATCATCACAAAAGCATGTATGTGTTAGGTTTCCAGAATATATTTTATTTTATTTTTATTCCACATAGATTTCTCATAATGATCAAAACATTACAGCAAGCTCATAACAGTCAAATTCATGCGCAACAGAATGTTATTTGAAATTCCCGTTAAATGAAAAATCCAACAAATGCAAGACCACTTGGGTTTGGTTCCTAACTCAACAATTCAACTTCCAGAAGAGGAACCAACCCAATTGGTCTCGTAATTCATGAGATATAATATTTACAAAACAACCTAACAGAAGGTCTAACAACTCAGCTTTGCACAACGTTTTTGTAAAATCATAAAGGTTAACTTTTACACGTCCATAAATTGCAAATTTATATTCTTCAGAAACTAGACTCAACCTAGTTTACTGTAGTATCAATAATCTCAACAAATTTTCACATTTATACCCCGATAAAGTCAATTTAACATCAACAACACAATCTGTCCAGAAACTGTTTGCAACAAAAGTCAACATATTAACCATCTATAGACCACAATTCATTCATATAACATTCTAGACCCCATAACCACTATCCATGCATATCAATTACACCATTCATACATGGTTAGGGTTTTATTTGATCTCAAAATCAAAGACACAACAATTAACATGTAATAATATCAATTCTAGTTATCAAATCATCATCAATAAATCATCAAATCAAAATAAAACCTATGAACACATATACATATGAAAAATCGGACCTAGGGTTTATAATTAACCCATTCAAAATCAAGATTAAGCATAGAGGATGCATAGGATAGATGTTTATACCTTCCTAGCACCTTAATCTCCAATAAACTTGAACGATTCTTGTATGTATGTGTGTGTGTGATTGACGGCAGCCAAGAACAAGGGAGAAGGGGGGCTGGCCGATCGGTTTTAAGAGAGAAAGAGAGGCTAGGGTTTTAGCTTAATAATATTTAATAACAATCATGTTACATCTAGGTCCCTCCACTTTCAAATGTTACTTTTCTAGCTTAATTAACTAGTTCTAGCACATTTAGTTAACGTTTATAACAATGTTATCACATAACACATAAGTCTAACACATAATTATCACATAATTATTGTTTTGGCGTTTTTCGTTTATTCACCAATCGTTTGCGTCAACTCGTTTGCGTTTCGGTGCAAATCCCGAAAGACTACACATGTAGTAAGTGTCAAGCGTCATTTAAATCCTAGTTTAAATGTAATGAGGTGTGCGTTATAGATCCAATGATCTTTAAGTTTGAATTAACGGAGTTAACCTGAAATTGACGATTGTCACATCATATCACTGGGAATCTCAACCTATTAACCAACGTAAGAAATATTCAAGGGGGTTATGTAGCGTTTGCTGGGAATTCTGGGGGCATGATCACACAAGAAGGTGAAGTTTTAAATGGTCACATTACGTTTGAGAAAGTGAATTATTGTGACAAGGTTGATCATAATTTATTGAGTGTATCGCAGATTTGTGATAAAAAGTACACTACGATATTTACTGACAAAGAGTGTCTTATCTTGAAACCGGGTTATGTTATTCCTGAGGACATGGTTGTCATGCGATCACCGCGATCAAATGATATTTATGTTTTAAATATGAATTCTAAGATATCAACATCGATTGAAACATGTTTTGTCTCTAAAGCAACTGAGAAAGACTCGATTCTATGGCATCGTAGAATGGGTCACATACATGTCAGAAAGATGAATTATTTAATGGCAAATGACTTAGTTGAGGGTGTCTCGTTAAAGAATTTTAAGTTATCTGATCACTGCGTTGCACGCAAAAAGGGCAAGCAGAAGAAGACACATCCCTCTAAGTTGTTGAATTCCATTGATACTCCTCTTGAACGACTTCATATGGGTTTGTTTGGTCCAGTGAATCGTGCGAGTATTTCTGGAAACTGGTATTGTCTTGTAGTGACAGATGATTATTCATGATATTCATGGGTGTTATTTATGAGGTCAAAAGATCAAACACCGGTTTTGGTACAAAATCTTATTACTAAGATTGAATCACTATATAAACAAAAGGTGAGGAGAATCCGAAGTGATAATGGTACTGAATTCAAAAACACTATATTGGATTTCTTTTGTATTCAAAAGGGAATTTACCGAGAATATAGTGCACCTTTTGTACCTCAACAAAATGGTGTTGCTGAAAGGAAAAATAGAACTCTGATTGAAGCTGCACGTACAATGCTCGCTGATTCAAAGCTTCCTGTTCAATTTTGGAATGAGGCAGTGAATACAGCTTGTTATACGCTTAATCGGGTTCTAACAGTGAAACGACTCAAGAAAACAAGCTACGAAATCTTAAATAATAGAAAACCTAATTTAAAGTACTTGGAACCATTTGGGTGTCCGTGTACAATGTTGAAGAAGGATTCGGGTAAATTTGAAGAAAAAGCTATCGAAGGGTATTTCTTGGGATATGCATCTCCAAAGAAAAGGGTTTTTAACTTCACATCTGGCTGTGTTAAAGAATGGTACCATGTGGACTGTCAAAAGTACACAACTCCTCCTCAAGGGAAAGGTCCAGACTGGATGTTTGACTACGATAGTTTATTTATTTCTTTTACTCCTTCGACTGAACATATCGATGAAGATCTGGTTCGAGCATACTTTGAAGATCATTTGGCAATTACAAGATTCTCAAGTTCTAATGAAGTTGAAGCTCAACCAGATGCTCCAACTGAAGAATCTCAGGTTGTTTCTCCAGTTGCTATTGATAATGTTTCTACTTCTTCTGATGATGATCAAGCTGAAATTCAAGTTATTGATCTTGACAGTGATAATGATTCATCTCCCGAGTTGGGTGAACATTACACTAACTTATTTGATAATGTTATTGTTCATGAGAATCCCACTCTTCGGATTCATGGATATCATCCACAGGAAAATATCATTGGAGAACTTGATGTGGGTGTCCGTACATGTCATCAAGTTGCTTCGTCAAGTGATAATAACGTATTATGTGCTTAAACTAATTTACATTCTTCGGGAATCGTGAATGTTGCTAAATTCAATTGCTTTCTATCTCAAGTTGAGCCAACTACAGCTCGTAAGGCACTTGAAGATCCTTCTTGGGTTGAAGCTATGCAAGAGGAATTACAGCAGTTTGCACGATTGGGTGTTTGGCAATTAATAGATAAACCTGCTAGAGTCAAGAAAGCTATTCCGACTAACTGGGTATTTAAGTGTAAGAAGAACGATCGAGGGGTGATTATCAGAAACAAAGCATGTCTAGTGGTGCAAGGTTTTCAACAGCAAGAGGGTATTGATTACACAGAGGTATATGCTCCAGTTGCAAGATTAGAGTCGATTCGAATCTTCCTGGCTTATGCAGCTCATAAGAATATCAAGGTCTATCAAATGGATGTTAAAAGTGCTTTTCTCAATGGTGAATTACACGAGGAAGTGTTTGTCTAACAACCACCTGGTTTTGAAGATCTTGATTATCCAGATCGTGTTTACCGATTAAACAAGGAACTGTATGGTCTACATCAAGCCCCGAGAGCTTGGTATGGCACGCTCGCCGACCATCTGACTACTAATGGCTTCAAACGAGGAACTGTTGACTGCACTTTATTTCATAAAACTATTGGTGATGATCTTCTTCTAGTCCAGATTTATGTTGACGATATTATTTTTGGGTCTACAAACGAAACATTGTGTAAGGAGTTCGAGAAGTCCATGGAAACAAAGTTCGAGATGAGCTCGATGGGAGAGATGAATTTCTTTTTAGGGTTGCAGGTTCACCAGTCTGCTTTCGGAATTTTTATTCACCAGACTAAGTATGTGAATGACGTCTTGAGCCGATTCAAGATTTCTGCCGGAAAAATCCCTTCTACTCCTCTTCCAGTAGGGCACAATTTATCACCGGATAAATTGGAGGATTCCGTTGATCCTACTCTATTTCGTGCCATGATCGGTTCTTTAATGTATTTAACGACTTCTCTCCCTGATATTATGTTTGCTGTTTGTCTTTGTGCTAGGTACCAAGATAGTCCCTGAGAGACTCACCTGGCAGCGGTCAAGCGTATTTTGCAAATTCTACGGGGAAATCCAGACATCGGGTTGTGGTACTCCAAGGATAATACTTTCGATCTTACCGCCTACTCAGACTCAGACTATGGAGGATGCAAGATCAATTTCAAATCAACGACTGCAGGATGTCAATTCTTAGGAAACCGGCTTGTTTCCTGGCAGTGTAAGAAGCAGACAACGGTCTCCACTTCAACTGCCGAAGCTGAGTATGTTGCAGCCTCGAGTTGCTGTTCCCAGGTTTTGTGGATACAACAACATCTTCGCGACTACGGTTTGAAGTTTCTTACTACTCCTATTTTGATTGATAATTCTGCTGCTATTAGTATCACCAAGAATCCCGTACAACATTCTAAAACGAAACATATCGAAATTCGATATCATTTTATACGGGATTGTTATGAAAAGAAATTAATTGATCTTGAGAAAGTACATACTGATTTTCAAAAAGCCGGTCTGTTTATTAAAGCTTTTGACAAAACGCGTTTTAAATTTTTGCTTAATTTAAACGGATTGAAGACCCTCGCTGATATCCTTAAATAAGGATGACTATCTTTATTTTCTGTCATTTCTTTCTTTTAAAATTTATTTTGGTTTTAGGGGGTGAAAATCTAGAAAAATATAAAAAGAGTGTGTTTTCGTTTGTATAGATAAAATCCAAAAACATTAAATTTTTCAAAATTCAAAAATATTGTGATTTCTGTTCTTTAATGTTTTTCCTTTAAATATTTAGAAAAACCAAAAACATTTTAAAATTTTGAAAAACCAAAAAGAATGTGATTTATGTTTTGTACAGAAAAATTCGAAAATCCAAAAAGATTGTGAAGTTTATTTTGTTTATAAGAAAATTGAAAAAGACAAAAATATTGTGTTTTTAAAGTTTGTATAGAGAAAAACCAAAAAGATTTTTGCAGACGTTTTTAGATTATTTTCTCGCTGAAAATTACGTCGGTTATTTAAGTTTATGAAGCATGCTTGCATGTCTTGATCTTATAATTCACTCGTGAATTGAAGGTTAGCCATTTATTTATTTACTTAAGATAACTGGGGCGATTAAATTTATCTTTTCTTTATTTTATGCTCCTCAAAATTTTTGAGTTTTTGAAGCAAAAAGAGAACATGATAGTACATTGTTTATCTTGACCCCAAGTTCAGCAAAAAGTAAGCTTAAAAGACTGTGTGCTTAATTGCATTGGTGCATTGGTAGGTCTTAAAACAACTCAGTAGAGTAAAGTATGTGATATAAACATAAAGAAACGCCAAATTGAAAGAGTTGTTAGTCTCTAGCAAAAGTCTCGGTGAGGATGGCAGAAATGTAATAACCAGTCATACTCAAGCCTTATATTTGTTGATCACCAAAAACAAAATAAAGCAAATAACAAGCGTTAAGATTCTGGACATTGTGAGTCTTTATGTGGCTTAACCATCTGGGTATTCATAAGCATGAATATTTCACTCGCCTTCTAGAGCAAACCCAAAGTCATTAAACTTGATCACCGCTGTACTTCGTAAAATTTAAATTACTGACTTGATCAAAATCCGCTGTTAGTCATACAATTGTTCCTCCCTTGCGTGCGTCTTAATACCATTAAGAAACGGACCCCAGGGGATACAATGTATGTAAGCCGACAGATGGACTCGTGCATACTCACTCACAGTAAAGGAAACTTGATGCATTGCTCAAAATTTCTACAATTGGTATCAAAATTTTTGATCAAAAATATAATGGTTTAAGTCAAGTTGGGGTGATTTGGCAAAAAATCAAATTAAACTTGAACCGAGATTAGAGGCTGATAGTTTCTGATATTCTGTGCTTTAATTGAACAATTTTAATCATATCACAAAAATACTTGAATGTGTGTTATTAGATTTATGTGGACAACAATACCAATGACCGACTTATTGCCAGTCATAATATCGCTAAACTGTGATGGAAGGGAAATTTAGTCAATATGATTCTCTGCTCAAGCTCAACAAAAATACAAAAATATGTACTGATAAAATCATTGAAAAACAAAAAAAGATGTTCTATTTTAAAGGATTGGATATTATTCTGTAAATACATTCTTTAATTCTTTAAATTTTTACAAAATACCAAATATATTTTCGGAAATCTGAAACATTTTTTTATTTTATCTGGTTGTCGGGATAAAAGGATTTCTCGATAATTTAATTATTAATTTAATTCTTTTTATTATTTATTTAATTCATTAATTTATTCAATTTATTTATTTAATTTAAAATTAAATAAAAGAGTTTAATTCGCTAAACTCCAATTCGTTATGTATGGATAACGAACCAGATGATTCTCTAGCGAACTAGCTTCTGGTTCGCTAACCTAATTCGCTTCCGCACTCTGTAACGAATCATCCCTTCGTTATGCATTTTTAACGAATCATGACACGAATCATGTCTTGATTCGCTACCTTTAATTTAACGAATCACGTAGCGATTCGCCAACATAAGGTAACGAATGAGTTAGCGAATGGGCTTATTCGCTAGCCTTAAGTTAAACGAATCGTCTGATTCGTACAAGTGTACCTAGGGTTTTGTGCACTGATATATAAGACAAGAAAACGTATAGTATTCCACTGTTCGCCTTCTTTCTTTTTCTTTAAGCAACCTTGTTCAAATTTTTCTCTGAAATCTTGATTCCTTGTTTGGATATTTCAAAGATCTATTTGCGTTACTAAGGTATAGCCGATCTTGGCGATATCATTTTCCGTCAATAATGGCTGTGTGTTGATAGTTAAATTATGTAATTTCATGAGTTTAAGGGTTTTAAATTTTTTGAAACCCATTTGTGTATAATTTATGTTCATAATTGTATGATTTTGATGTCATTATGATCGGATTCACATTCCGATACCCATGGTGGGCTTCAATCATGATTTGATTGTTGTTTGCTTGGTTAATTATTGTTTTGTGTTATTTGGTGTTTACTGTTGGTTCGTTTAACCCTCAGTACATCTAGGTATTGAGTCTCAATCTCAACCACCTAAGCTTACTAGTGTGATTCCGAGCTCAACGAGCTGATTATCCTGATGTTTCAACGATAGTTATGATCCAATTGTATCTGGGTTTACCATGTTGACTATTGTTGTTCATTCTAATTTTGACTTTGACTTTGTGAAGTCAAAGATTAAGTCTTATTTATGACAATTCGTTAGACTTAGCGAATTGGAACTTTTTCGTGTCCAATTCGTTAAGATTTCACACGAACTAGCTAAGCGAATAAGATGAATCAGAGTTTGATTCGCTTAAAATATAACGGACTAGAGTTTAGTTCGTTAAAATTAATTAGTGATTCGCTAGGTTTAGTTCGTTAAGTTATTTACTTGATAGCGAATCGCCTGGTTCGTTATCTTTGTATAACGAATCAGTGTGATTCTTAACGAATGACATTTTAAATATAATGATAATAATAATAATAATAATAATAATAATAATAATAATAATAATAATTTTAATATTCATTTAATTTAATTAAAGGATTTAAATCGTCTAATTTATGTAAATAACTTAATTCCACATTTTTCAGATTATATATTGAAATCTATTCTCATATTCATTTTTATTTATACAGTAAACATGGCTGATCAAGAACAACCTCCACAAGGACAACCACAACAACCAGATCAACAAGCTGAAATGATTTTGTTACCGTTTGATAAGAAGCACAACATATGTGCTTATGTTGAGCAAGACGTGACTGATTTGAGAACGTTCGGAGCTATGTTGACCTTCTTACGACGTTCGAAGATACATTATGCAGTCACTGCTAAACCTAAAGTGTATCTTAGTTTAATCAGGTAGTTTTGGAACACGACAGAATTCGTTGAGGAAAATAATTGGGTTCGAGCTACAATTAATCAGAACCCTATTACGATTGATGTTGAGGCCATTCGTCGGGTACTTCAATTTGACGATAGTGATGATTACCCGAGTGAATTTGACAGGACGTTGGTTAGGGGTCTATTCACACGATTAAATTATGGGAGTGATATTCGTCGGTCTATGTTGAACAAGAATGGGTTGTGTCCACCATACAAGTATCTGCTGCATGTTTTGCTTCACTGTATGAGTGGACGTCTCGGTGGTTTTGATGAATGTAGATTAAGTTTACAATCGGCGTTTGTTGCACTAATCCTAAACAAGCCATTCAACTACTCAGATCTTATCTTTGATCATCTGAAAGAGCAAGTTCAGCAAACTCTACCGTCGAAGAAGTTCTTAATGTATCCACGCTTTTTACAGCTAATTATTCAGGATCTAATACCGAATTTGGTGATTGATCGATCGTTAGTGAACGATGTTCTTGATATGGAACATATGAAAGCTGAAACAGTGCATCATATGTTAATCTATCGAAAAGACAAGCCACAGGATAAACGGATGATTGGTCATATAATCAATCCGGATTACGTATGTCCTCCTAATGAGCGCTGGATCCATGATGATTTGGATTCCGAACGTGAAGGGGGAGAAGGTGGTAACAATGATGGTGGAGATGATGATGATGGTGACAATGATGATAATAATGGTGATGGTGGAGCTAGTGAACGAGCTCTGAAAGAACAACAAGATGCAGTCGATGCTGCCCTAGCTGCCACCATGAAAGCTCAGCTAGAAAGAAAACGAAAAGGGAAAGCTGTAGCTATTGGTGAACCATCGAAGAAGCCCCGTGTGTCTGCTGGGGCTGGGGTAATTATTGGAACTCCACCACCACGTCAATCAACTACTCAAAGCTCAGTGGTGCCGCTAACTACTAGCACTCCGACGCTTACCTTGACAACGACGATGGTGTCACATGAGAGGCTCGGTCTTATTCCTCAAATGGCGTTGACCGAGATACCGAGGCCTCCTGCTGTGCTGTCTACAATATCTTCCACCACATCAATAAGACCTTCTCCTCTGCCAACAACTACTCCTCCTCCACCTCCACCAAGTGATGTATCTTTTCTGAGGATTACTCGACCTCAAGGACCTGTTCAACCTGTTCATCCATCCGTATACAACTTGCCACCAGGTCGTCAAACTGAAATGCTGCTAAATCTGCTACATTTATATGAAAATCAAATGGAAGCTGATCGACAAACACAGGAACGACTCATGGAGAATCAACGAAAAATGATGAGTTATATTTCTTTCTGTCAGAAGGAGACTAAGTCGTTACGTACAATTGTTGAGCCTCAGGTGGTGAAATTAAAGGAACAAGAAGAGTTAATTTTACAATTAACTTGTAAAGAAGATGCCCTCAAGAAACTCAAAAATGACGATGATAACCCTGACGAATCTGATGCAGGAGGTGAGCCTAAACAATCGCATGGTTCATCCTCTGGTGCAGGTGTTAGTGGCGCTGATGATTCTAACAAGCAGATAATTATCTATCAAGATCCAACAGCTTCCGAGCCAATTGAAATGATTGAGGCTAACACGGTGATATTTATGGATGGATCAGGAGTGGTTAGAAGTGTGGTGAACAGAGATGAGATACATGTTAGTGAGTTTGTGGTTAAATCTTTGACACGGGAGCAGATTTCGATTCTGCTTGGGTTGAATGACGATAAGTTGACTGCTTTAGAGATTGAGCCCGATGTCGAAGTGATCAATGAGGATGAAATGGAAATTGATCCGTTATTTATGGGTACGAATTTTATTTATGAGAACGAGGAGATTGAGATGGAGGATGTGACAGCTGAAGAGTACCCGGACTTGTATCAACACGCAAACGTTGATCAAGGTGCTCCGGTATTTCATGAAGATGTAATTAAAGAGAGTGAGGATGAACTGGAGAAGATTGTGCAGCGAACAGTTCCCTCACTCAAAGAAGTGACTGATGATGACATTGAAAGATGGTTTAAACGTCAGAAAGTGGGTAAGATCATCAGTGCTTATCGGTATGTTGATCAAGAAAGAAAGGATACCGCTGCTGCTTGGATTGAGGCAAATCAGGTGACTACCTTCAATACTGTTTCTAAGGTACATAGTGATATTGTCTCCTGGCTCTATGATTCAGACCTTAAGGTATGTATTGTTAAATGAAAAAGGGTGTCCAGTATACGAGAGGATAATGGATGTTTTAAGTCTACTGCGTTGGGATGTACGTACCCTCGCGAGACGTCCATTTATCAATCGCGGGAATCACCGAACGGCTGAGTGGTTTCATCAACACTTACTGTTCGAGGTCAATCATGGCTTCAAATTCTTCAAGCCCCAGGTTACAAGACGTAAATGCATTGACGAGATTGATCCAAGGACCGGCTAGAAGAAACTTTTCTTGAAAGTGAAGCCTCCAAAGATAATGAAAAAGGTTCCTGTGAAGACAATGCCTCAAGATATTTATCTGTCTTTCAACCGTTGGTACTATGACAATCGTACTAGCGAGGCCGTTATTGTTTGTGGTCGAGGACTACAGACCGAGCTCATCAAGATAATCGACCCGATGTGGTTGGTTAATTTATCAGAGACTGACAATGACGTGTTATACAGGAAGCAGATTTTGTTTGAACGCCAAGAAGATTACGACCTGGCTATGCAATTCCAACGAGTTGTTCATGTGTGTCACGAACATGGAATTCATAGATGCAGAGACTGGCTGTCCAAGCGCTTCAAATAAGTTAAAGACAAAGAGCTCAAGACGAGGGGGTGTCTGTTAGTGCACGGTTTTGCGTCTAGAGTCTTTGTATTTATCGTTAATGTATATTTGATGATTTATGTAATATTTAATGTTTATTTTGAACTAGTTCGTTAAGTTTAAGTCTAGTTCGCTAGGGTTGTTAGCGAACTAAGGCTAGTTCGTTAAAGTTAAGTCTAGTTCGCTAGAGATGTTAGCGAACTAAGACATTATTATGTATTCCCTCCTGATTCGTTAGGGGATGTTAACGAATCAGGAGGCGGTTCGTTATGATAAATTATATAACGAAGGGGAAGCTGGTTCGCTAGGGGATGTTAGCGAACCAGGTCGCCTTCTATATATAGTGAACAACTGTTCACTTGTAATTAAGTTTTTGAGAAAAAGTTTTGGAGAGTAATAACATTATTCAGAAAAGATACTCTCTCTCTCAAGCTTCATATTAACGTTATTGATAATATATACACATATACATAACATTAAATCAAGGGTAATTATGAGATAGATCTGTAATAGTGGTAATTGAATAATTAACAGATCTGTGATCTGTGTTATTGTTATCGACTGTTAGATCCGGGAACCAACATATATCTATAGGTAGCTAGCCTATAAAACAAGTATTACTAAGTGTTCGACACCGAAGCTGACTGTTTATCAATTGCCTTGCCACCATGTCTATCCCGACCATGGAAAAGTGTGTTAGCCAAGATTACACCCACTCGACCTCCATTCGAGTTTAGCGTTGGGTGGGGTTTGTCAAACCCAGTAGTACTACTCAACAGTGACTCGCTATTATCCAATATTAAACGGTTCGATGTTATGAAGGACTTTAGTTGTTTCGTTTGCCACTTAGCCTTTACAAGTGATATATAACTAAATAACAAAATCTAAAGCGTTTTGGAGTATGTATTCTCCCCCAAGTAAAAGCGTTTAAAAGAGTAAAAGGGGAACGTGAAACTCACTGTTTGCGAAGAATTCAAAAACAAGTCAACCAAGAGATGCGCGTCACAGAAAATCCCCACTAGCGTTCTAAAACAAGAATGAGATTTTCTAAGTGTTGGATCTATTATTGAGTCTCTAGACTCGGCACATAATACCTATGCATGAGATACGTTTCGTGTTTCGTTTGTGAATTGTGTGTGACTCAACAAACACATTGGTGATACGTTACATGTGTGAACAACTACTTACGTGTCAAGTATTAATATCGTACATTACTAGCAATCATTCTCCACAAGGGCAATTTAGTCAAAAACATAGCAATTATCTAGCAACAAGCACGTTTCATGTATTTTCATATAGTTCAGCAGCTAGTTCTATCAAGACAGATTTCTACTTGAAAGATTACTCTATTCAATAGATCATAACATATCAATTAATTCACCAAAAATCGTCACAAAAGCACACATGAGTTAGGTTTCCAGAACTATTTTTATTGTATTTTTATTCCACATAGATTTCTCTTAATGATCAAAACATTACAGTAAACTCACAGCAGTCAAAATCATGCGCAGCAGAATGTTATTTGTTATTACTGTTAAATGAAAAATCCAATTAATGCAAGACCAATTGGGTTAGGTTTTTAACTCAACATGTTAACTTCCAGAAGTTGAACCAACCCATTTGGTCTTGTAGTTTATGAGATATGATAATTACAAAACAGCCTAACAGAAGGTCTCACAATTCAGACTTGCACTTCAGTTTTGTAAAATAATAAAAGTTAACTTTTACCCGTCCAAAATTTACAAACTTGGACTTTATAGAAACTAGACTCAACCTAGTATACTGTAGTGTTAATAATTTCGACCAGTTAAAAAATTAACATTCAGTTACAGGCGTCTAAACATAAACTTAACAATCTGTCCAGTACCAGCTTACATCAAAACTCAACATAACAACAATCTATGAACCATAATTCATGCATATAACACTCTAGACACAATATTTTCCAACCATGAATATCAATCTCATATTACATACATAGTTAGGATTTTTCTTGAAAGTTTAAAATCAAAGAACAATGATTAACAACAACAATAACACAACTAGTTATCAATTTCATTAGCAAATCATCATCAAGCATATAATCAAACCCTAGTTCATCTTACTCATCAATTTCGTGACTTAGGGTTTTGGATTAACCCATTCAAAATCAAAATTAAACATATAGAATGCATATAATAGTTGTTTATACCCTCCTGGCACCTTAATTCTTCAACAAAACTTGAAAATCCTTGTGTGTATGTGTGTGTAATGTGACGGCAGCCAAAGGGAGCAAGGGGAGGGGGCCGATCGTGTTTGGGAGAGGGAGGAAGAGGTTAGGGTTTTGTTATTATTAAATAATAATATGTTACACAAAGGCCCCTCAACTTTTAATTATTACTTTTCTATCATAAAGTAACTTGTTTGCATCTTGAGTTAATGTTCTATACAATATTATCAAATAGCACATAAGCCTACCACATAATTATCAAATAATTATTGTTTGGATGTTTTTCGTTTATTCACCAATGGTTTGCGTCAACTCGTTTGCGTTTCGGTGTAATCCCGAAAGACTACATATGTAGTGATTGTCAAGCGTCATTTAAACCCTAGTTTAAATGTAATGAGATGTGCGTTATAGATCAAGTGATCTTATGTTTGAATTGACGGAGTTTGGATTAACGGAGTTTACCTGAAATTGACGAGTGTCACAATCATGGCCTTGTCCTTGGCAACCATGGCTTTCCCTAACCCCTACAGCTTATCACTCATCTGGCCGATGATCTTTTCGTAGTGCTCTTTGAAAGCACTCATCGCCTATACACAACAAAGCAATCAAGATCAGAAGGATATTGGATCCTAAAACTCAAAGTATCAGGATACAGGATACTTACAGACAGGACAATGTTATAATGGGTCTCGGGATCAGAGGACCTCTTTCTTTTGGAAGCAACGGACTTAGCCCTGGTTGTTGTAATCTTGGGCTCGGAACTAGTGGCTGCTTTTAAAGCATCTTTCTTGATGACAGGAGAGGTGACCATACAGTCAATGTCTTCCAGGGAGAACTTGCCGGCTGATTTCCGGGATTTCTTGGCGCCTACAAAAGAAAAACTAACATATAAGTATTCAAAGTAATTTTGTTTATCTTAAAACTATTAACTTACTTGACATGCTGGAACCCGAGGAAATATCACAGAAAGCTTCAACAAAACAAGCTTGAAAGGTTCTAACCTCGGTATCCAGTGCTAGGAACCGTTTTGTTTTCTCTTCTGTACCAGGTAACATGCCCAAAAAGGCAAAGTTGTCAACTGCAAACAAAAAGGAAGATTCAGAATTAATGTTGAAGCATCAAGGATCCTGCTATTTCTTAAGGGTCCAGGATCCTACCCTTTCTACCCACTTTGAAGGGAGATCAATCCCTCCTAGTATTGAGTCACATTTTAAAAAGAAAAACTGATTCCTCCACAAGGAATCATTTAAAGTGACTTTCAGTATCGGGTGAGGTTGTCGAGGCTTGGATTTGAAGATAAATCGGGCAGGACCGTGGGCAGTAAGGGTGTACAGGTGTGATAATTCTGGAAGACCAAAATCAATCTCTTGCTCCTCGATGATTCTCTCGACAGTGCTAAGGACCCTCCAAACCATTGGCATAGCCTGTATATAGGATATGCCGGTGGAATCGAAGAAACTTTGAGTGAAAGGAGGAAAATGATACTTGTAGCCGATTAGGAACAAACTCGCCGGAAAACACACCCAGACTTTGGAATATACGTCGCAGCGGACACTAGATTCGTAAGTTCGGAATAGGGTTTTCAGAGGAAACAACGAGCGGAACTCGTTGATCTCAGTATCTGTGAGTTTACAAATCTCGGTAGACGGGTTGGCTATGAGGCATTGTGGTTCCATTTCTGACAACTCGGAGTCATCAGAAAATTGTTCGGAAGGTTTAGAGGGAGACAGAGAAAAAGAAGTTGAAGCAGTAGACATTGTTAAAGAAAATAAGAAAAGAATAGGAAGGATACCTGATGCGTCAGCTGAAGGTATGATTATAACCAAGATATAGGACGGCATATATAGACGGTTATTATTAACTCGGGGGCTAAATGGTAAATATTTCTGGCAAAACCGTCCCATCTATCAGTTTTCGCAGAAGTTTAAATTTCAAAATGACAGCTGTGTTCCACTATCACCCGCCATTTTGGGGGCAATTGTTAGGGCATCAATTTTTGCTGAGGGTCCTTAATCCTTAACTATCTTATGGATAGATTATCCTTGAGATATGTAATAGGTTATTAAGGATCAATGATCCTCGGTGTTATTTGTTTACTAATGATTGCGTTTAGTATGGTGATGTGTTAGACAGGTATAACAACTCTAAGATCCAGTCTACTGTACGTTCCGCTACGAGACATCTATAGCATATAGTCAAGATTGAATACTAAGCTAAAGCGAGAAGTAACGGAATAATATGACCGATTGCCGAGTACTAAAAGACAAGATAAGTTATTCTTGAAGACGTGCTTGCATCAATTATCCTTATGGAGTATTCTCTAGCTGGAGTAAGGATCCAGAAACCTTATTCAGCATATCTATTAATGGACGATTTCGTGTGGAGATTGATGTTTAAGTAACCATAACGGCTTCTAGACCTAGTCTACAGCTTATTTCGTCATTAAATGTCTGCTAGCACGTGGTCAAAGAGCACGATGGAAGAGAGTGGAAGACTAGCGTGATTATAGGACATAGTTGTTAGTTAGTTATATGTATTTTTCTTTATATACCGAGTCGTGATCAACATTAGAACACACACAAACACACGTATTCTAGCTGCTAAGATATTTTGTACTCACACATATAGCATTCGTTGATCAACAACTCCACAACACTTGTAATCATCTTTTTACCATTAATAAACTTGACGGTGATAGTTTTCACCGTCCGAGGGTTTTTTGTGCCGGAGACTATAATAATCACGTACCATCCGACCAAGGATTACATTGTTAATCTTTGACTGAAGCAATTCGACCAAAGATTACCTTGCTAGTTTTTGACCGAAGTAAGATTATCATAATCAAGGGTTTTTTCCCTCGTGATCAAATCGTTGTGTTCATCAAGGTTTCGATTATACATTCGCTCTTATCGTGTTAGCACTATACCTCACTTTACATATTTGGATATATTATCCTTAGCTTATTTTTATCCAAAACATCCTTCGTGAAAGTCTTTAAGCACCTCTTGAATTTCAGGATCTTCGATACACCTCAAGTATGGACCTGCAAGAGATTTTCTATAAAAAATATCATGTAATAAAATGTATTGTGATACCTTAAGTTTGATGGATTTAGGATTCTCTGTCGCGAGAATCTCTCCATCTTGAATGAACTTCTTGATTGGGAGGATCCAAGATCTTTGATTTTTTAGGATAATGGATCCGAAAGCACAATCTCCTTGTAATTTTTATCTCCCCAACTTCTTGTTCTCCTATTGTTGGTGAGAGTATATGTATGATTGGAATCTTCGTGGCTTTCGGAATCTTCAAAGATGAAGCTAGATTTGCTAAGGCATCTGCCCCAACATTTTCTTCCCTTTGTACCTGTATAATACTAAGAGAATCGAAGAAATTTGACAGTTCTTTCACAATATCTAGGTATTTTATTAGTTTTCACCTTTAACAGCATATGAGCCATTAAAGTGGTTAGCTATCAAAAATGAATCTATATACACATGTAGATACCTGATCTTCATGTGTTTAGCTAGTTGCAAACCTGCAATTAGAGCTCAATATTCTGCTTCATTGGTCGTGGCTTGAAACTCACAGGCTATAGACTGGGGTATTATGCCCCCCTGTGGCGATTTTAGTAAGATACCTAATCATGTTCCTCTTACGTTGGATTCTCCATCTGTGAACAAGATACAAGGATCCTTGGTATCTTTTAATTGTTGAACCTCCAAGTCAGCTTCCTTTTGTAGATCACTACTGAAATCAGCCACAAAGTCAGCTAATGCTTGAGACTTTATAGCAATCCTTGGCTCGTATTGTGTATCATATGCATTTAGCTTCACAGCCCTAAAGCTATCCTACCTGACATCTCTGGTTTTCTAAGATAATTCTTAATAGGATAGTTAGTTTTCACAATTATAGTATGAGTTTCAATGTAATGCCTTAACTTAGTAGAAGCCATAATAAGTTCAAGAATTAACTTTTCTAAATAAGAATACATGGCTTCAGCATCTAGAAGACTTTTACTTACATAATAAACAGGATGTTGTTCACCTTCATGATCCTTTATAAGGACACCACTTACAGCACTACCCGAGACAGCTAGGTACAAGGATAAGGGTTCCCCATCTACCGGTCTTATCAAAGCTAGTGCTAAGGATAGGTAATCCTTCAAGGCTTTAAGTGCAGCCTCATGCTTCTCCGTCCACTCGAATTTCTTATTCTTTCAAAGGATATATCATAGAAATCCATACACTTCTCCGAAGATTGGGATATGAACCTATTCAAGGCTGCAATTCTTCCGGTCAGCCATTGCACGTCTTTAGCATTCACGGGTGACTTCAGGTTGATGATAGCTTGTATTTGCTCCGGGCTAGCCTTTATGCCCCTTTTAGTGACCATATAACCAAGGAACTTTCCCGCCTTAACACCAAAGTGGCATTTAGATGGATTTAGTTTCATGTTATACTGCTCAAGGATATTTAAAGCATCTTCCAAGTCTCTAAGATGGTCCTCAGCCTTCGTGGATTTGACCACCATGTCATCTATATAGACTTCCATGGTCTTCCCTAGCTGGTCTTTAAATATCATGTTGACTAGGAGTTGATAAGTTGCACCTGCATTTCTTAGTCCAAAAGGCATGACAACATATCAATATATTCCAGTAGGAGTCATGAACGTTGTGTCTTCCTGATCAAATGGTTACATTTGAGTTTGTTGAAATCAAGAGGAAGCATCCATAAAGGTAAGCATCTCATGTCACGCTGTTGAATCCACCATGGAGCCTATATGTGGTAATGGGAAAGGATCCTTGTGCATGCCTTGTTTAAATCGGTGAAATCGACACACACCTTCCACTTTCCGATCTTTTTGGAAACAACAACCACATTACCCAACCATCGAGGATACTAAACCTCTCTGATCATTCCGGCCTTAAGCAGTTTTTCAACTTCTTTTAGTATGATCACGTTCCTCTCAGGAGCGAATTTCCTTCGCTTCTGATGGACAGGTTTAATAGAATTATCAAGGCCTAACTTATGATTAATTACCTCCTTTAAAATACCTGTCATGTCTGAGTGCTTGAAGGCAAACGCGGATTTTCGTCGCTTAAGTAAGGATACTATATCCTCTTTAATCTCATTTGGGATACTGGATCCTAGGAAAACTTTTACGTCTGGATCCTCGAGATCGAAGGACACTTCCTTTAGGTCTTGTTCTCGAGTCTCCAGCACGTTCCTAGGATGTTGTTGTAGTTGCTACGCTATCGTTTGTTTAGCTGTTGACTTCATGGATGAAGAATAATAATTCTTAGCTTCCACTTGGTCACCATCTATTCTTACTACTCCCCATGTAGTTGGTAGTTTGATGCACTGATGATAAGTAGAGGCTACAGCCTTCTTTCCATGTTGCCATGGCCTGCCAAGAATAACATTGCAATAAGCCAAATTATCAATAACACAAATTTTTTTGTAAGAGTTCAACCCTTTAATGTATATTGGGAGTTTGATACCCCCCCATTGTTTTCTTTGTTTCTCCACTTAAGACAACTAATACAGATGTTCTCGGGATGATTTCCGAGTCTGGGATATTCATCTTCTGGAGTACATGATGCTAAATGATGTTTACCAAACTTCCACCATTGACTAGGATCCTATGCACATAATGGTTAGCAATAAATAAGGTTACAATCAAGCTGTCGTGTTGAGCATCGTGGATGCTTGTCTTATCTTCTTCATCAAAGGAGATTCTTTTGTCAGTCGTCAAGGTGGTGGATATGACTGGTCATTCCCCGTTCTCCAACTTGGCCGAAGAGAAGGAAGTACCGCATATATCAGAGCTGCCGGAGAAGAAGTTGATTACTTGTGCATCTGGTGGAGGAGGAGTTGCTTTCTGTGGGACATATTCAGGATCCTGGATCCTTGACTTTTTTCTTCCCAAGATCTCCTTGAAATGGCCCTTACTCAGCAGAAAACCAATTTCTCTCCTTAGCCCAATGCAATCATCAGTCACATGACCGAAGTCTTCAGGGAATGCACACCATTTGGATTTTTCTTTGAAGGACGTCGAGTTCTCATTTCTCTGAGGACACCTTGCTTTCTCTCCAAGATCCTTTATGACACAAATCAAACCATGTGTATCAACAGAGAAGCAATACTTGGAAAAACTTGGATAATCCTCATTGTCATCATCTCCTTCTTCGACTGCTCAGACATTTTGATTGTTGAATTTGGAGTTAGGCTTCGAGTTGTTATTTCTGAATGAGGATCCTTGTTTCTTGTTAGGAGATGCTTGCTTCTTTTGAGCTCCTAACCATTCTTGGATCCTCTTGTCATCCTCTAGCCGTATAAATCTAAGTGCCATGTTCCTGACTTCATCTAAAGTCCTGCAGGGAGTCATCACAAGATCGTCATAAAATGGGGAGCCCTTATGTAACCCCATATTGAATGCCTCAACAGCCGTAGCCATATCAAGATTAGGGATCTTTAGGGCTTCCCTACCAAACTTGTAATAAAATCCCTTAAGAATTCATCACTAAGCTAGACAACTCTATACAAATCACTAGTTAACTTTTCAAATTTCCTACTACATGAAAACTGTTTGTTGAACAAGTTAAATAAATGTGAAAAAGAAGTAACAGAAAAGGGAGGAAGACTTAGCAGCCACTTAAGTGCAGATCCTGTTAGTGTGGATCTGAAACCCTTGCATAGACAAGCTTCCTTGAGTCTTTCAGGAATTGGATTGATCTCCATCCTCTCCCTATATTGAGCCACGTGCTCTTCCGGATCAGTGGTCCCATCATACACCTTCATGTTGGGGGATTTGAAAGCGTTTTGGGATCTCCGCATCACATATTGGTGGAGTAAATCTAGATAGCTTATGGCTCCCCTCCCCTCTTGTATCTTAGGGATTGGTCGGACCACCCCTGGTACGCTGGATATCATATCCTTAAGCTTCTGTAGCTCCTTAGCCATAGTCTGGATGATACCTGCATCTTTCATGGAACCAAGATTAGCAAGGATATAGGGTTATATGTGTTACCTCTCTGTTGTGTGAATGATGGCATCCCAGAGGAATAGCTGAGGTAATAAGTATCTGCCACGGCAGTTGGTCAACTGAGGAGGAAATAGTCTGCATGGGAATAATGTCTCCTTCGTGGACCTCTAAGGATCTTTGATGTTGAAATCCTGAGGATCCTTGACTCTGGAGGAAAGATCCTTGATGATACAATCCAGAGGATCCTGGCTGAAGGATTGAAGATCCCTGTTGGGGGAGAGAGGATCCTTGAGCTTGTAGACCCATGAATTCTGGATTAAGGATATATGATCCTTGTTGGAAAGTTGAGAATCCCTGAATTTGCTGACCCATAGATCCTGATTGGAGGATAGATGATCCTTGAACAGGTTGAGCCAAGGATCCTGGAGTGGTAAAGCCCAGAATCCTAGGCATCAGGGGAGTCTGATCCTCTGTTGGCCTCTTAGTCCTCTTGAGATCTTGTATCTCGCGAAGGATCTTCTAGTTTGTCCTCGTTTGTTGCTCCATAAATTCTTTAACCTGCGAAAACATAGCAGAATCATCATTGTTAGAGTTAACCACCAAAGTGGTAGCAGTGGTCTTTGAGCTCTGGAAGACTAACAGTTGTGTCTTGCTTCCAGCAGCAGTAGCCCTTGGTGCTCCCGTCAATGGAGAAGGCATCGATGGTAAAGTTCTTAAAGAGAGAGAAACCGAAGATGGCATGGTGGTTGAAGCAGAGGTTTGTTGAGAAGCCATTGAAAGTGATACGGGTAAAAAAAGGTTGAAAACTAATAAGAAGTAATATGGATTATAACACCAACTGCCCCACGGTGGGCGCCAAATTGTTTTGGTCGAAAATCGTTTAAGGAGTAAGTAACTAAATTTGTAAGGTGAGGTTTTGTGCTATGATGATAATATCGATTATGTAAAGATTTCAAACACAAACACGAGGATTTGTTATAAGGAAAAGCCCTTGATCTTGGTCAGATCGCTGGCACAAAAAGCCTGGGTGATGACAAATCCTCTATCACCACTTTATTAATGTAAAAATCGGGTTACAAGGGCTGAGTTTATGATCAAATATTACAAAGTAGCTAAGTGGGTGTATGAATTGCTCAGTGAGTTCTTGAGAGAGTGTTTATGATTATCAGCCGTCAATAAGTGAATGTCTGTATGTTAATGGGAGTGTTTGTGACCTAATTTGATCATAAACTCGGTTTATAACTAAAATAACAACTAACAATTATGACCTACAAATCCGCCATCTTCCCACTATCTTCATCCATGACTTTTGACCACGTGTTGGACAAGTCCAGTAGCGAGATATCAGGTGGAATAGGTCTTGTATCCGTTGTACTTATTAATTATCAACCTACACATAAGAAACAATTGTTATTAATTCCAATTACTGAGGATCCTTAATCCTGACACAGCTCCGGAGCTCTTCAGAAGGATAATCAATCAAGACTTGTGTTCAACAATAGCATATCCTCAGTAATTAATTATTTGTGGCCTAACACCAAAGATTAGTCAACATGATGTTCAAGGATCAGCTAGGAAAGACCATGGAAGTCTACATAGATGACATTGTAGTGAAGTCAAAGAAAGCTGAGGATCATCTTAAAGATCTTGAAGAAGCATTCAACATCCTGGATCAGTACAATATGAAGCTGAACCCGTCAAAATTCCACTTTGGTGTCAAGGTTGGGAAGTCTCCCATAAATAGATTGAAGCCATCATCAATTTGAAGTCTCCCATAAATGCTAAAGATGTCCAAAGACTGACGGGAAGGATAGCTGCCCTCAACATATTCATTTCTAAATCCTCAGAGAGGTGCAAAGACTTCTATGATATCTTGAGGAAGAAAAAGAAGTTTGAATGGATTCAAAGGCATGAGGATGCACTTTAGGCTCCTAAGGATTACTTATCCTCAGCGCCAGCCTAGATGAAGCCAATAGATGGGTGAGCCATTGTCCCTATACTTGGCTGTTTCAGGTAATGCAGTCAGCGCTGTTCTGGCCAAGGATCATGAAGGTCAACAGCATCCGGTATATTATGTAAGTAAAAGCCTCTTAGATGCAGAGGTCAAGTATTCTCACCTTGAAAAATTAATTCTTGCTTTAATTATGGCCTCAACCAAGTTGAGATATTATTTTGAAACACAAACTATTATTTTAAGAACTAACTATCTAGTTAAGTATGTGCTTAGAAAGCCAAAATTGCTAGGAAGGATGGCTAAGTGGGCTGTGAAGCTAAGCGCATATGATATTCAGTATGAGCCTAGGACAACCATTAAGTCATAATTGCTTGCAGACTTTGTTGCTGATTTCAGTACTGATATGCAAAAGGAAGCTGATTTGGAAGTTCAACAACTAGAAGAAACCAAGGATCCTTCGATCGTCTTCACAGATGGAGCATCCAATGTAAGAGGAACTTGATTAGGTATCCTATTGAAATCGCCACAGGGGACATAATATCCCAGTCCATTCCATGTAACTTTCAAGAAATCATTAATGAGGCAGAATATGAAGCACTTATCGCAGGTTTAGTTTTAGCCAAACAAATGAGGATAACGTATCTTCAAGTTTATATAGATTCTTTACTTATAAATAACCAATTTAAAATGTCTTATGTCGTAAAAGGTGAGAACATGATCAATTATATAGAAATTGTGAAGGAATTAGCGAAATCCTTCGAGTTGTTTAGTATCATACAAGTACCGAGAGAAGAAAACGTTGGGGGCAGATGCCTTAGCAAACTTAGCATCATCACTAAAAATCTCGAATGCTGTAAAGATACCTATCATTCACATATTGTCTCCAGCAATCAAATTGAACACATCAGGTAAACAAATAAGCACGTATGGGGCTCCTAAGCATGTTACTAAGGCACCACTAACGACCTATCTTAAACCTTCGGCTCTGATAACAATCTCTTACACCCTAACCTACGACGGAAATGTCGGGGCGTGAGCTGATTGTTACAGCTCTCAAGGTTACTATCATGCAACATTATAAGTTTCAATATCTATTTTATAATTCAAATAAAACAAATATTCATTAAAATATCCCAAACAAAACAAAAGTGCATCAACAATCAAAAGTCATAAATAATATTTTCTCGTTAATTTTCTTCTAGCATAAATCCTTAAGTGATTTGGTACTTCAGTTACTTCACATCAAACGATAACCTACATATGCTTTGAAAATAAAATAGTTTTGTCAATACAAGGTTGAGTGAGAAACACACCTGTTCAAAAGTATATATAAAAAAATAAGTAGTTGCAACAAGTCATATGATGATATCAATTCAACCAAATGAGCAAGTATAACTGAGATGTCGAGAAGCACAAAGCTGTAACGACTGGCGTATGATCATACTATTCTAAGATTATGTTGGACCTCTCCAAATGCCGTTCACGTAAAGCATATAACCACATAAACAAATAAGGTATAAATTTTTAACACATAAGACAATAGTTGCAGTTTTGTGTATTAGTACATATGAGAAATACAATTTGCGCATATGTCTCCAAAACGTGGAAAAAGAAATAAAATAGGGGAATGTGGTACTCACCTGATCGGATGAAACAAAAATGATGATGTGGGAATGATGAACCCTTCAGGATACACCGACAAGGATTCCTAGTTAAATATAGGTAATATGAATTAATTATAAAAGATATAACACGATTTAATAAATTAAGATTTTGATGATTTGAGTTATGTTTGGGATTAGTATAATTATTGATTGATCGATTAATCTCTACGGTCATTTTTAATAATAGCCTTACTAATTATAAATCCCTCAATAATTACCCATGATATAATATATAACTAAATACATAAATAAGTTAATTAATATAAGACATGCTTGAAATAACAAGATCTAAATAAATATACAAATTAAATAAAATGATTTAATTAAATATAAAGTGATATATACTTTTTATTATTTGAATAAATAAGATACTAATATAAATAAATAGATAATCATTAATAATAATATGTAACATATATAAATATTTTGTTTGAATCTTGTAATAATTAAATATTCAATACGATTATTATAAATATATATATATATATAATGAATATAAGCAAATTTTAATAAAATGTTCAACAACGAGGAACGAGGGTTTAAAATGTCAAGTTTTAAATAAAAAGAATAAGGGTTACCATTAGAATATATTTATAATACATATATATATACACACACACATAAACGAAAACTTTTAACGAGATGTGCTAAGAAACATAACTCCAAGTCGGTTTTAATAAAATATAATTTATTTATAAGTTTTATAATATTAATAATATCATTTATTAGAATTAATTAAAACAATTAACAAAAAGTTTATAAATATAAAAAAGAAAAAGGACAACGAGGTGGCCGTGTTCGAACCCGCGACCACTAGGTCTACTGATTAACCCCCAAAACTAAAACTAAACAAAAAATATAGCTACTGATTAACCCCCAAAACTTATTATGAACCTTAGGGTTTATAATTCGTTAATCTGCTTCGTGTTCACTTTATTAATGTTTGGGTTTTTGTAATATAGGTTAGGACAACCATGCTGTATGTAACAATTACCAGAAAATGTTGCGAGTTGATGAAGAAACACTAGCTGTAGACGACGGCCAAAGGACGAACAAGCTGGGTCGATTTCGAGTTGTATAACAAAATTAAACCTGGGGTTTATCTTCGCGAGGCAGAAACAAAGGCATGTACCAGATTAATTGAGTTATTAGCAAACATATATATTGATGTCTTTGGCGAGTGCCCTTTATAGTTAAACCGTCCAAAGTTTGGGAGAAAAGTTTGGCATGTCCTGTCGTCAAAGAGCGGTATTAGAATGTCTTCAGGCTCCTCATGCTCAAGACTTTTTGACTGTCACCCCAATCTAAGGGTTAGGCCAACACATGTCAGCAGTGGAGTACCGAGCCATTCTTAAATATCGTTTAATGATCCCCCTGTTCCCAGTTGATGAGCCATGCCCGGTCTGCCGTAAGGTTTGTTTAGATAATTTTGGTGAACACGCGGTACATTGCAAAGAGCTCCCCGGGTTTAAATATAGACATGATTTGGTCTGGGATGTCATTTGTGATGTGTTAAAACGGGCGGGAATCTCGGCAAGAAAAGAGGCTCCTGTGAATTTCTTGTCGGATCTGCGTGAAGGAAGGTCTACTCTCCGACCAGCGGACATTCTTGTGTTTGGGTGGGCGGGGGGAAAGCATGCTTGTGTGGACCTTACTGGGGTGTCCCCTCCTGTCGGGCTTAGGGACACCGGGTTTGTTGCTAGGCATGCCGTACTAAAGGCAGAAGCAGGAAAAATTGCTAAGCACGAGAAGGCGTGTGTGGAGAATCAACACGCCTTCATTCCTTTTGCTTTTGACAAATTTGGGTCTCTTGCCCCCGATGCTGCTACGTTTCTAAAAAGAGTTCAGCGGGTCGTGCACAGTAACTCATGGAAGCCGAAGAACGATAACTTTATTTTTAGTAGGATCGGTTTTGCTATTCAAAAGGGGGTGGCGGTGCAGTTTGTTGCCCGCTTACCTGCCTCTTTATTGTAATTGGATCCTTTTATTTTTAATATTACGATGAAGAATAGATCTGACTTTGATATATTGATTTGATTCGTCGATAAGCCTGGCTTGTATATTAGGCTAAAACACAAACGATTTGATATCGTTTCTTAATTAAACATGTCGGTACAGCTTGTTAACATATAATAACGATTTACAAAAATCAATTCCAAAGTTATAGCAAGGATTAAGCTTCAAGAAACGATATGGGTCATGGTTACGGGTTCAAAACGGGTTTGGGTAAAAGGTTATAATATAATATTATAATACGTTCGGTCAGATTGGATTTAAGTCCCTGCAGTTCTAAGGTGGAAACAAAAAGGGTTAAAACTAAGGTTTAGGGGTAAAATTGTATATATCTCAAAAGTTAATTATGTATATTAAATAAATATAATAAACAAATAAAAATAAAATAATTACTCGATAAACGCGATATTTAAATTGATTAAATTCTCCGAACATAAAAGTTGGTCGGGTATAATATATGAAAAAAACCGAGTTGTTACAGTCTCCCCTACTTTAGGGAATTTCGACCCGAAATTATATAATACTATAACAACACCATTAAATTTTGAGTAAAAGAAAATCTTTAATTATAAACTAAAAATTTATTATAATACAGAACTTTGGATAGTCAAAACAACGCTACAAATGAAAATCCGATAAGGGCACTTATATATAGGATGTACCAGCGGCGTATCCAACATGTCGTTACCATTTTGGTATTTGTACAGTTATTTCCACTACTTATGATTCTATATTATGACACACAGTCATTCGGATTATGATTTGAATGCAAGGAATTTGGTAATTACGTGTCGACCCGTAATTACTTAGATCGTCGGATGGTCCACATAACTCTTTGTGTGAGTTACCAAACATTTGAAAAAAACATGATTTGAGAAAACAAAAGTTTTAATACGTTTTTGGTTGTAAACTAGAAGGTCGTAGTTGTGTAAAATATTACTAAGAATAAATTGAACTCTTTAGTTAATTTAATAAAATATTAAAGCTTCTAAAATGCCTCTTGGTAAAAGTTATAAATTTCTAGAAGTTTGTAAAGGAAAGGATTCCTTAGGGTTGAGAGTGAAACGAACTGTGATACATGAGGACAAGAAATAAATAAGAAGTGTGGTATCACATGTAGTTGTCTTTAGAAAGGTTAGATAAATTCTAGATAAACACTTTTAAAATTGATGGGTTATCCACATTAAAATAGTTAAAAATCCAAAAATTAAATAAATAGTTGTTATAAAATAGATCTCAATATGAATGACTAAGGCAATAAAAAAAATCTTCTTTGGGAAACTTAATTACTATTGATTTGGTTGATCATAATTTAAAACACTCTATATTAACTGCTTGTATAATTGAGGTTAATTGATTTGAAATTGTTTGATTAGGTTGATTTGAACGAGTTGTAAAAACAAATTTAAGCTTCTTGTTGTTGCTGCTGCTATAAGGATAAGTAGGGATAAATGAATTAAATATATTAACGAAGGAGTTTAATGAACAAGATTGAATTGATTGTATTTTATGTTTTGGAAATTGGGTTTATATTTCAGAGATCGCATGAGCTATCCCCTTGACTATATATGTGGCCATGAGGCGATTATAGAAAATAAATGATTGATGTGGTTTAATGTTGAGAAAACATTCTATAATTAATAAAGATGTGATTTAAATGTGTAGATTGGATAATGTGTGGATTTCATATGAGTTATTGTATAAAACAAAACCTTAAATATGTTATGCCGATGTTTATTCATAACTTAATGATAAGTTAGAATCCAAATTTAAAATCCATGATTTAATTTGATGAGTGAATGATTTTTATCAAAGTTTGACATGGTTTAACAGTGTAAAATTTAAGGTTGAATACTTAAGATATGTTTAATAGTATATGTATATGATACCATAAGTATAAGATAGCCATTTGATTATTAAATTGTGCAATAATATTATTTAAATTACTAGATATTTAGATAATATATAAATGAGATAAGATGAATAGGTGAAAGCCAATAGAGTGTAAATTGTTTTGATTGACTCGTGCTAACCGAGTCTTGATGATTGAAGAATTTGTATCTGATTAGGAGAATATAAATTTTTAAAGCGTATGTATAGATCGAATCAATAACTCTTGATTCAAAAATGATTTAGTAAGTAAATAATTGAGAAATTGAAAAATTGAATAATAGAATAGTTAAATGATTAAATCAAGTCATAAATTGTTTCGTATAAAATCAAATAAGCAAACAAGTAAACAAATTATGAAAGTTCTTCGATGCGTTGTGTTTCCCATGAGCTTTCCATGGAATTTTGTTTCCCTAACTTATTAACATACCAAAATAAATGTTTGAGTTGGCCTCCCATGAGCGTTACATGGAAATTTGAATGGCCCAACTTAATTAACGAATTTAACGAATCAACTAAGTTTGCTGCCCCATGAGCGTTACATGGCGATTTAACCGACCAAACTAAATAACGAATAAACGAACTTAAGAATAAGTAGTTGAAACATCTCGTGTTTCACCACGGATGATAATGTTCCAACAAAATATCGCAAATATAACAAATTGTGCAAATGTACAGTTGGCGTGTCCATGGCGTCCCATGGGTTTTACACCCTACTAGACATCTTAAAAACAATAAAACACAATAAAGGGTGTAATCGTTTAGCCGATTATGTTAAACGCTTAAAGTGTCGGTCGTATGATAATTTCCACTATGGCGGGGAATCTTGTCACACTCCCTAGTTTAAAGTGAAAAAGAGCAAAAACAAAGCTAGAAAATTCTCAAGGAACTTCCCGACAATAAAAGGCAATTTAATAAAACTAAATAAAAATATTTTGAGGTTGAGGTGTAGCCTCAGAGTTATAAAAATATTTTGAGAATGAGACATAGTTTCGGAGTAACAAAATATTTTGTGAGTGAAGCATAGCATCGGAGTTGTGTGTGCATGACAATAAAATAAATAATTAACTAAGCAGTTATATAAGTACCTAATCTAGAAAGTAATTACGCAAGCTGTAAACAATCAAATACACATCAGGTAAAAAAAATAAGCACGTATGGGGCTCCTAAGCATGTTACTAAGGCACCACTAACGACCTATCTTAAACCTTCGGCTCTTATACCAATCTGTCACACCCCAACATACGGTGAAAATGTCGGGGCGTGAGCTACTTGTCACAGCTCTCAATGTTACTATCATGCAACATTATAAGTTTCAATTTCTATTTAATAATTTCAAAAAAACAAATGTTCATTACAATATCCCAGACAAAAAAAAGTGCATCAACAATCAAAAGTCATAAATAATATTTTCTCATTAATTTTCTTCTAGCATAAATCCTTAAGTGATCTGGTACTTCAGTTACTTCACATCAAACAATAACCTGCCAATGCCTTGAAAATAAATTAGTTTTGTTAACACAAGGTTGAGTGAGCAACACACCAGTTCAAAAGTATATATAAAAAAAATAAGTAATTGCAACAAGTCATATGAGGATAACAATTCAACCAAATGAGCAAGTATACCTGAGATGTCGAGAAGCACAAAGCTATAACAACTGGCGTATGCTCATACTATTTTGAGATTATGTTGGACCTCTCTGAATGCGGTTAACGTAAAGCAAAAGCATATAAGAACGTAAACAAGTAAGGTATAAATTGTTCACACATAAGACAATAGTTGCAGTTTTGTGTATAAGTATATATGAGAAATACAATTTGCGCATTTGTCCCCAAAACGTGGAAAAAGAAGTAACATAGGGGAATGTGGTACTCACCTGATCGGATGAAACAAAAATGATGATGTGAGAATAATGAACCCTTCGGGATACACCGTCAAGGATTCATAGTTAAATATAGGTAATATGAATTAATTATAAAAGATATAACAAAATTTAATAAATTAAGATTTTGATGATTAGAGCTATGTTTGGGATTAGTATAATTATTGATTGATCGATTAATTTGTACGATCATTGTTAATATTATCCTTACTAATTATAAATCCATCAATAATTACCCATGATATAATATATAATTAAATACTTAAATAAGTTAATTAATATAAGATATGCTTGAAATAATAAGATCTAAATAAATATACAAATTAAATAAAATAATTTAATTAAATATAAATTGAAATATACTTTTTATTATTTGAATAAATAAGATACTAATATAAATAAATAGATAATCATAATAATAATATGTAATTATTTAGTTATAATAGGTATTAATACATAGATAAATATTTTGTTTGAATCTTGTAATAAAAATCTATTCAATACGATTATTATAAATATATATATTTATATAAAATGAATATAAGCAAATTTCATAAAATGTTCAACAACGAGGAACGAGGGTTTAAAATGTCGAGTTTTAATAAAAATACAATTTATTTATAAGTTTTATATTATTAATAATATCATTTGTTAGAACTAATTAAAATAATTAACAAAAAGTTTATAAATATAAAACAGCAAAAGAAAAACGAGGTGGACAGGTTCGAACCCGCGACCACGAGGTCTAATACCCAACACACAAATCTCCAAACCAACTGAGCTAAAACGTATCTTGTTTATAAACTAAAAACTAAACATTTTATGTAGCTGCTGATTAACCCCTAAAACTATTTATCAACCCTAGGATTTGTAATTCGTTAATCTGCTTCGTGTTTACTTTATTGATGTTAGGGTTTTTGTAATATAGGTTAGGACGACCATGCTGTATGTAACAATTACCAGAAAATGTTGGGAGTTGATGGAGAAACACGAGTTGCAGACGACGGCCAAAGGACGAACAAGCTGGGTCGATTTCGAGCTGTATATCAAAATTAAACCTAGGGTTTATCGTCTCGAGGCAGAAGCAAAGGCGTGTACCAGATTAATTGAGTTATTAACAAACATATATATTGATTTGATTCGTCGATAAGCCCGGCTCGTATATTAGGCTAAAACCCAAACGATTTGATTTCTTTTCTTAATTAAACATGTCGGTATAGCTTGTTAACCTATAATAACGATTTACAAAAATTAATTCCAAATTTATAGCAAGGATTAAGCTTCAAGAAAAGATATGGGTCATGGTTAAGGGTTCAAAACGGGTTTGGGTAAAAGGTTATAATATAATATTATAATATGTTTGGTCAGATTTGCATTTAAGTCCCTGCAGTTCTAAGGTGGAAACAAAAAAGGGTTAAAACTAAGGTTTAGGGGTAAAAATGTATATATCTCAAAAGTTAATTATGTATATTAAAAAATATAATAAACGAATAAAAATATAATAATTATTCGATAAACGCTATATTTAAATTGATTAAATTCTCCAAACATATTTACCGAGTTGTTATAGAGAGATTCAATGATTAAGAGGTTGGCCACCTCTCATCCATGTCTAAGGTACATCAATATCTCCCTTGTCTAATCTCACAATTAAGGTGTGATTCCCGATGATCACATCTTACAAGGTTTAAAGGTTTTCACTTTTCTCACGAATTAGAGTTTCTACAGTCTCACCTGTAGCGCACGCTATCCATAGTATAGTTAGGGGCATTGGGACCAATACACGCTTAGAGGCTGACAATTTCATTGCTTTCGGCTATATGGAGGATGCTACGAATTAATGGTAGACGTACCATCCACAAGATTTCTAACATTTTCATGTTAGCTCAAGTTCCAAGGTTTCTAACATTTTCATGTTAGCTAAGGTTTGGCCTTTTCACGTCACTTACATTTGGGCTAAATCCCGGTTCGGGCGAGTCCCCAGTTAACATCCGTATATATGGGATTGTCCCCAGTTTATTTGGGCTTGTCACTAGTTTGTTGGGCTTGTCCCCAATTTATTTGGGCTTGTCCCCAGTTTGTTGGGCTTGTCCCCAGTTTATTTGGGCTTATCCCCAGTTTGTTGGGTTTAATCTCAGTTAATATGATAAGTTTTTTGCATCAGGTATCCTAAGTCTAAATACAAGGATCATGGAAGCATTCACATTTGTGGTAACTTAGATCAGACCGAATGGACCATCCATGTAAGGCCCAGCTACCGGTGCCCTACATTGGACGTTGGATTTACTCATAAACACAGTTCTATATCATAGTTATTTTAAACTCTTCCACGGAACAATATTAAAAGTCAACCATTCATTACAAACGTTTATAACTTGTCTTTTTTAATACATAACATAACATATAATATCAAACATAATAACAGATCTTTAGATGCCAGTCTCTTCCAATCCTGCCATGTGTCTCTCTCAAACCAGCTGTCTCAGTTGATTAACCTGCGTGCATACTAAAAGTCAGCTACGCTGAGTGAGTTCTAGTTAATCAGATGACATACGATACATTCACATACATACATATGCACCCGAAGGTACATACTTCATATTTACTTACATACATACATACTTTCATTCTTTCTTTCGTACTTACATACATACTTTCATTCATACGTATACATTTTGAAGAGCATTCCGCCGTATAACATTCGCCGATATTATTAGGGTCGGTTCCCTACATTCGCTGATATTATTAGGGTCGGTCCCCTACATTCCCTGATATTATTGGGGCCAGTTCCCTATATTCGCCGATATTATTGGGGTCGGTTCCCTACATTCGCCGATATTATTAGGGTTGGTTCCCTATTCTAACTATACCTTCCATACCATTCTATACGTCCATAATTATAACTTCCATACGTTCATACATCATTTATACATCATATATATCAAGCATATCTTTAAACTATCCCTTGACGGTACATGCAATATCCGAAGATCGTTCATGCATCGTCAAGCATAGATTCATACATAAATCAAATAAGACATACACTTACCACTTAAGGTAAGTGTATTAAGTAATCACATCGAGTATGCACACAGCCCCAAAAAAATAACAAGGAATGGGCCAAGAAACTCACCTGAATGCGGTTACGTTCACCGTTTATGGTTATACCTTTCTTTAGCTGTGCGCGACTAACTGTATAATAATTACACGTATCAGTTATATATCTCTACCCATATCGTGTTTCTAGTTTAATTATAATCCTCAACGAATGGGGGTTCGGGATCAGCGCCCCTAGCAGCAGGGTTCTAGGGGCGGCAGCCCCTAGCAGGGTCCAAGGGGCAGCCCTTTCCATTAACTATCTTAACACATTTTTCATTAGAATTCTAAATTATTATTTTATTTTCTAACTTAAAAAGTTCGAGGGCTTCTTTGTAATTAATCCATTTATTTCTAAGTCCATGGGCCTTTCTGTCATTCTTTCAAACTTCCAATTCGTCCCAGTCCCTTAACGCATGGGATTCATAACGAATGAACCCATTCGTTACTTCATAACAAATCTGCCTTCATGACGAATTTTCTATAATAACGAGTTGGACCTTATAACGAATTGGAACTTATAACGAACCAGTCCTCATAACGAACCGGTCCTCATAACGAACTGGACCTTATAACGAACTGGTCATCATAACGAATTGGACATTATAACGAACCTGTCCTCATAACTAATTTGGACCTTATAATGAACTGGTCATCAAAACGAATTGGACCTTAACGAATGGGGCTAGTTCATCATTCTTTCTTTCACGAATTACTCAGAATTAAAGCTAGTTCGTTAAACTCCCGCTAACGAATTAAGATTCGTTCGTTAAGTTCCTGTTAACGAATTAGGTTTAGGTCAGAGAATGTCATGATATTCTCTGACATTACCCTAACCTCGTACCCACTTTTCCAACGCCGTCGTTGCCGGAAAACCGGGATCTCGCCGGAAAAGGTAGATCTCGCTTGTTTTCCACTGTTTTTCATCCCGTCCGATCCAGATCTGAGCTAGGGTGACCCCTAGGCTCATATTTTGCCCGGTTCATACCCGATTCCACCCAGATCCAGTGACTTTAATGGTTTAAACAGTGTCGGCTCGTCGTTTCGCGACTAGATCTAGCGGGTCTGGATCTATACAATATCATGCTAACATTACCTCGGGTTGATGCTCGGGTTTCCTGGTGATTTCGGCTAGAGAGAGAAAGTATGATGAGAGAGAGCTAAGTGTGTGTTTTGATGGTGTAAAGAATGAGTGAAATGGATGGATTAATGCATAATTATTGTTTATATATTATGGGTCATGGGCTTAAGACCATGGTCTTTTCTCTCTTTCTTTGAAATCCAAGTCCATTACCCATTTTATTTAACCCAACACAAGCCCAACTCATACTACTTAATATTATTATTAACCGAAACAAGAAAACGGGATGCTACAGTCCACCCGAGTTAAGCAGGTGTTACTAACAGTTTTAAAATGCAGGAAAGATAACGGGAAAAGGCATCAAAGGCTTTATCCCCGAAGAAAGAATCCACCTTTGCTACCCCTCACAATTGTCTTAAGGATCACAGATCATTTACCCTAATTAACTATTGTCTTAAGTACAAACCAGCAAATATTCATCAAAACACCAACAAATAAAAAAAAAGCGGGCTCAGACCTTGTCTTCTCTATCCTTCGTTGCCCACTTTAGAAGCATCCTCTTCAACTGCTGCATCCTTCCCCACTTCAGCCTCTTGACCACCGATTGTCGTGTATGTGCTTTCACCAGCTTCATCTTCGTCGCCGCCCAATGCTGTCATAGGTTGCTTCCTCTTTGCCAAATCCCATGCCGACTTGTCAAAGGAAGGATCTTTAGCCACGGTCAAAATCTTGATCCTGGCTTGAAGAACAGACTTGGCGGCCCTGATTTTTGAATCGTTGGTAGCACGGGTCACCTCCTCCTGCAGCTGAGCCTCAACAGAGGATGCGTGTTCCTCAGCCTGTTTCTTCTCCTTGGTCAACTTGGAGATTGTCTTGTCCTTAGCAGCATCCATAGACCTCATTCCCGACGGGGTCTCTTCATACTCCTTGACCATCTTGTTCTAGTAATTCTTGGCGGAATCCATGGCCTGTACATGACATCAAGTTACGCTCATAAGGATTGGGGATTCACAAAAGCAATTAGAGAGTATAAAGGATCCTTACAGAGTAGACGAGGTACTTTCTGGATTCAAACGGGTCTTCTGGTTCGGAGGTCTTCTTTCTCATGGAAGCTTTAGACTTAGCGCGAGTTGTTACCGGAAGCGGTTCATGGACTAATGTGCTCTTTGGGGTCTCCTTCTTCACGATAAAATAATCAATGTCTTTCAAAGAGAACTGAGAGGCAGCTACCGGATTTCTGAGCACCTACAAAGCACAACTTAAATATAAGTTTTCTCTTATTTTTAATTAGTTTCAAATAATATTATCGAAACCCTTACTTGACATGTTGCTGAATGAATTTGAAATTGACTCTTGGAAGGCTTCAGTAAACTTGGCCTGAAAGGTTCTAATTTCTGGATCCATTGAAAGAAATTCCTTTACTCTCTCTTTGACTCCGGGAAGCTCGGCCAGCAAAGCAAAGTTATCAACTGAGAAAGAAAAAATAAAAACATTAGTTGAAGAATCAGTTATTTTCTCCGTGTTATCTGAGGATCCAGACCTTTTGGGTAGATCAGACCCACCAAGGATTGAATCCTTTTTTACGAAGAAAAACTTATTTTTCCAAAAGGCACCATTCTGGGTGGCTTTGGAAATGGGAGTTGGTTGATGCGGTTTTGATTTTATAACAAAACGATTAGAGCCGTGGGTAACTAGAGCATAAAGATAAGATAGCTCCGATAACCCGAACTCGAGACCCTATTCTTCAATGATTCTTTCATGGTGTGCAGTACTCTCCACAACATAGGCATTGCTTGAATGTAGCTGATTCCGAAAAGGTAAAGAAACTTTGGGTAAAAGCTGGAAAGGAGTATGAGTTGCCGATTAAAAAAGGATGCGACGGAAATCAAATCCAGGTTTCGGAAATACAATCACTTCTTACAGTGGAGTCAAAAGGTAGAAAAACGGTACCGACCGGAAATAATGATCGGATATCATCAATCTTTGGGTCGGTGAATTTACAGATCTCCGATGAAGGGTTAGAAATAAGACCTTGGGGTCGGAGGTCGCTAGAATCCGACTGTTCGGAGGAAGATGAAATGGAGATAATCAACATAGTAAAAAAGAAAAGAGAAAGAAGGATACTTGTTTGGTCGCCGAAAGTGTGGTTATAAATGACTAATATTGATCACATATATAGGCGGGAGGCGTTAATCAGGATGGGTGATAATTACGTCTGACACATCATGTCTATTCTCATTATTTTGCAGGAAATTTGAATTTCAAAATGACAGGTGTTATCCACAAACAACCGCCATTTTGGGGGAAATTATTAGGGAATATGTTTTATGCTAAGGATACGTTATCCTTATGTAGCTTTTGGATCAGTGATCCTTAGGAGATGTTCCAGGTTGTGCAGGATCAAGGATCCTTGGTATTATTTGTTTACTAACATTTGTATTATTTGAATGGTGTTGTGATTAACAGGTGTAACGGTTTGGAGATTAAGTCATCCCACTAACTCACAGTTTAAAGTATCTAGCACGTGGTCGAATGGATGCAACGTTCTAGTGGGATAGTGGCGGATTTTAAGATAGTTTATTAGTCTCGTTTTTGTATATATTGAGTTATGATCAGTTAGGTTTACACACAAAACTCGTTTGGCTACACACAAAGATTAATTTAGCAATATTCACATACACTTAGATACATTGTATTCAATGATCATAATATCCAACCTTGTAACACCATTTTTCTTGATTAATAAAGTGGTGATAGACGATTTGTCATCACTCGGGGTTTTTGTGCCGACGATCATCATTTGATCAAGGGCTTTTCCTCGCAACAAATCACGGTGTTCATCCTTTTTTTGATTACACAATTACCACTGTTATACAAGCACTATACCTCATTAAATAAATTTGGTTACATTATCCTTAAACCGATTTTTGACCAAAACATAGGTCGCCTTGAATCTTGAGAATTTCCCAAGGCATCGGCATTTTGATGCATTGATGATAGGTTGAGGGTACAACCTTCATATCATAGATCTAGGGCCTGCCTAAGATAACATTGAAAGAATTCAACGCATCAATAACACAAAATTTATGGATAGATTTTACTCCCTCCACATAGACTGGAAGTTTTATCTCTCTTATTGTACTCTTGGCTTCCCAGCTGAATCCCACTAAGACTAAAGACTTCGATACAATCTCGGATTTTGGAATATTCATTCTCTTTAGGGTGTCCAACTGGATGATATTTACTGACCTTTCATTGTCCACTAGGACCCTGCATACAAAACAATTAGAAATATATAGGGTTATGACCAAACCATAGTGATGAGGATCCTGAATATTGTTCTTGTCCTCATCATCGAATGCGACTTCGCATTATTTGGGCAAGATCATTGTCTTAGTTGGTCCCTCAGGCTTTTCGGCTTTAGATACTTTGGCACTCCTTCTAGCTGCCGAGTAGGATATATGTTCCGCAAATATCTGATCCTCCGGATATAACATTCACAATCAGAGCACCCAGTGGTGGAGATTCTTCCCTTTTGGGATCTTTCTCGGGATCCCGGTTCTAATTCTTCTTTCCCAGCAGTTCTTTCAAGTGACCCTTGCTGAGTAAGTAGTTGATCTCCCTCCTTAGAGCAGTGCAATCTTCTGTCATATGGCTGAAATCGACATGAAAAGTGCACCATTTGGACTTTTCTTTCCAAGCACTGTTTTTCTCGTTCTTTCGTGGCCATCTTGCCTTATAACCTAAATCCTGCATAACAAACATTAATCTGGAAATATCAATAGAAAAACAATTATCAGTTAAGTTGGGATAAGAATCATGATCCTCATCATCGTCCACCACATTGACCCTGTCGTTTATGGAGTAGGGTTTGGATCGATATGGTTTAGATGACGAGGAATCCGACTTCCTGTTCGGGTGGTTGTAGCTGTTAGCACCATCCAGCCTCTACTGAATCACCATGTCTTTTTCCAGCCTGATGAACCTTAGAGCCCTGTTTCTTGCTTCGTATAGATTACTTCACGGATTCATTATGAGATCCTCATAGAAAGGGGTATCTTTCTTGAGACCCATTTTGAAATCTTGCATAGCCATTGCAACATCCAGGTTGGTGATCTCTAGAGCTTCCTTGCTGATGAAATCCCTAAGAGTTTCATCATTACCCTGTGTAACTTTATATAAGTCACTAGTTAACCTTTCAAAACTTGTACTGCAAGAAAATTGGTTATTAAACAAAAAAACTAAATGAGCAAAAGATTGACTAGAAAAAGGAGGGAAGCTCAGGAGCCATTTCAATGCAGCTCCTGTGAGTGTTAAGCCAAAGCCTTTGCATAAGAAAGCTTGCTTGAGATTCGAAGGTATGAGGTTGATCTCCATTTATTCACGGTACTGGGTAACATGCTCTTCAAGATCCGTGTTGCATCGTACAACTTCATGCTTAGAGTCTGGAATAGCTTCAGGATCTCAGCATCACATATGGGTGGTGCGAATCTTGAGATCATGTGGCTACTTGGAGCCACTTTCGAAATCGGCTGGACTATCCCAGGTACGCTGGAGATTAATTCATTCAGCTTCTACAATTCATTCTGAATCACTGTACTAATACCGAAATCCTACGCAATATCATGGTTAGTTAGAGGTATAATATTATTGAAATTACCAGTATCGGGAATCCAAGTTGGGGATCCCGAAATAAAAAAGAATTCTCGATTATGAGTGATCCTGGTGGCTAGGACGGAATCACTTGTTCTTGTCGCAAATTGCATGAGAAGGAAATCATCATAACGATTCCTTTGGGATCCTGACACATCAAAGTTCAGGTTCCTAGACAACAATTGAGTGAAAGATTCCTCTACCGACTTCTTTCCTTGTGCATGCATATCCAGGAGCTCCTTCAAGATAGAGCTGTTGGCTTGCTTCTGAGTTTCCATATGCTCATTCATCTGCATGTAAACATCAAGTATATCATCGTTAGACATAAGGACCAGCCTCGTGTTGGGAGACCCAGATATATGGATGGGAACGCTAATTGAAGGCCTATTGTGGGAGGAAGTGTGTTGTTTCATCCTCGGGTTCCTGAGATTCTAACACTGACAATAGCCGCCTTCCTCTGGATAGCAGGTGGAGGGAAAGTGGTTGAGCAACTCCGGAAACTGCGGACGACATGGATGAATTTGTAGCTTTTGATTAAGAGGCCATCTTTGATTATAGTTTTGCAAGATAACGATTTAGGAAGAAAGTGAACATGGACTTGAGTATGAAAAACACCACTTGCCCCACGGTGGGCGCCAAACTGTTTTGGTAAAAAATTACCAAAGCAATAATTGAGCAAATTCATTAAGTAATGTACTGTGCTTTTCAATAGTGAGGTAAGTAATGTAGTAGACAAATTCGATTGAATTAAAGGTGAACACGGAAATCTAGCAAGGAAAAACCTTATATACTGGTGAAGATCCTTGAAAAAAAAAACCTCGGGAGGGGAAAACTATCTCTTGCCTCAATTTAATGATGTAAAATGGTGGTTACAACTCGAGAACTAGTTGAGAACAAAAGCTAAGTACAAGTGTGATTATTGTGAGTGCATAATGTGTCCTATTATACTCTTAATAACCTCTTTTATATAGAAAATGAAATAACAATAAGTCCTAAATATCTGGAAACCCTAGCCTCCATGACTATTTGAAGACGTGTTCTCCAATCCCACGTGCACTTTAACTTGGTCATTCGTTTTTTTAGGTAGAATAAGTCAGCTAGCCGTTGTAGATATTATACTCTCACGTAACCTGCAAGCACAACTAAATATAGTGAATATAGTGGCTTAGTTCAAGATCCTGTAGCTAGCTGTGAGTCCAAGCTATCATGATAATTATCAGGATCACGCTAGGGATAAAATGACCACTAACAATAAGTAGAAAATTTTTTGTGTTTATTATTAACTATAGTCTTTTGCCTGGAGCGTTGCACCAGGGTAAATCTCATCATCAAAACCCGGGTAAAACGCGAGTGTTACGCCGGTCATTCGACCTGATTTCAGCTATTGTCAGTTACGTTAGTTACAATAGAGACACTATTGGTCAAACATAAGCGTTAAAACCCAAAAAACAAATTCATCAAATTAACATGTCCAAAGATTTAGCAAATGAGAAAATAAACGATTTAAAACAACGATTATTTGGTTGGTACACTCGGGCAATGGTAGAACCCAAGTGTTCTCGTTCCCGGGAGTTGAGGCAGTAACTCAACATGAATTTGGTAAATTTTGGCCACGGTACCGGAGCTAAAAAATAGAAAAAAAAAACATAAAATTTTGATGTGGACCCATTAGGTGGCGTCAATTGGTAATCTCGAGGTTTGGTAAATCCGAAGCGTTGAGGCAAGTGAACAGTCGAAATCCGTCACGTTCGTCACGGTAGTGATTTAAAGAAACAAACAAACTTAGCGTTCGGTCGGCTTCTGTCATTTTCTAAAAAGTATCAAAATTGCAGGGGCCAATAAGTTTCCGCCAAGTAGCCCAATGAGAACTTAACGACACTAAAGTTCTTAATTTATATTTATTAGATAGTAGATAATATAAATATTAATATTAATTATTGTGGTTATCAAGACTCTAATGATTACTATCCTCTTTATAACTTGTAATTATTTGTTAAACACCTTATATTGTGAGCTTGTTGAATCATATGGTATGGTGGTGTCCTTATTCATGTACAAAAATCCCACCTAGGTGCCATGTCATTTCAACGCCGCCGTCCCAAAAGGGAGAGGCGATTTCACTTTTCACACTGTGTGAAAACTGACATGCCATTCTTATTATTAACATTAATAATAAAAACATTATATTATTATAAATCTACATACTAAAATATATTCTATTTTATTGGCGGTAGTCTCATTCTCAACTGAACATCTCATCAACCATTGGGTTATTGGATCTAACATATTATATTTGACTAGGTCATGCCAGTTAAGAAAATTTGAAATTGACATGAGTTGTCAAGATGTGTTCTTAGCTTGCAAGTTAATCTTGTCTACTTTTTAATCCTTACGACTATAACTCATGTCTTAACTTGGATCTAGTTCAAAAAATCTTAACTTAACTCAAGGTGGACACATCTTCGCTATGCCTTTGGTATGCTCTATCTGACACGGAACAAAAATTAGAATCCAGCCAATTGGTATTTGAGTATAATAAACTACATTGATTCCTTTCGATAATTGTCTACTCCACTTGGTCACATGTTTGTAATACTTATTTGAGCATACTAAACTAAACATCCCACATTCTTGTTACTAATGCAAGCTACCCTTGTATTTAAATTATTGGATAATACGTATCTAACATCCAAATGAGGGAATGCTCGACCTTCCTATACGGGGTTGATAGATCGTAAATATCGTTTCTATAAGCCCATATGGGGTTGTTTCTATTTTGGTCAAAAAGAGTACTTAAGGGTAATCTAGTAACCAAATTTGATTATGAGGTAGAGTGCCTAAAAGATTCTGCGTTGATTGTTGCAACAATAACTATAGTGACATAGTGATATATGAGGTTATTTTGGTCAAAAATTGCAGAAGTAATAATTGAACAAATTTGTTAAGTGTGGCAGAGTGTTTTCACAATTAGGTAAGCAAATGCAGTAAAGTAAAGGTGAACACAACGATATGGAGAGGAAAACAGGATCCCAGCGAGGATCTTCGGAAAAAATCTCAGGAGGGGAAAATTATCCCCTGCCTCAATTTATTAATATGAAAAGTGGTTTACATATCGAGAACTAATTGAGAACATATGCTAAGTACAATAGTGAGTTTTGTGAGTGCAGAAAGTTGTGTGTTCTAAAGGTTCTTATCAACCTCCTTTTATAGAAAAAAAGAAATAACAAAATATCCTATTTTACAGGAAACCCGAGCTGCATAACCGTTGCAAGACCCATTTTTTTTCCCCGCGTGCTCTTCAACTGGAACTCCTAAATACCAACAAGACTCATTCTACTAGCCGTATCAAGTTGTTATTTAATAAGTAATATGCAATCATATTAATTTGTTTAAATAAAACAAGGCTCATGATTCCGAACCTACTAAGGATCCAGGATATCGTCCAATATACTAGTCAAGATCTTAGTAGAGAAATCGACCCACAACACCATTTTTCTTTAAGGTTCTTCGGCACAAAACCTTCGAAGGAGACTAAATGTCGGGCTGCCTCAGATAATATTATTAAATAAAAATGAGAAACAAAAGTTTTGAATGATGATGATCGCGGCTATAGTTACAAAAGTGTGTAATCGGAGTGTGTGTTGGTTCTTAAGCGATCATATTAACTCTTTATATAGTTACAATCGTAACAAGTGAACTGCGAGGATCCTGGGACCGTTACAGTCTGGTATCTTCATCATTTGGCTATTATGAAAGCTTCCAACGTTCCAATATTTAATATAGATGCGAGATTTCAGCAAGGAATGAAGTATTAGCCGTTACAAGACATACTAAGTCAAAGATAAAACAAAATATGTTAGGTAATAATGTTAGTAATTTAGGATATGTTCTTTGTTCAAGATCCCAATGCACCGTTAGAGTCCTTAAACTATATCAAAATTCCAGGATCCGTAGAATTTTCTTTTACAAAATTTTCCCCATCCCCAAATATTTATAGTTGTACTCAACTTTATACGGATGTAGATATTCCAAATCTTTTAAATAAGTGTGCCAATTTGAGCTATTTCAACAAGGTACGGGAGACAAGGTGTGATATTTTGAATCTAGTTATTATCTCATCTACATCATTTCTTTCTCACACTTAATCATTATTGTCACCGCTCTCGCTGTCCCTAGGTAATCTTCCTTTTCTTTTTTGCTTTCTTTTCGATCTTGTTGCCTTTACTGAAACATGGGGAAAAAGGTTATCTGAGCCCGTGCTTCCTTATTTTATGTAACAATGGGTAACTTTGTCAGCCAACACATTCTTGAGTTTTATAGCCAAGAGAAATGTTCTTTCATTGATCTCAACATTGAGGCCCTAAACTCCATTCTTGCTTTTAACAAAAATGTTGTTTTCAGACCATTCGACTCCAAATCTAAATCTGACATTCTGTCAAAGGATGGAGGTCGTTTTCCATATCATCCTTTCCAGATTGGCTTCTTTTATCCGTATATCAATTTAACCACTAAGTTTTTCAAAGTTACTGGCTTGAGTTATGCCTGAATCATGCCCGCCCATGGTTTGGAGGGATATCTGGAAAACCTAATTCAGAATCATGACCTAGTATTTGGTCTATCGGAACTTGTTAATGTTTCCAAGCCATGGTTCTCAATGTTTTCTTCTAAAACCTAAACCTAGCCATGAATCATTTGTTTTAAAAAGTACTCAGAATGACTCTAATTGGAAGGGCGAATTTTACTTTGTGAAGACGGATTCCATTATCGGCGGAGATGAGCTTCCTGATTTCTAGGTCACTGAGGGTAGGATTTTTAGATTTTAGGATCCTTGACCAGCCATTTCTAGATGTTGATCCATGTTTTGCATATGTATGAAGCTTTCCGAACCCCCCCCCCCCCCCCGAGAGGGAATTGCTACCAAGGTTATCCGCTTCTATAAGCTTGAAGCCACTGGGCCAAAGGTTTCAAGTATTGAAGTAGGTAATGAAACTAATTAAGCATTCTCATTCCGCCATGTCTGAAGGTAATATCCCTAGATAACATGTTAGTATATGTGTATATATAGTAACGATGTTTACCTGTTTATCCCTCTTGGTAGGATCCAAGAAACCAAGCTTTGAATTCAATGTTGATGACATCGGTAGCATCTTTTTTATGGGAGGTGTGATTGTTGTTTTAGCCAAAAATTACCAAATTAATTAAGTGATCAAACTTAGAATGTAAGGTAGTGTGTTTTTCACAAAAAAAAAAACAATAAATATTTGTAGTAAAGTAAATGGTTGACACGAGATATAGCAAGCAAAAACTCTTAATCCTGTTGAGGTTATAAAGTCAAAAACCTCGGGAGGGGAAAATTACCCACCTGCCTCAATTTGTTAATGATAAAAGCGATTACTGATAGAAAATTGACTGTTACGGTGCTGAAGGTACAATGTAAGTGCGCCGTGGGTGAGTATACGAGTAGCTTAATAAGTTGTGTCCTATACCGTTTACATCAACATCATTAAATAAGTCAAAGAAAGTAACAAATAATGCGAAAATCCGGAATCCCTAACTCGTGAGAGTTGTGAGACTCCTTACTTTTCCTTCACGCGTAAATTGACTAGTGCCTCGTGAATTCAGCAAGAATAAGTCTTATTAGTTGTTTAAGCTGTGACTGGATGAGTACCCTACTAGCAAGGATAAATATAATATCGAAATAGTTAGTTCAGGATATCGGAACTCATCAGGGATCCCGAATATCAGGATACTCGTCATGATCATGATGAATATAACTGACCCCTAAAAATTGTCTCAAAATAAAATGATAGTTGTAAACTTTACAACGGTTATATTTTTATCATTAAAGTTAATTGGATGAGGAAGTGAAGGTAATACGATACAACGGGATGCTATTTCCGAATCACAATAACCACCACATCTTAACAATGAGTGAAAATATCCTATATTTACTCCAAATAATCCTATTAATATCATCTCGGCAACACCGATTCGGGTAACTCTTCTCTTCTTTTCTCTTTCTTAGGGTTTTTACTTTTTAGTAAAATGGCTTATGTGCTAAAAGTAGTCTATTAATTTATTAACTAAAATACGCTAATCTAGACACTAAGTAATAATTCTAGGTTCTTAAACGACTAACCGGTAAGTGTCTCTGTCAACTCTAGTACAGCTAAGTAATTTCGGATATCGAAGTCACGGTCTCTTTAAATTTGTAAACTAGCTAATTAAATTCAACTGACTAACACGACTATTTATTTTATATTATTTCGAAGGGGGGGTTACTAAGAAGCTAAATCTAAACTAATTAACACTAACTTAACACGAATTCACTTAGGACTCGGATTTAATTCAATTAACGAAGAGTAACCACCTAGGCTAGAATCCCTAATGTATCATTTATCAAATAGTTGGAAAATGCTATGTAATGGAACCGGGATCTTAAAGTATTCACTTAGTGGGAAACCAAACAGGACCCTCTACCATTCTTATGGAGATACCTATGGAACCATAATAAGCTATTATAATTACCAGTTTAATTAGACTCGGTCACGGTCTCTAATTTATTTTATGATAAGTACCCCTGTGAGAAATCCTACATCACAACGAGGAAATTAAAGGTAGTTCAATAAATAAATTCGATACACATTCATCATAAGCCTAGATGGTCTAAACAGTTTTGCCTAGGCGGCCTACTTTGGTAGGATGGTGTCATGACGCGGCCTACTTCTATTGGACCAATTCCTGTGTCGGTCTGGTTCTGTTCATTTCTGGTTCTTCCAATTCTATTGGTCTAATTCATGATGCGGCCTACAAATGTACTCTGATCATGTGAATGTGTGATGTGTAAAGTGTTAATGAAGAAGAGACTATCTTCTTCATTTATACATGTGCTAAACTAGTGATGAGCATAAAGGTGAAAGCTACATGTAACCAGTTATGTTACAAACTACTAACGAACTATTCTAAACAACTAACTATTAAAGAATCCTATGGAAACTCTTTATCTTGTTTTAACAACTGATGGATAAAACATCAGTTGTTTGTCTTCAATTGTTTGGATCTTCAATAATTTGATGAGCAGTTATGTTGCCTTTATTCTCTATATAAGTTGTTTGACTTGTTCAGATGTTTAAACAACTTAACAAAACCATAATGGAGAACAACAGATGTTTGAACCATCAGTTGTTTGGTTTTTGGCCATCAATTATTTTCTAGGTTCAACAATCTCCCACCTTGAACTGATGATGCCAAAACCATTTATTATTTTACTCCATTGTATTATTTTAACAATCTTCTCCGGATGAATCTTGGATAAACTTCAGAAATTATTCGCCTAGACTTTCATTAGCTTCCATATGCAATGGAAGGTCTATCAGCATTTTCAAGTTACCATCATTCAACATGGATACATCTTGCAAACCTCTCCTTTTAAGACACCGGTCTTATATTCCAAGGACACAAAGGTGAAATTTTTATTTTTACTCCATTTGATGATCTTTGACTCGCTTTTTTGACCTTTAGTTTTTGAAGCAGAAGATGTTTTCAAAGGAGACAATGACGAAAAATTCTGAATGTCAAAGCCAAACTCATTATTGGCTTCTCTGGGAATTTTCTTTATTGCTTGTAACTCCTCATGTTTTAATCTTCTCCTTTTGGCTTGCAAAGTCAAGTATCTAGCTTTGATCCTTTCAACAGTAGTTGTAGTGACCAAGACAACACTTTGGGCCTTTCTTTGCCACTTGGTGATTTTCAACAGCGCGCTGTTCAGTTGGTTGTATAGTCAGCGCGCCGGCGGAGCACGCCCTATTCAGATTCTTCTATAGTCAGTGTGCCGGTGTGTGCCTTGTTAAGATGCCTCGGGCTCGCTTGACGGATTGGGTGTAGTTTTTTTTTAACAATAATTTTGTACACCTAATTACAAAATTACCTTACAGTTACATATTGTTTGAAACTATATCACTTTTATAAGGTCAGCCACAATACTACTAAACTACTAGGCCATGAGTTAGTATATAGTTAAACTAGGTTATTGTCCCGTGGGCACCACGAGTGGAAATATAGAAATCGTCTAACAAACACATATAAATTCAAACGACAATATTTCCCGTCCTCGAAAGTAAGTTGATAGAACTTGTCTAAATTCGAAGGATAGACAAAGTCTATTAAATCAGATATTGGATATAATGAATTGTTAATTTGAAGATCATCGGAATTTTTACATTCATCTGTCGTCATTTGAACCTCCCCCCCCCCCCAACATTCCCTTCACCTATATTCATTCAATAGTCAATTCGCAAATTATCTTATCTCTTGAACATGTAAGGATTGACATCTAACTGTGAGCCTCGTGTTTTTTTGATAGTTAAAGTACCATACGCTTTTGCAAGGTGTAGGAAGAAATACTTGAAGTGTAATTTAAAATAAATATGAAGAAAGTTATATACAATTTAACTATTTATTTAACAAAAGTATCATAAATTTAGTATCTACAACTACCTAACTACTTCCTTTTATATAAGGTTTATACTTTAATTTGTAGCATTTCGCTGTTGATAACTATAAAAAGGAACAAACTAGTTTTTTAATAGCTAATAACTAAACAGTTACAAATATCAATTGGTTTATATAACTTGATTAGCGATTCAAAGAGCCATAAATTGTATACACTCTAATATTGACTTGAACTTGTTGTGAATTGAACTCAAGATGTTAATAACCCATATTAGCTCAACATGTTCTAAATCATGACATGAACCTGCACAATTTGGCATGCCTAACTACATATCCATATGGCTACTAATAATTGTCCGGATGTGGCAACCATTCGATATAGTGACGTATTTTATTTTCCATTAGTAAGATACTAATTATGCATTCATTTTTTAATACATATAAAAGATAAATAAAATAATTTTTATTGGTTTTTAAATATTTAGTAGTTCTCATTGAGCCCAACAGTATGTATAAATCTTAAAATATTGGTTTTATTTATTAATCTGTATTAATAATCTTTATATCCATGAAGACAAGTATCTACAACATATGAATATTGATAATAAAAAATCAAATTGCACAATGATCTTGGCTGGAAAGTAGTTTAATATATTAGAGAAACAAAACTTTCTCTTTTTATAGTACTCTTTATAAATGAGTTTAATAGACTTTACCTAAATCTTGTTCATATGCAATCAACTATTTATTTTCCTCCCGAAAAGTCAAGAAATTGGCCATTAACATCTTCTCCATCTTATTTTTGCGAAATGAAATCAACCACAACATATTATCTTAGGAGGAGTTACTAATTATTATAATGTTAAAAAGGTTTCAAATTTAATAATGAAAATATTAAATTGTATAGTAATGATAAGGTAAATAAGATATTTGACCCTCAGTATAAATATATATGCAATTTGTAAGCACCTTAATGTTGTTTTGGAATTCCAAAAAATGAGCAGTGTTGTATCTAAACCATCATGAAAGAAATATTAAATAACTAATTAGTAATTAATCAATTTAAAGGTCAAAATTAAATTAACTATGCAATTGATGAATATAAAGTAAGAAATTACCTTGTATTCAAATTCCACTGTCAAGCTCCTGATATGTAATAATAATAAAAAAAATAGTCTATAAGGCTTTCGATAAATAAAGTAAAAACCTTATACAACACACACCAAATAAATTGAGCTTTTTACCTAACACCCGATTAGAGATTTAGCATGAGATGATAGTTTATATAGCCTTTTGATATCTTATTTTCCATTAGTAAGATACTAATAATGTATTCATTTTTTAATACATACAAAAGGTGAATAAAATAATTTTTAGTGGTTCTTAAATATTTAGTAGTAATTGAAGCTTACTATTGTATAATAGTATTATTCCTCCTAATCATTATACCTCCACATGGGGCGTCATCACCATAAAACTGCCTCAAAAAAGCTTTTAATAATTCCTACAAAAGTCAATGATATAAATTTAAGTAAACATAATAAATAAATTAAATATGAAAATATGTTATTAAGCTTGGTACCAAATGTTGTGAAACTGAATCTCTTAATTTCTTAAAAATAAAAAAAGTAAACACATTTCCCATTTATATAGAGAATAATTAAAGATTTTAATTACAGTTAATTCATAAACTAATGATTTTGCATAATTATGGTAAATTGAATTATATGTGGTTTTGGTAATTGAATGTGATTTTAATCCGGTTATTTAAATGATTTTAAATTTTGGGATATTTAATGATATTAGAAAAGTTAGTCTCACCATTTTTATTGTAGAAAGTAATTAATTTTGATAAATGACTATCATAAAGTAAATTAAGAAAACTATTAAATGATTTATCATAAAGTAAATTATCCCTCTTTGGTAAACATCATTTTAATAAAGAAATATAGTATATATATATAGGCTTAATTAATTGTATCATATCCTGTATAATAAACATACTTTGAAGTTAGTTTATACATTTATTTTTAATTAGTTGACTCAATTAAAATTTTCAATTTCATATCCCGTCTCTAGTTAAAATTATTTTAATATATAGGCTTAATTAGTATACATTATTTTTTTATAAAGCTAAACAAAGTTATATTTTAGGCTTAATTATTTATGTTATTGTTAACTGGGTCTAATTTTAGATGTATGGCAATTGACAATTCATACCAGTTACCAAAATTCGTTTAATTGATATGATTAATTATATTAATGGTAATAAATATCAATTACTAACTTATTCTTGTGCATTACTAATTTTATGCTCTAGCTTGAAATATGGTGTAGATTTAAACATATCAATTTTAATTATATTGTAATTAATCGTGTTTAAAACATTATATCACCTAACCTAACTAAAACACGTATTAAAAGACTCTTTCTAAACACGTAAATACGTTAATTAATTAACAATAATAATTTATTGGTTACCTTAATTAAAACACGGTAATTAAAAAATTATAATAAAGACATATTAAATTGGTCATATGTATTAAAGATTCTATAATGTACGTGATCACCGGATTATTAACTATATAACCTATTTTTGTAAGTGATCAAGAATTCGAATTTCGAAATGGTTAAAATAAATAATTTGTATTATTTACTTAAGGAATTTAGTTGAAATTGACATTAAATTCACAATAACTTGAAATATTTAGAAGAAACTAATATTTTTTTATTTAATGCATGAATATTAAATAATTATGAAATGAGTTTATATTTATGGTTGGTATTCAAAAATATAAAAAGGGTTGAAAAAATTAGTCAAATTAGGAATGAAAATTATGTTTAAAAATGTAAATTTTGTTTAAACCTATTCAATATAAATGGTCAAAGTGAGTCAGATCGTTAATTTATTCAAATTGTTGTTATTTAAACCTATTCAATATAATCAAATATGTAACATCCTAGAATTTTCGTATTTAATAAAAGAAAGTCGAGTTTAGTTATTGGGTCTAAATAATTAAATAGTATTAATAAAGATCATGGACTTGGACTAATTAAGATGGATTAAAGGGAATGGGCCTTAGGTCCATGGGCTTTAGGGGATATAAATATCCTCCTAAACCACCCTAAAACCCTAAATCCTCATTTCATTCCATCCTAATCTCTTCACACTCCAAACATACACACACACCACCTTATACGCGGCCGAGAGAGAGAGAGAGAGAGAGAGAGAGAGAGGTGTGAAACTCGAGCAAGCAAACGCAGTTCAAGATTTATACAAGATCCAAAGTTCATCATCTAGCTAACCGAGTCCAAAACGAAAACGTAAAGGTATGATTTCGATCTTAAACTTCATGCTTTTATAGACGGTTAGCCTTGAAATTTGAAACTATAATAGATCGGGTCTAAGCGAAACGTAAAGTAACGAACTTGATGCTAGGACGAACCTAACGAACTCATAAACAGGTACGGTTCGTTTAAGATAAACCGTAGATCTTGTATTGAACGTTTTTGAACTTAAAGGTCCAAACTTTATGTATTTCCAGGCCAAGTTTTACCCGAAAAAGACCATAAGAATGATCGCGGGTTGGTTAGAATCATATCCAAGAATTACACGTTGTAAAAGAGATGATTATGGAGGGGTTAAGGACGAACAGGGGTGCAGCTGGGCAACTTCGCCACAGCTAAGCTCGCTGATGTTAACTTCGCCCCCCAGTAAGTTCGCCCAGCAAGTTCGCTAAGCATAGCAACTTCGTCAGTCCTTATGTTCGCCTACTGTGAACTTCGCCTAATACAAGTTCGCTTACATAAGTTCGCTAGTGGCCAACTTTGCTACATGCTAAGTTCGCTTGTATATAAGTTCGCTAAATGTTAAATTCGCTTTATATTAAGTTCGCTGAGAAACGAATTAAAATCCTAAATGTTAAATTCGCTTAACCCCAGCCAGGGGCTCTGCCTCTTGGACCCCGCTAGGGGCTGCCGCCCCTAGATCCCCGCTGCCAGGGGCGCTACCCCCGGACCCCCGTTCGTTGTGGGTAATAATTGAACTAGGATGACGATATGGGTAGAGATAGTTGATTGATACGAGTAATTTTTATACAGTTAGTCGTGCGCAGCTCAAGAAAGGGATTACGATTAACGGTGAACGTAACCGCATTCAGGTGAGTTTCTAGCCCCATTTCCTTGTTATGTTTTCGGGGCTGTGTGCATACTCGATGTGATAGTTAATACACTTACCTTAAATGGTAAGTGTATGCCATGTATGATTTATGTGATAGATATTATGTTATGATTGTGAATGAAAGCTTGTCAATACGTGAACGATCTTCGGATATTGCACGTGTCGACAAGGTAGGTATGTACATGAAAGGTGAATGTGTATGATATAAATATCTATACGATACATGAGTATGTAATAATGAATAAAGAAAGTATATGTATGAGTATGTAAAGATAGTATGAACGAAGATGAAGAAAAAGGGATCAGACCCTATCTGAGATAGAGATGACGGGATCAGACCCTTATAATATCTGAGAAAGAGAAGTAAAAAGGGATCAGACCCTAATATTATCTGAGATAGACAAGAAAGGATCAGACCCTAATAATATCTGAGATAGACAAAGGAAAGAGGGATCAGACCCTAATAATATATGAGATAGAAAAGGAAGGGATCAGACCCTAATAATATCTGAGATAGAATGGACAGTAAATATAAAGTGTGAACTTAATAAAGTATGTACGTATGTATGAAAATATGAAATAAAAGAAAATTAGTAAAGTAATTATTATGTATCTTCGGGTGCATGGTTGAAGGTAAGTGAATGTATTGTATGATGTATGATTAACTAGGTCTCACTCAGCATAGCTGACTTTTAGTATGCACGCAGGTGAGTAGGATGCGACAGCTGGCGTGAGTGGAACACATGGCAGAAGAATAAAAGCCTGGCATCTGAAGACCCTTTTATATTTTATAAGTTATGTTTTAATTTCGAAAGACAAGAAGAATGTTTTAAGACATGTTTATGATTTGATATGTAATGTTTTATGAAAGTTTTATATTCCGCGTAAAGTTTTTAATTAACTCGGATTTTAGAACTGCGTTTATGAGTAAATCCAACACCAAAGTAGGGCTACCGGCATCGAGGCCTTACAAGTTGGTATCAGGGCAAAGTTCGAGAGATTTAAGCATCCTAAATGCTTAGACTTGAACAGAGAATGGGATTTAAGTAAGAAAAGAAAGAAGATGCCAGTTCAAGAATGCCATGTGTCGCTCAAGCAAGCTCAGCAAAGCTAAGATGTACGATCAAATGATGTATGTTAACTGATAAAGAAAGGATATGTGAACATAGGGATAGGATTAATTGGTTGTTTTGATTGATTAACTGTTTAAGTAGAATCAGCACAAATGGACTCATAAAAGGAAGTGTATAGGACAAGGAAAGTAACGTGATCAGCTAATCACAGCTGGCCACTGTTATTACCTGTTAGCATTACTATCCTTGTATTAAATAGTTCCTTGATTGATGATGTTTGTGTTTTCCCTTTTTAGAATACGATGGCTGGAACAGGAGGAAATGTGGGAGCTGGAGGTCGCACTGGACGTCGTGACAGGCCTCGTGGTGTCCGACAACTTTCGGTTGAAACAGCTTCCAACACCGGGGATGAGGGAAATGCAGCTGGAGGGAACCCGAACAACAATGAAGGGGTTCAACTGGATCCCACAATCCAAGCAGCTATTGTTCAAGCTGTAGCTACTGCTGTGAAGAATATGACTCCTGGAGGGTCTGCTGGAAGCCGTAAAAGAACTGCTGAAGGGGCAGGAGGTGATGGTAGGAGAGACGAAGAAGAAGAGAGGGAGGCCCCGAGTGGGGTTAATTCCGTGAAAGCCGATGACGGGAAGAGAGGCTGAGGTGGGTGCAACTATAAGTCCTTCAAAGGATGTGACCCGCCGAATCTGACTGGCTTGGGAGACGCAATCGCTACCCTTCAATGGATAACCGCCATGGATAAAATTATCCGCATTAGCGAGTGTCGTCCCGATTAAGCTGTCGGTTATGCCACACAATCGTTTGAAGAGGAGGCGATGTATTGGTGAGAAAGTGTGGAGCAGAGGAAGACTCGGGAGGAGATTAAGGACATGAAGTGGGAGGATCTGAAGGAAATGGTTATGAAGAAATTTTGTGCTGACTCCGAAGTTGAGAGGGCAGAGATGAAGTTCCTAAACTTGAAGGCTGGAACGATGACTCATCGTGAGTATACCCCTGAGTTCAACCAAATGTCTAGGCTGGTACCCGATATGGTTAACACTGAGGCTAAGAGGATCAAGTGTTATGTGAGGGGATTACCACAGAAAGTCCGCATGCTAGTCAGGACGAGTAAACCTGCTACCTTTGACTCTGCTGTCGAGCTCGCAGAGATGGTACATGCAGACCTGGCTGCGGATGATATTGTGGTGGAAGAAGAGAACAAAGATAAGAAGTGGGTTAATGTCAAACGACCTGGCACTCAGTTGTGGAATTTCAAGGATAAGAAGCAGAAAGAGTGGGAGAAGAGATCGTGCAAGACCTGTGGAAAGATGCACGGGGGTGAGTGTAAGTGGGGTAAAGTATCTGATGTGTGTCATAAGTGTGGTAAGGCTCATGGTGGGGAATGCAGGCAGGGATCGAATGCCTGTTATAAGTGTGGAAAGGTGGGGCATTATGCTCCCGATTGTACTGCAAAATCCGCATGTTACAAGTGCGGTAAGCTAAGACATTTTGCTAAGGAATGCACTGATGGTGGTGTCGGAGGGAGTGGGAAGAATGATGCTGATTAGACTAGGCCAAGAACTAGAGCCTACATGCTGACTCAGGAACAGGCTAAACAGATTTCGGATGTTGTGACTGGTATGTTTCTAGTAAACGGTATTTCTGCTTCTGTATTATTTGATTCGGGTGCGAATAAAAGTTTCGTAGCTACACCATTTAGTAAATTAGCTAAAATGAAATGTTGCCAAGTGTCTGAAACTTTTATAGTAGAAACCACTAGCGACACTTCGGTTAAAGTAATGAGAATGGTTAATGACTGTAAGATAGAGTTAGAGGGACATGAGTTCCTTGTTACTTTGTATGTTATGACCTTAGGAGGGTTCGATGTGGTTTTGGGAATGGATTGGTTATCTGAGTATGAAGCTCAGATCGTGTGTAAGAGTAGGATGATAAGGTTAAAGTCTTTGGATGGTAGTGTAGTGACGGTTTATGGTGATAAGGAAAGTTCTGGGCTTAATGTCATTTCGATGATAAAAGCTGAGGGTTTGTTAAGGCGAGGGTGCGGTGCCTACCTGGCGTATATTGTCAACGCTACGGCGAGACGAAAGAAATGAAAGATGTTCCTATCGTGTGCGACTACCCAGAAGTATTCCCAGAGGATCTTACGGGGTTGCCACCGGAGCAAGAGATAGAATTTCAGATAGATTTAGTACCAGGAGCCCAGTCCATCGCTAAAGCGCTTTACCGTCTAGCGCCGTCCAAGATGAAAGAACTGATGTCCCAACTGCAAGAACTCCTCGACAAAGGTTTCACTAGACCAAGTGTTTCCCCGTGGGGCGCGCCAGTGTTGTTCGTGAAGAAGAAGGATGGAAGTATGAGAATGTGCATAGACTATCGTGAGTTGAATAAACTTACAGTAAAGAATAGATATCCTTTACCAAGGATTGATGATCTGTTCGACCAACTGCAAGGTTCAAGTTGGTTCTCACGACTAGATCTCAGATCAGGCTATCATCAGCTGAAAGTTAAAGAGGCGGACATCCCTAAGACAGCGTTTCGGACGCGGTATGGACACTACGAGTTCCTTGTAATGCATTCGGTCTAACAAATGCTCCTGTAGCATTTATGGACATGATGAATAGGGTGTGTCGGCCGATGTTGGATAAGTCAGTTATCGTCTTCATCGATGATATACTGATTTATTCAAAGAGAGAGTCTGACCATGCCGCGCATCTGAGATAAGTATTGGAAACTCTGAAGAAAGAGAAGTTGTATGCTAAGTTTTCTAAATGCGCGTTCTGGTTGAGGGAAGTGCAATTCCTCGATCATGTGATTAATCTGGAAGGGATTATGGTGGACCCAGCTAAGATTGAAGCGATAACGAATTGGAAGACTCCGCAGAATCCGACTGATATACGAAGCTTCTTAGTGTTAGCTGGCTACTATAGGAGATTCATCGAAGGTTTCTCAAAGATAGCCGCACCGTTGACTAGTATGACTCGAAAGTCGATAGTATTCAGTTGGGGTAAGTTTCAAGAAGAAGCTTTTCAGGAATTAAAGAAGAGATTCACGCAAGCTCCAATCCTTGCTCTACCCGATGGTGACGAGGATTTGGTTGTTTGTACAGATGCTTCGCATTGTGGGTTAGGTTGCGTGTTGATGCAACGAGGGAAGATGATAGCATACGCGTCCAGGAATTTAAAGGTTCACGAGAGTACTTATCCGACGCATGATTTAGAGCTAGCAGCAGTAGTGCATGCCTTAAAGATATGGAGGCATTACCTATATGGTACTAAGTGTACTATTTATACGGATCAAAAAAGTTTAAAGTACTTCTTCGAGCAGAAGGAATTGAACATGAGGCAGAGAAGGTGGTTAGATTTGATAAAAGATTACGACTGCGACATTAAGTACTATCCTGGTAAAGCTAATATGGTCTCTGACGCGCTGAGTCGTAAGAATGAGGAAGTCCTTGCAACAGTGAAGTCATACCAGCTGATTATGAACTCAAGTCTTTTTGAAGAGATTGTCAAGGTACAGTCAGAGGTGCTAGTAGATGAAGGGTTAGTTAAGAAAGAAAGGATTTATGGCCAGCAAGATGAGTTGATGGAAAACACTCATGGTGTTAAGACTAGATTTGACTGTATGTGGATTCCACGCCATGGAGATCTCAGAGGTCGAATCTTAGATGAAGCTCATAAATCAAGATACTCGATTCATCCTGGAGCTACAAAGATGTATCAAGATTTGAAAAGAGACTACTGGTGGCCTGGAATGAAGAATGATGTAGTAGATTATGTCAGTAAGTGCTTAACTTGCTTACAAGTCAAAGCCGAACATCAGAAGCCTTATGGGAAGATGCAACCGCTAGAGATACCTGAGTGGAAATGGAACACATCACTATGGATTTCATAACTAAGCTACCTCGTACAACTAAGCATCATGATACCATTTGGGTGATAGTGGACCGTTTGACCAAGAGTGCTCACTTTCTTCCTATACGAGAGGCCATCTCGTCAGAAACGTTAGCAAGTTTGTTCATCAAAGAGGTTGTATCTAAGCATGGAGTGCCACTGTCGATCGTGTCCGATAGAGATACTCGATTCACTTCGAGGTTCTGGAAGAAATTCCATGAAGCTATGGGAACAAGATTGAACATCAGTACGGCGTATAATCCTCAAACCGATGGGCAGTCTGAAAGAACGATCCAAACCCTTGAGGATATGCTGCGTGCTTGTGTTTTAGATATTGGTGGAAGTTGAGATGATCATCTGCACCTGGCAGAGTTCTCCTACAACAACAGCTACCATTCGAGTATTCGTATGCCGCCGTTTGAGACGCTTTACGGTAGGCGATGTAGAACCCCGGTGTGTTGGGGTGAGATTGGTCAGAAAGAGATGGGAAGCCTAGAGGTTGTGCAAGAAACCTCATCAAAGTTTGATCAGATCAAAGCAAGAATGAAAGCCGCTCAATACAGAGAGAAGTCGTATGCTGACAAGCGGCGACGACCGATTGAGTTTAAACGTTGGTGACAATGTGATGCTCAAGGTCTCGCCTTGGAAGGGAATTATTCATTTTAGAAAGAGAGGGAAGTTGAGTCCGAGGTACATCGGACCGTTTAAAATCTTAGATAGTGTGGGTGAAGTAGCTTATAAGCTGGATTTACCTGATGAGTTAGAGGGAATTCATTCAACCTTCCATGTTTCTCATCTGAGTAAGTGTCTAGCTGATGACACGTCTCACGTGCCATTAATGGACATCGAGGTTGATGAACAGCTGAACTACATCGAGCAACCGATTGATCGCAAGGAGAAGCAGCTTCGTCACAAGGTTATACCTTTGGTGAAAGTGATAAGGAAACATCGCAAGGGATCGGATGCTACTTGGGAAACGGAGGATGAGATGCGCAAGTTCTACCCTAGACTGTTTAGGTAATAGTTAGGATTCGGGGACGAAACCTCTTTGAGGAGGGAAGACTTGTAACATCCTAGAATTTTCGTATTTAATAAAAGAAAGTCGCGTTTAGTTATTGGGTCTAAATAATTAATTAGTATTAATAAAGATCATGGACTTGGACTAATTAATATGGATTAAAGGGAATGGGCCTTAGGTCCATGGGCTTTAGGGGATATAAATATCCTCCTAAACCACCCTAAAACCCTAAATCCTCATTTCATTCCATCCTAATCTCTTCACACTCCAAACACACACACACACCACCTTATACGCGGCCGAGAGAGAGAGAGAGATGTGTGAAACCCGAGAAAGCAAACGCGTTTCAAGATTTATACAAGATCCAAAGTTCATAATCTAGCTTACCAAGACCAAAATGAAAACGTAAAGGTATGATTTCGATCTTAAACTTCATGCTTTTATAGACGATTAGCCTTGAAACTTGAAACTTGAAACTATAATAGATCGGGTCTAAGCGAAACGTAAAGTAACGAACTTGATGCTCTAACGAACTCATAAACAGGTACGGTTCGTTTAATATAAACCGTAGATCTTGTATTGAACGTTTTTGAACTTAAAGGTCCAAACTTTATGTCTTTCCGGGCCAAGTTTTACCCGAAAAAGACCATAAGAATGATCGCGGGTTGGTTAGAATCATATCCAAGAATTACACGTTGTAACAGAGATGATTATGGAGGGGTTAAGGACGAACAGGGGTGCAGCTGGGCAACTTCGCCACAGCTAAGCTCGCTGCTGTTAACTTCGCCCCCCAGCAAGTTCGCTAAGCATAGCAAGTTCGCCAGTCCTTAAGTTCGCCTACTGTGAACTTCGCCTAATACAAGTTCGCTTACATAAGTTCGCTGGTGGCCAACTTCGCTACATGCTAAGTTCGCTTGTATATAAGTTCGCTAAATGTTAAATTCGCTTAATATTAAGTTCGCTGAGAAATGAATTAAAATCCTAGTGAAAAATGTGTTAAGACAGTTAATGTAAATAAAATTTTTCCAAGCTGACCTGGCAGCTTAACCCCAGCCAGGGGCTCTGCCTCTTGGACCCCGCTAGGGGCTGCCGCCCCTAGAACCCCGCTGCCAGGGGCGCTACCCCCGGACCTCCATTCGTTGTGGGTAATAATTAAACTAGGATGACGATATAGGTAGAGATGGTTGATTGATACGAGTAATTGTTATACAGTTAGTCGTGCGCAGCTGAAGAAAGGGTTACGATTAACGGTGAACGTAACCGCATTCAGGTGAGTTTCTAGCCTCATTTTCTTGTTATGTTTTCGGGGCTGTGTGCATACTAGATGTGATAGTTAATACACTTACCTTAAATGGTAAGTGTATGCCATGTATGATTTATGTGAAAGATATTATGTTATGATTGTGAATGAAAGCTTGTCAATACGTGAACGATCTTCGGATATTGCATGTGTTGACAAGGTAGGTATGTACATGAGAGGTGAATGTGTATGATATAAATATCTATACGATACATGAGTATGTAATAATGAATAAAGAAAGTATATGTATGAGTATGTAAAGATAGTATGAACGAAGATGAAGAAAGAGGGATCAGACCCTAATAATATCTGATATAGAGAAGACGGGATCAGACCCTTATAATATCTGAGATAGAGAAGTAAAAAGGAATCAGACCCTAATAATATCTAAGATAGACAAGAAAGGATCAGACCCTAATAATATCTGAGATAGACAAAGGAAAGAGGAACCAGACCCTAATAATATCTGAGATAGAAAAGGAAGGGATCAGACCCTAATAATATCTGGGATAGAATGGACAGTAAATATAAAGTGTGAACTTAATAAAGTATGTACGTATGTATGAAAATATGAAATAAAAGAAAATTAGTAAAGTAATTATTATGTATCTTCGGGTGCATGGTTGAAGGTAAGTGAATGTATTGTATGATGTATGATTAACTAGGACTCACTCAGCATAGCTGACTTTTAGTATGCACGCAGGTGAGTAGGATGCGACAGTTGGCATGAGTGGAACACATGGCAGAAGAATAAAAGCCTGGCATCTGAAGACCCTTTTATGTTTTATAAGTTATGTTTTAATTTCGAAAGACAAGAAGAATGTTTTAAGACATGTTTATGATTTAATATGTAATGTTTTATGAAAGTTTTATATTCCGCGTAAAGTTTTTAATTAACTCTGATTTTAGAACTGCGTTTATGAGTAAATCCAACACCAAAGTAGGGCTACCGGCAACGGGGCATTACAAAATATGTAAATGTTATTTAAACCTATTCAATATAATTGGACTTTGACCAACAATAATATAAGATTGATTATCCTACTATAGATAATTTAATGTATTATAGAATAATCAACTAAATTTCATTTCGGGATTATATAACAATCAATTAAATTACGTAAATTGTGAAAAATAAATAAATACGTGAATACTAACATAAATATAGATAAATATTAAACAAAAATAAAAGATATCTTATCAAACAATTCTCAATCTATGAAATTAGCTATACCACGTTGGGGACAATAACCTGAAATAATAAAATTAAATATTAATATTAATATCACATAATAAATATATTACAAATTATGGAAGATTTGAATCATGTGAAAAAAATCTAAAATTGATGTTATAACTTACAACCAGAAAATTTGAATCGCATTACCGGAAAACGAAATAGTGAAGATTTTCATTAAATCTTCGATTTTGATATATAACATAAAAAGATTATAAGAAAAAATCATATAAATATTAATATAAATACAAACAAAAACGAAAAATTATCAGTTTAATCTTGGATTTTGATATAGAATCTAAAGATATTATAATAAAGTTATATAAAAATTAAAATAAATATAAAACCTTACCGAAAAACGTTACCGGAAAACCGTAATAACTTTAACATATTAATTCAATCTTGGATTTTGATTTACAACCTATAGAGATTATAAAAAAAAAATTATATAGCAATTAAAATAAATATAAAACATTACTGGAAATCTTACCGGAAACAATAGAACCTTACCGGAAAAACGTATAACAAAATTGGCCATTACCGAAATATAGGAGACGGTTGAGGAATAAGCCGAGAGAGAGAGAGAGATTAAAATGGTTAGGGATTTGTTAGTGTAAGAATTACCGTATAAATGTTAGGGATTTATACACGAATTTTCTATTGTAATTAAAAACAAAAAATTAGGGAAACTCAATAAACTTAAAATAAAGACGAAAATTAGGAAAATAGGATTAATTAATTTTTAAAATTTCAATTACTAAAATGTAATGTTCATAAATTAAATCTATACTATATTTAAATCTAGACTATATTTAAATACAGAATTAAACTTATTAATGTAGAAATATAAATTACTAATTAAAAAATTGAGATCTTCTTTCTTGAGGTGAAAAATTCAAAAGAACAAAAAATTCATTTAGGAACAATAACACTTTTAAACCAAAAAAAGAATACAGAAATGGACGATATAAAAACAACACAAAATAAAAACCTTAGACACAAAGCTAATGGTGTTGCTAAAGAGAGTTTGAAGGTGTAAGAATTACCGTATGAAATTTAACTATTTATACGGAATGAATTATGGTTGACTAAATTATAGAAGGAAGGTATACATGGAATTGATTAGAAACAAATAATTAAGGAATTTCAAAAAATTTTAAAAAACTTAAAGTAAGAACGATAAGTAAGGAATTAGGATTAATGGATTTTCAAATTTTGAATTTACTAAAATGTAATGTTTCAAATTTAGATTATTATAAATATAATATTATGTAATTTGAATTTAGATGTTGACTATATTTAACTAACGGAAATAAACTTATTAATGTAAAAATATAAATTAGTAATTTATTTATTTAAAAAATATAATTAATCATCAATTATAACACCGTATATGTAATTTATAAAATAACAATGTATATAATATATAAAATTACAATAGTTTTTATATAATGAAGTACTGAATCATATGATTGAAAGTTATAAAAATAATCAACATAATATAATTAATCAACATTTAATTATATATGTAATTCATATAAGGTGTGAAAAAAGAAATTACTAATTTTGTTTTTATTTATTAACATTAACACAATTTTAATACAATTGAACAATAATTATCAAATCCAATATAATCAGTTGGAATATTTAAAATCAGCATCATATATTTAAATCAATAATTGAGAAATTTAAAATCAGTAAATTGGTCCAACAATTGTATTTATAGTAAATCTTAAGGATGGTTAATAAATTCCTTAAACAATTGAGTCATTAATGATTTAAATATTGTAATTGTTATTAATATATTTGGTTGCAATTTTATATTTACGTAAAATTTATTTGTTCTAATTTTATATTTATGTAAAATTTATGTAAAATAATGATTAGCTAACTGATTGACTGATCATCCGTAATTATAGTAAAAATTAATGATGCTAAATCATATGCTTAATCAAATAATCAAATAAGCTACAATAATTAACCCAAATTTAGAAATTCCGTAATTATACAATTTCCTTAACCAATTTCTTTAACCAAAGGGGTGATTCTTTCATAAATTTACGATAATGGTACAAACCGGTCAATTTGATAGAATTTTTTAAATATAATAGTTGAACCAATTATACTAAAGTTAAATTCATATTCTCTCTATATTGAATCATATTGATGAAATATATATATTAATATCTAAATTATATATTATATACTATCTAAAAACCATTAAACCTGTTGAGAAAATCATAAATCAAAAATAATAACATAAAATTAGTTTTAAAACATATTTATACTTATAGTATACATAATAAATAAATCGTAATTAATTATTAATTATAATTAGTAAATAGAAACATAATTAAAAAAGATTCAAAAATCAAATTCAAAATTAAATATTAAATGAAAGATAAAAGAGAATACTTTAAGAGAATTGATTAACCTTATTTTAATTTATTATTGATTTATTTAATTAAGTTGAAAAATAAAAAAGCTATTGATATACATGAAAACTCTAGTAAACAACCAATAGGAAGGGAGAATATTAACATAAAGCATATTGCGTTAATAGTAAAGTTAGATAGGCCTATTTTCCATGCGTTATTTACATGCTGGTTTCTTTATTGTAAGTAATATTTTATGTTACCATCCTCAAAAAGAGGTAATTTTTTGTTTTAAGGTGACTTTTCTACAATTTATATCATCTAAATCTGTTATATAATTCATAGTTCATTAATCTTAAAAATACATATTAATCATATAAATATATCGATATCAACTATAATTTTTTTATTTACTACCACATTTATCATGCTTTTGATACTAAACGGTACTGTTGAACAAAAGGGATATATGTTTCATAATGTTATACGTCTTTTACATAAATAAGTCACGTGGTCATCTAAATTCTAAAATATGTGTTTATATCATGTTTTATCATGCAAACTTGTGTGGTCCTTTAGACACGGAATCAACGATAGCAACAAAATCATTTGTTTTGAGCTCACTTAGGACATCACATATTCTTATTATTTTAAATTGGTCAAAACGTATTTATCCGAATTTATAAAAATGAAAGTTACATCTATATTTAAGTGGCTGAAACACTTTGAAATGACATAATAGTTTTAAATGAAGATAGCTTAGCTTATTAGCATACATCATACATGCGTGTTTACATATTATCGTGTCAAAATATGATTAAATTTCCATCTTTATATATAAAGTCAGATGAAATGTTGTAAAGATAAATCTATAAGTCCGAGTACTGCATGAGTACTCGCTACAAGTTAGGCGTCGAGACGAGTTTTCTTTAACTTCGTCTAGTTACGAAGAATCAATTAAAGTTGGTTAACCTTAGCCAGAATCCCATCTAGTCGATCAGTTTAAATTGACTTTGACTTAAAAAAATAAAACATAATTCGTATTTCTATAGCATTAAACAAAAAATATCATTTTTTATATTAATGATTAACAATTTTTAGAATAATTTAGTGTTTAAAAATTATATCTTTTATTTATATTGATATTCACTTATTTTGTTACAAATATTAGTAAATTTATAATATTTGACATATGTATATAATCTCTAAATTAATTTGTTTTATATTTACCATCTCCGAGTACTCCTCGAGTACTCCGAGTACATCCAACTCCATAGTAAGCCGTCTAGGGTCAGCCTAACGACTTTTGCTACCTTGGTCATATGCCATTATAATCATTTATATTATAATAGATCAAATTATTAATTATACCTTATTATATATTGGCCTAGTAATTGTTGATGGGTCATATTACTCTTAATTAGCTAATAAAGGATTTCCTCTTGAATGTATATATAGAGTGAATAATTAACATCATAACATAATCTCACACACATACAATTTTGTGTGCCTCCTCTCTCCTAAATCGGGTTCCTCTCAAATACCCAAATATCCATCGTTAACTATACATCATAAAGGGGAACTCGACCAAGCTAACAACCATGTCATCTACAACCTTCTCCATTGCGGATACTACTCTCACTTCTGTAACATGTTCATAGGTTTAATATTTATCATGTTTACTATTACTTACATGAAGAACTGATCAACATGTGTAATAGAGCGATGTTGATTAATCAGTTCTTCATATTTTTCCTAAATCTGGATCTAAACTGGAAGACATGGACTAAAATATGATAAACCCAAATTGTTATGTTTTTCATTATAATTTTTTAACTTTAATCATTTCTTATAATATGAATTGCTACATCAATAAAATAATGTTTTTTGAAACACACTTTATTGTGATTAAGTCCACACGAATTTTCGACAAACATAATGATTAATTTTTTTAATCAATATTTTTCAAACGGCAAATTTATGCATAATAAATATCAATTTTATGTTGTGAAATCAAAACATAAATTTACGCATATTATTTTGGTTTAAAAATTGGATTAAGATATGTTTTTATTTTATTTTAATTTTGGCTAAATTTTATCTTCACATTATTTCAAAATTTAATTAATTAATAAAATATATATTTTGAAAATAACTAAATCTTGGAGATAAAGTTAACCTCTTAGAATTTTTGACCAAAATCTTATTGTCTAAAATAATTTTCGGATTTTACTTTTTTGTAATGTTCACCGAGAACTCATAATTTTTGAGATCTCATAAAATCGTGAACTAACAATACCAAAAACACAAAATTACTGGGAACTCATATTTTATGAAAACTAATTTTACCGAAAACTCTTCTCGTAAACAATTTACTAATTACATGTTTTGTAAATACTTAAAATTTATAATTTTTTACAAAACTAAAAAACCTTAACTTGAATGGACTTTTGATATATCACTTCTGCCCAAAGGTGATGTGTTACATTTACCATATCATTCAAGTCTAATTGAAAGCTTTTGTTAGTTTTTGCCTAACATGATACAAATATCTCACTTCTGCCCAAAGGTGATATGTTACATTTTTATCAAGCAAAATTAGCCTATGCATAATTAAAATAATTCTTACTTCTGCCCGAAGGTGATGTGTTACAATTGTTTTGCACACATACTTAAATAAATTTGAATTCTGCCCAAAGGTGATTTATTTTTTATTTAAGTAGAACTTTTAATTATAATATATTAGTTTGATGTTAATAATAGACATATCACATATTCAATAAAATATAATGATTCTCACATTAATGATCTTTCATTAATCTAATAATCATAAATTTTAATCTGTATTATTTTAATATCTCATAACATTACTCACTATAATTTTCTTCTATAAACAACTGTCTCATCCAAAGCATCCACTCTAATATTAAAACATAATATAAGTTTTACATCATAAATAGTTTCAATAACATTTAGCTCTTCTCAGTTATAATTATCTCTTAATTCATGATATAAATATCCTACTACTCTTTCTAATAACAATCATTCTATTGAAAACTAGAGCATAAAAAATGAGATCAGTCAACCATAATGTCTCTTATGATAATAATAATAATAATAATAATAATAATAATAATAATCAAGAACTTATTTAAATAAATGCTATCACTAGAGTTATTCTAAATTTAGTTTTTCCTAAGACTAAACAAAATAACTCTTAAGATGCATGCATTCTTCCTAAATTCTAACTATAAGGTTAAACGGTATCCCTGAATACATCATAATTTACAATACCATAACCCATAAAATTAAGGGTTCACACGTGTAAATAAGTACACTTTTATAGTACGCTACATACTAAACTTTTTAGTAGTACAATTTGGTGGCTTAAGAATTAATTATAACACTCAGAAGTACCAAAGGAAAATGAGTGTGTTGATCAGCAACATATGTATAAGAAAAGAAATGTCTGGTACTGGAAATAAGATGTTATTCAAATCACACCACTAAAACCTAAAAGAGGATAATTCTAAGGTTCATAGACAAAATACAAGTATTATTTCCAGCTTTAAGTTCTCTAAGGAGAGGTCTCATTGCAATAATATGCCATTAGATTAGGCATAGGCATTACAAGACTATCCATAATTCAAAAGAACAACTGGCTAAAATTGATAGCTGTATAAATGATATTTTTTCTAATCCCAATATTCCCATTAACATATGATTGGTTGAGTCTAGTTCTATATGTTTACCTGAAATCAAATAACTAACACCAGTGTCAGTGTCAAATTTACATGTTAAGGTTATTAGAACCATGATAAACTATCTTTTAATTACACTTTATGATACTCTAAATATTATGGAGATTAATCAAAATTTAGTATCAATACTTAAGCTACATTATGATAGTTATGAGGTTTACATAGCCAACATAAAGTCACTCTTACCTTACACTACAACATCCTTCTTTTGATATTAATAAATAAAAAAGAATTATGTTTATTTAAAAGTGGGTTAATATTTAATTAAGTTAAATAAAATAATAAAGTGTGGGCTTGAATAATGAAAGATGGAATAAGGTACGGTGATGGGTCTTAGGTCCATGGGCTTAAGAGAGTATAAATACTCCTTAAACCTCCCTAAAACCCTAAAATCTCTCATTCTTATCCATAAGCCTCCATACACACTCAAACCACACACAAACACTCTCAACCTTACGACCGAGATTCGAAATCCAAAAACCAAACTTTGATTTATTTAGATCTTTAGCTGAGAAAGCAAGAACAAGTCCTTAGCTATACAAGAAGCAACCTGAAACGTGTGCTGGAAGTCATGTAAGGACTGTTGAGTGGGCAGGGGATGAAGGTAAGAAAGCAGATGATGAGGAAGGTGATTCAAGTGAAGTTCGATCTGTGAAAGTTGATTAGAAAAAGAGAGGCCGAGGTGGGTGTAACAATAAGTCGTTCAAAGGTTGCGACCTGCCGAAGCTGACTGGTTTGGGGGATGCAATCGCTACTCTCCAATGGATAATCGCCATGGACTAGGTTATCCGAATTAGCGAGTGTCATCCTGACCAAGTAGTGAGTTATGCTACCCAGTCGTTCGAATATGAAGATATGTACCAGTGGGAGTCGGTAGAGTAGAGTAAGACTCGAGAAGAAATTAAGGCTATGAGGAGGAATGACCTGAAGGAGATGGTCATGAAACGTTTTTGTGTTGATGCTGAGGTTGAGAGGGCTGAGATAAAGTTTCTGAACTCAAAGGTAGGGAAAATAACACACCACGAATACACTACCGAATTCAACCATATGTCAAGGTTGGTGCCTGACATGGTGAACACCGAAGCCAAGCGAATCAAGTGTTACATAAGAGGACTTTCACATAACGTCCGCACCTTAGTTAGGGCAAGTAAACCCGCTAATTTTGACTATACTGTCGAACTCTCAAAGATTGTTTACGATGACATGGCTGTGGACGATGTGGTGGTGGAAGAGTAGAAAGATACGAAATGGGTCAATCCTGCTAAATGACCCGGTACTCAGCTGTGGAACTCTAGGGATAAGAGACAGAAAGTGTGGGAAAAGAAGTCATGCAAGACTTGTGGTAAAATGCACAGTGGGGAGTGCAAGTGGGGTAGGAGTTCAGATGTTTGTCACAAATGTGGGAAAGCATATGGTGGGGAGTACATTCTTGGGTCTAATGTGTGTTATAAGTACGGGAATGCAGTACATTATGCTAATGAGTGCAGTGCAAATCCCGTGTGTTACAAATGTGATAAAATGGGTCATATGGCAAGGGAGTGCTCTGATGGTGAAGCTGGAGGAAGTGGAAAGAAGGATGCTATCAATCCAGGCCAAGGACCAGAGCCTACATGTTGACTCAGGAGCAAGCCAAGCAGATCCCAGATGTTGTCACAGGTACGTTTCTAGTAAACGGTATTTCTGCTTCAGTATTGTTTGATTCAGGTGCGAATAGAAGTTTTGTAGCTACAACATTTAGTAAGTTAGCAGAAATGAAATGTTTTCGTGTGCCTGAAACTTTTATAGTAGAAACCACTAGTGAAACCTCGGTTAGGATAATGAGAATGGTTAAGGATTGTAAGATAGAGTAAGATAGAGTTAGAGGGACATGAGTTCCCTGTTACCCTGTATGTTATGACCTTAGGAGGACTCGATGTGGTTTTGTGAATAGATTGGCTATCTGAGTTTGAGGCTCAAATAGTGTGTAAGAATAGGTTAATAAGGTTAAAATCCTTGGATGGTAGTACGATGACGGTTTCGATGATAAAGTCTGAAGGTTTGTTAAGGAGAGCGTGCGGTGCCTACCTGACATATGTTGTCAAAGCTATGGCCGAGGAAAAAGAAGTGAAAGATGTTCCTGTTGTGCGCGACTACCCAGAAGTATTCCCTGAGGATCTTACGGGGTTGCCATCGGAGCGAGAGGTAGAATTCCAGATAGACTTCATACCAGGAGCACAGCCCGTCGCGAAAGCACCTTACCGCATGGCGCCATCCGAGATGAAAGAACTGATGTCCCAACTACAAGAGCTCCTCGATAAAGGTTTTATAAGACCAAGTGTTTCCCCGTGGGACGCACCTTTATTGTTTGTCAAGAAGAAGGATGGGAGTATGAGAATGTGTATAGATTATCGCGAGTTGAATAACTTACGGTGAAAAATAGATATTTGTTGCCACGTATTGATGATTTGTTCGACCAACTACAAGGTTCGAGTTGGTTCTCACGAATAGATCTTAGATCAGGCTATCATCAGCTGAAGGTGAAAGAGGCAGACATCCCTAAAACAACGTTTCAGACACGGTATGGACACTATGAGTTCTTCGTGATGTCATTCGGTCTAACGAATGCTCCAGCGGCATTTATGGACATAATGAATAGGGTATGTCGGCCGATATTGGACATGTCAGTTATCGTTTTCATTGACGATATATTGATTTACTCCAAGAGCGAATCTGACCAAGCTGAGCATCTAAGGGAAGTATTGGAGACCTTGAATGAAGAGAAGTTGTATGTTAAGTTTTCTAAATGCGCCTGCTATTTGCGTGAAGTGCAGTTCCTAGGTCACATAATCATTCCTGAAGGGATTACGGTGGACCCAGCTAAGATCGAGGCGATAATGAACCGGAAGACTCTGTAAAACCCGACCGATATACACAGCTTCTTAGGGTTGGCTGGCTATTATAATAGATTCATTGAAGGCTTCTCCAAAATAGCCGCACCGTTGACTAGTATGACTCGAAAGTCTGTAGTATTCAATTGGGGTAAGTTCTAGGAAGAAGCTTTTGATGAATTGAAGAAAATACGCACACAAGCTCCGATCCTTGCTCTACCAGATGGTGACGAGGATTTGGTTGTTTGTACTAATGTCTCGCATAGTGGGTTAGGTTGCGTGTTAATGCAATGAGGAAAAGTGATAGATTATGCGTCCAGACAGTTGAAGGTTCACGAGAGTACCTACCCGATGCATAACGTAGAGCTAGCAGCAGTAGTGCATGCTCTCAAGATATGGAGACAATACCTATATGGTACTAAGTGTACTATGTACACCGATCATAAGAGTTTGAAATATTTCTTCGAGCAGAAGCAGGGAATATGAGGCTGAGGAGATTGTTAGAATTGATAAAGGACAATGACTGTAACATCAAATACTATCCTGGTAAGATCTAATGTGGTTGCTGACGCGCTAAGCCGTAAGAATGAAAAAGTCATTTGCAACAGTGAAGTCGTTTAAGTTGATCATTAATTCAGATCTCTTTAAAGATACCACCAAAATACAGTCCGAGGTAAATATAAATGAAGGGCTAGTGAAGAAGGAAAGAATCTTCGGACAGCAATGCGATCTGATGGAAAATAGTCATCGTGTGAAGACTAGGTTCGACCGCATGTGGATCCCGCGCCTTTGAGATCTTAAAGGCCGAATCCTAGATGAAGCTCATAAGTCAAGATATTCGATTCATTCGGGATCCACCAAGATGTATCAATACCTAAAGAGAGACTATTGGTGGCCGATTATGGAGAATGATGTAGTAGATTATGACGTGCTTAACTTGTTTGCAAGTCAAAGCAGAACACCAGAAACCTTATGGAAAGATGCAGCCTTTAGACATACCTTAATGGAAATGGGAACACATCACTATGGATTTCATAACTAAGAAACCGCATACAGCTAAGCGTCATGATACCATTTGGGTGATAGTGGATCGTTTGACAAAAAGTTCCACTTTCTGCCTATACGAGAGGCAATCTCGTCAGAAACGTTAGCAAACGTGTTCATAAAAGAGGTCGTGGCTAAGCATGGAGTGCCATTGTCGATCGTGTCTGATAGAGATACTCGCTTTACTTCCAGATTCTGGAAGAAGTTCCATGAAGCTATGGGAAAAAGACTGAACATCAGTACGGCGTATCAATCTCAAACAGATGGACATTCTAAAAGGACTATCCAAACCCTTGAGGATATGCTACGTGCTTGTGTGTTAGACTTTGGAGGAAGTTGGGATGATCATTTGCATCTTGCAGAATTCTCTTATAACAATAACTACCATTTGAGTATTGACATGATGCCGTTTGAGATGTTATACGATAAACGTTGTAGAACTCTGGTATGCTAGGGAGAGACTGGTCAGAAGGAGATTGGAAGTTTAGAAGTTATACAGGAAACCTCTTCAAGGTTTGATCAGGTCAAGGCAAGAATGAAAGCTGTTCAAGATTGCCAGAAATCCTATGCTGACAAACGCGACGACCGATTGAGTTTAACGTTGATGATAGTGTGATGCTCAAGGTCTCGCCTTGGAAGGGAATTATTCGTTTCATGAAGAAGGGAAAATTGAATCCAAGGTATATTGGACCATTCAAGATCATAGATCATTTGGGTGAAGTGGCTTACAAGCTAGATCTACCCGAGGAGTTGGAAGGAATACACTCTACTTTTCATGTTTCTCATTTGAGAAAATGCCTAACTGATGACGCGTCTCATGTGCCATTAGTAGGCATTGAGGCTGACGAACAATTGAACTACATTGAGCAACCTATAGATACAGTTGACCGCAAGGAAAAGCAACTCCATCATAAAGTTATTCCGTTGGTGAAAGTGATCTGGAAGCACCGTAGGGGATCGGGCTCCACTTGGGAAGTTGAGGAAGAGATGCACAAGTTCTACCCAGAATGTTTAAGTAATGTTTAGGTCTCGGGGATGAAACCACTTTAAGAAGGTGAAGACTTGTAACATCCTGCTTTTGTTATTAATAAATAAAAAGGATTGGGTTTATTTAAAAGTGTGTTAATATTTAATCAAGTTAAATAAAAAAATAAAGTGTGGGCTTGATTAATGAAAGATGGAATAAGGGATGGTGATGGGCCTTGGGTCCAGTGGCTTAAGAGAGTATAAATACTCCTTAAACCTCCCTAAAAACCTAAAATCTCTCATTCTTATCCATAAGCCTCCTTACACAAACAAACATTCTCAACCTTACGGCCGAGATCCGAAATCCAAGATCCAAGCTTAAATTTATTTAGATCTTTAGCTGAGCAAGCAAGAACAAGTCCGTATTTATACAAGACGCTAACCCGTAGCTTAACATACGTCAAAAGGTACGTTTTATGTATAAAGATTGTGTTTTAAAGAACGGTTTGTCCTAAGACTTGGTACTAAGGCAAATCGGGTATTTTTATACCCTAAAAATATAAACATGATGTTAAAAGTGGACTTAATGGACTCGTTAGTATAAACGGTTCATATAATAACCCTAGATCTAGCTTAAACGAGTTTAAAATCAATAAAGGTGTAAACTTTATTGATAAGTAAGCTAGATCTTGGTCTAAGATAGAAAGGAAAACGTTTAGGAGATGATACAACATCGAAAAATAAGAACGAGTGTAAATATATGAGGTGATAATGATGATAAAGGTGTTAATACCCTACAATGGGTATATTCGAATGAAAAGCAAGCACTCGAATGGAAAACATTCGAATAGAAAGAAAGGAAAGAAAGAAGGAAAAAGGTTCAGATACTATTTGATTCGAACTGAAAGTCCATTCAAATAGAAAGTCCATTCTAATAGATTCTGCCATTCGAATAGAAGGTCCATTCAAATAGAAGGTCCATTAGATAGAAGGTCTATTCGAATAGAAGGTCAATTTGAATAGAATCTGCCATTCGAATGGAAGGTCCATTCGAATAGAATCTGCCATTCGAATGGAAGGTCCAGTTGAATAGAACTGCCATTCGAATAAACTGAGGATTCGATTAGCATAGCCCAGACTTAGAATTTTTTGATGGATTTTTAGTAAAGGACTTTTAATGAAAATAAATTTTTGATGTTAGGGAAGGTCAGCTCGACCCCAGCCAGGGGCTCTGCCCCTTGGACCTTGCTAGGGGCTGGCGACCCTAGAACCTCGCTGCCAGGGGCGCTACCCTCGGACCCTGTTCGTAAAGGGTTTATTATACTATACATATGATATGTGTAAGACTAGTTAATTGATACTTGTAATTGTTAAACAGTTAGCCGAACCCAGTTAAAGAAAAGAATTAATATAAACTCAGAAAGAAACAGGACCCGAGTGAGTTTCTAGCCCCATTTCCTTGTTCTTTTTTTCGGGGCTGTGTGCATACTCGATGAGATTAGTTAATACAATTACCTTAAGTGGTAAGTGTATGATATGTGATTGTCTTATGTATGATGTATGAATGATATATGAATACTATAGATTGAAAGTTTGTATGAAAGTTTATATGTATAAATATAAATAAGGTATGGTATGGTTGCACAGAATAAAGGGACCATGCCCTAATAATATATGTGAGGATATGGACCAGACCCTAATAATATATGTGATGTTGGGGACCAGACCCTTATAATATATGTGATGTTGGGGACCAGACTCTTTTAATGTCTGTGATGTTGGGGACCAGACCCTTATAATATCTGTGATGTTAGGGACTAGACCCTTACAATATCTGTGAGGTTATAGGGCGGAAGGCTCTTTAAAATGTAACGATAGTTATGTATGTATCATGAAAGTATGAAAGAATGAGTGTATGTATGAAGTAAGGTGACCTGGTTAAGTATGTAAGATGTACATACCTTCGGGTATGTATACAAGTATGTGAACGTATTATATGATGCATGATTAACTAGAACTCACTCAGCGTAGCTGACTTTCAATATGCATGAAGGTGAATAGGATGAGATAGCTGACTTGAAGAGGGGCACATGGCAGAAGAATAAAGAAAATGGCATCTGAAGACTTAGTTATTAACATTTGAACTAAAAGACATGTTTTATATTGTTTTAATTTAAAACTTATGTAATGAATTGTTGACATTTATCTATTCCGCTAAAAGTTTATGTCAACTCTGATACTTAGAACTGTGTTTATAATTAAATCCAACGCCAAAGTAGGGCACCGAGAGTGGGGCCTTACATAAACACTCATATTATTTGTTATCAATATGACCTGGATTGAAACATTTATAAAATAGAACTAGATGATACTATATACTTTCACAACTTTTGTTATCAAGCAAATAAAAATTTAACAAAAGACAAATGAGACCAATAAAATTCATCCATTAAAATCAAATTTCATGAGAAATCATGACATGATTGATGAGGGTGATTTTTCATATAATCTCATTCTTTGTGATTTTAAATCATGTGTTAAATGCCCTAAACATTAATTGGCTTAAGAAATAAGTATGGGTCCACCATAAGTTAAATTTCACTTACATTCGTGGAACTTATTCAAACGGAATATTCAGACATAATTCTTTTTTATATAAAATACTATTTACTTGTATCTAATCTGTCTTCTATGGTCCGCGGTCTTAAAAATATTCATTAATATATACTTAATACTATTTCTTCTAAATATGTCCCTAAGTTTACTATGACATCTGGACGTCATTGAAATCAAATTAAATCTAACATGTATATCACAAATTTTCACGTCACGTACATCATTAAAATTTCTTTTGTATTTTAAGATCAGTGGAAGCCTTAAGTGTCTTAGTCAGAACTTACAAAATTTGCAAGAGGTGCGAATTGAAAACTTGATATTATCTCAATGTAACAACGTGAAAATTTCAAGTTCAAAGTATCAACTTTCCAAAGTCTAGGGACTAAAATTGCCAAATTCCAAAGTTGAGGGTTAAAAATGAAAAAATTTTGTTTTTCTTGACCCATAGCAGTACGCGCCCGGGTCAAAAGAAACACCCATCGCGGTACGCGATGGGGTGTCTGACAAGGTGTGACACGTGTGCCACGTGGCACACGGTGGCAACGTCTGCCGCCACGTGTCACCACGTGGCAACACTGCCGCCACGTGTCGCCACGTGGAGCGGCGCTTGCCACGTGTCAACACGTGGCAGGTCTAGTATGTGACTGGCCAGGCCTACGTCGCAGTACGCGACGGGCCAGCCAAAGGTCACATCGCGGTATGCGATGGGATCCAAATTTTTGTCTATAAATAGCGACCAAGGGCTGCTCATTTTCAACATCCCAACTCAGCTATCACTTCTCTCTAGCCTCTCTCTACAACCCGACAATCATATAAACGATTTTCCTCGATAAGCGTTCCATGATCTTTTGTTTGTGTACAACCGTTTCCTAGAAGTTTGTGCTACCCTCCACCCTCATTCATCAAGAAGGCGCTGTTATGGCAAAGAGTCCCGAAAGACGTGCCGACGAGTGTTGAAGTTGGCATATCAAAGTTGATCGAGAAAAGTAAAGTGGCGTCGGAGTGCTGCCCAATTCTCTAGAGTTTCTATACGCCACTTAATGTTAGGCGTAATATCGAATTCAATATAATTTAATATTATATTCAAGGCTTAAGCCTTAAGTAGAGGATATACTTGATACCTCGATAAAAGAAAAGAAAACATAACAAAGAAACGAATGAAAGTATGATTATGAATATTGATGAATACGTAAATATGTGTGTAAGTATATATGTATATATTCTTTGTTATGAAATATTATTTAATGAATAAAGAGTATTCTTAAATAATAAAAGAAAAAGATTACGTTTCTTGGAGAAGAAGAAACGTCAGGTTTTTAATATAAACTAAAGGTTTATAATTTTCTTTTAAACTAAAGATTTTCAAGTAAATAAGAATTGAACTAAAGGTTCAATCGAGGATTGAGATATAAGACTAAAGGTCTTAAGCCGGATCGTGTATCCGACTAACAAATATTTATACTCGTACTATAGGTGCGAGATAAAGAAAGGGAAAGACCCTTGGACGGTGAGTGAAGCTGATCCTAAAGAGACAAGGTGAATACGCCCCCAAACTTTTACTTATTTAAAATGAGTCAAACTTGTTATTTGAAATTGTTTACAAGGAACTATGTGTTCCTAAAACCGTTATGAATAAGGGTATAAACCTAGCCCTCAGGCTGTGGTATACGTATGTCTGGATCCTTACATAGGTGGTACTATGCGATGTATGGGAATGATCGCACCACCCTTGGTCGTAGGACGCTCTCCTGCAGGGAGTACGACCGTTGTGTATATTGACGAGTACTTAACTAAGTCGAACGGTGCGGTGTTTGCTGAGGTGACCTAGCGTAGAGGCTCATATTTATAATGTGTTATTTGACTTTGTTACTCCTAAGCCACGTTGGCCAAGGCAGGCGTAGTCTCGAGGGTTAATAAAGTAAAAGAAATATTTTTGCGTCAGCGTGTTCACCAGCATTCGTTGCTGAAGTATTTTCTTATATTTTTGCAGGTGAACAAAGTTAGAGCTTGGAAATGACGAAGTACTAATATCTGATGGCTCGGATTTATTTTGTATAAGTTTAATATGGTGGTTTGTAAACATAAACAAGTAATATTTTGTTAACAACTCTAAACGGGTATTTTATAATTCCCGTCTTTAGAATATAAATTACATTTTTGATCCTTAAAATTTTATAAGTCTTCCGCAAAATTTCGCAACTCTGAATTATTTACAAATAAGATACCGACTTATGGGTCGCACTCCTAGGCCCTAGATGGGGGTGTGACAGGTTTGGTATCTGTGATGGCTCAAGGAGATGGAAACTATTGTTATAACAAGCAAGTGCTCCGAGGAGGAGAAAATTCAATACTCTGCTTTGATGTTCAAGGGTGAAGCGCATGAGTGGTGGAATACGTTGTTGATGAGTAAGGGAAGAGAAGTGATGTATGGCTTGACTTGGGAAGAATTCAAGGCCATGGTGAAGGGAAAGTTTTGTCCCATGCACGAAACTGACCAGATCCAAACAAAATTTCTCAATCATAAGGTCGTAGGGACAAACCTTCGGGAATACAACACTAAATTCCTTGAGTATTGTCGCCTTGTTCCCCAGTTGGTTAACCCTGAGTCCAGCAAAGTCACAAGATACATATGGGGATTGCCGCGGGAAATCCGCGACATGGTAAGGTCTCACTTACCTCAAACCGCTGACTCTACAATGGAGTTGGCTGGTTATTTAATGGGCAGCATGGTTCGTAACAAGGAAGAAGACAAGAAGGTTACGCCACTAACGACTCAAGGAAGAACAAGTGGAGGGAATAATCGATTTAAGGGAAAGGGCGTGAACCAAAGCCGATTTAATTCAAACGCCCCACAATGCAAGACTTGTAGGAGGTATCACAAGGGACGTTGCAATTTTGCCCCGCCTCCTAAAGTATGTGAATCATGCAATCGCATGGGTCACGATGCTGCTGATTGCTGGAAGAAGAGGATAACTTGCTTCAATTGCAAGGAAATGGGCCATTTAAGTTTTGAGTGCCCAAAGAACAAGCCCGCAGTTGGTGGTGCGGGTGGAAGTGGTCAAAACAAGAAGGGAAACGCTCAAGTCTTCGTACTCGACACAAAAAGGGTCGCTGACGTGCCAGAAACCATAACCGGTACGTTTCTAGTCAACGACACCTATGCTAGAGTTTTATTTGATTCTGGTGGCAATTTGAGTTTTATAGATTGTAATTTTTGTAGTCTATTAAACAAACCATTAGCTAAATTAGATAAAACTCTAAGCGTCGAGACTGCTAGCGGTGAAATCGTTAAGATCTCCGAAGCCCTTGAAAACGGAAAAATCCTTTTAGCTGGTTATTTGTTACCTATTTGTTTGTTACCCATGAGATTGGCTGGTTTTGATATTTTACTTGGTATGGATTGGTTATCCGATAACCAAGCCCATATCATCTGCAATAGCAAAACTGTTGAACTTCAAGCCCCCGATAAACGAACAATTCGAATTGAAGGGGATAAAGACGCTAGCCAAGTTAGCATAATCTCCATGATTAGGGTTAACAAATGTTTAAATCAAGGATGCCTCGCATTCATGGCCTACGTCACTAAAGAGTCTAAGCCAAAAGAAATCAAAGACGTTTCTATCGTTTCCGAATTTTCTGACGTCTTTCCTGATGAACTCCCTGGTATTCCTCCCGATCGCGAAGTAGAGTTTAGAATCGATCTTGTTCCCGGCACTGCTCCGATCGCGAAAGCTCCGTATTGCTTAGCACCACCGAAATGAAGGAGTTAAAGAAACAACTCGATGAACTTCTTGAAAAAGGTTTCATTCGACCAAGTTCGTCGCCTTGGGGAGCACCAATTCTATTCATCAAGAAGAAGGATGGTTCCATGAGGATGTGTATCGACTATCATGCGTTAAACAAAGTCACAATCAAAAACCGATATCCACTCCCTCGTATTGAGGACCTTTTCGATCAACTTCAAGGTGCTAGCTTCTTTTCGAAAATCGATCTACGTTCCGGCTATCACCAACTTAAAGTCCAATCCGTAGCCATTCCAAAGACTGCTTTCCGAACGAGGTATGGACATTATGAGTTCACGGTTATGCCGTTTGGACTTACTAATGCTCCGGCCGCGTTCATAGATATGATGAACCGTATTTGCAAGCCTTACTTAGATAAATTTGTTATCGTGTTCATCGATGATATACTCATTTACTCTAAGTCTAAGGCCGATCATGAAATTTATCTTCGAACGTTACTTAAAATTCTTAGATACGAGAAGTTGTACGCCAAGTTCTCAAAATGCGAGTTCCGGTTGCACGAGGTGCAATTTCTTGGTCACATTATCAATGTTAACGGTATTCAAGTGGACCCCGCTAAGATTGAAGCTATATGTAAATAGGAGATCCCGAAGTCGCCAACCGAGTTCCGAAGTTTCTTAGGATTGGCCGGATATTACCGTAGGTTCATCGAAAACTTCTCTCGTATCGCCGTTCCCTTAACCTCATTAACTCGAAAGAACATTAAGTATGAATGGGGGACGAAGCAACAAGAGGCGTTCGATATACTCAAGCAAAAACTTACCCAAGCACCGATACTGGCTCTGCCAGAAGGTACTAAAGATTTTGTAGTATTTAGTGACGCATGTCACTCGGGTTTGGGATGCGTACTAATGCAACGCAAGAAGGTAATTGCTTACGTCAATTGAAAATACACAAAAAGAATTCCACTACTCACGATCTAGAGTTAGGTGCCATAATCTTTTCACTTAAGATTTGGAGGCACTATCTCTATGGAGTACGATTTACTGTGTACACTGATCATAAAAGTTTGAAACATATCTTTGATCAAAAAGAGCTCAACATGCGCCAGTGGCGATGGATGGAAACGCTCAATGACTATGATTGCGAGATTGTCTATCATGAAGGCAAGGCCAACGTCGTGGCCGATGCCTTAAGTCGTAAAGAGCATGAAAAACCCAAAAGAGTACGAGCTTTGCGCCTAGAACTTCAAATCGATCTTTTCGAACAAATCAAATCCGCGCAAACTCAAGCGATCGATAAAAACCAAATCTCCGACGAAAAACGAAATGGCACCATTGACTCGCTAGCCAAGGGTGATGATGGTATCCTAAGACTTGGCAATAGGATTTGGGTACCAATCGTTGGAAGATTGCGTGAGAAAATCTTGAACGAAGCTCACAAGTCTAAATATATGATGCATCCCGGAAGTGATAAAATATACCACAATCTGAAAGCAAATTATTGGTGGAATGGTAAGAAAAGGGATGTCGCTTCGCATGTTGCGAAATGTTTGACTTGTTTGAAAGTCAAGGCTGAACACCAAAGGCCTTCAGGATTGCTACAGCAACCCGAACTTCCCGTATGGAAGTGGGAGTTGATTACTATGGATTTCATTACCAAACTCCCGAAGAAGACTCGACAACACAATGCAATATGGGTAATTGTGGATCGATTGACAAAATCCGCACATTTCATACCCATCAATGAGTCGTATTCTATGTATAGACTAGCGCGTATTTATGTAAACACCATTGTCGCTTTGCATGGAGTACCGCTTTCTATAATATCTGATCGAGACAGTCGTTTTACGTCTCATTTCTGGAAAGCTTCCAACAAGCTCTCGGTACAAGGTTGAATTTTAGCACTGCTTATCATCCAAAAACCGATGGGCAAAGCGAAAGGAAGATACAAACGTTGGAAGATATGCTTCGCGCTTGTGTGATTGATCTAGGTGGAAGTTGGGATGACCACTTGCCCCTAATGGAATTTTCGTACAATAATAGCTATCATGCAAGTATTCAAACCGCACCGTTCGAGATGTTGTATGGAAGAAAGTGTAGAACGCCCGTGTAATGGTCTGAAACCGGAGACAATCAGTTATCTGGACCCGAGATAGTCCAAGAAACTACCTACAAAGTTATTCAAATACGAGAACGACTTAAGACGGCACGTGATCGCCAAAAGAGTTACGCTGATGTCCGTCGTAAGCCGTTAGAATTTAATGTCGGTGACAGAGTGTTATTGAAAGTATCGCCTTTGAAAGGCGTTGTTCGCTTCGGTAAGAAAGGAAAATTGAGTCCTCGATTCGTTGGACCTTTTGAGGTATTCGAACGAATCAGCACTGTTGCATACCGTTTGCGACTGCCGGAGGATATACAAGGGATACATGACGTATTCCATGTTTCGAATTTGCGTAAATGTTTGACCGATAAATCGTTGGCTATGCCATTAAAAGACGTTGAAATAAATGAGAACTTAAAATTCGTAGAACGTCCAATTCAAATTGAAGATTCGAAAACAAAGAAGTTAAAGAAAAGAACTTTGAAAATAGTGTAAGTAAAATGGGACTCGCGTAGAGGGCCCGAATATACTTGGGAACTCGAATCAGAAATGAGAAAGAAATACCCCCAACTATTCTTGTAAAAGCAATCTCGAGGACGAAATTCGTTTCAAGATTGGGAGGATGTAACAACGTGAAAATTTCGAGTTCAAAGTATCAACTTTCCAAAGTCTAGGGACTAATATTGCCAAATTCCAAAGTCAAGGGTTAAAAATGAAAAATTTCTGTTTTTATTGACCCATAGCGGTACGCGCCCGGGTCAAAAGAAACACCCATCGCGGTACACGATGGGGTGTCTGACAAGGTGTGACACGTGTGCCACGTGGCACACGGTGGCAACGTCTGCCACCACGTGGCAACACTGTCGCCACGTGGAGCGGCGCCTGCCACGTGTCAACACGTGGCAGGTCTAGTATGTGACTGGCCAGGCCTACGTCGCGGTACGCGACGAGCCAGCCAAAGGACCCATCGCGGAATGCGATGGATCCAAATTTTTTTCTATAAATAGCGACCAAGGGCTGCTCATTTTCAATATCCCAACTCAGCTATCACTTCTCTCTAGCCTTTCTCTATAACCCGACAATCATGTAAACGATTTGCCTCGATAAGCGTGCCACGATTTTTTGTTTGTGTACAACCGTTTCCTCGAAGTTTGTGCTACCCTCCACCCTCATTCATCAAGAAGGCGCTGTTATGGCAAAGAGTCCCGAAAGACGTGCCGACGAGTGTTGAAGTTGGCATATCAAAGTTGATCGAGAAAAGTAAAGCGGCGTCGGAGTGCTGCCCAATTCTCTAGAGTTTCTATACGCCACTTAAGGTTAGGCGTAATATCGAATTCAATATAATTTAATATTATATTCAAGGCTTAAGCCTTACGTTGAGGATATACTCGATACCTCAATAAAAGAAAAGAAAAGAAAAGAAAACATAACAAAGAAACGAATGAAAGTATGATTATGAATATTGATGAATACGTATATATGTGTGTAAGTATATATGTAAATATTCTTTGTTATGAAATATTATTTAATGAATAAAGAGTATTCTTAAATAATAAAAGAAAAAGATTACGTTTCTTGGAGAAGAAGAAACGTCAGGTTTTTAATATAAACTAAAGGTTTATAATTTGCTTTTAAACTAAAGATTTTCAAGTAAATAAGAATTGAACTAAAGGTTCAATCGAGGATTGAGATATAAGACTCGTATTATATCCGACTAACAAATATTTATACTCGTATTATAGGTGCGAGATAAAGAAAGGGAAGACCCTTGGACGGTGAGTGAAGCCGATCCTAAAGAGACCAAGGTGAATACGCCTCCAAACTTTTACTTATTTAAAATGAGTCAAACTTGTTATTTGAAATTGTTTACAAGGAACTATGTGTTCCTAAAACCGTTATGAATAAGGGTATAAACCTAGCCCTCAGGCTGTGGTATACGTATGTCTGGATCCTTACATAGGTGGTACTATGCGATGTATGGGCATGATCGCACCACCCTTGGTCGTAGGACGCTCTCCTGCAGGGAGTACGACCGTTGTGTATATTGACGAGTACTTAACTAAGTCGAACGGTGCGGTGTTTGCTGAGGTGACCTAGCGTAGAGGCTCATATTTATAATGTGTTATTTGACTTTGTTACTCCTAAGCCACGTTGGCCAAGGCAGGCGTAGTCTCGATGGTTAATAAAGTAAAAGAAATATTTTTGCGTCAGCGTGTTCACCAGCATTCGTTGCTGACTTATTTTCTTATATTTTTGCAGGTGAACAAAGTTAGAGCTTGGAAATGACGAAGTACTAATATCTGATGGCTCGGATTTATTTTGTATAAGTTTAATATGGTGGTTTGTAAACATAAACAAGTAATATTTTGTTAACAACTCTAAACGGGTATTTTATAATTCCCGTCTTTAGAATATAAATTACATTTTTGATCCTTAAAATTTTATAACTCTTCCGCAAAATTTCGCAACTCTGAATTATTTACAAATAAGATACCAACTTATGGGTCGCACTCCTAGGCCCTAGATGGGTGTGTGACACTCAATTACACCTCTTGTACAAGACACTGCTCCATCACAACACTATTCAATCAAAACTTATCTCTTTATAATTTACTACTACTGTTACAAAAGTTTCATTGTTTCTTAAATGTGGGCATAACTTGTTTCTCTATTAGAATCTATTAGTCTTTAAATATTGACCCTAAGCATTCTAATTTCCTAAAGGTTTCTAAGGTTAGTAGGAGCAGTAAAAGTTCTTATATTGACTTGTTAAAAGTAAAAAAGACGGGGGGGGGGGGGGGGGAAGAGAGTCATTAAATTTTACTCCAAATTTATCTCCAATTACACCTCTTGTACACCATACTGCACCAACTCTTACACACTTAGAATCCTGAAAATGATAGCAACATAACCAAGAGCTAATCCATAAAACCGAGACTTTTAAAATTATCCAATAATCTACTTAGGAGGCCATCTAGGTTTTGAAACTTACTGACATGATGATTATGTAACCTCTCTAAGTAAAGTTGAAATGGATGTTGGAAACTGTAATGAGCCTACCCCTTATAACTAAACCATTAATATCAATTTCAATCTTCTGAATGAAATAAAGCTATTATTAGCAAAATTGACTCCATAAGTCCGAATAATATTTGTGATTTGGTTGAATCACCTAAGAGTGTTCATAACTAAACAAAATCTCAATAAAAGAAAAGTTAAGACACTAAGAAGCACGATTGATTGTCAAAGGTTATATTCAAGGAAAACCAATTATCAAAGAATCTTCTTACCTATATTATAAAAGATTTCTTTAAGGATCATTACTGTTCTAGTAGCATATAATAGTTAAGAGCTATAGTAGATAGACATTAAAACAATTTTCGCTAACAACTGAATTACATACTTACATCTTCATAAAACAACCTGCAAGTTCTAAACTGAAGGTCAAAGAACACTTAGTCTGTAAGTCAATAAAATTACTATATGGGTTAATGCAAACATCAAAATGTGATGAAATCTTTATACAATTATTTTTCATCAAAAACCAAGTGGATTAATGTACCTACCTAAAGATGAGTGGGAGCAACTAAAAGCAAATTTTTATTTATATAGATGACATTCTTTTGACAAGTATATGTTACATAAGTCAAAGCATTGTTCACACATACTTTGATATTATAGATCTTAGAGATATTCCTTACACATGTAACAAATAATATTGCTCTACTTTAGAGGATAATCTAAACACATTGATTATTTCCTTATGTTTCATTAAGTAGAAACCTTATATAAGTTCAAGTCTATATTCGTTTAGATATTACTCAAATTTCAACACACTAGATATGTCAAGATTAATGTGAAGCATCTAAAAGAGTATTAAGATATCTTTAAAGGAAGTGAAAGACTATAACTTAAAAAGAAGAAGTGAGAATTCAAACTGGTAGATTACTCTAAACTTTTTTATATTCAGAGATAAGATAATGTAATTTTCGGGATATATTCTTATGTTAGCAGATAAATCTATCTCATGGAGGAGTCATAATGAACTGATAACATCAATCTAAGTTCTAATGACATAATATGTTAATTAATCACAACACGATTAGCAATTAATGTTGTTGAAAATTTATCAGTGGTCTCATAAGTTTATTAACTTTATATAAATTATATATTGAAGACTTATTGTGATAAAGTCAGCTACCATTTTTTCTCAAACAGTAAAGTTTGAGAGGTGCTCCATTAAATTTTGATACGAAATTAATTATTCATTTATAAACGAATTGAGGAATCTAAATTTTCGTATCGAATACATTCATGATATGCTTAAGGATCCAAAAACTAAGTGTCTCACCCATAAATATTATGAAAGCGCTTATAATAATGGCGAGTTATTGATGACAATGCACAGCTGCATATCATACTATGAATATTTAACTATTAAATTTTCTCATCAGTTTTGATTATGTACGTCTCTTAATATGTTCAGCATACATAATGACATATAGACGAATTAATATACAAATAAAACGTTCTGAAGGGCTTACTTGAAAATTTTGATCATAACTACTTAGGTTTTAAATAAGGACTGCGATATAATTAATGGGGTCTTGAGCTTATGTTCAATTCAATTACTGTATTTCTCTGCTCCAGATTGAGTTTAAAGCTAAAATGAGTGTTAACTCCTGATCAGGCTTATCTAATACTCGTAATAAATTATTACTAGGCCAAGTGTGAGAATGTAAGAATAAATATATATTGTATATATTTATATGTGGCCATTATAATCATTTATGTTATAATATATCAAATTATTAATTATACCTTATTATATATTAGCCTAATAATTGTTGATGGGCCATGTTACCCTTAATTAGCAAATAAAGGATTTCCCCTTGGGTGTATATATAGAGAGAATAATTAACATCATAATCTAATCTCACACACATACAAATTTGTGTGCCTCCACTCTCCTAAATCGGGTTCCTCTCAAAGTATCCTAATCTCCATCCTTAACTATACATCATAAAGGGGAACTCGACCACGCTGACAACCATGTCGTCTACATCCTTCTCTATTACGGATACTACTCTCACTGCTGTAATAGGTTCATAGGTTTAATTTTTATCATGTTTTATATTACATACATGAAAAATTGATAAAAAAAATATCACTTTCATATTAATGATTAACAAGTTTTAGAATAATTTATTGTTTAAAAAGTTATATTTGTTATTTATATTGATTTTCACTTATTTTATTACAAATATTAGCAAATTTATGATATTTGACATATATATAATCTCTAAATTAATTTGCTTTATATTTACCATTTCCAAGTACTCCCTGTGTACTCCGAGTACATCCAGCTCCACAGTCAGCTGTCTAGGGTCAGCCTAACGACTTTTGCTACCTTGGTTAGATGCAGTTATTATAAAAGATTTTTCTATACAAAGTAAAAGGAAATATGAATCCTTAAAATAAATTCTAAGGCCCCGTTATCGGTGCCTCACATTTGGACGTTGGATTTACTCATAAACATAAAAACATTTGCGGAATATTAAAACATTCAAACCATTACATTACATGACCATTAATCCTTGTCTTAACGAGCATTTCAATTATTTAAACATAAAACATTGACTTTTAAATATCATAACATAACACTTCATGAGATGCCAGTGTCTTCAAATCCATGCCATGTGCTACCCCTCAAGCAAGTTGCCTCATTCTACTCACCTGCGTGATACTAAAAGTCAGCTACGCTGAGTGAGTTCTAGTTAATCAGATGACATACAATACATTCATATACTGACATATGCACCCGAAGGTACATACTTCATATTTACTTACATGTTTACATACATTCGTACTTTCATCCTTTCTTTCATACTTACGTAATACTTCCATTCGTACATATACGTTTTAAAGAGCATTTCGCCCTATTAACTTCGCCGATATTATTAGGGTCGATTCCCTACATACGCCGATACTATTAGGGTCGGTTCCCTACATTCGCCGATACTATTAGGGTCGGTTCCCTTCATTCGCTGATACTATTGGGGTTGGTTCCTTACATTCGTACTACTATAACATACATGTCCTTTACATACTTTCCTTGACAATATGTGCAATCTCCGAAGAGAGTTCATGTACCATCAACATATCGTACATACATTATTCATACATCATATATGTTCATACATACATCGTTCAAACATCACACGTATCAATCATACCTTTAACTACCACTTGACGGCACATGCAATATCCGAAGACCGTTCACACACCGTCAAGCAATCATCATACATATAAATCATACAAGGCATACACTTACCACCTAAGGTAAGTGTATTAACTATCACATCGAGTATGCACACAGCCCCGAAAACATAACAAGGAAGTGGGGCTAGAAACTCACCTCAATGCGGTTGCGTTCACCGTTTACGGTTATTCCCCTCTTTAGCTGTGCACGACTAACTGTATAACAATTACGCATATTAAATACTATCACTATCCATATCTTATTTCTAGTCCAATTATAACCCTCAACGAACGGGGGTCCGGGGGCAGCGCTCCTGGAAGCGGGGTCTAGGGGCGGCAGCCCCTAGCAGGGTCCAAGGGGCAGACCCCCTGGCTAGGGTCGAGCTGCCAGGTCAGCTAGGAAAAATTTTATTATTATTAACTGTATTATCACATTTTCCATTAGCATTTTAAATCATTAATTAATTTGCTACTTAAAAGTTCAAGGGCTTGTTTGTAATTAAATCATTCTTTTTCTAAGTTTTGGGATCATTCTGTCATTTTGTTAAACTTCTAGTTCGTTACATTGCTCTTAACGAATTGGCTTATCTTAGCGAATTGGTCCTTGTAGCGCATTGAACCCTTTAACGAATTGGTTATTAAACGAACTGGACCTTATAACGAACTGGTCCTTTGACGAATCAGTTCATGTAGCGAATCAGTCCATGTAACGAATTGGACCCTCCAATTCGTTATCTCCTTTAACGAATGACTATAACGAATCAATGGTGATTCGTTATCTTTTCCCTTAACGAATTGAACACGAACTGAAGCTAGTCCTTTATGCTCCCATTGACGAATCAACTAACGAATCACCTTTTAATTCGTTAAGTTCCCGTTAGTGAACTAGGGTTAGGTCAGAGAATGTCAGAAACATTCTCTGACATTCCCTTCTTCGTATTACCTTTTCCGGCGCCGTATTTCCGGCGCCGTCATCTAAAAACCGTGGATTCGCCGGAAAAACGGGCTTTAACTAGTTTTTCACCGTTTTTAGTCCCGTTCGATCCAGATCTGAGCTAGGGTGATCCCTAAGCTCATCCTAGGTTTGGTTTATACTCGATTCCAGCCGGATCTCGTGACTTAAACGGTTTAACGGTGTCGGCTCGTCGTTTCGTGACCATAACTAACGGGTTTAACATCATACTATTATTACCTTAGGTCGGGATCGATTCTTCTTCTATGTTCGGCTAGAGAGAGAGCTTAAGTATGTATTTTGATGGTGTATGGAATACGTGTGAAATGAAATTAAATGGATGATTAAAGGTATATATATTTATTGATCATGGGCTTAAGCCCATGGTCTTTCCTTCTTTCTTTCATAACCCAAGTCCATAACCCACATCCATTTACCCAACACTAACCCGACTCATAATAACTCGTATTTTCATTTATTAACCGAAACTAGAAAAACGGGATGTTATAAGTCTTCCATCCTTAAAGAGGTTTCGTCCCCGAAACCTAACTATTACATAAACAAATTTGGATAAAATTTGCGCATTTCTTCTTCAAGTTCCCATGTAGCATCTGATCCCTTACAATGCTTACATATAACTTTCACTAGAGGGATAACTTTATGAAGAAGCTTCTTTTCCTTGCGGTCAACTATCTCGATTGGTTGCTCAATGTAGTTCAACTTTTCATCAACCTCAATATCCATTAATGGCACGTGCGACGTGTCATCAGCCAGACATTTTCTCAGATGAGAAACATGGAAGGTTGAGTGAATTCCTTCTAGCTCTTCAGGCAATTCCAGCTTGTAAGCCACTTCACCTACACGATCCATAATCTTAAACGGTCCAATGTATCTTGGCGTCAACTTTCCTCTCTTCCTAAAACGAATAATTCCTTTCGAAGGTGAGACCTTGAGCATCACATTATCACCAGCGTTAAACTCAATCGGTCGTCGCCGCTTATCGGCATGCGACTTCTATCGATCTTGAGCAGCCTTCATCCTTGCTTTAATTTGATCAAATTTTGAAGAAGTCTCTTGAACAACTTCCAAACTTCTCATCTCTTTTTGACCAATCTCCCCCCCCCCCAAACATATCGGAGTTCTACAACGTCTTCCATACAACATCTCGAATGGTGGCATACCAATACTTGAATGGTAGCTATTGTTATAAGAGAACTCTGACAGATGCAGATGATCATCCCAACTCCCTCCAAAGTCTAAAACACAAGTACGTAGCATATCCTCAAGGGTTTGGATCGTCCTTTCAGACTGTCCATCTGCCGTACTGATGTTCAATCTTGTTTCCATAGCTTCATGGAACGTCTTCCAAAACCTCGAAGTAAACCGAGTATCTCTATCAAACACGATCGATAACGGCACTCCATGCTTAGATACAACCTCTTTAATGAACAAGATTGCTAACGTCTCTGACGAGATAGCCTCTCGTATAGGCAGAAAGTGAGCACTCTTGGTCAAACGGTCCACAATCACCGGATGGTATCATGATGGTTAGCTGTACGAGGTAGCTTAGTTATGAAATTCATCGTGATGTGTTCCCATTTCCATTCATATATCTCAAGCGGTTGCATTTTCCCATAAGGTTTCTGGTGCTCTACTTTGACTTGAAAGCAAGTTAAGCACTTACTGACATAATCTACTACATCATTCTTCATACCCGGCCACCAATAATCTCTTTTCAAATCTTGGTATATCTTAGTAGCTCCTGGATGAATCGAATATCTCGACTTATGAGCTTCGTCTAAGATTCGACCTCTGAGATCTCCATGGCGTGGAATCCACATACGGTCAAACTTAGTCTTAACACCATGCGTGTTTTCCACCAACTCGTCTTGCTGACCGAAAATTCTTTCTTTCTTCACTAGCCATTCATCTTCCAGCACCTCTGATTGCACTTTGACGATTGCTTCAACTAGACTTGAGTTCATAATCAACTGGTATGACTTCACTATTGCAATGACTTCCTCTTTCTTATGGCTTAGCGCATCGGCGACCACATTAGCTTTACCAGGATAGTACTTAATGTCGCAGTCGTAATCCTTTATCAACTCCAACCATCTTCTCTGTCTCATGTTCAATTCTTTCTGCTCGAAGAAGTACTTTAAACTTTTATGATCTGTGTAAATGGTACACTTAGTAGCGTACAGATAATGTCTCCATATCTTAAGAGCGTGCACTACTACTGCCAGCTCTAAATCATGCGTCGGATAAGTACTCTCATGGACTTTCAATTGTCTAGACGTGTAAGCTATCACCTTCCCTCATTGCATCAACACGCAACCTAACCCACGATAAGAAGCATCAGTACAGACAATCAAATCCTCGTCACCATCGGGTAAAGCAAGGATTGGAGCTTGCGTGAGTCCCTTCTTTAACTCTTGAAAATCCTCTTCTTGAAACTTACCCTAACTGAATCCTATCGACTTTCGGGTCATACCGGTCAACGGTGCGGCTATCTTGGAGAAACCTTCGATGAATATCCTATAGTAGCCAACTAACCCTAAGAAGCTTCATATATCATTCGGGTTCTGTGGAGTCTTCCAATTGGTTATCGCCTCACTCTTAGCTGTGTCCACAGTAATCCCTTCAGGATTAATCACATGACCTAGGAATTGCACTTCCCGTAGCCAGTATGCACATTTCAAAAACTTAGCGTGCAACTTCTCTTTCTTCAGAGTCTCCAATACCTCTCTCAGATGCTCAGCATGATCAGACTCGCTCCTTGAATAAATTAATATATCGTCGATGAAGACAATAACCGACTTATCCAACATTGGCCGACACGCCCTATTCATCATGTCCATAAATGTTGCAGGAGCATTTGTTAGACCGAATGACATTACGAGGAAATCATAGTGTCCATACCGCGTTCGGAACGCTGTCTTAGGGATGTCTGCCTCCTTCACCTTCAGCTGATGATAGCCTGATCTGAGATCTATTCGTGAGAACCAACTTGAACCTTGCAGTTGGTCAAACAGATCATCAATCCTTGGCAAAGGATATCTATTCTTTACATTAAGCATATTCAACTCGCGATAGTCTATGCACATTCTCATACTTCCATCCTTCTTCTTCACGAACAACACTGGCGCGCCCCAAGGGGAAACACTTGGTCTTATGAAACCTTTATCGAGGAGTTCTTGCAGTTGGTGTCACACCCCAACCTACGGCGGAAATGCCGGGGCGCGAACTGATTGTCACAACTCTCAAGGTTACTATCATGCACAATATTTAAATGACAATATCTATTAATTTAATTAACTTTTCAAATAAATCATACAACAAATACATAATTCATACAACAATACAACTTATATCACCAATGATCTTGATTAATTATTTTCTAACTTAAATTCTTCACTAAGTCTTCATCAACCTGCATTAAGTTTCTACGATAACCTGCATATGCGAATAAAATAGAATTTTGTCAACAACACATGTTGAGTGAGCAACACACTAGTTTAGTTGTACATATAGTATATATAACAAAAATATGTATTTGCAACACGTCATATGAGAATAACAAATTAACCAAATGAGCAAGTATAATTGAGATGTCGAGAAGCACAAAGGCTAACGACTGGCGTATGATCATACTAGACTGAGATTACGTGGGACCTCTCCGAATGCGGAAGCATACAAAGCAAATAAGCACATAAACAAGTAAGGTATAAGTTGTTAACACATAAGACAAAGTTGCAGTTTTTTAGTATAAGTATATATGAAAAGTATATTTACGCATATGTCCCCAAATCATTGAAAGCGGTAAAATAGGGGGAATGTGGTACTCACCTCAATAGACGAGCAAAAGGGAATGACAAAATAATAAGAGTGATGGCGGCGATTCACACGTTGATGATGTGGCCTAATAAAGAAATTGAATGCGAGATTAAATATACGAAGTCGACGGATATGATAGGATTCGAGAGTTGGAGGTTAGTATTATTTTATTATGTTATATATTATTTAATCGTATTTAGTTTATAGATCTTTTAGTTTTACCCGATATCATATTTTATTAAATATAACACATGTTAAAACATGAAAAACTTATACAATACATGAAATAACTTAGTTAGTTAATTATAATATATTTTTTATTAATAAATAAGATTCCATATTAAATTAACGTTGTTAATAATAAATGATAATAACATTATATATATAAAATATAAATCTTTTTATAAAACACTATATGTTAACTAGCGTGATACTCATAGTATATATATATGTATATATATATATATTAATCGAAACCTTTTATAAATCAAACCTTTAATCGTTTTTAGTAATCTCATATATAAATATATGTATAAATACATACATACACATAAATATAGTTTTTAACCAAGGCTCGGAAAAAGATTAGTTAACGTGTCGGTTACGTAAAAATAACATTCGTTTATTATTAATATTGATTATAATAACTAAAATAATCCCAAAATATATAAAAAAAATAATAATAACAACAAAACTGGGTCAGGGGGGTTCGAACCCAAGACCCTGACCAGTTCGCAGACCCCAAACCAAGGTGCATCAGCCAAACGAGCTAGCCATTCAAGTTGTTATAAGTTGAAAATGATTTATTATAACTATTTCCAGTTTATCCCCAATTTCATATAAACCCTAGAAATCACGATTTGTTATTCCGTTATCAGTTTGATTGATTTATGTTAGGGTTTTTGCTACTGAAACCACGACGAAACAAACCATACAATTATTTACCTTAAAAGCTGTTTGCAAGATGGCTAATTAGGACGAAAATAGCCGGCCAAACTCGATCCCAGAATTGATATGCAAACGCTGCAACAATCTAATTAAGCTTAGGGGTACGTTGGTGATAGAATGAGTGTGGTATCTGCTGGTTTAATTGCATTATATCAATTGTTAAGATGTATAATGATTTACGAATCATGTCGGTTAAGTATTTTGGGCAATGCATATCACAATTGATCGATTTTACATAAATAAATATTGTCGGCAGACATCTAATGGAAGGTATAATACGATGTATGATCTAATTCCAAGTTTGCAACGATAATTTTGGTCCAAGATAGCCAAATTGTGAATTCTGGTACAAGAAGTAGAAAACGGATACGGGTCTGGGTAAGGATATCCAAATTAGTGATGTGGGTAAGAAAGATATTTACAGTTTTAATCCCTAATGGTTGAGGGTGGATACAAAATGAGGTTATAGTTTTAGTTTAGGGTTAAAATTGTCATATCTTGAAAGTTGTAAACATATATTAAATAAATAACTAGGAATAATATTATAAAAAATTATTTACTCGATAAACGCGATAAAATTTCCCGAATATAAAAACGAGTCGGGTTAAGACTACTAAATATAAATCTGGAAAATTCGAGTTGTTACAGGGGAAATATGCGTAAATTTCTTTTACATATATACTTATACACAAAACTGCAACTTTGTCTTATGTGTTAACAACTTATATCTTACTTGTTTATGTGCTTATTTGCTTTGATGCTTCCGCATTCGGAAAGGTCCAACATAATCTCAGTCTAGTATGATCATACGCCAGCTTTGTGCTTCTTGACATCTCAGTTATACTTGCTCATTTGGTTATTTTGTTATTCGCATATGACTTGTTGCAAATACATATTTTTATTTATACTTTGAACTGGTGTGTTGCTCACTCAACCTTTAGTTGACAAACATATATTTTGTACGCATTTGCAGGTTATAGATTTGGATTGCTTATCGAACTGAAGCTCACATAGAGATGACTTTAGGATAAAACATATACAAGAATAGTTGGTTTTGAAATTGTAATTTTCTTTAGTTTTGTTGTATATGAATGTTGTTTGATAATAAATAAATTAATTAGATATTGTTGCTTTATAATTCCATTATAGTAACCTTGTGAGCTGTGACAATCAGCTCACGCCCCGATATTTCCGCCTTAGGTTGGGGTGTGACAGTTGGGACATCAATTCTTTCATCTCAGACGGCGCTAGACGGTAAGGTGCTTTCGCGATGGGCTGGGCTTCTGGTATTAAATCTATCTGGAATTCTATCTCTCGCTCCGGTGGCAACCCCGGAAGATCCTCAGGGAATACTTCTAGGTAATCGCGCACTATAGGAACATCTTTCATTTCTTTTGTCTCGGTCGTAGCGTTGACAACATACGCTAGGTAGGAACCACACCCTCGTCTTAATAACCCTTCGGATTTTATCATCGAAATGACGTTAAGCCCTGAACTTTCCTTATCACCATAAACCATCACCGCACTGCCATCCAAGGACTTTAGCTTTATTATCCTACTCTTACATACTATCTGAGCTTCGTATTCAGACAACCAATCCATCCATAACACTACATCGAACCCGCCTAAGGTCATAACATACAAGGTAACAGGAAACTCATGTCCCTCTAATTCAATCTTACAATTCTTAACCATTTTCATTATTTTCAGCGAGGTGTCACTAGCGGTTTCTACTATGAAGGTTTCAGACACTCGGCAACATTTCATTTTAGCTAGTTTACTAAATGTCGTAGCTACAAAACTTCTATTCGCACCAGAATCAAATAATACTGAAGCAGAAATACCGTTTACTAAGAACATACCGGTCACGACATCAGGAATCTGTCGGGCTTGTTCTTGGGTCAGCATATAGGCCCTATTCCTTGGCCTCCCTTGTTCAGCATCTTTCTTCTCGCTCCCTCCAGCTTCACCACTCGTACAAGTCCTCGCAAAGTGACCTGTCTGTCCGCACTTATAACACGCGGGCTTCGCATGGCATTCTTGAGCAAAGTACCCCATCTTACCACATTTGTAACAGGCATTTGACCCTGATCTACATTCCCCACCATGAGACTTCCCACACTTGCGGCACACATCAGACCCAGTGCCCCACATGCATTCTCCAGCGTGCATCTTTCCGCACGTCCTACATGACCATTTCTCCCACACTCTCGGTTGCTTGTTCTTAGGGTTTTACATCTGAGTACCAGGTCGTTTGGCAGGCGCGACCCACTTCTTCTTCTTCTTCTGTTCCATAGCCACCTCATTTGTCAAGTCCTCATAAACCGTTTCCGCGAGCCCCACAGTAGAATCAAAAGTACCTGGTCTACCAGCCTTGACCAAGACGCGAACATTATGCGGCAGTCCCCTAAGGTATTTGATCCGCTTGGCCTCAGTGTCCACCATATCTGGCACCAACCTTGACAGACGGTTGAATTCAGTGAGGTATTCGCGGTGTGTCATCTTACACGCCTTCAGACCCAAAAACTTCATCTCAACCTTCTCTACCTCTGCATCAACACAGAATCGTTTCATCACTAACTCTTTCAGATCGTCCCATCTCAAGGCCTTGATCTATTCTCGACTCTTCCTCTGCTCAACTGACTCCCACCAGTACATCGCCTCCTCACCGAATGATTGGGTAGCATACCCTACAGCTTGGTCGGGACGGCATTCGCTAATTCGGATAATTTTGTCCATCGCGGTTATCCAATGGAGAGTAGCGATTGCGTCTCCCAAGCCAGTTAGCTTTGGTGGATCACAGCCTTTAAAAGACTTATAGTTGCATCCACCTCGGCCCCTTTTTCTATCATCCACCTTCACCGATTTAACCGCGCTTGATTCTTCCCTCTCCCCTTCTTCATCCTTCTTACCATCACCTTCCGCCCTCTCAGCGGTTCCTTCACGGCCTCCAACAGACTTCTCGGGATTCATGTTTTTCACAGCAGCTGCTACCGCTTGAGCAATAGCAGTTTGAATTGCGGGATCCAGTTGAACTCCCTCGTTATTACTCGGATTTCGACCGACTGCACCTCCTTCGCCTTCATTGTTAGTAGCTGCTTCCACTGACGGTTCTCTAACAACGCTGGGCCTACCACGACGTCCTGTACGTCCTCCTTTTCCGGTAGCTTTCTTAGCTCCAGCCATTCATATTCTGTAAGGAAACACAAACGTCATCACTTAAGGAACCATTTAGTACAAGGATAGTAAGGCTAACAGGTAATAACAGTGGCCAACTGTGATTAGCTGATCACGTTACTCTCCGTGTCATATACACTTCCCCTTGTGAATCCACTTGTGCTAGTTCTACTTCTAACAGTTAGACATTCAAACAGTTCATATCATCATATACTCCTATCCCTAGCAATCAAGCTAGTATTTATACATTATTTATTTAGCAATTACGCAAACATCCATTCATCATTCTACTTTACATGTGAATTTAATCACATACTTTACCTTTACTTAGCTTGCTTGAGTGACACATGGCATTCTCGTACTGGCATCTTCTTTCTTGTCTTACTTTAATCTGATTCTCTGTTCGAGTCTAAACATGTAGGATGCTTAAATCTCTCGAACTTTGCTCTAATACCAACTTGTAAGACCCCGTTACCGGTGCCTCACATTTGAACGTTGGATTTACTCATAAACACAGTTCATACTATCAAAGTTAATAAAAAGATTCGCAGAATATTAAAACATTCAAACCATTACATTACATGACCATTAATCCTTGTCTTAACGAGCATTTCAATTATTTAAACATAAAACATCGTCTTTTAAATATCATAACATAACACTTCATTGAGATGTCAGTACCTTCAAATCCATGCCATGTGCTTCCCCTCAAGCAAGTTGCCTCATTCTACTCACATGCGTGCATACTAAAAGTCAGCTACGCTGAGTGAGTTCTAGTTAATCAGACGACATACAATACATTCACATGCTGACATATGCACCCGAAGGTACATACTTCATATTTACTTACATACTTACATACATTCGTACTTTCATCCTTTCTTTCATACTTACGTAATACTTCCATTCGTACATATACGTTTTAAAGAGCATTTCGCCCTATTAACTTCGCCGATATTATTAGGGTCGGTTCCCTACATTCGCCGATACTATTAGGGTCGGTTCCCTACATTCGCCGATACTATTAGGGTCGGTTCCCTTCATTCTCCGATACTATTGGGGTCGGTTCCTTACATTCGTACTACAATAACATACCTGTCCTTTACATACTTTCCTTGACAATATGTGCAATCTCCGAAGAGAGTTCATGTACCATCAACATATCGTACATAAACTATTCATACATCAAATATATTCATACATAAATCATTCAAACATCACACATATCAATCATACCTTTAACTACCACTTGACGGCACATGCAATATCCGAAGATCGTTCACACACCGTCAAGCAATCATCATACATAAATCATACAAGGCATACACTTACCACCTAAGGTAAGTGTATTAACTATCACATCGAGTATGCACACAGCCCCGAAAACATAACAAGGAAGTGGGGCTAGAAACTCACCTCAATGCGGTTGTGTTCACCGTTTACGGTTATTCCCCTCTTTAGCTGTGCACGACTAATTGTATAACAATTACGCATATTAATTACTAATCACTATCCATATCGTATTTCTAGTCTAATTATAACCCTCAACTAACGGGGGTCCGGGGGCAGCGCCCCTTGGCAGTGGGGTCTACGGGCGGCAGCCCCTAGAAGGGTCCAAGGGGCAGAGCCCCTAGCTAGGGTCGAGCTGCCAGGTCATCTTGGAAAAATTTTATTTCTATTACCTGTCTTATCACGTTTTCCATTAGCATTTTGAATCATTAATTAATTTGCTACTTAAAAGTTCAAGGGCTTCTTTGTAATTAAATCATTCTTTTTCTAAGTTCAGGGACCATTCTGTCCTTTTGTTAAACTTCTAGTTCGTTACATTGCTCTTAACGAGTTGGCTTATCTTATAAAATTGGTCCTTGTAGCGAATTGAACCCTTTAACGAACTGGTTATTAAACGAACTGGACCTTATAACGAATTGGTCATTTGACGAATCAGTTCATGTAGCGAATCAGTCCATGTAACGAATTGGACCCTCCAATTCGTTATCTCCTTTAACGAATGACTATAACGAATCAAGGGTGATTCGTTATCTTTTCCCTTAACGAACTGAACATGAACTGAAGCTAGTTCGTTATGCTCCCATAGATGAATCAACTAACGAATCACCTTTTAATTCGTTAAGTTCCCGTTAGCGAACTAGGGTTAGGTCAGAGAATGTCAGAGACATTCCCTTCCTTGTTAAAATTCCAAATGTAATTTTTGTAAGAATTTGTTTCCTTATTTTATTCGTAATTTATCGCATACCAATGCCTTTAATCGTGATTTTCAAGTTATATGTTTCAAAAGAATATATATATATATATATATATATATATATATATATATATATATATATATATAGGGTAAGGTTAATGTAAAAAACAATTTTTGTGTGAGAAGAATAAGAATAAATCTAGGCCCTTGGATCTTTAATCAAGTGATTGAGATTGGTAGTTTTTAAATAATTGTATTGTTTCTTATTTATATGGTATAGTGTGGTATAGTGTCATATTTAGGTGGTTTGTTTTATTTTAAAGTTTTTCTTACCCTTCTCACAAAACAATTGTTTGTTATTTGAACTTTTCTCTCTCTCTATATATATATATATATATATATTATTGATTTCTTTTGAGAACCACTTTGAGTTTTAAGAACTCGAAAGAACTCAATGTAACAATTTGTTTTTTCGAATTTTTTTTACACATGTGTAATACGTAAGTGTAAGTGATATACAAAAAAATACGGTATTTTTTTACACACCGAATCGACTTTTTACACATGTGTAACTAACGTTTAAACTTGTGTAATTATCAAAAATACTTATTCTCTCTCCTGCTTCATTTATTAATTAAATTTAATCTCAGCCACATATTTCAAATCATTTAATTAAATGTGTGGTTCAAAATTGAGTTTTTAAAGTTCTTAAACTCACCATGGTTCTCAAAATAACCCTCCCATATATATATATATATATATATATATATATATATATATATTTAAGTTCAAGAAAAAAATCTAATTATTGCAAGAAATGAGAAAGTGAATATGAGTCACTAGTTTTATTTTAAGTTTTAAATATTTAAAAATAAATAAAAAAGATGTAAATGCAACAATAAATGCACACACTCTCTCTCTCTCTAATTAATACAACTAATATAACCATAATAAACCTCTTTATAATAAATATATTTAACTAATTAACTATAATAATTAAAAAGATAAAAACATTACTTTAGTTTTATTTTTTATTTACACATTCTTCATTTTATTTAACATAAATACAATTTATTCATATAATACTATTTCTTTATATTAAAAAAAATAATATTCACTCAATTTGTTAGCATATATCAACGTGTTTTTTAACACAAATATCAAAACACAATATATATATATTTTTCAATTGGTATGCCTATAAAAATTATTGTCATAAATAATAATAAAAAATATCATACAAATGTGTCCATTAAATGTAAACAATATATATACAACCTACACAAAGTTATATAACCTACACTTGTTTTGAACAATAAAAACATATAGTATACAAAAAGCATACAACTTACATATGTAATTCGACATCAACAATTATAAACTACACAAAGATACGCATATCCTACACATGCGTAGGTTATATGTTTTTCGTATGTAGGTTATATCTTTTATTATTCGTAGAACAAGTGTAAGTTATATGTTTTTGTGTAAGTTGTATATTTTTTATTGAAATTTAATGCAAACATGTGTAAGATAATTTTTTGCATTATTAATCACAATGTAACTACGTGTTGATGGATATTGATCTGTTGAGTTTGAAGAAATTGGTTTTGAATAAAAAGAAATTAATGTATGAATAAATTGTATTTGTGTAAGATAAAATTTTCGTTTGTAGGTTTTATGTTTTTTTGTGTAGGTTATATGTTTTCGTGTGCGTGTGTATTTTATTGATGATGGATGTTGTGTGTAGGCTATATGTTTTTCGTGTGTAGGCTATATGTTTTTCGTGTGTAGGTTATATGTTGTCTTATTCTTAAAACAAGTGTATATTATACGTTTTTGTGTAGGTTGTATGTTTTTTTGTTGATATCTAATGCAAACACATGTAAAAGAGTTTTTTGGTATTATTCATTATAATGTAAGTATGTGTTGATGGATATTAATATATTGTGTTGGAAGAAATTAATTTTGAATAGAAAGAAATTTTAATTTATGAATAAATTATACTTTTGTAGGATAAAAATGGGTCAGGCTAAATGTACCTCCCTCCCTTGCTATCCATACACCTCCCCTGAACTTTCATTTCCCCTTAACTTTTGTAATTGACATGTTAGTCCCAATTATTTTTATTTTATAATTCTATCAAAATATCAAATAAAAAACTATTAAGTTTTTATTTTTGTTCTATAGTTTTTTACATATTTTTGTTATTAATATTAATATTTTATTTCTTTAAGATCTTATTAAAAGTTTGTTTATTTTTTACATGTATTAAAAAGTTTTTTATGTTTTCTTTATCTAGGTTTTTATTTTTTTATTTTTTTATAAAGTGTATTCAAAACAATTTGATTTTTTTTGTTAGGTTTGGATACATGAGATTAATGTTACTTGAGAAAAGAACCAAATTTGTTTATCAAGTTGTATGTTATTTAACCTTTTTAATTATAAAAAATAATATGGTTTTTAATAAAAGAATGTAAACTATCTCTTAAATTAAAACAAAACGCTCCCCAAAAAGATTAAAACAAGTATAGAAAAAAAAATCATTTTTTAAAACAAGAAAAAAAACGTTTTTTAAATTAAAAAAACGTTTTTCCAAGTAAGAAAAAATATGATTTTATTAAAGGCTTTTAAATATACATAAAAAGATAAATTGGGAAAATAATTGTTAAATAAAAAAAGAAAAATGCTTTTATAAAAATAATAATGATAATAAAAGATAATAAAATGACAAAAGAAACAACAAAAAGGTCTAAATCGTATTTAATGTAAAACTTGAGGGAGTGGGTATGTTTAGTAAAAATGGTGTAAGGCCCCGTTACCGGTAGCCCTACTTTCGTGTTGGATTTACTCATAAACGCAATTCTAAATATCAGAGTTAATTAAAACATTCGCGGAATATAAAAGCTTTCATAAAACATTTCATAACAAAACACATCTTGTCTTAAAACATCATCTTGTCTTTCAAAATAACCGAAACATTAAACTTAAACGTCTTGAGTCTTCCAATGCCAGCCTCTTATTCAGTGCCACGTGTCTTCTCAAGCGAGCTGCCTTATCCTACTCACCTGCGTGCATACTAAAATTCAGCTACGCTGAGTGAGTTCTAGTTAATCATACATTATACAATACACACAAACTTATATTCTTTCATTCATACTTTCATACTTTCTTTTGTATTAACTTGCTTTCATATCTTACGTTATAAAGAGCATTACGCCCTACATTCCTTGAGTATTATTAGGGCTCGGTACCCTCCTTCCTCGAGTATTATTAGGGCTCGGTACCCTCCTTCCTCGAGTATTATTAGGGCTCGGTACCCTCCTTCCTCGAGTATTATTAGGGCTCGGTACCCTCTTTCCTCGAATATTAGTAGGGTTCGGTTCCCTAGTTCTCGAATATTAGTAGGGTTCGATTCCCTCTTCGTTACCATACAACCATACATCATACCTCGAGTATTATTAGGGCCCGGTACCCTCTTCGTAACCATACAACCATACAACCATCATTTCCTTCTTTTATTAACTTAATCACATTCATACACATAAGCATACATATCATACTTACCTTATACATAGCGTTACAACCTGACAGTACATGCAATATCCGAAGATCATTCACGTACCATCAGGCAATCATTCATACATTTCACATTATTCACATAAGGCATACACTTATCTCTTAGGATAAGCGTATTAACAAACATATTGAGTATGCACACAGCCCCGAAAACATATCACATAAATCGGGCTAAAAACTCACCTGAATCCTGTTACGCTCTCCGTTAATCGTTATTCCCTTCTTGAGCTGTGCACGGCTAACTGTATAATATTTACATGTATCAATTAACCACTACTACTCATGTTGTATTTCTATCTTTATATAACCTACAACGAACGGGGGTCCGGGGGCAGCGCCCCTGGCAGCGGGGTCTAGGGGCGGCAGCCCCTAGCAGGGTCCAAGGGGCAGAGCCCCTGGCTGGGGTCGAGCTGCCATTTTTCATTAGGTTTTTAATTTACTTTCTAATTTGCTAACTCCAGCGAACTTATCATTAAGCGAACTTAACAATAAGCGAACTTAACATTAAGCGAACTTACTGTAAGCGAACTTAGTGTTAAGCGAACTTAACATCAAGCGAACTTACTGTAAGCGAACTTAGTGTTAAGCGAACTTAACATTAAACGAACTTATCACCAGGCGAAGTTAATTGCAGGCGAAGTTAGACATCAGCGAACTTGGGGTCCAGCGAAGTTAATCATAGGCGAACTTGTCAACAAGCGAAGTTATCAGTTAGGGGAACTTGCTTGCAAGCGAAGTTAAGCTTGCAGGCGAAGTTATGGCTGGGCGAACTTAGCTTGCAGGCGAAGTTGCCCAGCTGCGCCTCTGTTCAATCTTAATCCCCCAAAATCATCATCGTTTTACTGAGAAATCCATGGGTATGGTATTTGACTAACCCGCGATCATTCCTATGGTCGTTTTTGGATAAGATTTGACCCGAAAACACGTAAAGTTTGGACCTTTAATTTCATGAACGTTCAATACAAGATCTGTGGTTTATCTTAAACGAACCGTACATGTTTATGGGTTTACTAGGTTCGTCCTAGAATCAAGTTCGCTACTTTACGTTTCGTTTAGACCCGATCTATCACCGTTTCAAGCTTCAAGGCTAAACGTTCAATAAAACGTAAACTTTAAAGGTCAAGAACATACCTTTTGTGCTCGTTCGATCTTGGTTAGCTTGTTTAGGAACTCTAGATCTCGTATCTATCTTGAATCGCGTGTGCTTGCTCGGACCTCACCTCTCTTTCTCTCGGCCGAAATATGGTGGTGTGTGTTTTTGAGTGTGTAGAGAATTGGATGGATATAAATGAGGGTTTAGGGTTTTAGGTTGGTTTAAGAGGGTATTTATACCCCTTGAAGCCCATGGACCTAAAGCCCATTACCACTTAGTCCACCTTAATTAATCTAAGTCCATGATCCGTTCTTAACTCGATATTAATTAATTAATAACGCGAAATCACTAAACGTAACTTTCTTTATTTAATATTATAAAATTTAGGATGTTACAAATAGATGAGAGGGGGGTTACGTTTAGCAGCACCCATAAAAATTCAGGACACAAAAAATAAGTTATAAAAATAAATGAGTTCTTAAATATTTCCAATTATAATAATTTAATTAGTTATATTAATTAAGTAGATAAGTATTATGGTTTATTAGTTATATTAATTGAAGAAGGAGAATGATTAATACTTTCTTTATTTAGCTTTAGGTATTTAAAACTTAAAACAAAACTAGTGGTCCATATTCATTTCTCGTATTTCTTGCAGTAATATCATTTCTCTCTTGAACCATCCCCTATATATATATAGAAAATGGTTCAAATAAAAAAAAGTTGTTTCCTATGAATGGTAATAACCAATATAATTTTGACATTTGGCATTAAAACCTATGATGAAAGAACAATTATAGGAAACTATGTCGGTTATAATGGTGAAAGGATAATTGTAGAAAACTATGACGGTTTTTTATAATTTTAAATCTCAACCATTGATTGATATGATCCAATGTTATCAATGGTTGAGATTTAAAATTATCAAAAAATGTCATAGTTTCCTAGAATTACTCTTTCACCATTATAACCGACATAGTTTCCTAGATTTGTTCTTTCACCATATGTTGTAATGCCACATGTTAAAAATCTAATGGCTATGATTTATTATTAGTATTCCTATGAACTACTTATTTTTAGGATAACTCTCACACACACACATATACATATATATATATATATATATATATATAAAATAGTTCAAATAAAAAACAAGTGTTTTGTAAGAAGTATGAGAAGAACTTTAAAATAAAACAAACCACCTAAATATGGCACTATACAATGTATATATGAAACAATACAATTATTTAGTAACTACCAATCTCAACTACTAGATCATAGATCCAAGAGCCTAGATTTATTCTTATTCTTCTCAGAAAAATATTGTTTTTTACATTAACCCTGAGAAGTAAATGAATATTGTAACACACTCTAAATTATTAAATAATAAACACGATCCATACTAATTAATTGATACTGTTATAAACCAGATCCATACTAATTAATTGATACTGTTATAAACCAGATATACAATACCCTACATAACTATATGTGACAATTATATTCTTGTATATATATTATGATGTACTGAACATTTGGGATTGATCTTATTCAAGATTATACAAAGTCTCTTAGGATTCTCTGATTCATTTTACGTTATCAACACGATTTGTTTTCTACATGAAATCATCCATGCATGTTCATCACAACATCAAACAATCTATGTCTGCTATTTTCGTATACATTACGATAAACAGGAGTTTACAATTTGCAATTGGAAAAATAAGGTACGTTCAAACATGAAATCAAATATGGTAAATGCAATACAAAGAAAACATCAATCCCCTATTTAAATTCGTAAGTGTTTATCACAATCACACCTATTGCTTCAATCCCTGTGTTTGACTCACACAAAATTTCTAATCCAACCCAGAAAGTATGTTCCAAAGTCTCACAAAATAACAGCAACAAAACCCTTCATCACATTCAATATCGAAATTAGCAATTCTTAAATCAATAAAAATATACGAATTTTTCACTTGATATCATTCTAACCGAAATCAAGGATATTGAAATCAAATATGAATTTCATGAATTGCCAAGAAATCTGAAAAAGAAATCATAGTTAAGAAGAATAGGCAAACGGTTACTCGCAATTTCTTTATAATTTAATGTTAAATTTCATGAAATCGGAGACTTGGGTCAAATGGAGTAACCGTCTAGAAGGAGTCGGTGTAATTGTTTCAGACCCAGATTAAACATTTTCAATCCCAAAGTTAATGATATTTAATATAATAACTGGAATAAAGGGAACACCAAAATTATTATGGTAGGCATTGCTAACTTTTTAAACCGTTATGGATATATGCCACCTTCCATCCACAATTTTAATGGGCTGATTAGACGTGTATCTCTGTAAAACAAATAACTGTTAATGTAAGCATTAATTGTATCTATATTAAAGTTCTTTAGAAATTAAAAATTTATACAAGTAGAAATGTGCAGGAGAGCTTAAATATATATATGTGATACGAATGTCAACTATACAACATAAAAACAAACACTGTTTTAATAACGTAATAGATATGTTGTTGTCCTCAACAAAGACATTTATTTCAATGAGTAACCAGAAGTTACTACACAAATGCACATTTGAAGATCAAATAAATCATCTATATAACATAATCATATGCTAAATCATCTCCTATATGAGCGCATGTCATTTTACATGTCGATGTATCAATAATTAAATAATGTCTAACTGCTCATAAAGAAAAAAACTCCCCATTATAACTAATCTCCATAAGAGAATCATTTAAATATGATAATATTCCTGGTTTTAGGGGTAGATAAGAATCAGGGCCGTCTCCGAGATTTTAAGTACCCAAGACAAATATGAAAAATAGGCCTTACAATTATAAAATAATAACTTGATTAATAATTTAGCACTTAACATCAATAAATTAAATCATCAAAATCCAAATTCCTATTCAATTATATCATACTTAAACGAAAACTTTTACTGCAAAATTATCTAATTAAAACAAATTATAATAATTAATAAAAAAAAGTGTACACTTCATAAAGTAAGAAAAAAAAAACTTTAAAAGTTTAAAAGTATAAAAATAATAATATGACTACTTTGAGATTTGGATTGAATCAAACAATGACCTGTCAAATGTTAATAGCTCTCTAGGCCTAGTTTATATAATTTATTTTAATAAGTTCATCTTCTTCATCTTTCTAAATAAACCAGACAATTTTCTATGCTATAAAAAATTTAATATTTTCCTTTCACTTCAATATTTTTTTCGCCGGAGGATCATTTGGTCGGAAACGTGCCCTCATGCCGGAGGCGTGCCCTAGACACCGGCCGAACCCTGCATGGGGTCTAGGCCGGGCCTGATAAGAATGAAAAACCTATTAATATATGATATATTATGTAATGCATCATAAATATCAAATTTAGATCACAGAAGAGATCAATATAAATCTAAAGTCAAGTATGTCATATACATTTGTAAAGAGTAACTAATGAGTTACTAGATGCATTCATAAACACCAAGTAACAAAGTCACATATACCAGTATCAAATTCATTTGCTCGATTTGAAGTAATCCAAATAATATTACCATACAAAGAAAATGTGGAAGATAAATTGGTTTTATATATAAAATCCCACGGAAATCAAATGAGCAAAATAATGAAGTTGGTATAACCCCGGAAGAGGTTACATGTATAACTATATAAGAGTTTAATATTATATCTAAGTCGAGATAAATGTCCTAAAAGAGACCATTATATTTCTAGAAGTAAATAATAAAACCTCAGAAGAGGTAATGTCCCAGAAGAGACTAATGTGATTTACGAAGTTTTGGAAGAACCACCGGTAGGGGTCTCTACAAATTATGTACAATATGGAACCGAAGTTAAACACGTGTATAAACAAATATTTGCATATGCTATAGAAATAGATGTAATCGATGAGAAGATTACGTATCTAAAACTCTGGAAGAGTACATACACATATATATGACTTTTAAAAATGGCAAATGCCTAAAAGGCTAAGTTATATATGACACGCAAAATGCTTTTGGACCTGTAGTCCGAACGCCCATAGACGTCAAACTAGTAGGTTATAGATGGGTGTCTTTATATATAAAAAGAAACGGAAATAATGATATTTTGTTATGTAAGCGTGACTTGTAACACAATGGTTGTTTTTTCCAAATCCCAGTAGTTGATTATGAGGAAACGTATTCCCCTGTAGTGGATGCGATAACCATTAGATGTTTTAATCGACCTCGCAATTCTCAAAACGAATTATAATAAAAGTTATGGATGTTATCAACGTATTGTTGTACGAGACAATTGAACATTACATTTACATGAATATCCCTGAATGAATAATAATGCATGAAGCAATAAAATGACTTTAATATTCTTCGTATCAAAATTTCACTCTTAAAGACCATATAATCGTAGTTTACAGTGATGATGTCCTACATCATCGAGAGACTCTGTCAAACTACTTAAGAGAAAATTTTGAGACGACCAAATTATTCCTCGACCTGTAGATCAAGTATCTGTTTAATTGTATATTTATCTATCGATCAAATTACATCTAGAAGATGTTAACATATTTTAATACAAGTAACGTTGATTCACTAAGCACATAATGATTGGTCAATTGCTAGATATACATATGATCCTTACAGTACAAAGAAAACGGGGAAGAAGTACTTGGTCTAGAAGTACAGTGATTAAGCTACATAAAATAAAAAATGATAGAAAATTAATATGACAAACTGAAAATTTTTCTTACTTTTTCAGACACTCATCACGACTTGACTCAAATTTTCGGGACGAAAATTCTTTAACATGGGAATGATGTGACAATCGTCAATTTCAGGTTAACTCCGTTAACTCAACTCCGTCAATTCAAACTTAAGATCATTGAATCTATAACGCACACTTCATTACATTTAAACTAGGGTTTAAATGACGCTTAACACTTACTACATGTGTAGTCTTTCGGGAATTGCACCGAAACGCAAACGAGTTGACGCAAACGATTGATGAATAAAAGAAAAACGTCAAAACAGTAATTATGTGATAATTATGTGTTAGACTTATGTGTTATGTGATAACATGGTTATAAACGTTAACTCAAGATGTAAACAAGTTAGTTTAAGCTAGTTAAGTAATACTCAGAAGTGGAGGGGCCAAAGTGTAACATGTAGTATTATAAATAATAATAATAATAAACCCTAACTTATTATTATTTTTCCCCACACATCCCGATCGGAACCCCAAACCCTTGGCTCCTTGGCTGCCGTCACCTATACACACACATACAACTAGGATTTCAAGCTTTTGATTGAAGATTAAGGTGCTAGGAAGGTATAAACGACTATCCTATGCATCCTTTATACTTAATTTTGATGTTTAATGGGTTAATTGAAAACCCTAGAGGCCGATTTTATGTGTGTATGTAGTTGATATGATTGTTGTTGATTTGTTGATGATTTGATAACTAGATTGGATATTGTTACATGTTAATTGTTGTGTCTTTGATTTGAGTTCAAACAAAAACCCTAATCATGTATGTAATTTGTAATTGATGTGCATGGATAGTGATTATGGAGTCTAGAGTGTTATATGAATGCATTATGGTCCATCGATAGTTAATATGTTGAGTTTGGATGCAAACAGTTTCTGGACAGATTGTGTTATTGATGTTTAATTGACTGTAACGAAGTGTAAATGTGAGAATTGGTTGAGATTATTGATACTACCGTGAACTAGGTTGAGTCTAGTTTCTAAAGAATATAAATTTGTAATTTTTGGACAAGTAAAGGTTAACTTTTATGATTTTACAAAAACGTTGTGAAAAGCTGAGTTGTTAGACCTGCTGTTAGGTTGTTTTGTAAATACTATATCTCATGAACTACGAGACCAATTGGGTTGGTTCCACTTCTGGAAGTTGACTTATTGAGTTAGGAACCTAACCCAAGTGGTCTTGCATTTATTGTATTTTTCGTTTAACGGAAATTTCAAATAACATTCTGTTGCGCATGAATTTGACTGTTACGAGTTTGCTGTAATGATTTGATGATTGCGAGAAACCTATGTGGAATAAAAATATAATAAAATATGTTCTGGAAACCTAAGACATATATGCTTTTGTGATGATTTTTGGTAAATTAATTATGATGCTATGATCGGTGAGATAGTACAATCTTTCAAGTAGGATTTCTGTCTCGGTGAAACTAGCTGCTGAATTTTGTGAAAATGCATGAAACATGATACTTGCTATATAGTTGTTATGTTTTGACCAAATTGCCCTTGCGGAGAATAATTGCTAATTGATTGTCATGATTTGACCAAATTGCCCTCATGGGGAATAATGGATAGTTAATTGTTATGTGTTGACCAAATTGCCCTTACGGGGAGTAATTGCTAGTGATGTACTTTATGAATACATGACATGTATATAATTGCTTACACATGTAACGTATCACAAATACATTGGTTAGAGTCACACACGATTCACAAACGAAACACGAAACATGTTATGTGCATAGGTATTATGTGCCGGGTCGAGAGACTCGATAATATTCCGACACTTAGAAGAATCTCTTTATTGTTTTAGAACGCTAGAGAGAGTTTTTCTGTGACGCGCATCTTGGTGAATTATTTTGGAAATACTTCGCAAACAGTGAGTTTCACTTTCCCCTTTTAAACTTTTTAAACGCTTTTCACTTGGGGGAGATAACATACTCCGAAACGCATTTAAGATTTTGTTAATATAGATTATATATCACTTGTAAAGACTAAGTGGCAAACGCAATAATTAAAGTCCTTCATTCACATCAAACCGTTTAATATTGGATAATAGCGAGTCATTGTTGAGTAGTACTACTGGGTTTGACAAACCCCACCCAACGCTAAACTCGACTGGAGGTCGAGTGGGTGTAATCTTGGCTAAACACATACCATGGTCTGGATGACCTGGTGGCAAGGCAAATGATAAACAGTCAGCTTCGGTGTCGAACACTTAGTGATACTTGTTTTATAGGCTAGCTACCTATAGATATATAATTGACATAACACTATCTGTAACGCAAAACGCTGTAACGCAAAACGCTGTAACGCAAAACGCTGAACGCAAACGCTAAACGCTTTATTTTATATAAACTTGTGAACTCACCAACCTTGTGTTGACACTTTTAGTATGTTATTCTTAGGTAGCCGAGGCGGGTGCGCGGTTTAAGAACATGCATTGCTTGAAACACTTTAACTATGCAAACTTATTTTTAACTGTTATCATTGGGTTTTAAGTCGTCCTGCGTGACGTAACATTGTTTTCTATGGTTTACGCTTCCGCATTTAATTACTCGTAAACATTTTCGTGGTTTTGAAAACTTTGTTTTATGGTTTGATTATAACTAATGATTCCGATCCTGTTAGTTCACACCCTCTGACGGTAAAACTCCGTTAGTGGATTTTGAGGGTGTGACAGATTGGTATCAGAGCCATTGGTTATAGCGAACTAGAAGCTGCATGCATACTAGACTATAACCGCGACGACCCATTAGTTATAATGATACGCACTGAATAGATTTGTGTAGTCTTTGTTATCTATTCTCTTTACCTCTTTCACTCATACGCGCGCGCATACACGGCTTACCTGTAGGAATGTCGACGCCGCCACCCTCATCATCATCTGATCCGATGACTCATGCTCACGGGAAGGAACCGCAGTTACCTACCGCATTGCCACCCCGAGTAGTCCCGGAACTCGAAGCTCCCGCACCGAAGAGGTACCGCTTATCCGGAGGCATGTACGAAAACGAAGTTAGCTGGGATTGGTACCCTAACATGATCAGACGTATTGTCTATCACGAACAAGTTCCCCCGTTACCTCACCCGAACCATCCTGCTTACCCCAACACCCTAACACCCATAACCGAACCTGTAGAGCGAGTTCTCGCAGCTGTTGTTTCATGTTTGGAGCGTGATGTGGGTTACATGCGCTATACGAGAGCGAACGTTTCCGGACTGTTAAAAGACGGAACCGAGACTAAGGAAGAGATTGCCCGCATGGCAGCGGCAATGAAGGAAATGCAAGAGGCTGGTGATCAATAGATGAAAATTATGAGAAAGATGCAAGCCGAGATGATAGACTTGCAAGAGCAACTCCAAGTAGCAAGGACCCGAACCGAGATAGCTTTAGAGCGTTGCGATGTCTTACAAATGCAAATTGCTCAGAACGCAGCAGAACCTGAGGCCGAGCCCGAGGCAGAGCCTGAAGAGGAACCTGAAGAAGATCCCGAAGAGGAGCCAGAGGAGGATCCCGAGGAAGAACCCGAGGAAGAACCGGAGGAAGAACCGGCTGAGGAGGAGGCACACTCAGAGGTGTCCTCAGATGATGACATCTAGAGATGATGACACCTAGATGGAGGGGTTGTCTCCATCCGAACTATTATTTTCTATGATTATAAGGATTGATTGGAAATACTTTGTAGTGAATACAATGGTTTTAATCATGAATTATTAATTAGATAAATATATGGTTGTGATGTGATGTTGTTTCTTATTTCTTTCTTACCTATCTTTTTATTACATGTATGGTGTGTTGTATATGAAAGAAAAATTCATGTTTAACATTTTATACTGTGATTTTAGGAGATGGCTGGAAGAAACGCTGGACACAGACGTGGTAACATCAACTTGACTGCAGCTGAACTCCAAACTCTGCTGAACGACCATGCGGCGGCCGCTCTAGCCGCACATGTTCAGAACCAAGCTGGAGGTCCAAGTGGAACGTGTACCTTAAAAAGTTACCATGACTGCAGGCCCAGTTCGTTTAAGGGCACTGAGGGAGCTATAGGCTTCCTGCGTTGGGCTGAGAAGGCCGAGTCGGCATTTGAGATGTGTAATTGTCCCCCTACCAGTAGGGTCAAATTCGCTGCTGGAACACTGGAAGATTCTGCCCTCACTTGGTGGAATTCGAACGTGCAGATCCTTGGATTGGAACTGGCTAACACTATGAACTGGGAGGAGTTCAAGAACATGATGCGAGAGGAGTACTGTCCGAGAGAAGAGATTTCAAAGTTGGAGTCAGAATTTTGGTCGTTGAAGATGGTGGGTTCAGAAATCGAAGTCTACACTACTCGTTCTCACGAGTTAGCGGTGATGTGTCCGCGGATGGTAGATCCGCCGAGTAAGAGGATTGAAATGTATATTGATGGGTTAGCACCGCAAATTCTGGGCATGGTGACGTCTTCCAGACCAGCCACGATTCAACAAGCGATCCGTTTAGCTCACAAACTGACGGATCAAGCTGTGACCCACGGTGCGTTACCACCTAGGGGTTCAACCACTAAAGCCCGTGACAACCCGAGTAATGACAACAACAGCAACAGCAACCCGAGCAGCGGAAAGAGAAAGTTTGACAACACCAGATCCTTATCCTCGAACCTCCCACAGCAACAACACTACCGTAAGCCCGAATTCACTCGGAGCTTTAACAATCAGAATCACAACAACAATAACAACGGTAGCGGGCAGGGTTCGAGCGGATATGCTGGGAATATCCGAAGTGCAATAGGTGCAACTATCATCATGTTGGCCCGTGTGACCGTGTCAAGTGTCAGAGATGCGGAAAGATGGGTCACCAGGCGAAGGAATGTAGAGGAGACCTTGCGGCAAAGGGTGCTCCTAAACCACCTATGACGACGAAGGGATGTTTCGAATGTGGGCAGGAAGGTCATTTCAGGAAAGATTGTCCCAAGCTGACACAGAACGACAACAACGGAGGTAATGGAAGTGGCAGTAGTGGTGGAAGCAATGGCAAAGGAAGAGCTTTTGTAATTGGGTCGGGTCAAGCCCGCAATGATCCGTACGTGGTAACTGGTAAGTTCCCTGTGAACGATTGTTTTGCTTCTGTATTGTTTGACACTGGAGCTGATAGGAGTTTTGTGTCGAAAGCCTTTAGCCAACTCTTAGACTTAACTCCAACTCCGTTAGATGCTAAGTTTCCTGTTGAATTAGCTGACGGTAAGACTATAGTAACGACGCATGTACTTACGGGATGTAAGTTAAAACTGTCAGGTCATGTCTTTGATATCGACCTTATTCCTTTTACGCTTAGTAGTTTCGATGTCGTTGTCGGCATGGACTGGTTATCCGAGAACCGAGCGGAGATTATATGTCACGACAAGATAGTTCACATTACTACCCCTTCCGGCGAGATCATTTCGGTCCGAGGTGAGAGAAGCGGCATGACCACCAGCGTCATTACCCTCATGAAGGCGCAGAAGTACCTACGAAAGGGTCATCCGGCAGTTTTGGCGCAGATTGTTGAGAAACCCGCGGAGGAGAAGCGAATTGAAGATATACCTGTTGTGCGAGATTTTCCGGAAGTTTTCCCGGAGGATTTGCCCGGACTCCCTCCTGTACGACAAGTCGAATTCCAAATCGAGTTGACACCCGGTGCAGCACCCATAGCACGAGCCCCGTATCGGCTCGCACCGGCGGAGCTTCAGGAGTTATCCACTCAGTTGCAGGATTTATCGGATAAAGGTTTTATCCGACCTAGCTCATCACCATGGGGAGCCCCTGTCTTATTTGTCCGAAAGAAAGACGGGACTTTCCGCATGTGCATCGACTACCGGGAGTTGAACAAGGTGACGGTCAAGAACCGTTATCCTTTACCCCGAATTGATGATTTGTTTGACCAGCTTCAAGGATCGAGTTATTACTCGAAGATCGATCTGCGATCCGGTTACCACCAACTAAGAGTGCGCGAAGAAGATATCTCAAAGACGGCTTTCAGAACACGGTATGGTCACTACGAGTTTTCGGTTATGCCATTTGGCCTAACCAACGCACCAGCCGTATTTATGGATCTCATGAATCGAGTATGCAAGGCGTACCTCGACAAGTTTGTGATTGTTTTCATTGATGATATTCTTGTCTACTCCAAGGACGAAGCTGACCATGAAGAACACTTAAGGGTAATTCTGGAATTATTGAAGAAGGAACAACTGTATGCTAAACTCTCGAAATGTGAATTTTGGCTTCGCGAGGTTCACTTTTTAGGACATGTGATCAACGAGAATGGTATCCATGTCGATCCCGGTAAGGTAGAGGCCATCAAAAACTGGGAAGCGCCTAAGACTGCGACTGAGGTGCGGCAATTCCTAGGACTGGCCGGCTACTACCGACGTTTCATCGAGGGATTTTCAAAGATTGCTCAATCCCTCACCGCTTTGACTCATAAAGGCACTAAGTACAATTGGGGTGACGCGCAAGAATCCGCTTTTCAACTGTTGAAAGCCAAACTCTGTAGCGCCCCTATTCTAGCCCTCCCCGAGGGAACGGAAAATTTCGAGGTACACTGTGACGCATCGATACAAGGTCTCGGTTGTGTGCTGATGCAACTCGAGAAGGTGATAGCTTATGCCTCTCGACAACTACGGGTTCACGAGAAGAACTACACAACCCATGATTTGGAACTCGGAGCTGTGGTGTTTGCCCTTAAGAAATGGAGGCATTACTTGTACGGTACCAAGTTTACCATTTACACCGACCACAAGAGTCTCCAGCATATCTACGATCAGAAGGAGCTGAACATGCGACAGCGTCGTTGGGTCGAGCTGCATAAGGATTATGATTGTGCCATCAAGTACCACCCTGGCAAGGCCAATGTAGTGGCTGACGCCCTCAGTAGAAAAGAAACAGATAAACCCAGACGAGTGCGAGCATTGCAACTCACGATTCATGCAAACTTACCTGACCAGATTCGCGAGGCGCAACTCGAAGCTTTGAAAGATGATAATCTTCCATCGGAACACATGCGGGGCATGAACAAGCAACTTGAAACCAGATCGGACGGGGTCCGATATTTTGAGAACCGGATTTGGGTTCCACGGTACGGAGAGTTGAGAACTCTGGTGATGGACGAAGCCCACAAGTCCCGATATTCTATCCACCCTGGCTCAGATAAAATGTACCATGACTTAAAGGCACTTTACTGGTGGCCGAACATGAAAGCCGACATTGCCACCTACGTGAGCAAATGCTTGACTTGCGCCCGAGTCAAAGTAGAATACCAGAAACCATCTGGCCTACTGCAACAACCGGAACTCCCAATGTGGAAACGGGAACACATCTCAATGGATTTTATTACGGGTTTACCTTAGACACCGACGGGATGCGATACCATCTGGGTGATCGTTGACCGGTTGACTAAGTCTGCACACTTCTTAGCGATTAAGGAATCTGACAAAATGGAAAGACTGACTCGTGTTTACATGAAAGAAGTAGTGTCTAGACACGGAGTGCCTGTCTCAATCATTTCTGATCGAGATTCTCGTTTCACTTCGCACTTTTGGAAGTCGCTGCAAAGCGCACTAGGCACACGTCTTGATATGAGCACAGCCTACCATCCTCAGACGGATGGGCAAAGTGAACGAACTATTCAGACCCTGGAAGATATGTTGCGTGCATGCGTGTTGGATTTCAGAAAAAGTTGGGAACCTCACTTACCTTTGGTGGAGTTTTCGTATAATAACAGCTACCACGCAAGTATTAAGGCAGCGCCGTTTGAAGCGCTGTACGAACGGAAGTGTCGATCACCACTCTGCTGGGCAGAGGTGGGTGACAGCCAAATCACTGGTCCAGAACTGGTACTCGAAACTTCGGAAAAGATTGTTCAAATCTGAAAACGCATGGCAGCAGCACGAGATCGCCAAAAGAGTTACGCCGACAAGCGCCGAAAGCCTCTCGAATTTCAAGTGAATGACCAAGTGTTACTTAAAGTCTCACCTTGGAAAGGTGTGGTTCGCTTTGGTAAGCGAAACAAACTCAACCCACGATACGTTGGTCCTTACCGGATAACCGAGCGCATTGGTCCGGTAGCGTACCGACTGGACCTACCAACGGAACTCAGTGGCGTACACAATGTATTCCACGTGTCCAATTTGAAGAAATGCCTATCTGATGAAACCCAAGTAGTCCCTTTGGAGGAACTGCAAGTTGATGAACAGTTACGCTTCATTGAAGAACCAGTCGAGGTTTTGGATTGGGAAACCAAAACGCTCAAGCACAGCAAAATTCCAATCGTTAAGGTTCTTTGGAACTCGAGACGTGGACCGGAGTTCACGTGGGAACGCGAGGATCAAATGATGAAGAAGTATCCTCACCTTTTTGAAGGGCTGACCAAACACAGAAAACCGCGAAACCCGGCAAACCGTCAGAAATCACCGGAGGTATGAATTAAATTTCGGGACGAAATTTCTTTCTACAATGGGATGATATGACAAACTGAAAATTTTTCTTACTTTTTCAGACACTCATCACGACTTGACTCAAATTTTCGGGACGAAAATTCTTTAACATGGGAATGATGTGACAATCGTCAATTTCAGGTTAACTCCGTTAACTCAACTCCGTCAATTCAAACTTAAGATCATTGAATCTATAACGCACACTTCATTACATTTAAACTAGGGTTTAAATGACGCTTAACACTTACTACATGTGTAGTCTTTCGGGAATTGCACCGAAACGCAAACGAGTTGACGCAAACGATTGATGAATAAACGAAAAACGTCAAAACAGTAATTATGTGATAATTATGTGTTAGACTTATGTGTTATGTGATAACATGGTTATAAACGTTAACTCAAGATGTAAACAAGTTAGTTTAAGCTAGTTAAGTAATACTCAGAAGTGGAGGGGCCAAAGTGTAACATGTAGTATTATAAATAATAATAATAATAATAATAAACCCTAACTTATTATTATTTTTCCCCACACATCCCGATCGGAACCCCAAACCCTTGGCTCATTGGCTGCCGTCACCTATACACACACATACAACTAGGATTTCAAGCTTTTGATTGAAGATTAAGGTGCTAGGAAGGTATAAACGACTATCCTATGCATCCTTTATACTTAATTTTGATGTTTAATGGGTTAATTGAAAACCCTAGAGGCCGATTTTATGTGTGTATGTAGTTGATATGATTGTTGTTGATTTGTTGATGATTTGATAACTAGATTGGATATTGTTACATGTTAATTGTTGTGTCTTTGATTTGAGTTCAAACAAAAACCCTAATCATGTATGTAATGTGTAATTGATGTGCATGGATAGTGATTATGGAGTCTAGAGTGTTATATGAATGCATGATGGTCCATCGATAGTTAATATGTTGAGTTTGGATGCAAACAGTTTCTGGACAGATTGTGTTATTGATGTTTAATTGACTGTAACGAAGTGTAAATGTGAGAATTGGTTGAGATTATTGATACTACAGTGAACTAGGTTGAGTCTAGTTTCTAAAGAATATAAATTTGTAATTTTTGGACAAGTAAAGGTTAACTTTTATGATTTTACAAAAACGTTGTGAAAAGCTGAGTTGTTAGACCTGCTGTTAGGTTGTTTTGTAAATACTATATCTCATGAACTACGAGACCAATTGGGTTGGTTCCACTTCTGGAAGTTGACTTATTGAGTTAGGAACCTAACCCAAGTGGTCTTGCATTTATTGGATTTTTCGTTTAACGGAAATTTCAAATAACATTCTGTTGCGCATGAATTTGACTGTTACGAGTTTGCTGTAATGATTTGATGATTGCGAGAAACCTATGTGGAATAAAAATATAATAAAATATGTTCTGGAAACCTAAGACATATATGCTTTTGTGATGATTTTTGGTAAATTAATTATGATGCTATGATCGGTGAGATAGTACAATCTTTCAAGTAGGATTTCTGTCTCGGTGAAACTAGCTGCTGAATTTTGTGAAAATGCATGAAACATGATACTTGCTATATAGTTGTTATGTTTTGACCAAATTGCCCTTGCGGAGAATAATTGCTAATTGATTGTCATGATTTGACCAAATTGCCCTCATGGGGAATAATGGATAGTTAATTGTTATGTGTTGACCAAATTGCCCTTACGGGGAGTAATTGCTAGTGATGTACTTTATGAATACATGACATGTATATAATTGCTTACACATGTAACGTATCACAAATACATTGGTTAGAGTCACACACGATTCACAAACGAAACACGAAACATGTTATGTGCATAGGTATTATGTGCCGGGTCGAGAGACTCGATAATATTCCGACACTTAGAAGAATCTCTTTATTGTTTTAGAACGCTAGAGAGAGTTTTTCTGTGACGCGCATCTTGGTGAATTATTTTGGAAATACTTCGCAAACAGTGAGTTTCACTTTCCCCTTTTAAACTTTTTAAACGCTTTTCACTTGGGGGAGATAACATACTCCGAAACGCATTTAAGATTTTGTTAATATAGATTATATATCACTTGTAAAGACTAAGTGGCAAACGCAATAACTAAAGTCCTTCATTCACATCGAACCGTTTAATATTGGATAATAGCGAGTCATTATTGAGTAGTACTACTGGGTTTGACAAACCCCACCCAACGCTAAACTCGACTGGAGGTCGAGTGGGTGTAATCTTGGCTAAACACATACCATGGTCTGGATGACCTAGTGGCAAGGCAAATGATAAACAGTCAGCTTCGGTGTCGAACACTTAGTGATACTTGTTTTATAGGCTAGCTACCTATAGATATATAATTGACATAACACTATCTGTAACGCAAAACGCTGTAACGCAAAACGCTGAACGCAAACGCTAAACGCTTTATTTTATATAAACTTGTGAACTCACCAACCTTGTGTTGACACTTTTAGTAAGTTATTCTCAGGTAGCCGAGGCGGGCGCGCGGTTTAGGAACATGCATTGCTTGAAACACTTTTAACTATGCAAACTTATTTTTAACTGTTATCATTGGGTTTTAAGTCTTCCTGCGTGACGTAACATTTTTTTCTATGGTTTACGCTTCCGCATTTAATTACTCGTAAACATTTTCATGGTTTTGAAACTTTGTTTTATGGTTTGATTATAACTAATGATTCCGATCCTGTTAGTTCACACCCTCTGACGGTAAAACTCCGTTAGTGGATTTTGAGGGTGTGACAATTAACAACTAAAATACATTCGTAATGACTAGAACAAACATAATCAACCTAATTTCCATCAAATACTTTTTCCATGCAATTAGCCAATCTACCAAGTTGGGCGGCCATAAATTGAAATTACTAATAATAAATTAATGTTAGATACACTGAACCATTAAAAAAATTATTAATTATCAATGGATGTAATCAGAATAATTATCATAATAATTTCGATAAGGAAATAAATCAACAATATTTTTCGCATATCTCAAAACCTTCAACATGTCTATTGAATCTTGGAAGTTGCAGGTGGAACTTTGGTGACCTAGTCCTACCATGGCTAGAGTTAGTCTTCAAATGGTTCTTAAACTGTAAATATGAATAGAGGGAACTCTCAACATATAAAAATAAAACTGTAAATATGAATTTAAAGAAATCTTACATCAATCAGAACACGCATTTGGTGACCAAGTCCTACCATGGCTCGAGCTAGTCTCCGAATGGTCCTCAAACTTCATGATCCGACCTACCTAAGTAGCAGCAATATGTGTGCAACATATAAGATGAACTGCAAATAATACTAACAATTCAAATAATTAAGTTTCATTCAAGGTACACCAACAATAAGAACAAAAGAAATATATTTAAGTAGAACTAACAATACGGAATTTTTAACATGAATCATTCACTTAACCAGTTTGCATACATCCAATTCTCAAGCTAACCTGCCTGCATAACAACCAAAAGACCAAATAAGGACAACATAATTAAATTAATATGTGAATTTCACTTACAAACAATTACAAACGATAGAAATTTGAATACAAAGTCGTAGTTATAAGTTATAACAGCTTCAGAAGAGTGAAAATGATGATATAAACAAATGAATATGGAATACCGAATTTATAGAAATGATTTTTGAAATGGTTTTCGAAGTATAAGATGAGGTCAAATAAGTAGTGGAAATTTCAAATTTTAAAAATTGGACATCTAATACTTGAGGGTTTGACAATAGTTATTACACGGTTTTTATTTAAAGATGATTTAGATTTAGAGTAAATACATTTAGTAAGGATATGAATTAATTATGTTGTTAGTTTTCGTCTAAATTTGAATATTAAAATTGAACATTCATTGTTTTAGTTTCGGTTTAAGTTTGAAATTTAAATTTGAATATTAAAATTGTCGGTTTTAGCTAAAAGTTAGTTTATAGATGATTTAAATATCTTAGTATGTGAATTAATTGTGGGTTATTGATTAATTTAATTAATTTTTGAATTATTTAATTGTTAAGAAAATCATTGAAGTGATTGTTATATATGAAAACAATAGAGTTTATTCAATAAAACTCAATTGTTTTAATATATATATATATAGACGATCTACTAAACATTTGGGATTGATCTTATTCAAGATTATACAAAGTCTCTTAGGATTCTCTGATTCATTTAAGATACAATGTTTTTGTTGTTTTTTTATTTATTTTCAAAATCATGTTAAAAAGAAAGAAAAATGTAGCAATAGAGGAAGCAGTTATTAAATAATTGATGTTTTGATTCGTTGGAAACAAAGTCAAGTTGAAATCCCGTAAATGTTGGAATTAACGGTTAATTTGATATTTTAAAGACATAAAGATTTACCTAAATACCCTTTAGTTTAAATTAAGAACTATGCCATGTGTAATTAATTTATCGGTTCCTATTATTCTTACAAAACTATTTATTCTTATTTAAACCCTCCTATATATATATATATATATATATATATATATATATATATATATAGGGGAGAGTTATCCTTGAGAATACCTTTAAACACCAGATCTGATATATATTATATTAACTAAACGGATCTAGTTCATGATGCTTTTATACGATTATGTATTTATGTTAAATATATTAGTATAGATTGTATATATATATGTGTGTGTATTAATATTAATATGAAGATTGAGATAGCAGTTTGACAGGGGTTCGATAATATTAACTCAATGCTTAAATTAAACAGTGGACACAACCACTATATATAGAAGACGGGTTTGATTCGTTAACATTCCATAACAAATCAGACACCGCCTTCGTTACAATACATTTAACGAAATAAACATTTAACGAATCAGGGGTGATTCGTTAAACATCCTTAACGAATCAGGAGGGAAATTAACTTAAGGGTTAGTTCGTTAAACATCCTTAACGAACTAGCTTGTTTAACTAACGAACTAGATAAGATAAATATCTTTTACATTATTTAAAGGATAAATACATCAATGTTAAATACAAAGACTCGAGACGCAAAACCGAGTACTAACAGACACCCCCTCGTCTTGAGCTCTTTATCTTTTAAATTACTTGAAGCGTCTTGTCTGCCAATCTCTGCAACTGTGAACACCATGTTCATGACACACCCTAACAACGCATTGAAATTGCATTGCCAGATCATAGTCTTCGATCACGACGCTCTATCAAAATCTTATTCTTAAATAGCACGTCATTGTCGGTCTCTGTCAAATTCACGAGCCATATCGGATCAATGATCTTTATCAGCTCGGTCTTTAAACCTTTACCCAACATAATAACGGCCTCGCTAGTGCGGTTTTCGTAGTACCAGCGGTTGAAAGATAAATACATATGCTGATTCAGCGTCTTGACCGGTACACGCTTCATCGTCTTTGGAGGCTTTACCTTAAGAACCAGCTTTCTCGAACCTGTTCTTGGATCAATCTCATCGATACGCTTGCGGATGGGAATTTGTGGTTTAAAATATTTAAAACCGTTGTTCACCTCGAACAACAAATGTTGGTGAAACCAACTTGCATGGTGATTCTTACCACGGTTAATAAATATACACCAGAGTACGTACATCCCATCTTGGTAATGAGAGAACATCAGACATCATTTCATAGTACTGAATGCCCTTCTCCCATTTGATAATACATACTTTTAAATCAGAATCAAAAATCCAAGAAATAATATCACCTTGTACTTTAGACACGACCTTGAAAGATGTCATCTGATTTGCTTTGGCACGTACGATGGCTTCTACCTTCAATTCATGATCAACGTACCGATGTGCTTCAATAATCTTACGAGCCCTCTTGTCTCGATGAGCAAACCAACTATGAATATCTGCAATGGACGGATCGATCTTTGAGTCGAATCTTGTATCAACAATGTCGTTTCCCTTAGAAGTCTTTTCCAGATGATCTTCTGCTGCTTTGACCGTTTCGTCAGCAGTCATATCCTCGACCTCAACTTTCTCATTCTCATAAATAAAAGCCGTACTCATCTCGACATTCGGATCATTTAAGATCTCTTCATCATTCATAACCTCAACGTCCTCCTCAGCCTCCAACACGGTTAATTCTTCCTCGTTCAGACCAAGCAGAATAGCAATCTGCTCTCGTGTTAGTGACTTCTCAACAAACTATCCAACCTCAATCTCATTTGCATTTACAATGCTTCTAACCATCCCCTCACCATCAACAAAGATGACTGTATCGGCCTCGATCATCTCAATCAGTTTGGCAGCCGTATGATCATGATAAGTAATAATCTGCTTGCCTGAATCGTCAACACTTGTACCCGCACCAGAGGACGAGCAATGATCTTGTTGTGATCATTTTCATTAATTACAAATGGATTTTTGGTATTTTTATGTAAATGATGATTAAGTTTTAGACTAGGATGGCAAGATTTATTATCTGATAATCATCATTATGTAGGTAATCACTAATGTGCGTGCGCAAATAACTTTGCAAGATATGGATTTTTTATATTATTACTTGACGCGGTGCCCAAAAAATCATCCACTATTACGTGTGGTTTAATCACGCTTGTTATCTAATATATCATTATGTGGGTAATCACTAATGTATATACACTATTTCTATTATTACTTTTTATTGATATTGTGAAATGTATTGTGTTTGCAGGAGGGATTAGTTGATTTATGGGTTCACGAATTTTGAATCTGAACCATTCTAAGACTTGGTTTAAAAACTTGAATTTGAGTTTGAAAGGTGAAGATTAACCAAAGATGATGTTAGGAGGCATGGTCAATGTATATATTTATTATTTTCTTTTGTTTTATATTCTATTTACTAATCGTTGTATTATCTTCTTAAGCCCACAAATTCTAAAGTATCATCCACAAATGTTGCAAGAGTACCCTTCTGGTGAGTAACACGTAACCTTCATGTCATTTGCTTGATTTTTAATGGTGCATTTTTTTTAATTTAACCCGTTTTTTATCTTTTTTTTGAGGAGACATGGGAAAACCTTGGTAACGCTCTTGGCATGCGTGGAGGTTACTGGTTCTCGATATCCGGTCTATTTTCTTTTTACATTCTCTTATATGCTCTTCTTATTGGTAACGTTTTCATAAACCTGTTTGTGATAAATTTATAGGCAGCTTTCATGTTTTTAATCGACTTGCTTACCATCCAACACCATGATTATCTTCTTGACTTTGTTGGAGAATACATAAGATATACCTTGAAAATCATCTATTGCTTTATTAATGTGCTCAGTTCCAACATGATTATTAAAGGCCCATCTAATATGTGAGGAATGAGCCTCTATCACCAGTTATTATGAGTGTGTTGTTTTTCCGCATAATTTGTTTCATAAATGGCGCAATTTACTTTAATAGTGGCACCGTACTTCTTAAGGGTGTTCACGGTCTGGTTATGATGGTTTTTAGGTCAAACCGTTGGTCACGTTTTTTTTTTATTTAAAACTCAAAACTGACCGAACCATGACAATCAGTATGGTACTTTGGTGTCACGGTTCTCTCAATTATTAATCAATTTTTTTTAAAATTAATGATTTTAGTATTTGGTTATCATTGTTTATGTGTTAATCTTGTGAAGGTTTACTCACTTGAATCGGGTCTGTGCATGATGTGTGAAAAAATATTGTTATCATTGTTTATGTGTTAATCTTGTTTATTCACTTGTGTAAAAAAAAAATATTTTTTTTAAAATTAATGATTTTAGTATTTGGTTATCATTGTTTATGTGTTAATCTTGTGAAGGTTTACTCACTTGAATCGGGTCTGTGCATGATGTGTGAAAAAATATTGTACTTTTGGGTATGCAACATCTATTATTTTTGTAGTCTTTACTTTTTTTTTATAAATTATAAATAAATATAAATTTTAAAAATATATATTTAACCAATTTCAATATTCATATAAAGGGACTCAAAATCAAGTTTAGATAAAGAAATAAGTAATTGTTTAAAGATAGGGATTTTCTAACATGTGCCCTAAGGGCACATGTAAGGAACATTAATTAGGTGAATATTCTTGTTGACATTATAATTTTTTTATTAACTATATTCATCTCTTTAACTACCATATTTAACACTTATTTTTCCCTCCTAAATCTTTCCTCCATTAATGACTAGTTGACTACTAGATAAAACTTTTCCCTCTAAAATTACTATTTCATCTCTTATAATTTCTCACCATTTTTTCATAAGTATTCACTATCAAACATCACATTTTATTAATTTTCTATCTATTTTCTTAAGATCAAATAATATAAAGCATTACTATTATTTTGCAAATGGATGGACGTGTTATTTTGGATTTGAATGAGCTTCCTATTGAAGAAGATGTTATTGAAGAACAAGATGAAAACAATAAAAAAATTTGTGAGGAACCATTCGTTGGTCAATGTTTTCTAAGTGAAGAAGAGGCTCTTGTTTTTTTATCAAAATTATGCAAGAACGAATGGGTTTTCTGTTCGAAAAGGGAGGTCTGTGAACAAGAAAGAAGATAGGAAAAGACGTGACTTTTTTGTCATCGTGAAGGAAAACCGGAGTCTAAAAAAGACTACACAAAAAAATCAAGAAACAGAGGCTATGCAAGATGTGAATGCAAGGCCCACATGCGCATAACATTGAGAAGAATTAATGAAATTTTTCTAGAAGAATGGCAAGTCACTAAGTTTATTGCGGAGCATAATCATGTTTTGTTGTCTACTCAAGAGGTTCGTTTTTTACCATCTTACCGTACAATTACATTAGAAGATGAAAAACATATACTTTTATTAAAAGAAGGGGACTTGTCCGTTAAACAAATTATGCGGTTGATGGAGCTTGAAAAGAATGTGAGACAAGGAGAACTTTCTTTTCTTAAAAAGGATGTTTATAACTGTTTTACCAAAAATCAAATATTACATTCATAGAATGATGTAAAAGAGCTTTTTGAGTACTGTAAAAATGCTAAAATGAAAATTTTAATTTTCAATATGCATTTACACTTGATGACGAAAATCGGCTAGAGCATATTTTTTGGTGTCATGCTCATTGTTTTGAACTTTATTAAAAATATGGAGATGTTGTGGTATTCGATACAACATACAAGGTGAATTCATATGACATGCCATTTGGCATATTTGTGGGTATTGACAATCATGGAAGAACCATATTATTTGGGTGTGCACTTCTTCGTAACGAAAAACTAAAGACATTTGAATGGCTCTTTAAGGTAACTATATTTATGTTTGATTTTTGAAACTTTTTAGTATTAGTATATGACTTAAAATTTCTTAAACTTACTTTACTTTCAGAATTTTACTCTATTGATGAAAAACTCACGGAAAACTATATTGACCGATCAAGATCATTGGATGAAACAAGCAATTGAAACAGAGATGCCTTATACTAAACATGCATTTTGCATATGGCATATCACCAGTAAGTTTAGTAGTTGGTTTACTTCAGTATTAAAAAGTGAGTATTCAAGTTGGTGCATCGAGTTTTACAACTTATACAAGTTAGAGTCGGTTGAAGAATTTGAGCAACAATGGCCCATTAGTAATTGCAAAACATAATCTCAAAGAGAATAAGCATGTGACAGCGTTGTACCAAATTAAAACTTTTTGGGTTCCAAGTTATCTTCATGGCTTTTTCTTTGGTGGCATGACAACTACCGGAAGATCTGAGAGTATAAATTCGTTTATAAAAATGTTTATATCTTCCCGTACATGTTTAAGAGAGTTTATTAAACAAGCGAGTACAATTTTTTTAGTTTATTGCATTTTTTAGTTCAAACATTTTTTTATTAATCTTTTTACTCATAATTTTTTTAGGTTAATCTTGCCATTGAAGACGTTGGGCATAAACAAATGCATGATAGTATGTTAGCAAAATATCAAGAATTGCATTTGAAATCATTATCACCGTTGGAATAGCAAGGTTACCAAGTGTTGACTCCTTATGCATTCAAAAAGTTTCAAGATCAGCTTTCTCTAGCGATTCAATATTCGGCTTGCAAAGAAAATGATACAAGTTTTATTGTCAAGCATTACAAAGCGGCTCGATGACATAACGTGGTTTGGGATGGTAAGATGGCTGAATGCATTTGCAAAAACTTTGAATTTGTCGGGATACTTTGTCGTCATGTTTTGAGTGTTCTTCACCATACGAGCTGCTTTGAAATTCGTTTTAGTTATTGGTTATCACGATGGAGACGAGAAGAGGCTCAATTCAATAATGTCTCTCAATTACGTCAAGAAGGAACTTTGGATATTACATCATCTTTTGTAGAAAATAGTGATCCAATAACTAATGCAATTGAGTTGGTTCAATGCCCTGTTATTTCAAAAACAAAGGGACGACCTAGGCAAAAGCGAATGAAAAGTGGAAAGGAATTAGCGAAACAAGTAAAACATTGCAGACTTTGTAGATCTTCTAGTCACAACTTCAGCACATGTCCAGAGCGGCATGCTTCTGATGATGCTAATAATGCTCAACATCTGGCTAAAAAGAGAAAATCTGATATGCACGGTGAAATAGATTGCAACCCCATATTTAATTATAAATGTTGAAAATGCATTTTCTTTTGTATCATATAATAATGAAATACTTATTCTTTTGCTTTTTAAACTTTTATATCTTAATATTAAAAAAGTCTATGTTAGTTTGAGTATAAAAAAAGTCACTTTTATATTTGAATATTTTTTACATAAATGAATAAAAAAAATGGTGGGAGATGAAATAGTAATTTTAGAGGGAAAAGTTTTATTTAGTAGTTAACTAGTCATTAATGGAGGAAAGATTTAGGAGGAAAAAATAAGTGTTAAATATGGTAGTTAAAAAGAGATGAATATAATTAATAAAAAAATTATAATGTTAACAAGAATATTCATCTAATTAATGTTCCATACATGTGCCCTTAGGGCACATGTTAGAAAATCCCTTAAAGATAATGTTAGATTCGCAAAATACGTTGGTTCAAGGTTATCGGATGATAAAAGATTGCTTTTAACAAGATGTTGGTTCAAAGGTTACTAATCGTTTCTTGATCGAGGAGCTATAGATTATGAGAAACGAGTGTGAACGTCTTTTTCTTTCATTAAAGAAATATTTAGTAGTTAATGAAGATTATGTTTTAAAGTTTGTTTGTAAACATTCTACTATATAATGAATTTTTTTTTAAGTATATGACTTTAAATATTATGTTTCTGTTTGAATAAGACTCGCAATTATAACCATGTTTCCATCTAAAAGAAAATTATTTAAAATTATGTTGTTGTTTGAAACTATATATATTTTTAATTGATGATTATTTTTATTTCTACCCGTGTAGCACATAGTATTAAAATCAATTACATTGAGTCGTAACCATCAATGTGAAAACCTAACTACTTTTGCACCACCTGTTAACTCGTAGGCCGTAGCTTTCTCTGAGGTGGCTTTTTTTTAGTTTTCTAATATATATTTAATTTGTTAACAATATCTTTTGTACATTTTTGTTTTGTTTGATTGATATGTCTTCATACATAAATGTTAAACGTGCCAAAATCTATATGCACCGAGATAATAGAGACAGAAAGTTGAACAGAAGTTTCCTTGCGGGCTCTCTCTTCCAACATTTTATCTTATTCAAATCTTATTTCGGTTTGTCAACAAGATAATAACTAGTTCATAAGGTTTTTTACCACAGTTAAAATACTTAAATTAAAGTAATTTCAAAATAGGTGACAACCTAGCTAGAAAAAAAAGTCTTATAAGTAAAACAAGCAATATTAGTTAGTAAGAGCCTCGATTTTAGAGTGTGTTTAATAGATGAAATCATTGTTATTCCTCAGTATTGACATGAAAAGTAGCAGTAGTTATAAAATTTAGGAAATATATTTCTATTTTGCTAGGAGGGCACCATGCAGTAACATAAGGGTAATTATATATCCTTTTAGAATAAGCTGCCTTCTACTATTAGGGTAATGGGTAAGGGTAGTGGTGTGAGGGTTGGAGTCTTATTAGGAAAGAAAAGAGAGAAGTGCAAACGAAATTTAATTATTTAAATCTTTTCCTATTCAATCATCTATCATCTTTATAAAATTACTTTTTTATAATAGAAAATTGCTTTAGGGAGTGGTTTGCCAGTGACCAAGGGTTTTAGCCTTTTGGGTATGATGGTATAAATGATATGACACTCCAGGATTGATAGAATTTAGGGTGGTGTCGAGGAGCGCCCCTCTCTTAACCATTTTTATAATGTTTTGATAATCCTAAATTTTATACATGTCATATCAATACAATGCAAGAATAAATTAGAAACCATGTTAATTATTGATATTCCCTTCAACTTGTAGCAAAATAGTTGTCTTAAAAAGAAAAGGAAAACCTTAATAGTGTAAATAATGCAATCATAAAACAGCACTGTAATTAACTTTCTCTACCAGGTAAGATTTTTAGACCACTGAATAATTGTTTTAGTAAATAAAGGGAAGGAAAATTAATCTGAAAACGTGGTTGAGGTTGCATGAGGAATAGGCCCACAAACCTGAAGTTATATAAGAAGGATAGTATAGAGTTTGTATCACAAATTAAATATCCTCTTTTCTCTCTCTTTTTTTCTGTGAGTTCTAATGGAGGGCCTAAAGCATGAAAATCACTCTATTACAATACCATTACTGCATAGCTATGCAGATCATGTGTCTGTAAATTCAAAAGAGGAGCAATACTCCAGTATCAACATAAGCGGTGCTTCTTTTATAAGTACTTGTTTCAATGGTCTCAATGCCCTCTCAGGTACTTATATAAGCTTGATCATGTCTTGTAATAATTATTTTCATTCAAAGAAACCTAAAGTTATCATATTCTCATGGTGTTTTTAGGAATAGGAATATTATCGATCCCGTACGCATTGGCAGAGGGAGGATGGTTGAGCTTGATACTCCTTTTACTAATCGCAAGCTCGACCTTCTACACGGGATTGTTGATCCAAAGATGTATGGATGCTGATCCTTCAATAACAAGTTATCCTGATATTGGAAATCGGGCATTTGGGAAAACCGGGAAAGCCATAGTCTCAGTAACGATGGACATAGAACTCTACTTAGTAGCCACCGGTTTCCTGATCCTAGAAGGTGATAATCTAAGCAAGTTATTTCCAGACACGGATTTTGATGTTTACGGCTTTCGTATTAGTGCAAAAAGTGGATTTATTGTTCTAGTTGCACTTATTATACTCCCAACAAGCTGGCTAGACAACATGAGCATTCTTTCCTATATATCAGCTAGTGGAGTTCTAGCCTCCATGATAATCTTAGGCTCGGTCTTCTGGGCTGGTGCAGCGGATGGTATTGGTTTTAAAGAGAAGGGTAAATTCGTAAATTGGAATGGAATGCCATCAGCTATTAGCTTATATGCGTTCTGCTATTGTGCTCATCCAGTTTTCCCAACCCTATATACTTCCATGAGAAACCAACGTCATTTCTCAAAGGTATTATCATCATAATCTTTAATGTACATAATAACCTTTACTTGTTTCCGTTGTTAATAAAACATTTTTGTGATATACTATGTTGCAGGTCTTGCTCCTCTGTTTTGCCTTGTCTACAGTTACATACTCATTGATGGCAGTTATTGGTTATCTTATGTTTGGTTCCAAGGTAGAGTCACAGATAACTTTAAACCTTCCAACAGATAATATAAGTTCAAGAGTGGCCATATGCACCACCCTCGTTACTCCGATAGCTAAATATGCACTAATGTTAACACCAATCGTCAAGTCCATTGAATCACGGTTTCATGCCTCTTACAACAAAAGGATGCGTAGCTTCGTAATAAGAACTGTTTTGATGATAAGCACTGTAATTGTAGCCCTGTCCCTTCCCTTTTTCGGTTATCTGATGTCACTCGTGGGGGCTCTTTTAAGTGCCACAACTTCGATAACAATACCATGCTTGTGCTACTTGAAGATCTCGGGAATTAATAGGAGAATTGGAGTTGAGGTGGTGACTATTGCGCTTGTTTTGTTAAGCGGCTTAATTGTTGCAGTTGTTGGTACTTATGTATCATTGGTAGATATAGTAAGCCATCTATGAGTAGGAAGTTCATATATGTTGGCCTATCCTGATTTTTTATTATTAGAAGTCTACTTCTTCTCTACCGTTTTTAGATTAATTTTAATTCTGTTCATGATAATGAGTGATTAATTTTGTGAAAATTACTTCAAACTTTGCAAATATATATCTCAAGTTTGAGAGAGAGAAATAAGCACGGTTTTCGTAATGCGAGTATGGGCCCGCTTTGTTTTGGTCAGACAGGTTTGTTGCCCCGGATTGATTGAATACACAATCAATTGATATCACGAACCAAGAATTTGCAAAACTGTGTTATAATTCCATTGAATTGAGAACGTATATATACAAGATGGATCGACACTTCTAATCAACGCATCGATTCGTAATATAGATTCAACCTAATGTTATTTTTTTCTTTTTTTTTTTATTTTCTTAGTAGGTTAGGTACCCGTGTACCACACGGATTTAACAATTTTAATTTTATAAATCAAGCATTTGAAATATCGAATAACGCAAAGTCATGATAAAGAATTTAGTTATTAAATAAAAAGGTACATATGTACATTACAATTACATGAAATAACTTTTTGACTAATACGGTGATCATAAATTTACCGTAAATTATGATAGATATCATAGGTTTGCATAACAGCGAGGTTTGGAATTGAGTGCAGTTTAGGAGAAAAAAACATAGCATTGCTACCGTATGACAATAGATATTTCACGAAACAAATATTTTATAATAAGCTAGTTGAGGCCCGTGTGCTACACGTGTTTTCAATAAAAGATAACATATAATATATAAAAAAAAATGACAATACTTGACAACTAATTATTGTAACGAACTGAATAAAAATTGAAGATGAAAGTGCTTCAGGTCATCCCAACCCAACCCTTATCATTAACTCGTACAAAATGACCCATTTTATTTTGAGTAAATGTGTTTTCATGTACTTTACATATTGGCAGTAAAAAAAAATAAAAAAATCTTACTCATTATCAATGCAAAAGAGTGATTAGAGTGGAATTGTATAATTAATAGTACTTGCTTGTTGATAGAACGATTTTAATTGCTACATTTTATTATTCCAAACGTTCCAAAAACTTGCCAAAAGTAACAACAATTGATCTTATCAACACGTAAAAAGTAAACTAAATACTTAGTAATCAAAATGGAAAACAAAAGAGAAAAGAGATAGTTAACCTTCACCCATTTTAGTCAAAATCATAAATTAAATTAAGAAACAAATTAAACATCATTACCACATAGACAAGTCTTTTTTAATACAAAAGTATATAGAAATATTACATCAAGGAGTAATATTTTCTCCTAATGCAAACATATAGTCGCCTTCTTTATCATTCGGTCTCCAAGGAGGGTCGCAAAACAAAAATCTTATGACGTGCATATATAACCAAAATATAACCTGAAAAAGGCGACGAATGTTACAAACTCTTGATGCCATTATAGCCTTCCACTGCTATTCCTAATACTATAAAAGTGTAAAACTTACTAATAACTAACTCACCCGAATACAACATTTGCATATCCGTAATCCTTTGTTCGTGTTTCTTCCATGCTTACGAACAACATGCATTTTACAAAACTAAAAATATTGTACAATTTAAATACCATTCCTAAACAAAGTTTTGAAGAAGATGTTTTGGCAAAAAATTCAAACCATTAACAATTGTTCACTTTCATCAGGACATTATATTTTCAAAACATTCGAGAGTAAACACTTACCTTCACTTAGAATTGAAGACGCACTCATCACCAATTGATAAATTATTGTCAGCCATGAGCTCACGCTACCCAAGCAAACACATCTTTATAGGTCTTTTTTTTCTAAATTGCGTAATGACCAAAGCAGAAGGCAGCGTCTCTAAAAAATGCAACAAATTTCTGAATGGAAATTACATAAACAAATGCATATAACATAAATGTATAGATTTGTAACAGAATAGAAAAATCATATGTAATTTAGGCATCAAAATTGCAGTTACCATAAATAAGTTGACATTTAAATTTGAACACAAATTAAATTAGTCAACTTGGAAAATTAGATACAGTCATCTTAAATTCGTGATTTAATAAATCAATTAATTGAATACCATACACGGCAAAAAAAATTTCCGGTTTAAATAAATTGACAAGTTTGCTATTAGAGAACGGTTTTACAGCAATATAACTGGGGTGTAAAATGAGAAGATGGTATTATTAGAAGTTCTCTTTATGTTATATGGTATGCTTTTAAATAATAATTATACTTTAATAATAGTAAATAACATAACCTAAAAGTTGTAAACAAAAATCACTTAATCATCATCTACAATAACTAACTAATTTGACAATTTACCTGACTGTATGAGAAACAATCATTTAAATTAGAAATTGCATCATCAAGTTGAGAATCCATATTTAATTTCAAGAAATAAAAGTATATAAACATTACTTTCAAATACACAAGTATAGTGATACATAGAATTAATAATTACTAAAACATGTACGATAACTAATGAATACGACAATTTACCCGATCGGTTTCAGGATACCACTTATTTTGATTACCAATTACATCATCAAGTTGACCAGCCATAGTCGGCTTCAACAAACATAAATATATTAATCAAGAACACAGAGATGAGGAAAATAACAAAAATCTTATGCAATATTCTCTTGATATTGCAGAAATTTGGGTGTGTTTGCTAAATGTATTATTAATGATGAACCCAGATTGTACCAAATTTTATGGTATAAATGTTGAACACTTTTAACACTACGTGAAAATTGACCTTCGACCAAACGAAAAAAAGTGTGGCCGTAGGCCTTTAGCCACACACATTTGGTTCAGGTCATATGTGGCCAAAGGTCGCGACACCGTGGGTATGATATGGCCATACAGAGTTATTAGTGGCCTTATGTGGTAACAAGTGTGGCTAAAGGGTACATGCATTAGTTGCTGGCCATCAAGAAGCTTCTCCAATAAGTGTGACTAAACGGTATAAAATGGTCACATGACAATTTACTATGAGTGACTATTGCATCTATATAGCCACATGAATTCATGTTTCAGCCACATGAATTTTATATTAATGTGGCCAATAGGGTTGTGTTAAGCTTGCATTGTGACCTATACCGTGTGGATATAGCAAATAAATGGCCACTTAAATTTAATAATAGAGTGGCTAATTATATGATATAGACACTGCATATTACATTAAAAGTGGCTAAATATGTTTACTTGCTACTCAAACACTCCTTTGTAGATTATAGTGTGGCTATTGTCTTATCGTTTGTCACACATAATGCTTTTCTTAATTTAAAGTGTGGCTATTGTCAAACTTTTCGTTATACATAGTGAGGTACTGTGTGGCTAATAATATCATATAGACACTGGAGGTTATTGTCAATGTGGCTAAAAATGTGAACTTGCTAGTCAAAAACTCTTTTATAGCTTGTGGTGTGGCCATTGTCTTACCGTTTGTCACACATAATGTTATTCGTAATTTAAAGTGTGGCTATTGTCAAACTTTTCTTCACACATAGTGAGATACTGTGTGGCTAATCATATCTTATAGACACTGGAGGTTATTGTCAATGTGGCTAAAAATGTGAACTTGCCAGTCAAACACTCTTTTGTAGTTTGTGGTGTGGCTATTGTATTACCTTTTGTCACACATAATGCTTTTCCTAATTTAAAGTGTGGCTAATGTCAAACTTTTCGTCACACATAGTGATGTATTGTGTGGCCAATCATATCATATAGACACTGGAGGTTATTGTCAATGTGGCTAAAAATGTAACTAAACACATTAGTATAAATTCAAAACATGTTTTTTCATAAATTTAACAAACCCAACAACATAAATTTAAAACAGGTTTACATTACCAAACCTTCATTAATAAGTTATAAATTCAAAATATTTGAAACTACTACTAATTACTACCGACCTCAAACTTTCTCATAAGCTCATCAGATTTTTTTTGCCTCCTTTCTTCATTTTCCTTACGTTCTTTTTCCATTTGTTCCATTCGTTGCTCGTTCTTCCAACTCGTTTCTTGACTCCCTTTCATTTTCTAATTCTTTTTCCATTTCCGCTCTAACTTTTTGAACCTAAAATTGTTAAAAATATTAGCATTATAACTAATAAAGGGTTAATGTAAGGCGAAACCTCAAAGCCAAGTAGGGGTGTTCACGGTCCGGTTTTCGCGGTTTTCGTCAAACTATAAACCAAACCGTTGTTAACGGTTTTTAATTTATGTAAACCAAAACCAAACCGTATAACTTTTAAACCGAACCAAACCAAACCGTTACTAACGGTTTGGTTCTGGTTTGGTTTTATGGACCTGAACCCGAACCAACCCGTTTATATATTACACCCACAAAACTAGTATGTAATTTTCATTTAAATTTTTAGTTATAAACCGAACCAACCCGTTTATAAGTATACCACATGTATATTAAATTATAGTGTTAGCAGTTTTTATGTTACCACATGTATGTGAAATATGAAACGGTCCATTTCATTTGCTTGCCCCTGGTTGATATGTTATACCTAATTATATAACAAAACGAAAATTGATAAAGATAACTTACAAATGGGTGTTCTGACTCATCCGTACAAAAATCAAATGCAACAAGGCTATTAATGTTGAGCTCGCCCACCCAACAATTTTTCTTGCTTTCTTTGCTAAGGTGGGTATCTAAGAATACTTCAATCCACTTAACTTTTCGACCATGTTCTTTTTCCTAATAAGAAGTAATGTAATAAACGTTAAAGCACAAACAATTATAAATTTTGACCTATTTTTTTAAGATTGAATTTACAAATAAAACTATCTTACTAAGCGGATACGATGCTCATCAAACCCTATTGAACCTCCCGTATGCTGAGATATACTGCCATCATTACCCTCTTTCGTGCGGTTGTCTCTCCTGCTCGCGGACTTCTTTAGCCATTTTTCTGTGTTCCAACCCTATAAAGAGAGAAAAATATATGATACATATATAGGGTAAAAATATAAAAATAAAAACTTGAATCGACGCTTAGCACAATGACCTTCACGCACAATCACATTAGACAACTGTACTAAAAAGTCCTAACATGTATTCACACATCGTATCATGGCAAATCAACCAAACAATCATCATACAGCTTAACTTATGATCACTTAGTTCACGAGACAGATTATAACATGCACAAACTGATTTTATTCACTATGAAAAGATGAAGTATAAATTCTACAAAATTTACCACAGTAGAATATTTGAATTAGGTTTCTCAAACAATTTTTATTATATTTTTCTCATGCATACAAAACTCACAATAATTCAAGCATTAAATATATGTACCAACAATTCAGCAGATTGCACAACAAACACTTGTTTAATGGTTCTATCAACTCATTAATCCAAATTGTGCTAGACCAATTGGGTTGTCATCAAAGCTCATAATACTAATTTTCAGAACTGGAACCAACCCGTTTGGTTTTGTCATTAGGGAGTTATGGTGTCGGAAAGACAGACCAGAATATAACTCCCCAAATCAGCTTTGACCAGTGTTTTTGTAAAATTATAAAAACTATTCAAAACTCGTCCAAAAATAACAAATTTTACCTTTCTGGAAACTAGACTCATAGTACTATATCCTAGAATCAACAATAGTTCAATAATCATTGTTTAACATCAAGTTACATACAATTAAATAAACAAAAACGAATCTATCAGCAATGAAAGAAGATGTATTAAGCTTCAATTACAAGTGAAATACATACCTTTTTAGTGATGAAAGAAGATGTACTAAGCTTCAATTACAAGAAATAACACTTAAAATTGAAAATCCCCAAACTTGGTTCTTAGGGTTCTTCACACTCAACACGAATCCGGAAAAAATCGAGATATAATTGATGGAAACCGACACCATACGTGAATTCCTCTCGCAAAAATAATAAGATTAGAGACCGGAATCAAAGGATTTGGTTAAAAATCGAGTGAGTTAGAGAATTAAAGATGAAAGATGGTGGGTGTAGAGAGATGAAGAAGAAGAAGTAATGAAGAGAAAGAAAAAATGGTAGGTTAATTAGAAATTAGATTTAAGAATGAGAGGGTAATTCAAAATTTTTTGAAGAAAAGAGGGGGTGAATTTAATTTGAAATTTTGAGGGAAGTAAAATTAATAGGAAATAAATAGAATTAAATATTTTTATTTTTAATTAAAATAAAGAGTTGTCAGTGTGTGTGTGTGTGTATGTTTGTGTGTGTGTGTGTATATATATATATAACAACTAATTAAACCTTAAATAATATAACAAATTGTATTTTAAATATAAAAACATATAAAATAAATACAAGTGATATTTATAGTTGCTCTAAAAGAGTTGTATAAGAGTGTAGTAATCAGTGTTAACGCCCAATAATAAACCATACGCTTATTAGTGGGTCATCCTAGTTCTTGATCGGTGTTAGTGTCTCATTATAGCATATATCATGTCACAGTTGCTCTAAAAGAGTTGTATAGTAGTGTCATTAGTCATGGTTAGATGTTAACGCCCGAAACACACCATACTTTCGTCAATAGGCCTTATTTGGCTATCATTAGTCATAGACACATAGTTAGATGTTAGTGTCCGATGGTTACGTCATAGTTGCTTTAAAAAGTTTGTATATGACTATCATTAGTCATACTTAGATGTTAACCCAAAACATGTCATACATTCATCAGTGGGCCTTGAATGGTACTAGTGACCATTATAGCATCTATCATGTCACCGTTTCTACAAGAGGGTTGTATATGAGTGTAGTGAGCCATAGGCATAGTTGGTAGTTATACTTTGCATTAATGGGCCGTCTTGGGCCTTGATTGTTGTTAGTGACCCATTGTAGTCTCTATCATATCATAGTTGCTCTAAAAGGGTTGAATATGAGTTTAGTGAGTCATAGTTTGGTTAACGCCCAACAAAATGTCTTACTTTCATCAATGGGCCTTATTGGACCTTAACTGGTGTTTGTGGCCCATTATAGCTTTTATCACATCATAGTTGCTCTAAGAAGGTTGTATAGGAATGTCATTAGTCATAGTTAGATGTTAATGACCGATAACATGTGATACTTTCATCATAGGTCTTATTGGGCCTTGTTGGTGTTAGTGGCCCATTATAGCCTTTTTCATATCATAGTCGCTCTAATGGGTCATATTAGGGCTTGAAATCTCTTAGTGGTCTATTATGGCATGTGATATGTAACATTAGATATTTAAGGGTTATATCGTGTTGTAGGGAGTCATATTAGACCATAATAGACAAAAACAACTCATACATGTCTTAATGGATCATATTGGGCCTTAAAATCTCTAATGGGCCCACTATGCATATAATTTTAAATTGTGTCTTAAGAGGTACAACTCGCATAACCCGTCAATATACATTAAACTAGGGGTGGAAAATGGGTTGGGTTGGGTCGAAACGGGTTATGGGTCGGAACGGGTTATGGGTCGAAACGGGTCAGGTCCAAACGGGTCAATTAAAAAATGGGTTGTTATGGTTCAGGTCGGAATGGTCAGGGTCAAAAGGTTCGGGTCATAACGGGTCCGGGTCAAAAGGGTCAAGGTTGGAACGTGTCAAAACAGGTTTCGAGTCGATTTTTTTGAACAAGGACAACGGAGGAAATGTTTTAATTTTTTACTTTTTCCGTTTTTTATTTGTAATTTGACTTATGATTTTTTTATTATTATTTTTGAATATTTTTTTAAATTGTGTCTTAAGAGGTACAACTCGCCTAACCCTTTAATATACATTAAACATAGGGGTGGCAAAAGGGGTGGGTTGGGTCGAAATGGGTTGGGTTGGGTCGAAATGGGTTATGGGTCGGAACGGGTCAGGGTCGAAACAGGTCAGGGTCGGAACGACTCAATTAAAAAAATCGTTGGTGATAATAAGTAATGTCAACAGTACCAAAAGTCCTAACATGTATCCACACATCACGTATAATATCCGACCATCACGTATAATATCCGTAGGAACTTGTCTTTTAATCAAAGATTGTACATATTTTAAAACTTATTCATAATTCATTATCAATATTTGAAACTTGCACTTTGATGTGTATTGGTGTCCAAATCCGAGCACTTGATCTTCGGCTATTCGCTTCCATTTGTGGGCTTCGCCTAAAGCAATCCAATACCAAATATTAGTTATTGCAAATATTTAAATATTATATATAAATAAGATATTAATCCCGGAGTAACATTAGTCAAAATATTAAGCCAAACCAGGACCAGCGTAGTCTATGCTGGCTACCGTTATGCAACTCCAAATATTCAATTTATTTTGTATCTTAACTCGCCCGATTGATCATAAGCTTCGCGTACCTGTTTCTAATCAGCATGATTATAACCCATCAACATAAATACAACCCATTTAAATTAATCTTAATGCTATTTCACGTCTCAACTAAAATTCAACTTTAGAAATGGTTACAACTTTTCAACATATTATTTACAACCCGTCTAAACAACTTAACGACATTTCTCTAATTAAATCATGCTATAAATTTAATATTCACCAACGAGTCAAATCTTCATCTAGTTACTATATTATTATTATAATCGACAAGCTGGTCCGAAACCCAAATTATACCGTACTACACAATGCTGGTATTATTTATATTCTAGACACGAGTAATTCCCACTTAGACATTTGGTAGGGTAAACTTCAAACTGTAACGAGTTAAAACAACCAGTACGCACTAAGTATAGTCAAAAGAATCAACTTTCAATTAATGGATCAAGGCGGCCCGTATCCATTTGATATTCATAATAAATCAAAACATACTAATAAGACTTGTAACTTCTTAAAATAGATGTAAGATAAACTTACCTTTGTTCGTAGGAGCTTGATTACACTTCGTCCATTTGACTCGTTGGCTTCCAAGCTTCAACATACCTAGCTTGTTAAAGTCAACTTTCAACAAGTTAGAATACATAATGTGGACACTCGGTATTTTCATACCACTCTCATTCATACCGAATAATTAACAAGCCAAGAATCATCAATGTGTTCATCAAGTTATCAGTTAAACATTTTCAAGTCATTTATCCACTTCCCCCGTTTTAACGGTTAACTCAGTACATATACGACTAGGCTCTACTTAAAAACTTCATACATTATGGCATTAATTTACATTAAAGCAGTTATGTTATAATCTCTTCTAAACAAGTGCGCACACCATTTATTATTATGAAAAAAACTATTTTCAGTGCTGCACCTTTTGTGCAGCACCTATTCACCTCAACTTTTGACCAGTTAAAAGTCAGAACTAACTTAATATGATCAAAAGTAAAATGTAGTAAACTCACAGAGGTTTCCAAGCATATAAAGTTCACCTTTATCGGGGCTACGGTTTATTATATGTGATTTTTAGTAAAACAGGTCAGCAACCTATTTTCTGTCAAAACAGTATGCTGAATCTGCTGTATTGCTCTAGAAACTAACTGTTTTGAACAATATTTCATCCGAAACAGCTTTTCATGTTCACATATAAAACGTAGTAGACTCAAGTAGCTTTTCAAGAATATAAAATACATCTTTCTCGGATTTTTATACTATTTTATATGATTATTCAAAGAACAGGACAGCAACATAATTTAACTTCAAACAGCATGTTGTCATTATTTTAATCTACTGTTTTGATCTGTTTTAAGTCTGAATTAGCTTATCGTGTTCAAATATGAAACCTAGTACATAAAAATAGGTTTTTAAGCATGTATAATACACATTCACCCGAATTTTCTATGATTTTATACGAACTTTATTGACAGCAGCAATATGAATTTCACATCTTAACAACTCTTTTAATTCCTTGTTGGTTGAGACATTTTCACAAACACCTTGTGTGCATTCGTTTGAAATCATTACTTTAAATCTCTACACACGATCTGAAATGCTTATTTGCTCACACATTTTAACAATGACTTCTTATGTTTGATGCATTAAAACTGTAAGGCCCCGTTCCCGGTAGCCCTACATTAGCGTCGGATTCACTCATAAACACAGTTCTACAAATCAGAGTTTATTAAAACTTTCGCGGAATATAAAACATCAATCATCTGTTACAAAACTTTAAATATTTATTTTAAAATCATAACATAAAACATCATATTTAAAACATCATTTCTTCTATCTTCAGATGCCAGCCGTTCAATCCACGCCACTTGTCATCCTCATGCCATCTCGATAAACATATATACATGCGTGCATACTAAAAGTCAGCTACGCTGAGTGAGTTCTAGTTAATCAGGTGACACACAATACATACGTATCTCATACATACATACATACATACCCGAAGATACATATCCATACTTAATCAATTACCCTACTACCATACATACATACATATCTACAATCACTAGCCTCAGACTACCGAGAGTACGTTCATAGTCCGCCGTCTATACCTGTACTCAAGGTCGTGAACACGTAAAAGGTCCGCAGTCCTTACCTATGTTCATAAGTTTTGGTACGTGCAAGGTCCGCAGTCCTTCCCTGTACCATCCTATTATAACAACACGTACAAGGTCCTCAGTCCTTCCCTATGTTGCAACCTAAACCATAGCACGTACAAGGTCCACAGTCCTCCCCTATGCTACCACAACACAAATATAGCATGTATGAGGTCCACAGTCCTTTCCTGTGCTGACGCCTATCTACAATACGTATAAGGTCCGCAGTCCTTATCTACGTTGACGTCCATACCTACAACACGTATAAGGCCCACTGTCCCTATCTACGTTTACATCTATCATCTATATCACGTATAAGGCCCACGGTCCTTAACTACGCCATCACCAGCCAAGTCGATGTCCAACAGAAGTTAGAGGGATTTGCCATCCTAAATTACTACGTCAGACGTAGAACTCACGTACCATTCCTGTACCTGCATACACTTACTTCGCATATACAATAAACACATCATAGCATAAGAACACTCTAGGTGTTCCTCACATCATTCAATTAACAATCATGTTCCTTGTCGGTACGTGCAATATCCGAAGATTGTTCACGCCCCGACAAGCATTCATTTATAACTATCATACATCATTCATATATAACATCCATATTTACATTTACATCCTGACAGTACGCGCAATATCCGAAGATCGTTAGCGTACTGACAGTCAACCATTCATATCTATCACATATATCATATATGGAATACACTTACCACTTATGGTAAGTTTTTTAACTAAACATATCGAGTATGCACACAGCCCCGAAAAACATAACAAGGAGTGGGGCTAGAAACTCACCTGAACCCGGTTACTTCTTCCGTTAATGGTTACTTCTTTCTTGAGTAGTGCACGACTAACTGTATAATAATTACACGTATCAATTAACTATCACTACCCATATCGTCTTTCTAGTTCAATTATTACCCACAACGAACGGGGGTCCGGGGGCAGCGGGGTTCTAGGGGCGGCAGCCCCTAGCGGGGTCCAAGGGGCAGAGCCCCTGGCTGGGGTTAAGCTGCCAGGTCAGCTTGGAAAAATTTTATTTTCATGAACTGTCTTAACACATTTTTCACTATGATTTTAATTCATTTCTCACCGAGATTAACTTTTGGCGAACTTAATATTAAGCGAACTTATTATCTTAGCGAACTTATCATTCAAGCGAACTTAATCTCCAGCAAAGTTAAGCATTCAGCGAACTTAGCTCAGGCGAAGTTAGCATTGAACGAACTTATCACCAGGCGAAGTTATAGCTTGGCGAACTTACTCAGCGAACTTGGCTTAGCGAACTTACTGGCGAACTTGGCTGCAGGCGAACTTAGCCGCAGGCGAAGTTGCCCAGCAGCGGCTACTGTTCGCATTTAACACCCATAATCACCTCCGTTCTCACATGAAATCCTTTGATATGATATTAACCGAACCCGTGTTCATTCCCATGGTCTTGTTCGGGTAAAACTTGGCCCGGAAAGACATAAAGTTTGGACCTTTAAGCTAAAACGTTCAAAACTAGACCTAGGGTTCATTCTAAACGAGTTGCACCTGTTTGCAGGTCCATTAAGTTCGTTTTAGCATCAGGTTCGCAACATTACATTTCAGTTATACCCGATCTATTCTTGTTCTAAGTTTCAAGACTAAACGTTTATAAAAACACAACCTTTAACGATAAAGAACGTACCTTTACCCGTTTTTAGGTCACGGTTTAGATTGGTTATGAACTACGATCTTGTATCTTGATTGTATATAAAAGATTTAGGCTAGAATCGATCTCGGATCTCCTCCTTCTTCTCACGGCCGCAATAGGGATGAGTTTGTGTTTTTGAGTGTGTAGAGAATAAGATGGAAAGAAATGAGGGTTTAGGGTTTTAGGGTGGTTTAAGGGAGTATTTATACTACTAAGGCCCATGGACCCTAAGGCAATCCCACTATCTTGATCCACTTAATTACCCAAGTCCATGATTCTTTCTATATTTAATATTAATTAAATATTAACTCTCGTTTTTAAATCATAGGCCTCTTTTATTTATCGTTACAAAATTCGGGATGTTACAAAAACAATCAACTTATATGTACAGATTATAATCATATAACCACATCCATAAAAGATCTCTAATTTATCAACTGTGTTCATCAAATATGGTATACTCTTGAACACAGTTTGACACTACTATGATAGAATCAACAATTATAACTAGTAATAGATCACATAATCAATATTATCACTATCAGTTTATCAATAATCACATAAAACACGTACTAGATCATCATGCATGAAGTGTAGATAACAAAGCCTCAACTTTAGGGTTATAAACACTTACCCAATAATCGATCTACTAGACGATGATTATGTATTTTCTAATGCTCGATTTGATAATCGATTTAAGAAGTGAAATCATCTGTTCTCCTTCTTGCTCGTTCTCCTCTTCTTGCTTGTTTTCTTCTTCTTTCCACACACACATTCAGAACATCCAAAAATATACATCATACACCCTTTTGTTTTATTTCCTCTTTGACCCCTCTTTGGTTTAAAATCCATATTTAAAAAAATCTTGAAATTTGGAATGTTACATAATCGTTGTTTAACATCGAGTTACAGACCAATCAATAAACGAGAACGAATCTGTCAACCAACTGATCTCAACAACACTCAAACCCTAACATTTTTTGACATCTCTAGGGTTCTAATTAATCATGTTGAAAACCCCCGTTAGATTTGATCGCAGGATGGTTGATGAAGTTTGGAGCAATAATCAAAGTGATGAAGAAGAGTAATGAGCTTCAATCGGTGTTTATGGATTAGGTTTGTAATTGGGAGGAGGTGAAGGTGATGGTACTTAGGAAAAATAAAGCGTTGTAGCCATATAAAACTAAACTACTATTTGGTCACACAACCTCGTATAAGTGGCCATATATTTTAAGCGTTTTAGCCACATTACTAATAAATACAATGGTTGTTCGTCATATTTCGCCACATTATTAAAAATGTGGCTAACAAATGTGACATTAGGCCACACAACATAATATAAGTGGCTATATCTTTTACCTTTTAGACACATCTCTTATCAATACAGTAGCCGTTCATCACATTTGGCCACACTATTAAAACATATGGCTAGTTAAATGTCACAGTTTGTGGCTGATGCATGTGTTTTTGGTCACATGTATCAAAGATCAAACAAACTATGACTGTAGTTCAAATTTCGCCACACGTTTTTATAATGTGGCTAGATTTTGTCACAGTTTTTTTTCAAAGTGTGGCGAAAAGTACCTGAGTAGGTATAGAACGGTCACATGAAGAATAACATATGTGGCCAAAACATTCTAGAAGGTTTTCAAACATGGTCAAAGACCTTTTAGCCACACATTTAAGCCGAAGGGTGACAAATCGCGCAGACCACATGTGTGGCTAAACACTTACCTTCACTTAGACTTGAAGACGCACTCATCACCAATTGATAAATTATTGTCAGCCATGAGCTCACGCTACCCAAGCAAACACATCTTTATAGGTCTTTTTTTTTTCTAAATTGCGTAATGACCAAAGCAGAAGGCAGCGTCTCTAAAAAATGCAACAAATTTCTGAATGGAAATTACATAAACAAATGCATATAACATAAATGTATAGATTTGTAACAGAATTGAAAAATCATATGTAATTTAGGCATCAAAATTGCAGTTACCATAAATAAGTTGACATTTAAATTCGAACACAAATTAAATTAGTCAACTTGGAAAATTAGATACAGTCATCTTAAATTCGTGATTGAATAAATCAATTAATTGAATAGCACACACGGTTAAAATAATTTCCGGTTTAAATAAATTGACAAGTTTGCAATTAGAGAACGGTTTTACAGCACTATAACTGGGGTGTAAAATGAGAAGATGGTATTATTAGAAGTTCTCTTTAAGTTATATGGTATGCTTTTAAATAATAATTATACTTTAATAATAGTATATAACACAACCTAAAAGTTGTAAACAAAAATCACTTAATCATCATCTAAAATAATTAACTAATTTGACAATTTACCTGACTGTATCAGAACCAATCATTTAAATTAGAAATTGCATCATCAAGTTGAGAATCCATATTTAATTTCAAGAAATAAAAGTATATAAACATTACTTCAAATACACAAGTATAGTGATACATAGAATTAATAATTACTAAAGCATGTATGATAACTAATGAATACGACAATTTACCCGATCGGTTTCAGGATACCACTTATTTTGATTACCAATTGCATCATCAAGTTGACCAGCCATAGTCGGCTTCAACAAACAAAAATATATTAATCAAGAACACAGAGATGAGGAAAATAACAAAAATTTATGCAATATTCTCTTGATATTGCAGAAATTTGGGTGTGTTTACTGAATGTATTATTAATGATGAACCCAGATTGTACCAAATTTTATGGTATTAATGTTAAACACTTTGAAGATATCTTTTCATTGGTATCTTTTTCTTGATTAACAATTACAGAACTTAATAATTGTAATGAAAGAGTCTCTGAGGAGCACAAAGAGATGATTATGTCAAAATTGAAGATGATTTAAAGACCTATAGACAAAATATATATATATATATATATATATATATAACTATAACTATAACTTCATACTCATTACACGATCAAGAACATTGTGGTGCTATGGTTTATTCATAACTATTGTATTTAAAATAAAAAAAACATATTTGTAACATAGAGTAATCAAAATCGGCTAAACCTATATAACATATATTAAGTTATACAATTGACTAAATTAAATAATTCAGAATGATAACGAATCAAATATATAAGATACCTTCGCCACAAGAAAAATATGAATCGGTAGAAGATGATTCAGATTCCTTTCTAGTGATTAAATATTGATTAACTATTTATTGAAGAAACATTACGAAAGGGGAGAACTGATATAGGGTTTCTGATTGAAATCAAAGAACGCCATTAGTTCTGATAGCCGGTGATTGTTGAAATTGGAAGACTCTGATTTTGGTTTTATGGTGATTTTGGAGATGAAATTGGTCACTGGTGATTTTGAAACATTACTAAAGCTACAATAGCGATTTAGGGTTTTAGAAACATTATGATAAATCTAGTTATTAGGGCTATACCATCATAATTGGGCCAAAGAACCGTATTTGTAAAAGGAGTGTTGTGGAGGCGGGATTTGGAGAGTATGGATATGCTAGCCAGAGGACACGTGGCAAAGTAAAGTTTTATTTATTAATTAGTATAGATTTGTAAATGTTATTTACAAGTTCAACCCTTCTATAATACAAAATATCAAAACTAACTAAAACGTAATTTGACACTTTGAGATAACCAACCCTAAACTTTACATGGGAGGGATTAATATCTAACCAGATTATGTCAAATTTCGGTTGAACCGGGACACACAAAAAAATGTATGAAATATGTATATTTTAAAGACGCTCTCTTAAGAATGATGAATATTAATGTAAACTAATTTAACAAATGATTCCCGTTCTATGCACATACTTTTAAAATGTATAAACATGTTATAAATATATTAATATTGTGGTTATCAACACCTAATATAGATTGGCTTCCTCTCTAAATTTTTATATCCTATGTATACATCTAATTGTACCTCATTGTAATACACACCTTATTAATGAAATCTCTCCTACCCCCTACATCTCTTTCTCATATTCTTTGGTTATTAGGCTAGTTTTAAAACATATTCAACAAGAATTTCTTTGAAGATGGATCGCACATCATAAGGTATGTCTGTATTAACTAATCATTGTTCTTTATTTTATGAGAGTAAATCATATTGTAACTTACACAATTTTAGTTATGTTAGAGACTTATTTTGTTCCTTTTTTTAAATGTCCAAAAATAATTAGCACTTTGAATAATTTCTGAGATTTATATTTATTATTCTAATAATAAAATCTTAAATATATATAAACGAAAAATCCTTAAATTCACTCAGGCGACTAGATTGTTTTATTTATAATGAGGGTTTCTCATGTATTTGACCCGAATTCATGGGTACGGTTATCACTAAATTACCCAGATAGCCCTTAAACGGGTTATAACATCTTATTATATTAAAAATTAATCTTATCAAATATTTAATATGAAAATCCTATAAAATAGAGATATACTAAAAATTAATATCTATTAAAAAAAAGATATTATTCATAATTAAAAAACAGTTTTATAATACAAATAAAAAAAAATAAGCGGGTCATGGGTCTCTCGAAACCCATATATCTTCTAAACTGGTATAACATCTCATTTATTTAAGAAACCCTTTTATCAACAAATTCTAAGTATATTACTATCTTCCTTACAATATCTAAAATTAAAATTCAAAAATATATATAAATATTATAAACGAATAATGTAAAACAACATATGAGGATGTAAATAATTTACAATACATGTTGCGTGCAAAAAAAAAGAAAGGAAAATGATAAAAAAAAACTATAGAACTAAGAATTTTAATCATAAATATATATAAATGAAACATTTAAAATCTTTTTGGTTGCTTCTTACATTTTCTCAAGTCACCAGATTGTTTTATTTGTAAATGAAGAATTCTCAATTCACGGGTATAGGTCCCATCAAACCCAGATAACCTTAAACGAGTTATAACATCTCATTATCTTAAAAATTAATCTTACCAGATATTTGATATAAAAATCATAAAAAAATAGGGATATATTAAAAATTAATATCCAAATATTTTTTAAAAAATCTAATATTTATATTAAGAAAAAATTTTGTTGTGAAAAAAATAAGCGGGTCATGGGTCTCACCAAACCCATAGCTTTTAAACGGGCTATAACATCTCATTTATTTGTAAAACCCTTTTATCATCAAACTACAAGTAAATTATTAACTTTCTTACAATAAATATAATTAGAATAAAAAAATTATAAATATTAGACAAGAAAAATAAACACAACCCCCGTAATACGAGGTGATAAAAACTAGTTATATGATAAATTACGACATAGAATGTTGAAAACGTTTTATGGTTACCTCTAAATATAGGGTTGAGTTATTCTACAAAGGCCAACAAAAATGAGAACTGTGAGAAGCCATAACTAATTGACATATGTCAAGTATGGACCAAAGAAAAAAAAAGTATAAAAGTAATAGTGCACATTTTCTCTCTCCACATGCAAGTTACATGCTAATTCCCCCATCATTTTTAAACGTTTATAACTTTTTCATGTGATATTTTATTAAAAATAAATTTCACCATAATAACAAACGTTTTTTTATCTTTAATACGAGTATGATTTTGTTATATAAAAATTAAAAAAAAATTACGTCATTGTGTCTTTTTGCGTACCATTGTGTCCTTTTTCGTAATTGTGTTATTTCGCCATTGTGTTTTTCAACTGATCATTTTGTTTTTTTTAAATACTAGTAACTGTCACCCCCCAAACCACGGCCTGAGCGTGTGACGCATATGTTGGTACCACATTTGGAAATAAATCAGAGTTAGCGGATTAAAAGCGGAAGTTTATATTTATGTGGATTTATATTTATATTACAAAAGACGGGATTATAAAATACCCGTTTAATGTATTACTTGTTTATACAAAAGATTAATTTTTATATCAAACCACCATTTATATTTTTAAATTTTAACAAAACAATCTGAGTCATTGGATATCTTACGCACTTCGAGCTTCCAATCTCGTATTCTTGATTACCTGCAAAATGTTTAGAAAATACATCAGCAACACATGCTGGTGAATAAGCTGACACATAAAATATTTTCTTTTACTTGATTAACCATCAAGACATAACTTAGGTCCGACCCATCGTGGATTAGGAATAATCAAGCTTTAAAACAAAACACAATTATAAACTTAAGTCACACACAAGACACCCCAGCAAACACCGCATCGTTCGAAATTACTTAGGTACCATACATATACACATGGTCACTCTCACTCAGACGTAAATTAGTTCCGACCCATCATGGCACCGGCTTTTTACGACATATGTAAGGATCCAAACAAACGTACACGACAGCCTGAGGGCTAGCGATTACTTTTTGTTTATAATGTTTTAGAGACACGTAGTCTCATGTAATTCATTTCATTTATTTTGACTCGATTAAATAAGTTTATAAAGTTGGGGCGTATTCACCTTTTATTTTGGATCATCTTCAATACACCGTCCGAGGTTATTTCCCTTTCTTTGCTATCTCGCACCTATAGTACGAGTATAACCTTTTGTTAGTCGGATCATAAATCCGGATTAAGACCTTTAGTCTCCTTTTATAATCTTTACCTCGATTATATTTTATTTATGAACCTTAAGTTCATAACATATTTCCTTACTTTAAACCTTTAGTTTAAAAGTATCGTTTCTTTCTTTTATTTTATAAGTTAAAACGCTTTCTTTTAACTTATTTTCTTTTCTTTTATATGATAAACCTCTAGTTTAACTTATTTTACTTTTCTTTAAAACCATACGTTTCTTCTTCTTTAAGAAACGTATACTTTTCTTTTATTTACTAATTATTTAAGAATGTAACAAACTTAAATAATATCTATAATAAATAATTACATTAATATCATATTCACATTTCTTTTTTTTTTCTTTTCTTTGTTATCTTTTATTTTTGTTATTTATCGAGGTATCGAGTATATCCTCAACTTAGGGTTTTAAGCCTTTTTAATATTTTATTATTATTTTATTTGGGCATTATGCCTACCACTTCAACGCCTCTTCGTTTTATTGAGCGTTTTTATCAACCCTTTTCCCTTGGCACGCAAAACGGTACACACCAATCTTCACACTCGTCGGCACACTTATCGAGGCGATCGTTGGGTCGTCTCGCGATGGCTTTGTGCTTCAAAATAATGTCGTCAGTGATCAGCACGTTCTTCGAGATTACTTTGGTTTGGGCAAATCGAGTAAATTGGGCACGTTTTACAAGGTGATCGAGGGTACCCTCTTGAGGTTTAGAGAGATGTTAGAGAGAGAAAGAGAGATGTATAAATTTTTGGTGTGAGAAATGAAATGGCTGGAGCTTGCTATTGATAGGCATTTCTGGGGACCCATCGCGATACGCGATGGTCCCCTTGGTCACCCGTCGCGTATCGCGATGTAGGGTGGTGACCTGCCCTATAGGCCTGCCACTTGCAGACGTGATTCCACGTGGTGACACGTGGCGGACGTTGTGCCACGTGTGGATACGTGGCAGGCCACATGCCTTGCTGTCAGACAGCCCCATCGCGATACGTGATGGGTTTGAATCCAAGACCTTCGCGTATCGCAATCAGTTCAGAAATTTTGATGTGGTCCTTGAGGTTTGAAATTTGGCAATTTGGCCCTTTATCTTTTAAACTTGGTGTTTTAAACCCGATATTTTCACGATGTTACATCCTCCCCACCTTTGAATAAATCTCGTCCTTGAGATTTGCTCTTAGAACAAGTGGGGGTATTTTTTCTACATTTCGGATTCAAGTTCCCAAGTGTATTCGGGGCCTCTTCGTGAGTCCCACTTTACTTTCACAATTTTCAACGTTCGTCTATTTAATTTATTTGTTTTTGAATCTTCGATTTGTATCGGTCGTTCTACGAATTTTAAATTTTCATTAATCTCGACATCTTCTAGAGGCATAGACAAAGATTCACAGCTAGACATTTTCACAGATTAGAGACGTGGAACACATCGTGTATACCTTGCATTTCCTCGGGTAGTCGCAAGCGGTATGCAACAGTACCGATTCGCTCGAGTATTTCAAATGGTCCAACGAATCGTGGACTTAACTTTCTTTTCTTGCCGAAGTGATTAACGCCTTTCCATGGCGAAACTTTTAATAGAACCTTATCACAAACGTTGAATTCTAACGTCTTTCGACGGACATCGGTGTAACTCTTTTGACGATCACGTGCCGTCTTAAGTCATTCTCGGATTTATAAGACTTTGTCGGTGGTTTGTTGGAGTAACTCGGGTCCAGACAATTGATTATCTCCAGTATCAGACCAGCACACGGGCGTTCTACATTTTTGGCCATATAACGCTTTGAATGGTGCGGCTTGAATACTTGTGTGATAGCTATTATTGTACGAAAACTCCACTAGGGGTAGATGGTCATCCCAACTTCCACCTAAGTCAATCACACAAGCGCGGAGCATATCTTCCAATGTTTGAATTGTTCTTTCGCTTTGCCCATTGGCTTGTGGTTGATAGGTAGTGCTAAGGTTTAATTTTGTGCCTAATGCTTGTTGGAAACTATTCCAGAAATGAGACGCGAATCAGCTGTCTCGATCAGAAATAATAGACAACGGTACTCCATGCAGAGAAACGATGTTGTTCACATAAATACGCGCTCATCTATCCATTGATTATGACTCGTTGATTGGTATGAAGTGAGCGGATTTTACTAATCTATCGACGATAACCCAAATGGGATTACGTTGACGAGTTGTTTCGGGAGTTTCGTGATGAAGTCCATTGTTATCAAATCTCACTTCCAGACGGGGAGTTCGGGTTACTGAAGTAAACCCGATGGCTTTTGTTGTTCAACCTTGACTTTCAAACATGTGAGACATTTCGCAACATGCGAAGCGGTGTCTATTTTCATTCCATTCCACCAGTAGTTCGGCTTAAGATTTTGGTACATCTTATCACTACCGGGGTGCATCATGTATTTGGACTTGTGAGCTTCATTCATAATATTTTCATGCAAGTCCCCAACGATTGGTACCCAAATCTGGTTTCCCATTCTAAGAATATTATTGTCACCTTTGACTAGCGAGTCAATGGTGCTGTTACTTTTTTCGTCGGAGATCTTGTTTTCATTAATAGCATGGAGTTGAGCAGATTTGATTTGTTCGATGAGATCAACTTGGAGTTTTAGTCTTAATGCTCGGACTCTTCTTGGCTTTTCATGTTCTTTACGACTTAGGGCATCAACTACAACGTTAGCCTTCCCTTCATGATAGACGATTTCACAGTCGTAGTCATTTAGTGTTTCCATCCATCGCCTTTAACGCATGTTAAGTTCTTTTTGCTCGAAGATGTGTTTCAAGATTTTATGATCGGTATACACGATAAATCTTACTCCATAGAGATAGTGCCTCAATATCTTTAAAGCAAAGATTATGGTGTCTAATTCTAGATCGTGAGTTGTGTAGTTCTTTTTGTATACATTGAGTTGACGAGAGGCATAAGCGATTACTTTCTTTCATTGCATTAGTACGCATCCTAAACCAGAATGAGATGAGTCACTAAAGACAACAAAGTCCTTGGTACCTTCTGGCAAGGCCAGTATAGGTGCTTGGGTGAGTTTCTGTTTAAGTATATCGAACGCCTCATGTTGTTTGGTTCCCCATTCATACTTGATATTCTTATGAGTTAACGAGGTTAGGGGAACGGCTATACGAGAGAAGTTTTCAATGAACCTACGATAGTAGCCAGCGAAACCTAAGAAACTTCGGATCTCGATTGGCGACTCTGGAATCTCCCACTTAGAGATAGCTTCAATTTTAGCGGGGTCCACTTGAATACCATTCACGTTTATGATGTGTCTAAGGAATTGCACTTCATGCTGCCAGAACTCACATTTTGAGAACTTGGCGTACAACTTCTAGGTTCTTAGTATTTCAAGTAAGGTTCGAAGGTGTGTTTCATGATCTACCTTAGACTTAGAGTAAATAAGTACAGTAGAAACTCTATAAAATAATACACTTGGGACCACCAAAATTAATTACTTAAAAGAGTTATTAATTAATGGATAAATTAATAGTTATTAATTTATATAACTATTAATTTATCCATTAATTAATATATTATTAATTTATAGTAGAATACTTAGTTTACAAACACCTTTCAAGCTTCCACTTAATTATTGTATACAATGCTGTATATCAAATGAACGGCCCAATTTCAAATAAACCTTCAATCTTCCACCTTATTACGCTTCTTGTGTTCAATGTATCACTTCGCGAAACGAAGCTATTAAAGCGGCAATCACATTGAACAATTTCTTGTTGAGCTATGAGAAAAAAACACCAGAAGTTCTTACCATGCTAAGGAAAATTAGAGACGAAATTCAAGGGGAAATTGATTTCAACAAAAAACAAAAGACAATTGAGTCATTTTTCAAGAAACCTTCATAAATCATTCATGTAATATGCTATATATAAAAAATTATTAATTTATATTTTATGGGGTCTAAAGAAATTATCAAAAATGTATTATCTTATAATGTTAGCAAATTATTAATTTAGCACCCTATCCCTGAGTCGGGACCGGAAAAAAATATTATCTTAGAGAGTTTATTAAATAACCAAGTATTAATTTATCGAGTTTCTACTGTATGTCGTCGATGAATACGATAACAAATTTATCTAAGTAAGGTTTACAGATTCGATTCATCATGTCCATAAACGCGGCTGGGGCATTAGTGAGACCAAACGGCATGACCGTGAACTCATAATGACCATACCTTGTTTGGAATGCAGTTTTTGGAATGTCTTCAGATTGAACCTTAAGTTGATGATAACCAGAACGAAGATCGATTTTAGAGAAATAGCTTGCGCCTTGGAGTTGGTCGAAAAGATCGTCGATTAGAGGGAATGGATATCGATTCTTGATTGTGACTTTGTTTAAGGATCAGCAGTCGATACATGCGCATGGATCCATATTTCTTTTTGACAAAAAGAATTGGCGCTCCCCATGGTGATGAACTCGGTCGAATGAAACCTTTCTCGAGTAGCTCGTCAAGTTGTTTCTTTAATTCTTTCATTTCAATTGGAGCTAGACGATACGGGGCTTTGGTGATTAGTGCAGTACTGAGCATAAGATAGATCCTAAACTCTACTTCACGATCGGGAGGGATTCCAGGAAATTCGTCGGGAAAGACGTCGGAGAACTCGGAGACAATAGGCACGTCTTTGATCTCATTCGGTTTGGATTCTTTAGTGACGTAGGCCATGAATGCTAAGCATCCCTGATTTAAACATTTGTTAGCCCTAATCATGGAAATTATGCTAACTTGGCCAGCGTCTTTGTCCCCTTCAATTCGAATGGTTCGTTTATCAGGGGCTCGAAGTTCGACGGTTTTGCTATTGCAAATGATACGAGCTTGGTTGTTAGATAACCAGTCCATACCAAGTACAATGTTAAAACCAGCAAGAGTCATTTGTAAGGCCCGTTGCCGGTTCCCTACATTTGGAAGTTGGATTTACTCATCAACATAGTTCTAATCATCAGAGTTAATAAAAACATTCGCGGAATATAAAAACTTTCATAAAACATTTCATAACAATTCAAAACTTGTCTTTAAACAAACAAATTGTCTTTCAAAATAAACAACGTTAAACATAAACGTCTTGAATCTTCCGATGTCAGCCTCTTATTCAATGTCATGTGTTCCCCTCAAGAGAGCTGCCTCATTCTACTCACTTGCGTGCATACTAAAAGTCAGCTACGCTGAGTGAGTTCTAGTTAATCATACAACATACCATACATTCATACTTTCATATCTTTATCATATACTTACTTAACTTCATATCTTACGTTATAAAGAGAATTACCCCCTACTTCCTCCAGTATTATTAGGGCCCGGTTCCCTCTTTCCTTGAATATTAGTAGGGTTCGGTTCCCTCTTTCTCGAATATTAGTAGGGTTCGATTCCCTCTTACCTCGAGTATTATTACGGCCCGGTTGCCTCTTCGTACCAAACAACCATACATCATACCTCGAGTATTATTAGGGCACGGTTCCCTCTTCGTTACCATACAACCATACATCATACCTCGAGTATTATTAGGGCCCGGTTCCCTCTTCGTTACCATACAACCATACATCATACCTAGAGTATTATTAGGGCCCGGTCCCCTCTTCGTTACCATTCAACCATACATTAACCTTCTTTTATTTATAACATTTATGCATACAAACATACATACCATACCTTCATTATACATAGCATTAAAACTTGCCAATACGTGCAATATCCGAAGATCGTTCACGTATCAACAAGCATTCATTCTTAACCTTCACATAATCACATAAGGAATACACTTATCACTTAGGATAAGTGTATTAACAAACACATCGAGTATGCACACAGCCCCGAAAACGTAACACAGAAATGGGGCTAGAAACTCACCTGGATCCTGTTTCTTTCTCCGTTAATAGTTAATCATTTCTTTAGTTGAGCTCTACTAACTTTATATAAGTTACACGTATCAATACTCATCTGATCTAATCTAACGGCCTTGTATTAGATTACTTTTACTTAGCATTTATATAGTTTTAATTTATTTTAATATTTGTCTTTCTTTGGTAATCTTTCTGACATACCCTTGCATTCGAACCATCCAGGTAATCCAAAGTAATCGAGCCTTAATGTAATCAAATATTGGATATGTAAGCGAACATAAATGTAAGAGAACTTACATTAAGCGAACTTATATTAGCGAACTTACATTAAGAGAACTTACATTAAGCGAACTTACATCAAGTGAACTTGCTGTGAGCGAACTTATATACGTGAACTTAACTGTACGCGAACTTATATGCACGCGAACATATTTGTAAGCGAACTTGCTTGGGCTGCTATCCACGGGTTCGTTTCATTGCACGCTTCGCGACCTTAATAAACTTATTATGATTCGGCCTTAGCCCCAAACGTTCCCTTAACCGTTTGTGGTCCAAACTTGTCCCGAATGAACGTAAAGCTTGGATCTTTATAGCTAAGATGCTCAAAACTAGATCTAGGGTTTCTTTATACGATCCTTATATGTCCATAAGTTTGTAAAGTCCTTTTAAACATCAAGTTAGCAACTTTATCACATAATAAGGTCCGATTTACTATCATACTAAGTTTCATATAAAACCGACTTCGTTTACTCGTTCTTTTCACAAACCGAACACTACTCGTTTTACCCGAAACAAACCAACTAACCCGTTTACTATCAAGTTCATTACTTTGTCAATAATCATGCCCCGATCTATCATCCTACCAATTTTCATGTAAATCCGTTCATGAAAAGTAAGTCTTTTTAACAAAAACGTACCTTTGAGGTTTTTGTTTGAAATCACTCGAGAGGCTCAAAACCATATCAAACAAACTCAAATTTGAGTGATTCGAGCGGCCACGGAACCATCTTGTCCTGATATACAAACCCATCAGCTTACCTTCGCCGGAAAATGCTGCTACAGTTGTCGGGACAGCTGAACAGTCGCATGAATCTTCACTTTTGAGCTGCTATGGTTTTGCTGATAAAAACTGTACTTCCCTACCTCTGATCGAATATCTAATCAGTGGGAATCTTCATTTATATACCTTGAACACTCAGTTATAATTTGATACCGATCCGACGGCTAGATATCCGGGAATCTTTGTGTCTTTGTGGGTGGTTTTCTCAAAAACGGGAATTGGGTTAAGTGTGTGTTTTGATGGTGTAGGCTATGGTATAGAGATGTATGAAAATGGAAAGGATTAGGGTTTTAAGATGTATTTATACTTCCTTAAGCCCATGGACCTTAGGCCCATCTTTCCTTTTTGGTTCATAATTAATTACATCTAATTAGTCTACTTATCCTTCCATCTTTATTATTTTACTATTTTTCTATTAACTCAAGTAAACTTTTCCACCTTAAATAAATAATATATTAATTATTTATCTTAGAAATTTCAGGATGTTACATCATTGGTAACAATTGAATAGGCAAAACGTATCCAGCTAGTAAGATTTTTCCGTTTTCTAAAGCTTTGGATATTTTAACGATTTCGCCACTAACGCTCTCGACGTTTAGAGTTTTATTTAGTTTTGTTAAAGGTTCGTTTAATAGACTACAAAAGCTATAATTTATAAAACTTAAGTTAGCGCCTGAATCAAACAAAACTCTAGCATATGTGTCGTTAACTAGGAACGTACCAGTAATGGTTTCCAGCATGTCGGCCGCCTTTTTTGTGACGAGCATAAAGACTCTTGCGTTTCCTTTCTTTGCTTGGCCATTCCACCTGCACCACTAGCATCAGGCTTGTTCTTAGGGCACCCCTTATCCTTGCAATTGTAGCAAGTCATTGTCTTCTTCCAGCAATTGGTCGTTGTGTGGCCGGGTTTGTGACACGAGTCGCAAACAATTGTGGTTGAGGACGGAGAAAAGTGCCATCGGCCCTTATGATACTTCTTGCATGTCTTGCATTGGGCGTAGTTGGAATTGAATCCAGACTTGCGTTGATCTAAGCCTGTGCCCTTGAATCGGGTATTTCCGTCGGTCCTTTTGTAGTTGTGAGTTGGCACAACCTGCTTATCTTCTTATTTGTTGCGGACAAGGCCGCTTATAAGATAACCAGCCACTTACATTGCGGAGTCGGCGGTTTGTGGAAGGTGAGACCTTACCATGTCACGGATTTCCCGCGGCAGTCCCCAAATATAACGTGTTACTTTACTAGACTCAGGAATTACTAGCTGGGGCACAAGACGGCAGTTTTCATGGAACTTTGTATGGTATTCACAAAGATTTGTTCCTACGACCCTATGATTAAGGAATTTTATTTGGATTTGGTCGGTTTTATGAATCGGGCAGAATTTTGCCATCATCATCTCTTTAAATTCTTCCCATATCATACTGTACAGAACTTGACTTCCCTTGCTCATGATAAGTGTATTCCACCACTCCAATGCCTCTCCCTTGATCATTTAGGCAGAATATTGGATCACAATCGACTCCATTTCTTCAAGCCATCTTACAGTCGGAATGACGCCCTTGTCGCCTAAAATTCCTTGGGTCCAAAATTCTTAAAATCTTTGAACGAGCAACCTTCTATTTTCAATTTCTTAAACTTTTGTCTAACACCGCCATCAACATTTGATTCATGAATTCTCTCTTCGATATGAGACGGTTTAGGACGGGACTTGACAGATTTACGAGAGAGTTCAACAGATTGAGATTGCCTAGATTGAGTTCTAGCTTGGGATTCAGCTCTAATGGCTTCTTTTGTCATCTTTTGTATTTAAATCATGTATTTATCAGGTATTTTCTCTTCTTGTTCTTTTTCTTTTTCATTTCTATTTTCTGCTTCTTTTCGAGAAGCTTTAGCATCGTTTTAATTCGACATTGATGAAATTTAAATAACATTATTTTCTTAAATACACGTTTTATTCATTACACACACATATATATCATAAATTATATATATATATATATCATTACAAACACATATATACGTATATATCGTTACTCGATACATATATATATATATCCCTATCCTTATCCTTAGAACGATTCAACGTTCTTTATTCACAACATTACATCACATAACATAACACACATCACTATTCAATTCACTTCGGGTTCTCAGTCTTTCATATATATTTTCATCAGCTTGGTCATCTTGTTACATTTTCGAAGAAGCTTATCTCCTATCTTCTTCTTCTTGGCTTCATCAACAACTACCTTATTTCTTAGATCATTATTCTCATGCAAGGCCCTATCAAGATGCTCTTCCTGCAATTGCGGGATCTCATTTGGATATCCATACCGAGGTGGCGGATTGCGGTACCCCATCATAACGATGTCGTAGTGGTTCTTAGGGTATGGCGACGAGGTAACGTTAGACGGATAGTTGATAAAAGCTTCAGCTGCTTCATTTTGTTCACGGATCTCGTTTGCTCGTTCTTCGACTGACGGAATCTTACCTTGATACGTTGGGAAACTTTTTAATGACTTATTCTTGAGTTCTTGGAGGTATTGCATGTAGGGATCTGCAGACCCATAGTTTGGACTCTTATGGAAGAACGGTTGCACATATCCTTGTCCAGGTGGGCAGTCACAATCAGACGGTTCTTCCATTGGAGTTGTTTTTTCAAATACATAAAACACAATGATGAATCCATATTCCACAATAACCTGAAACACAAAACACAACAATGAATACATATAACAACACAATGGCCTGAAACGTAAGACACAATGGTAAAAACATATAACACAATGACCTGAAACGTAAAACAAAATGGAATCTACATATTATACAATGACTTGAACGTAATACACAATGAACATAATACTATTTTTCTCAATTTGAGTGAATACTGAGCACAATGACTAAAACTCAAAGTTAAATATAAAGACAAATGTTGAGCACAAAGGCATAATGACGAACAAAAGGCACAATGACGTAATCTTTTTTTTCATTTTTATCTTTAATATGAGTATCAATTGAAAAACGCAATGACCAAAATCTATAACATAATGCATAGAAAAACTCAATTAAAAAACACAATGGACAACCAAATAACACAATATAGAAAAACCCGCCAACTTTTTTTTTATTTTTATATAGCAATATGTATTCATATTAAAGATAAAAAAAAACGCTTGTTATTATGGTAAAAAAATTTCTAAAAAAATGCCGTATGAAAAAGTTATATACGTTTTAAAATGATGGAGGAATTGACATATGCCTTGCATGTGAAGAGAGAAAGTCATCATAAATGAGTTATTACCTTCATGCCTTTTTAATCAACTTTTATTTTTAAATTAATATCCACCATCTAAATATAAGATTAATGGATTAAATTATTTCTCACCCTTCTCATTTTTGTTGTCCTTTATATTTTAACTTTACCCCTAAATATAATCAAATAAAAAATCATATTATGATATATGATCATTCTGAATACATTAGTTTGATATTTTAAATCTTTTAAATTGATGTATACAAGATTAAATTGGTTTTTCTCAATAATAATACTTTAATAAAGAAAGACTAATAACAAGAGTTATTCGCTTACCTATTTTAAGTGATTTTCTTTTTAATAGTCAAAATTATATATTTCATATAGTTGGAGTATACAATTTATTATGAGAACGTGAGTTTTGTTTGATTGTGTGATATCGGTGATATCCCTCACAACATGCGTGACAAGAAAATGTGTCTATATTATAAATGTGTCTAATATGATGATTGCGTTTGCACATAAGAAATTTTAATGTATACTTCTATTATTAAATAGTCTAAAAGTTTATTATTTACATTGATTGATAATTTGATATATACATATATATATATATATATATATATATATATATATATATATATATATCAAATTATATATATTTATGTGTGGTCATTATTATCATTTATATAATAATAGATCAAAATTAATTATACCTTGTTAGTATATTAGTTAGGTAATTGTTGATGGACCTTATTGCCATTACTTGCTAATCAAGGGTTTCCCCTTGGGTGTGTGTATATATATATATATATATATATATATTGGGTAAAGATTATAAGAGAATCATTTAAAAATTGAGAATTTTGAGAAACATTTTGAAACACTAAAAAAACCTCTAAAAAATATTTTAAAAAATCATAAAACAAAAGGTAACAAAATTTTTAAAAAAAGAAAAAAAAACCAAAATTCTTATATTTCATTCCGGTTTCATAAAAAAATTAAAAAAAAACTTCGTATTATACACATGTATATAATTTCATTTAATCTCTAGTTACGTAATGTTGTACATTATCATATACCTCAAATTGTACATACGTGTATAAAAAAACATGTATAAAATTTAAAAAATAAGTATTATACATATGTGTATAATTTTGTTAAACCGATATTTCTTTTCTATTTTTTTATAAAACCGGGATGAAAAATAAAAAATTTTGATTTTTTTATTTTTTTTATTTTCGAGTTTTTTTATAATTTTTTTTTACTTAAAAAAAAGTGTTTTTTATGGTCTAAAATGATTCTTAAAGTTCTCAAGTTCAAAATAGTTCTCACATGATTCTAATCATATATATATATGTATATGTGTATATATATATATATATATATATTATATACTTAGTACGTAATATGATCATCACAAATAATTGCTTAATTATTAGGGGAAGATAAAGTGTAAATATATATTTGATATTGTTGGTGCATTTTGTGACCGTCGCTATGCAATTCTGACCAGCGGAACGCCACAGGCGAAGTTAGAACAACTTCGCCATAGGCGAAGTTATAACAACTTCGCCATAGGCGAAGTTAGCACAACTTCTGCCATAGGCGAAGTTATATCAACTTCGCCATAGGCGAAGTTGTAACAACTTTGCCTACAGGCCCAAGCCCGTGAAGTTTATATATATACGTGTGTCTTGTTTAGGTTAAGTATCCAGTAATTCAGAGAGTTGTGTGTTACAGTTTATTTGTCTAGAGAGAAACCGAGAGTGAGAGTCGTGTGGGACGACCCGAGGTAGAGCTCACCTCGGGTCGGCCGTCATTTGTTTACGTTTTGGTATTTAATTCGTTTTGATTATTATATATAAGAATCTGCAGATTTGTTTATCCCATTCTTGTATTTGTTCGTGTATTTGTTCGTGTATGTGTTTGTGTTCTTCATCTTGTACACCATTAACGAGTCTAGGAGGATTCCGCACTCCTAGACCTCGTGCGGATCTCGTATCGATCGGCGACGCCCCCGGGGGGACCTACATGTGGTATCAGAGCCTTAGGCTCTTATTCTATGGTTCGAGATTTGCGTTTTGGTGTTTCTGGCACGTTTATGTGCGTTTCTGGCCGAACAGCGCCGCAGGCGAAGTTATTGTTCATCAGGCGAAGTTGCCGTCACTGTTCGTAGGGTTTCAGCGAAGATATAAGGTCTGGCGAAGTTATGGACAGGCGAAGTTATAGCCAGGCGAAGTTATGAACAGGCGAAGTTGACTTTAGGCGAAGTTGACTTCTCGGCGAAGTTATAAAAAAAAAAAAAAAAAAGAGTATTTTGGTGTTTTCGTCTGTATGGCCAGGTGTACACGATTATTGTGAGACCGGAGATGTTGTTCCGTCAACGAGTGAAACTTGTTATCTCTGGGTCTTACGTGTGAACAAATACGTGTCAACTCTGGATATGGAGTTGAGTTTGAGAATGGGATATTGATTGAAACTGGATATTGACACATATTTGGGTGTTTGTGGGCAATGAAATTGTTGTTTTTCGAGGTTGACCAACTGAAGAAAGTCAAATTGAACTGAAGGTTTTCGTCATTACTGGATTGCGGTCAGAGCATATTATTTATGTTATTTTCAAGGCGTTCGAGAATTGGATCCTGAAACGTGATGCTTATTTATTAGAGTGAAAATTCTGGAACAAGTTGGATTTAATCGGGAACTAAAGTGTTTATGTTCTTGATCGTTATCCCTGGTGATTGAAGATGCTTCGGATTAATTAATGGTCATGTGTTAGATTCTGTCAAGGTGGTTTTGTGATGAAATTGATCACTTGATGTTGAGTAGTTGAAGATTAAACCTTATCGTATGCCGACGAGTTGGTGAAGTTGTGGAGGAAGCCCAACTTCACGTGTTGGTGAAGTCAGATGGACTCACGTGATTGGTTGAGATGATCTATTGGCACGAGGATGCATGCATTTCAAAGACCTCAATCATTATAGTCGGAGAAGCTTACACTGAAGGGGAGATCTGATATGGAAGACGCTGGGTGATTAGTAGATTTGTGAAGCTACAGGACAATTTCAGACACGGCTGGTTGAAGGGCAAACAGAAGATCATCAGTTAAGAGGGAGTCTGTTGGTGCATGTTTTTGTAACAGATGATCTTTCGTGTTTGTTAGAATTGAGAGCAACGGTCAAAGGGGAGTCTGTTGGTGCATTTTGTGACCGTCGCTATGCAATTCTGACCAGCGGAACGCCACAGGCGAAGTTAGAACAACTTCGCCATAGGCGAAGTTATAACAACTTCGCCATAGGCGAAGTTAGCACAACTTCTGCCATAGGCGAAGTTATATCAACTTCGCCATAGGCGAAGTTGTAACAACTTTGCCTACAGGCCCAAGCCCGTGAAGTTTATATATATACGTGTGTCTTGTTTAGGTTAAGTATCCAGTAATTCAGAGAGTTGTGTGTTACAGTTTATTTGTCTAGAGAGAAACCGAGAGTGAGAGTCGTGTGGGACGACCCGAGGTAGAGCTCACCTCGGGTCGGCCGTCATTTGTTTACGTTTTGGTATTTAATTCGTTTTGATTATTATATATAAGAATCTGCAGATTTGTTTATCCCATTCTTGTATTTGTTCGTGTATTTGTTCGTGTATGTGTTTGTGTTCTTCATCTTGTACACCATTAACGAGTCTAGGAGGATTCCGCACTCCTAGACCTCGTGCGGATCTCGTATCGATCGGCGACGCCCCCGGGGGGACCTACATGTGGTATCAGAGCCTTAGGCTCTTATTCTATGGTTCGAGATCTGCGTTTTGGTGTTTCTGGCACGTTTCTGTGCGTTTCTGGCCGAACAGCGCCGCAGGCGAAGTTATTGTTCATCAGACGAAGTTGCCGTCACTGTTCGTAGGGTTTCAGCGAAGATATAAGGTCTGGCGAAGTTATGGACAGGCGAAGTTATAGCCAGGCGAAGTTATGAACAGGCGAAGTTGACTTTAGGCGAAGTTGACTTCTCGGCGAAGTTAAAAAAAAAAAAAAAAAAAAGAGTATTTTGGTGTTTTCGTCTGTATGGCCAGGTGTACACGATTATTGTGAGACCGGAGATGTTGTTCCGTCAACGAGTGAAACTTGTTATCTCTGGGTCTTACGTGTGAACAAATACGTGTCAACTCTGGATATGGAGTTGAGTTTGAGAATGGGATATTGATTGAAACTGGATATTGACACATATTTGGGTGTTTGTGGGCAATGAAATTGTTGTTTTTCGAGGTTGACCAACTGAAGAAAGTCAAATTGAACTGAAGGATTTCGTCATTACTGGATTGCGGTCAGAGCATATTATTTATGTTATTTTCAAGGCGTTCGAGAATTGGATCCTGAAACGTGATGCTTATTTATTAGAGTGAAAATTCTGGAACAAGTTGGATTTAATCGGGAACTAAAGTGTTTATGTTCTTGATCGTTATCCCTGGTGATTGAAGATGCTTCGGATTAATTAATGGTCATGTGTTAGATTCTGTCAAGGTGGTTTTGTGATGAAATTGATCACTTGATGTTGAGTAGTTGAAGATTAAACCTTATCGTATGCCGACGAGTTGGTGAAGTTGTGGAGGAAGCCCAACTTCACGTGTTGGTGAAGTCAGATGGACTCACGTGATTGGTTGAGATGATCTATTGGCACGAGGATGCATGCATTTCAAAGACCTCAATCATTATAGTCGGAGAAGCTTACACTGAAGGGGAGATCTGATATGGAAGACGCTGGGTGATTGGTAGATTTGTGAAGCTACAGGACAATTTCAGACACGGCTGGTTGAAGGGCAAACAGAAGATCATCAGTTAAGAGGGAGTCTGTTGGTGCATGTTTTTGTAACAGATGATCTTTCGTGTTTGTTAGAATTGAGAGCAACGGTCAAAGGGGAGTCTGTTGGTGCATTTTGTGACCGTCGGTATGCAATTCTGACCAGCGGAACGTCACAGGCGAAGTTAGAACAACTTCGCCATAGGCGAAGTTAGCACAACTTCTGCCATAGGCGAAGTTATATCAACTTCGCCATAGGCGAAGTTGTAACAACTTCGCCTACAGGCCCAAGCCCGTGAAGTTTATATATATACGTGTGTCTTGTTTAGGTTAAGTATCCAGTAATTCAGAGAGTTGTGTGTTACAGTTTATTTGTCTAGAGAGAAACCGGGAGTGAGAGTCGTGTGGGACGACCCGAGGTAGAGCTCACCTCGGGTTGGCCGTCATTTGTTTACGTTTTGGTATGTAATTCGTTTTGATTATTATATATAAGAATCTGCAGATTTGTTATTCCCATTCTTGTATTTGTTCGTGTATTTGTTCGTGTACGTGTTTGTGTTCTTCAACTTGTACACCAATTACGAGTCTAGGAGGATTCCGCACTCCTAGACCTCGTGCGGATCTCGTATCGATCGGCGACGCCCCCGGGGGGACCTACATGTGGTATAGATCGATATACAATTGGTATCGTCCAGGGAACCTACAATTGGTATCAGAGCATTGGTATCGATGCATTGGGAACCTACAATTGGTATCAGAGCATTGGGTCCTGCACTTCTTTTCGATGCATTGGGACCTACAATTATTTTTTCCAATTATTGAAAGATGGATCTATAATCGATCAATCTGATGTGTAAGTTGATTAAATTGGTGTTTAAACTTTTTTGGTTCTGTATACATACTTTTGAATCAAAAAGTAGTTGTTTTGACAAAAAAAAAAAAACCTGTTGGTGCATAAATGTCAGTAGTTCATATGTCAAATGTCTGTAATCGAGTCTGTAATATTGTTTATGTATTTGTTTGTATAAAGCGAAGTTGTTGACAAGTTCGCTAGGCGAAGTTGTTGACAAGTTCGCTAGGCGAACTTGTTAAGCGAAGTTGTTGACAAGTTCGCCTAGGCGAACTTGTTGAACAAGCGAAGTTATGGACAACTTCGTCTGAGGCGAAGTTGTCGTGTATTTATATAGGTTACGGATTATCGTTTTACGGTGGTTTTTAGTTGTTCGAGTTCGTGTAAATCAGTGAGTCAAGTGACGTGAGGTCGAGAGTCTGTAACTGTGATTATATCACGTGTTGAGTTATTAATATAACGTGTGTTTGTTCGTATCGTATTCGTGTGTTTGTGTTCTACGTCCGTAACGATCTACACAGGGATTCCGCACCTGTGTATATCGGGATATCTCGTGTGATCCGTCCAGGGAACCTACAATTGGTATCAAAGCATTTGCTCGATTGTGTGGTTCGGGATATTCACGCGGGTGTAGAATTCGTCCCGTTTCGACTTCTCGCGGGACAAGTTTTTGGTGATTTTGCTCATTCTAGCCTCCTACCAGTGTGTTCAAGCCTTTAAACCGTCAAAAAATTCGTTAAAATCTGATTTTCAGATCTGCAGAAAGTTTGAGTTCGTCAGGCGAAGTTGCTGTTCATCAGGCGAAGTTGCCGTCAGGATACGTAGGGTTTCGGCGAAGATATAAGGAGAAGCGAAGTTATTTACAACTTCGCCTATCTCCTCAACTTCGCCTAACTCAGCGAAGTTCTCATCAAGTTCGCTTAGCTCAGCGAATTTGTCTACAAGTTCGCCTACTTTCTAAATTCGCTTACCCTAAGCGAAGTTAATCTCAACTTCGCCCAGTCACGCGAATTTAAGAAAGATCCAGCGAAGTTATTACTTAAGCGAAGTTATCCTTAACTTCGCCTACAGTACTGTTCAGAAGAAATTTTTTTTTAACTTCGCCTACTCAGAATTTTTCGGGTTTCTTAGTCTTCAAGAAAAATGTCGTCGATCAACATTTCAGAGCTTGTAAAGATGGAAGTTGAAGCGGGGTCAGCTACAAAGGCCCCAAGGTTGCTGAAGGGAACCGACTTTGTCGCGTGGAAGGATCGGTTCATACAATACGTTAAGTACCAGGATGCGAAAATGTGGGTATGCATCCAAGATGGATATATTCTACCAGTCATGGAGTATGAGGGTCGAGACCAAATCAAGAAATACAGTAAAATGGAAGAGGAGGAGAAAAAGATGTATGAAGCCGAAAGCAAGGCTCATGCTGCAATCACAATGGCTCTTCCACAGGAGATCCTCCATACGTTCAGAAAGTATACATCGGCTAGAGAGCTTTGGGAAGCTCTTGAGAACAGATTTGAAGGGAATGTAGGTATTCGGGCGTCAAAGATAAAGTTGCTCAAAACTCAATTTTCAGTCTTTAAGTACTTGAAGAACGAATCTCTTGATGATATTATCACTCGATATTATCATCTAATGACTGAATTGAGTAACTACTCCATTTCCTACCGAGAAGAAGAGATTGTGGAAAAGCTTCTCGATGCCCTCCCACCAAAATGCGAGATGTAACTGTGCTGATGAGGGAAGACAAGGACTTCCCTACTTATGATCTTGAAACCACTGTCAACAAGCTCAGAACTTTTGAGCTTAATATGGTAAGAAAAGAAACATCTATGGATCAGGTTCAAGATCCAGGATGTACGGTGCTAAAGTAAACTCAAATTCAAGTTCAAAGACTGATTCTGCCGCCTACTACTCGAAGGGCGAGTCTTGTGACAATTCTTCACAGGAGGGGCATGTGTCAGTAAACTCAAATGGGGATGTTTGCTTTGTTGCGGGTGGATCAAGTGGTACTCAACAGACAGTAAGCAAGAGTAGTGGATCTTCAAGTTCCTCAAGCAATAATTACTCTAAGATGCCAATGAGCGTCAAATCTACTGAAGAGCAGTTTGGCCTCTATGCTTCGTTTATTGCTTCATATGAAAACTATATTCAAGGAAAGGTTGTTGATCCAGCGATGCTGGATGAAGACTATGACCAGATCGATGCTGATGATCTGGAGGAAATGGATTTACAATGGCAGATGGCCATGATAGTGAGGAGAGTGAAGAAGTTTATGAGAAAGACGGGGAGAAAGTTTGTTGGTGGTAGGCCAGGGTTCGACAAGTCTAAGGTGAGGTGCTATAACTGTCAACAAAACGGGCACTTTGCCAAATAGTTCAGAAACGAGCGAGTTGAACGTGGTCTAGGCCGGTCTGCACAGCACACTGGGAGTAGTAAAGAAGTCAATGCCATGATGTTTAGAGAAGCAGGTGAATACAACTGGAACCTGCATTCGAATGAAACTAGTGAGCAGCCAAATATGGCTAAGGTTGAGAATGAAGAATGTGAGGCAGAATACATGGCAGCATCCAACTGCTGCTCTCAGGTTCTTTGGATTCAACAACAGTTGCGCGACTATGGTCTGAATTTCTTACTTACTCCTATTTGCATTGATAACACAGCTGCTATCTCAGTAACTAACAATCCCATGAAACATAGTAAAACTAAACATATTGACATACGTCATCATTTTATACGGGATTGTACTGAGAAGAAATTGATTGTGCTTGAAAAGGTGGATACGCTTGATAATTTCGCTGATTTATATACTAAAGCGTTTGACAAATCCAGATTTCAAAACCTTATTGAACTGAATGGGATGATCAATCCCGAGTAACCATGCTTTTCTTGTGATATTTAAAAAAAAAAAAAAAAAAAAAAACGTCACTAATCGCTTAAAAATATGTCGGTTACATCAGTTTGAAGGACTTGTCTTCGGATATGTTTTGGTCCTCATTTTCTACTTGTAGATTTTGAGGATAGCCATTAACCAGATTACTGATAGTGACCGGGGGCGGTTTATGATGAGTTTTTCACTCTTTCGCTTAAAATTAGTCGATCATACTTAGTTAGAAGGACACATACTAGTATGTGGTCGGTCCAGCTGATCCATTGGATCTTCGGGATAGCCGTTTACCTGAAGACCTTGTTTTGGTCGTGGCGATTAATGTTAAAATTTTGAAAGAAAGGGGAAATGAAATTATTTTTCAAGTCTGTTACTTCGTAAGAAGTTCATTTGCTATGTTTAACAGAAAATTGATCCAACCTTGGAAAATGATAGATATACTAATTCTGTGTGCTTAGCTAGTGAAGTTATTAGGCTTAAAAGGCTTTAGGACAGTCATTGTATGTCATGGTAACTTTTTATGGTGCGTAAAAGTAGATGTGATACAAACTAAATTTACTTGATTTTACGTGGAAACTCCTTAAGAGTTTTGCATGTCTTCATATATATCTTTCCGAATGATAGGCAGAAAAGCGATTACCCAGTCATACACGAGCCCATGTGTGTTCTGATTCCCATGAAGATAGCGTCTCAAGATACTGCAGTGATCCAGATTCGGGACTTGCAGTTAATTTCTACTTTGAAGTCTATGTTTATTCGAAGAAAAAAAAAATATTTGGAGTTATTGAAACATTTTAGAGATGACGAAATCAAGACTTCACAATCACTGAGTAAGAGAGAAGAACGGGAAGCAGATCAAGAATACTTACAAGTTTAATCAGACACTATGGGTCGAAGTCAATTCGGGGTGACTTGGGGAAAGCCAAATACGCTTTGAGGAGAGATAGGAGGCATCAATATTTCTGAGTTGTTGCCCACTTAAATTTTGAGGCATAATCGAACCTAACTCGTATCACTGACACGATGAAAACCACTTTAAGTTATACCTGCTTACAACCTGTCTCTTTATGTCATAATATAGCTAAACACGGATCTATGTGACAGTCACGTAATTAGTATGATTCCTGTTCGGATCTGTTCTAAAACGTGGTAGTCCCTAACTAGACTGAAATTTGATCCCTTATACTTTAAATTTTTTAAGTTTTTGTACTTAGTTAGTTTTATGATTTTTTAACTGGTTACTTAGAATTGATCATGTCATTTATTTCTTAAAGGAAAGTTTTATAACTTAATTGGAAAAATGTTAAACTTATAAGGTTAAATTTTGTAAATATATAGGCGATGTTGTTGAACAGGCGAAGTTGTGGATAACTTCGCCTAGGCGAAGTTATCCGTAACTTCGCCTGTATAACCCAGACCCTATATAAGGATGTTCAACAGTCAAACAGTTTCAAAATTTTCAAAACAGCGAACTTGTCTTTCCGGCGAACTTACACCTTTCCGGCGAACTTGTTATTTATTCCGATTACGTGTTATTTATTCCCAGTTTTCCCACCGATTCAAGGTTCGAAATGCCATTATATCACATAATCAATGTTCATTCAAGCTTCTAAGTGTTTGTTTCGACTGGTTTCAAAACCTCGGACCATCGGATTTTGAAACCGAGTTTCATAACTTGTGTTTTTACGTGTTAAGAACCATTCTGATCGTCTAGATAACCTTAAAACCATGTTATTCGGAGTCCTTAATCTTCAAACTTATCATAAAATCTCAGATTTTGAATTTTGAATTGACCTTACTGCTGCCGATTAAGATTCAGGCGAACTTAGGGTTTCGGCGAAGTTATCCGTAACTTCGCCTGAGGCTCAACTTCGCCTGAGGCGATGTTGTGATGAGGCGAAGTTAACAACAACTTCGCCTGGATCAATTTTACTTAGTGTTAATTAGACGAACTTAAAGCTGAAGCGAAGTTGTTCCCAACTTCGCCCCAACTTTAACTTCGCATATACGGATTTTATCACAACTTCGCTCATGGTAACAAAGCGAACTTGTGCTATGTATTTATGTTGTTCTAACTTGGTTCGTTTGTTGCAGATATGGCTGCAGTAGCTGGTGCTGGAGGTGCAGGAGGAGATGATGGTGACAATCAGAGACAATTTTTCCCGGGTCACAATATGTACATCACTTTAGACCCGGAGGCGAGCGGTGTGGACGATTACCGCGAGATCATAACTTTCCTCCTACGCTCGAGGATATTTCATGCTATCACGAACACTCTGCCGATATCCTTACCAAATATCGAAGACTTTTGGCAGACGGTAGAATACGACTGTCGTGTTGAGCCCCCGGTCATGCGAGCGACTGTGAACAATCAACAGGTTCAGTTCAATTCTGAACAGATTCGGGTGGCGTTACGGTTTGGAGAAGAGACGAGGGACGACCCAACTGAGTTTGTGGCTCCGTTTCGTGATGGAGCGTTTCTCCGAATGGGCTATTCTGGTCCATTAGGCGATTCACAGAGACGGAAGGGTTTTCTACTTGGTCAGTGGCGCTTCCTTATGCACGTCATGATAGTTTGCATGTCAGGAAGGAAGGCGGGCACTGACGGTATGGGTGCGACCATGCAGTCCGCAATGACTGCACTGACTTACAATAAACGCTATAGTTTTAGTCAGATGGTCTTTTACGAGATTGACATACAGAGAAGGGCGATGGCTCGGGAGCGGTTCATTATGTATCCACGTTTCATCCAGATGATATTGAACCATGTGGCTCCGAGTCTACCTTAGAGACGACCGATCAGATACTTGGAATCTGTGAGCAAACGTATCTTTGCTCAATGCCGCACTTCGAGTGCGAGGAGCAACCCTGAACGTCGTCCAAGGCATACTCCACTGTTTGGGTTTTTAATCAACCCAGAGTATGTTCCTGCTGATGGGGACGAGTTCAGAGATCCTCAACCACGACAGGCAAGAGTAACTCAAGCTGCATCTGCTGTGCCTGTTGTGTCGGCTGCAGAGGATATAGATCATGATGCTGTCTTTGGAGGTCAAGGTTATTTTGATATGGATCAAGTTGTTACACATGAAGAGGTGCAGGTCTCTGCTGCACAGGGTTCGGGTGTGAGTGTTACTAGAGCAGCTACGTCGATGGCTGACTCAGATTTGGATGAGATCATGGATGAGGGGAGACGGTTGATGGTGTCTCGAGAGAGAACGTTTGGGAAAAGAAAGAGAACGGAGGATGATGATGAGTCAGAAGAGGAAGAAGATATACATAAGCTGATAAGACGTTCAAGACGGGAAAGGACAGGTGCTGGTATGGGAGCTGGAGAGACTTCAAGGATGGTACGTTTTGCTCCGGCTGCACTGTCTGGTATGTCTATTGTTCCTTCTTCTGTACAGGTTACAAGTACAAGCGCTGCGGATGTTCCCGTGGTGGCTACATCATCTGCTGGCATTCCATCTACCACTACCATCCAGACGTCGACTCCGGAGATTGTGTCTCTACCACCTCAAACGCTTACTCAGTCGGTGGTAGCTGCACGATTTGTAGAGTCAACGGTCGTCACTACTGCAGGGTTATCAGGTATGGTACCACCTGCGGTTACGCCTGCTTCTGATGTCTCGCCTACGCCTATGTCAGACTCAGAGAGAATAGCTTCATTAGAGCGGATCGTGGCAGAGCAATCGCAGACTATTCAACGCCTAGTAGAAGCAAATCAACTACAGTCATCCCTCCTGGTTGAGCATGGGAAAATTATAGATGCCTTGAAGGAGTTCTTGGCATCTCAGGGGGAGATGAGCTGTAAGGGCGACGGGCTAAGGACGAAAAGAAGAAATGACCGAGACGATGATCCCAATGCGTCGAAAGATGCAGGTGGTGAGCTGCCAAGAACTTCTTAAGCTCTTGGTACTTCCACAGCTGAGGGGGAGTCTGCCGACGCGGCTGGTGGTTCTGGTGGTGATGATGTGGTGTTGGTTGATGATGACGTGATTGATGCGTTGAAGGAACTTGACGATGATATGTTCAGCGATGATGTGTTGTTTGATGAAGATGTGCTGCCGAGTGATGTGATTGAGAAGATCGGTGAGCAGATTGAGATTGAGAATGAGATTGAGGAAGGAGAGATACTAGAGGAAAATGTCGAACATGACATTCCAGAGGTTGAGAAGGCCGATATGGGTGATCAGAAGGCAGTTGAAGATACTGAATGGGAAGAGCAGCCGAGGTGGAAGGAAGGATATGCTCAATGGTTTGTCAAAACGAAGAAACCGGCAGTCCCTACCATGTTCAAAAAGAGTTACAACATTAAGGGCTATGCTGAAGCAAAGAAAGGGATTATATGCTGGATTTATGATGAGCAGTTGCGGCTCTTCGTGATTAAACGATATGATGGAATTCAGTACCTTAGAAGAATGTTGAGATCGTTAAACACACTGCCTGAGTGTGAGGTTAAAGACTTAGCCAGATTGGGGTTGATCAATCGAAGTGATGATAATATGGCTAGAGTCATCGGGAAGATCGTATGGAAAGAGAGCATAAAGGAAAAGAAGTTTGAGCTGTTGAAACCACAGAAAGGGAAACTTGTTGAAGACAAGGATAGAGGTTTGAGAGCTGATGGAAAGCCTTGGATGGTTATGAAGTATAAACCAATCCGGTGCCTTAAAGAAGTACCGATGAAGCTTATGCCCAAGGATGTGCTCAAAGACCTAAAGTGGTGGTTCGTTGATTGTGAGACAGCGGAGGCAGTGATGGAAGATGAGGATGAACAAGAGATTCTTAGAGTTTACGATCCGATGCATCTTGTAAACTTATCGCAAGCTGATCTGAAGGTGCTTAACGAGAAGAAAATCTTTTGCATTCCAGCTTGGAAGGACGAAGCAAGAAAGTATCAACGAGTTGTGTCGGTGTGTGTTAGAGAAGGAGTGCACGCGTGAAGTTACAGGATTACGAGACAAGAGCTGAAAGATCAAGATATGAAGCTACTGCCAAGGGGGAGTCTGTTGGTGCATAAATGTCAGTAGTTCATATGTCTAATGTCTGTAATCGAGTCTGTAATATTGTTTATGTATTTGTTTGTATAAAGCGAAGTTGTTGACAAGTTCGCTTAGGCGAACTTGTTAACCAAGCGAAGTTGTTGACAAGTTCGCCTAGGCGAACTTGTTGAACAAGCGAAGTTATGGACAACTTCGCCTGAGGCGAAGTTGTCGTGTATTTATATAGGTTACGGATTATCGTTTTACGGTGGTTTTTAGTTGTTCGAGTTCGTGTAAATCAGTGAGTCAAGTGACGTGAGGTCGAGAGTCTGTAACTGTGATTATATCACGTGTTGAGTTATTAATATAACGTGTGTTTGTTCGTATCGTATTCGTGTGTTTGTTCGTATCGTATTCGTGTGTTTGTATTCTACGTCCGTAACGATCTACACAGGGATTCCGCACCTGTGTATATCGGGATATCTGGTGTGATCCATCCAGGGAACCTACAGATATGCATACAAGTTTTACTTGGAATATGTTATTCTTTTTTAAATTTTAAGATTTAATATACATATTTATTGAAGGAAGCATGCTTAAAAATTTATAATATTTTTAAATACTAATAAAGCAATACAATTGTACACATGGCCTTCTTCTAGGCTGTTCACATGTGCAATCCGGTTAGCAACTTTCCATTCACATATCCTCTATTAGGCTGCCACATGTCATGTTGACCAAACACCAAAAAAAAATTTATTTAAACCTTAAGATTTTCCACCCAAATCATTTTAATCTCTCTCTCTCTCTCTCTCTCTCTCTCTCTCTCTCTCTTGGCTTACTAACTCCACCATCCACCATCTTCTAAATTCCGGTAATGTAGATCGGGATTAATTATCGTTTTTCGGTAAGGTTTATATATTATACTCTAATAGCCAACAACGTTATATGATTTTCCGGCAAGGTAATATCTTTTTCCGGTAAGGTTTTCCGATATAGTTTATATTTATTTTAATTATTATATGATTTTGTAATAATCTCATTAGTTTGTATATCAAAATCCAAGATTGAATTGATATTTTGAAGTTATTACGGTTTTCCGGTAAGGTATTCAGGTAAATTTTCCGGTAAGATTTTTGTCACAAATTCAACTATGTATGCTTCTGTCACAAATTTTAGATTTCAACTATGTTTCTAACGTGTTAATGTTTAATTCCACATATTTTAATTTTTCTATCAGCATCATATTTATAAACCTTTGAATCTCATTTCAGTTTACGATCCCATATCAATATCAATATATATATATATATATATATATATATATATGAGAGTGAAAGATTGTGGTACACATGTTAGTAGATCGGGATTAATCGTTTTCCGGTAAGTTTATATATTATACTCTAATGGCCAACATGTTATATGATTTTCCGGCAAGGTAATATCTTTTTCCAGTAAGGTTTTCCGATATGGTTTTATATTTATTTTAATTGTTATATGATTTTGTAATAATCTCTTTAGGTTGTGTATCAAAATCCAAGATTGAATTGATATTTTGAAGTTATTACGGTTTTCCGGTAAGATTTTGTTTTCCGTTTTTGTTTGTATTTATATTAATTATTATATGGTTTTCTTATAATCTCTTTAGGTTCTATTGTAAGGCCCCGAACCCGGTAGCCCTACTTTAACGTCGGATTTACTCATGAATGGCATTCTTATAAATCAGAGTTTATTAAAACTTTCGCGGAATATAAAACTTTAACCGTTTATTACAAAACATCTAATCTTTTCCTTGATACCATAACACAGAACATTATATTTAAAACATCATTTCTTTTATCTTCAGATGCCAGCCGTTCAATTCATGCCACGTGTCATCCTTATGCTAACTCATTGGTCAAATCACCTGCGTGCATACAAAAAGTCAACTACGCTGAGTGAGTTCTAGTTAATCATACATCATACCATGCAAACATTTATTTTCATATACATACATATTCGAATATACATATCAATATCTTAAACTTGTATATATATATATATATATATATATATATGCATAGGAGGAACGTCACATAATATCTATGAAAAGAACCATGGCTATTGCCCATGCTATATATATATTCTCCATAAAAGTACATTCTATATACTTCCATAGAAGGAACATTCTATATATTTCCATAGGAGGAACACTATGCTTTCCATTAAAGGAGCACTATGCTTTCCATAGAAGGAACACTCTATATATATATATATATATATATATATATATATATATATATTATCCGTAGAAGGAACTCTGTACATAATCTATTATTTAATATCCATATAAGGATACAATCACTATTCTTGGCAATACATGCAATATCCGAAGATCCTTCACGTACTGACAAGCAATCATCTTTACATTACATACAATACTCAAATCTATATTTATAACTGGACAATTCGTGCAATATCCGAAGATCATTCACGTACCGACAAGCCCTCATCTTTACATTACATACAATATTCATATCATTTTATTAACCTGACATACGTGCAATATCGAAGATCGTTCACGTACTGACAAGCTTTCATTCTCATTCAAGACATATATAGATAACATATAAATCATACATGGCATACACTTACCAATTAAGGTAAGTGTATTAACTATCACATCGAGTATGCACACAGCCCCGAAAACATTAACAAGGAATGGTGCTAGAAACTCACCTGAACTCGGTTACGTTCACTGTTGACGGTTACTCCTTCCGAGAGATATGTACGGCTAACTTGTTGGTGCATGTTTTGTAACAGATGATCTTTTGTGTTTGTTAGAATTGAGAGCAACGGTCAAAGGGGAGACTGTTGGTGCATTTTGTGACCGTCGCTATGCACATTCTTTGGTTTTGCAACCAAGTTCCATACCTCCATCTTCTTAAACTGGGCTAATTCTTCTTGCATGGCTTCGACCAACGAGTTGTCCTCGAGAGCCATTTGATAGTTCTTTGGTTCAATCTGGCTGATGAAGCAGGTGTACCAGCACTCATTGATTATGCCTGAATCTTTAATGCTTGTATAAACACATGTGTGCTCATTCAAGCTTTGTCTTGTTTGTACACCGTCGGACAGATCACCTATCACATTCTCCAATGGGTGATTTTTGTGAACTCTCGTAGTCGGAACCGCACTGACATCTAGATTGTCTTCCAGGTTCGAAGGTAGCTCATCAGTGGGTGTTTGTTGTTGAGAGTGAAACGGATTGAAAAATTCTTCTTCAGTAGAGGCAGCAGGGGTATCGACAGCATTTGACGAGGAAGGCTGACATTCATCATACTTCGGTCGTTGCACATAATTGTCTTCCTCATCAAAAATCATCTTCGAAGCAATTCTTTCATCTACTTCTGCACAATCCAAGTAAGGTATGTTAAAAGATTTGAAAAGTCTATCATAGTCGAAAACCCCAGCGGGTCCCGTGCTTGGTTTTGGTGATTTGTAACTTGTGATATCAGTGTTACACACCACCTCAACCTTGCTGGTCAATGTATTAAAGACACGTCTGTTGGGAGTCCCAACAACATATCCGACTAAAATTCCTTCGTCGGCTACTTCACCAAATTTAGAATTTGTCTTTAATATCGAACACGGGGACCCTAATGGTTCAAGACCACTCAAGTTGGGCTTTCTCCCATGCATAAGTTCATAACATGTTTTATTTAATCTTTTAACGGTTAACACTCGATTAAGGATATAACAGGCTGTTGCAACAGCTTCAGCCCAGAACACCACAGGAAGTTTCGAATCAGCCAGCATGGTTCTGGCTCCTTCAATTAACGTTCTGTTCTTCCTCTCAGCCACTCCATTTTGTTGCGGAGTATACGGAGCGCTGTACTGGTGTTCGATTCCTTTCTGTAAGCAGATGAGCTCCATCTGATAGTTCTTGAACTCAGTCCCATTGTCACTCCTGATGTATTTAACTCTTTTTCCCATAATGTTCTCAACTTTGGTAATCAAATTTATCACCATCTGAACCGTTTCATCCTTTGACTTCAGGAAATATACCCAAGAGTATCGAGAGAAATCATCAGTGATCACCAAGCAGTAAGATGTTCCTCCTAGGCTTTTTGCATTCACGGGACCAAAGAGATTCATGTGAAGTAAGTCTAGGGTATTGACAATTGAGTTAACCTTCTTGGTGCGATGGGATTTCTTGTGTTGCTTTCTCTTTTTGCACGATAAGCATTGGTCTTCAAAGTTGAAATTCTTCAAGGGAACACCCAGCACAAGCCCATTCTTGACAATGTAGTTCATTTTTCGAAGATGAATATGCCCCATTCTCCTATGCCATAACTCGGACTCCGATTCAGTTGATTTCGACAGAAGACACGATTCTTCTGTGGTCATCTCAGTCGACCTCATGTCCATTATATACGTATTCTTTTCTCTTGGAGCCTTCATAACAATCCAATCCTCTGGTATCTTGAAACCAGGATATAGCACGATCGCTTCATTCTTGGTGAAATGCACGGTGTAGTCTTTGTCACAAATCTGCGAAACGTTCAGCAGATTGTGCTTCAGTTCTTCAACAAAATTTACTTTCTTTAACGTCATCTTTCCGTTAGTCACCGTCCCAATTCTTGTAATCCTTCCACCGCTCTCTCCAGCGAAACTCACTCTTCCTCCCTGAACAGGTTTCCAATCGTGTAACAAATTCTTGTTACCCGTCATGTGCCGGGAACAGCCGCTATCCACAACCCATTGATTGTTTGCAGCCCTGTTCAACTGTTCCTGCACGATTAAAGCAAATGATTAAAATCTGGGGACCCAAGACCTATTGGTCTTGGGTCGATACATCCCGTACCTTGGCTGTCCAAAGTTAGTTTCAGAATAATTCCTGTAAGTCCTAAAAGGATACCTTCTTGGAGTTTGATTATGAGGCCATCCAAACCTTCGAGAATTAAATGAATTATTACTTATGGTTTGGTTGTTAGCAGTGAAAAACTGAGATCTTTTTCTTTGAAAACCTGATTTAGTTTTACCACTATTGTAGTTACTGTTAGTTCTGTTTTCAGTTTTTGAAGGCCTCGCACCTCTGAATCTCCGCTTCAGAGGGCAATCAGCAATTAGATGTCCTAATTGATTACATCTGAAACAACTCCTGTGTTCAACTTTCTTTTCAACAGTTGTTTTAGATGATGAGGCTGCATTACTGCCCGTTTGTCTCACATATGGTGGGACATACGGGTTTAGTGGAGATTTCTTTTCAGTTGTTTTATGTTTCTCTCCACTTTTTGGTAACACTGCCTTTTCTTTTGTCTCACTCGACTCTGATGACTTGTCCGAGTTTGATGAGACAGGACTAGGAGCAGAAATTTTAACACTCGAAACAGGCTTACTTGTTTCGCCTTTACTACCATCTGGTTCTTTACTAGTTACCTTAACCGGAACTGTCTGACTATAATCAACATCAACAGATTTCTGATTACTAGGATCATAAGTGTAATTATGATTGTAAGGTGGCGGAACTTCATGATATCCAATTCCTCCACTTTTAACTGGGGAACCTTGATCACTAACGAGGTGATCAAGTATAGCGGTGGAATTTCTAAATTTCTCAAGTTTTCTGTTAAGTTCCACCACTTTCACCTGGTGATCAGCTATCTGTTTATCCCTTTCAGCTATTAGTTTGGTTTTCTCTTCTAACACTTCATAGTTAAGATCAATTACTTTAATTTTTTCAGCTAGATTTGCTTTAAGACTTCTAATATCTTTTTCACTAGCTTTTATTTTTACTTTATAACTATTTTCTCTAGCTTTAGTGAAATGATGTTCTTCTTTTAAGGTTTTAAATTGAGCATCCAAACTAACATACTGATCAGTTATAGTTGTCAATTGTTCAGACAGATTTTCACACTTAGTGCAAGGGAGTTTAGTACTTACCTCGGTGACCTGATCTTTCACATCTGCCATACAAGCTTCATTTTGAGCCTCTGCCATGTAAGCTTCACTTTCGCCAGTCACTTCCTCAGTATCTGCAGTTTCGATGTTCGCCATATTGGCCAGTTCGAACACTTCTTCAACATGCAGATTCCAGTTATAGTCCCCATTCTGTCTGGAAATCATGGCTCTATTATCATTACCACCCCCATTCTGGTGTGTCGACCTGTTCTGACTACGTTCAACTCTCTCATTCGTGCACTCCTTCGCAAAGTGGCCATTCTGTTGACAGTTGTAACAGCGCACCTTTGACTTGTCAAAACCCGGTCTCTCACCAACAAACTTCCTTCCTGTCTTCTTCATAAACCTCTTAACCCTTCTCACAATCATCGCCATCTGCCACTGCAGATCCATCTCTTCCAGATCATCAGCATCGATCTGATCATAGTCTTCCTCCAATATTGCTGGATCAACAATCTTACCCTGAATGTAATTTTCATACGAAGCAATAAAGGATGCATAGAGAGCAAACTGCTGTTCAGCAGATTTAACACTCATGGGCATCCTTGAGTAGCTGTTATTCGAAACACTTGGGGTAAAACTACTCTTGGTTGCTTGAGGGTTAGAAGCATTTGATCCTCCAGCTACAAAGCACACATCACCATTCATGTTGAGAGATACATGACCTTCATGTGTTGAGTTAGCGCCCGACTCTCCCTTTGAGTAATAAGCAGACGAATCAGATTTCGAACTTGGACTTGTATTAACCTTTGCACCATACATTCCTGGATCTTGAACCTGATCAGTAGGTGTCTCTTTTCGAACCATGTTTAGTTCAAAAGTTCGTAGCTTGTTAACTGCTGTTTCCAGGTCATAGTCAGCAAAGTCTTTGTCTTCTCTCATCAACACAGTGTACATCTCCCATTTCGGTGGGAGAGCATCAAGAAGCTTTTCAACAATTTCATCTTCTTTGTAAGCAATTGAATAATTGTTGAGTTCGGTCATCAGATGATAATATCTAGTGATGATATCATCCAGTGATTCATTCTTCAAGTACTTGAAGACCGAGAATTGGGTTTTAAGTAGTTTAATCTTTGAAGCACGAATTCCCACATTACCCTCAAAACGGTTTTTAAGAGCTTCCCAAAGCTCTCTAGCAGTCTTATACTTTCTGAAGGTGTGTAGAATCTCTTGTGGAAGAGCGATTGTTATTGCTGCATGTGCTTTGCTTTCAGCCTCATACATTTTCTTTTCTTCTTCTTCCATCTCTTTGTACTTTTTAATCTGATCACGACCCTCATATTCAGCAGTTGGTGGAATGTACCCATCTTGAATACACACCCACATTTTAGCATCTTGGTACTTGACATATTGTTCAAAACGATCTTTCCACGCTACATAATCGGTTTTCTTAAGCATCTTCGGTGCCTTTGTAGCTGAACCCGCTTCCACTTCCATCTTTACCAGTTCAGTAATGTTAATTGAAGACATCTTTCTCAAGACACAATGAAATCCGAAAAATAAAAATTTTATTTTTCACAGTACTGTAGGCGAAGTTGTGAATAACTTCGCTTAAGTCTGAACTTCGCTGATTCTGAAGTTCGCTTCCTTTTTAAATTCGCCTGATTCGGCGAAGTTGTAGATAACTTCGCTTAAGGTAAGCGAAGTTGTGAAGTAGGCGAAGTTAATGGTAACTTCGCTTGAGATAAGCGAACTTGAGAAGGTAGGCGAAGTTGTGGATAACTTCGCTTAACCTTATATCTTCGCTGAAACCCTATGAACAGTGACGGCAACTTCGCATGATGAACACGATGAATATGCAGGTTTGATTTCTGGATTTTACGAGGTTTGTGAAGGTGTAATGGGTTGTTTATGATTGTAGGAGGTGAGTAGGACACAAACTCTCAGAAAACTCGTCCCGCAAATAGTCGAACGGAACGATTTCTACACCCGCGTGATAATCCCGAACCACACAATCGAGCAAAAGCTCTGATACCAATTGTAAGTCCCCCCGGGGCGTCGCCGATCGATACGAGATCCGCAAGCTCAAAATTGACCAAATCACGTCGTTCGATAAACCTAACTGATGCCGTTTCATAGTTCGAAGATGATTCTACGGTATCTCAAAGGCAAGCCTAAGCTGGGGTTGTGGTACACGAGAGGAGGAGACTTGGAGTTGGTCGCCTACACAGATTCTGATTATGGAGGGTGCAATCAGAGTCGGAAGTCAACTACAGGTGGATGTCAGTTTCTTGGTGGCAGATTAGTGTCATGGCAATACAAGAAGCAGACCTCAGTCGCGATTTCAACCTGTGAAGCAGAATACATGGCAGCATTTAACTGCTGCTCCCAGGTTCTTTGGATTCAATAATAGTTGCGCGATTACGGTCTGAATTTCACTCATACTCCTATTTGCATTAATAATATTGCTGCTATCTCAGTAACTAACAATCCCGTAAAACACAGTAAAACTAAACATATTGACATCCGTCATCATTTTATACGGGATTGTGCTATGAAGAAACTGATTGTGCTCGAAAAGGTTGATACGCTAGATAATTTCGCTGACATGTTTACGAAAGCGTTTGACAAAACTAGATTTCAAAACCTTGTTGAGCTGAATGGGATGATCAATCCCGAGTAACCGTGTTTTTATCTTTATTAAAAAAAAAAAAAAAAAAAAAAAAACGTCACTATCGCTTAGATTTATGTCGGTTGCCTCAGTTTGAAGGACATATCTTCGGATATGTTTGGTCCTCATTTCTACTTGTTGAATATAAGGATAGCCATTAACCAGATGACTGAAAGTGACCGGGGCGGTTTATGATGTGTTTTTATTCTTTCGCTGAAAATTAGTCGATCATACTTAGTTATAGGACACATACTTGTATGTGGTCGGTCCAGCTGATCCATTGGATCTTCGGGATAGCCGTTTACCTGAAAACTTCAATTTGAAACAATTAACTATCACGTTTCTAGTATAATGAACGAAAAATTGGGATGTTACATCTATATCAAAATCGAAGATACAATGGAAATTTTTCCTATTTTATTTTTCCGGTAACGCGATTCAAATATTCCGGTTATCAATTAGAATATTTGTTTACATAATTCAAATCTTCTATAATTGGTAATTTATTTATTATGTGATATTAATATTAATATTAATATTTAATTTTCTCATTTCAGGTTATGTCTCCAACTTGATATAATTAATTTCATGGATTGAGGATTTGTTGATAAGATTTCTTATTTTTTGTTTAATATTGATGTATATTTTTGTTATTATTCATGTATTTATGTATTTTTGTTTAATATTGATGTATATTTTTGTTATTATTTATGTATTTTATGTATAATTTTTGCACTTCCAAAAAATATTTCTCAAGTGTCAATATTATTGTCAATCTCCATTAGTAAGATTAAGTTTTGAGTAGTTCCTAATTTTCACACAATTTCCATCTTTTTTGTTTAACCAATGTATAATGAGGCATAAATGTCACAATTAATGCTAATGAGTGTCATAATTTGGTTATGGAAACTGTAACAATTAATGCACTATAAAAATTTGAAATATTATTTGAATTTGAATTCTAAAAAAAGATATATTACAGTTGGTTATGGAAAATTTTTGTTTCCATTGTCAATATTATTATATTTATTGGTTTCCAATCTTCACAATCTTTCTATCTTATATGTTTGACCAATTTATAATTAGACATAAATGTCACAATTAATGATAATGGGTTTGTAACAAAATTGAATGCAGATTTCATTGACTGTAATAAAATAATATTAATTATGGATCGACTAAAAAAAGTAATAATTTCAAGATTACATTATGCCATGATTTTTGTAATATTTTTTGTATTTACGATCTTTGACTATAAAAAATTCCGTTTAATAATTTTGGTAAACAGATATATAACTTAAATACAATTTATTATATTCTAATTTAATCAAATCATATAATAAAGTTGAAAGTCGCTATTTATAATTATTATTTTTTACGTGTATTCAAATTAGTAATTCGAATTTCAAAAAAATAAGTTGAGTATAATTTATTTATTTATTTTTGGAGATGACTATAATGTGGGTCGGTGTTTTCTAAAATTTTTAAAGTTAATAACTTCCTTTAATATTGTTGACCGACTATTAGTTTTGATAGTTCCAGAAATTTTGGTAAACAGATTTATAACTTAAATAGTCATTTAATATATTCTAATTGAATTCATTTTCCTAATATATATTCAACATAAAATGTCAATATCTTAAATACGTGTCTATTACATTTTCTGTTTTTACGGGATATTCATATACGTTCGTTAGTAATGTCTTTAATAATATTCTCATTTAAATATAACAATTAGTTTCCACGTTTTTAATATATTTTTTTTATTAAAATACATGTATATATGGTATATATATTTTTGTATCATTTCACCTTTAAATATTTTCAAAGTCAACATAAATGTTTTTAATCTTTTCAAAGTTATTTGAAAATTCATTTATTGTAAAACGTTTTTATGTTTAACTTTAACAAAATATTAATGTCATTGATTTAAAAGTTTGTTGCAAGATTAGTCAAAAATAAATAAAAAAATCATAATTTTTTAAAGTTGACTAATTCCAATTTTTTTATATTTTGTAAGTATTTTGAAAATATTTCAAACTGGGTTGTTTTAAAAGAGTATCAAATTTGTTATGTATAAAATTACGGTCAAAAAATGTTTTTATTGATATATCTTTTTGGTTTAATGGTTTAATTTAGAAAGATGTTTTATGTTGTCATTTTACTTTGTTTGTTGTTGTATGTTATTTTTTTTAATAAAAACAACAATTTAATAAAAACAACTTTATTAATGTTCAAATGTTACTCATTATTAAATATATTTAATTTGGATGCTATTGTTTTATTATATTTTCAGGTGGTGAAGCAAAATGAGTTTCTTTTGTAGAATGTTTGAAGAAGTTGATGGTGGTTTAATATGAAAGAACATGTTTATTCTTTTGTTGATTTTTTTGGTTGTTCGATATACATTAACTTATTGTAACTTTTAACTTTTAATATCTAGAACAAGTGAATGGTTAACGTTTTGGTCCGAAAGTTTGAAGAAGTTTTTTGTTGCTTGAATTTGTTGTTTAAATTTATTATGTTTATTGACATGTTTTTCCACCCGTGTATAACACGGGCTATGCCCTAGTTCATAAATATTTGAATAATTACAACATATATTGGTAGCCAATAATGTGTATAATATTTTATATCATGTGTTATATTATTTCATATATATATATATATATATATAGGATGAGTATCATTACATAACTCTTAAATTATTTATAAAAAATCTTGTATGTTATTGTGATTTGAGTGTAGTTTTATCATTATTTATATCTATATTTACGATTACAATTATGAAAATTGGTTTTTACACATATCTAAACTTATTTTTACATATATGTAAATTTGTTATTACATAAACTTTACACATATATAAACTTGTGATTTATATATCATATCATATCATGCCCAGTAAAATCCCACCGACAGCAAAGCTATAAGTAGGGTCTGGGGAGGGTGGGATGTAGGCACACCGTACCTCTATCCAAAGAATAAAGAGGTGGCTTCCAGAGAGACCCTCGGCTCTAAGTACATGTGTATGAAGCAAAATAAAGGAAATCAAAGTTTAACAGTTATATAAAAACTACTACTAATTATAATAATATTAATAATAAGATCACAGTTTAGCAGCTATATAAAAGCTAATAATAATTATAATAATAATAATAATATATGTAAGGGAAATACCATTATGGTATGTGACATAAATAAGTTAAGTCTAAGCCCTAAGGTATTCAATTCTCTCTAAAAATCCTTAACTTTAATTCTACTTCTCCACGAATTCCTATCCTCAAACATGTCCTCGGAGAGGTTTAGGTCTATCAAATCATGCCTAATCCTCTCATCCCAAGTCAATTTCGGTCGTCCTCTACCCCTCCTTTATATATAAAATATGGTAAAATTAGTCTCAGATAATGTTAATATTTGAAAAAATAAAAAAAAAATGTTTGGTTTTTATGAGTTCCTAAAAGTTTTTAATTTTTTTGGGGTTCTCAAATGATATTAACCATATATATATTCTAAAGTTATGGCTTTATAATGATAGCCATCAAGTTTTATTTTACTATTATGATTGATGAGCATTTTGATATTTTATAGGTCATGTTAGAAAATTGATTATCATTATTTATATTATTGTTTGAACCTTAAGTGACATAGAAATTTTCTAATAAACCAACTGAAAAATCAGGATGTTTATAAAATTAAATTGATCGAGTGTATTAAGAGTATCCATACACTTACCACTTAAGGTAAATGTATTAACATTTCACATTGAGTATGCACACAGCCCCGAATACATAACAAGAAAATGAAGCTAAAAACTCACATATGTACTGCTTCTAATGACGGTTATGTCATTCCTTTGCAATGTACGATTGACTGTGTAATTAGGCACATTAATCAATTACCACTTCTAGAGTTCGTTTACTTCATTGGCCTTTCTTTCTAAGTCCTACTCATTTTAAATGTTAGGCTAAGGGTAGTGGGACTTAATCAAGCCCCAAGTGATCCAATACATTTACGACACATAGGTGCTGACGTGGCTCGTGATCAAGCCCCTGGACCAAGCCCCATAGAGTGTAGTGGGGCTTGATTGATCCACCCCCAACTTTTGATTCAACCCTTGCTCAAAGACTCGTTCAAGCCCCGTGGTCCTGACCACCCCTCTAATCCGTGCCCCTGATCACATCAAGGGTGTAGTGGTGTTCGCGATCCACGTTTGCAGCCACCTGGATCACCCCCCCCTCGTCCGCACCCCATTACCCCTACCCTTACATTTCTTTATTAATTCTTTACTTATTCTTATCCTAACCATCATATAAGTTCATATCTAACGCTTACATATGTATACATCATACATACATATATGTCATACATACACATACATTATAAATGCATACACATCGTAAACGGCATGCATACATACATGTTATACATACATATACGGTATACATATATACGACATGCACACATACACGTCCTATATACGGCATACATACTTACACGGCATACATGCATACACGTTGTATATATATATATACGGTATACATATATATGCGTTGCATACATATATACATGACATACATACATATATACACGTTATATACATATATCTACATATACGACATGCATTCGTACATATACGGCATGCATACATACATATACATTACATACATACGCGACCATATATACATATATGTTATACACATACACGGCTACATACACACATATGCGCTATATACATATACGGCTACATACATACATGCATACATACATACATACATATGCGTTATATACATATACGGCTACATACATAGATATGCGCTATATACATAGACGGCTACATACATACATAAGCGCTATATACATATACTGCTTCATTCATACGTATGCGCTATATAAATATACGGCTACATACATACATATGCGCTAAATACATATATGGCTACATTCATACATATGCGCTATATACATATACGGTATACATACCTACTTATACGCCTATACATATACGGCCTATACTTATACGACCTATATGTTCAGACCAGCTTTACTTCGCGTTTGTAAGGTTTTTCTTCGATTCTGGTACCGTCAGCCGCCGTTAACCACCATGGTTGGCCAGATTTTGATCGTTTATAACCCAGGTAGATTCGGGTGTCCATATCTATGCTAAGGTGGCCCTTAAGCTCATTTTTGGTTGATTAAACACCCGATCGAAGCTCGATCTATGTAAGGCCCCGTTACCGGTGCCTCACTTTGGACGTTGGATTTACTCATAAACACAATTCTATAAAATCAGAGTTAATTAAAACTTTACGCAGAATACAAAACTTTCATAGCATTACCATAATAATTCATAACATGTCTTAAAACATTCATCTTTTGTTTCAAAATCAAAACATTAATTATAAAATATAACAAGTCTTCAGATGCCAGACTCTTATTCTTCTGTCATTTGTCCCCGCTCAAGCCAGCTGTCTGATTCTACTCACCTGCGTACATACTAAAAGTCAGCTACGCTGAGTGAGTTCTAATTAATCATACATCATACAATACATATACTTACCTTCAATTATGCATCCAAAGATTCATAATAGTTACTTACTAATTTACTTTCATTACATAATTTCATACATACGTTCATACTGTATTACTTTCATACTATATAGTTACTGTCCTTTTCTATCTCAGATATTATTAGGGTCTGATCCCTCATTCCTTGTCTATCTCAGATTTTATTAGGGTCTGATCCCTTTCTTGTCTATCTCAGATATTAGAAGGGTCTGATCCCTTTCTTGTCTACCGCAGATATTATTAGGGTCTGATCCCTCTTTTCTTCTCCATCTCAGATGTTATTAGGGTCTGATCCCTTTCTTCTCTATCTTAGATATTATTAGGGTCTGATCCCTTACTTCTTCATCATCGTACATACTATCTTTACATACTCATAACATACATATACTTTCTTTAATCATTTATACATACTCATGTGTTGTACATGTATCTATCATACACATGCATATTTCATATACATAAGTCCATTGTCAATACGTGCAATATCCAAAGATCGTTCACGTACCGACAAGCTTTCATTCACAATCATATCATAATACCCATCACATAAATCATACATGGCATACACTTACCATTAAAGTTAAGTGTACTAACTATCACATCCAGTATGCACACAGCCCCGAGAACATAACTAGGAAATGTGGCTAGAAACTCACCTAAAGTCGGTTACGTTCACCATTTACAGTTATTACTTTCTTGAGTTGTGCGCGACTAACTGTATAACAATTACACGTATAAATTAACTATCACTACCCATATCGACTTTCTAGTTTAATTATATCCCTCAACGAACGGGGGTCCGGGGGCAGCGCCCCTGGCAGCAGGGTTCTAGGGGCGGCAGCCCCTAGCGGGGTCCAAGGGGCAGAGCCCCTGGCTGGGGTTAATGAAAAATTTTATTTTCATTAACTGTCTTAACACATTTTCCATTAGGATTCCATGATAATATTTTACTGTTAACCTCTTAATCCTTTAAGGTATCTTCTATAAATTAATAAAGTTCAAGGGCTATTCTGTAATTAATTCATTCTTCCATAAGTCTAGGGACCATTCTGTCATTTTATTAAACTTCTAGTTCGTTACCCAGTTCTTAACGAATTGGGTTCATAACGAATGAACCCATGACGGACTGATTATTATAACGAATATGTCTTCATGACGAATTGGCTACAATCTAGATTCAAACGGCTCATTCGACATATCGGGATTGCGGTGTCGGGTTCTAAAATGTTGGATCACCTAAGATAAATTATTTCTTACCTAATAAGGCCTGATTTACTATCCTACCAAGTTTCATTAAAACCGAATTCGTTTACCCTGCCTTTTCACAAACCAAACACCACTCGTTTTACCCGAAACGAACCAACTAACTTGGGTACTCGCAAGTTCATTACTTTATCAATAATCATTGCCTGTTCTATCATCCTACCAATTTTCATGAAAATTCGTACACGAAAAGTTAACCTTTTAAACAAAAATGTACCTTTGAGGTTTAAATTTGAAATCACTCGAATAGACCAAAATCATATCAAACGAACTCGGAATTGAGTGATTCAAGCGGCCACGGAACCGTCTTTCCCCGATATACAAACCCACCAGCTCGCTGTCACCGGAAAATGCCGCTACAGTTGTCGGAAAAGCTGAACAATTTCCGGAAAATTCCATTTTTTGCTATTACGGTATTTCTGATAAAACCAGACTTCCCGAACTCTGATAGAAGATCTGATCAGTGAGAATCTTCATTTTTATGCCATGAACACTTAGTTAAAATTTGAGACCGATCCACCGATAGATCTTTAGAAATTTTCGTCTGTTTGTGGGTTATTTTCTCAAAAACGAGAATTTTTTAAAGAATGTGTTTGGAGGCTAGGATGATTATAAATGAGATGTTGGCTACATTTATAGGAAGAGGGTAGGGTTTCATGTTTAAATTTTCATTTAATGACACTTATTCCCCTCATACTTTAGATAATTACATTTATCTTCTATAATTTAATTAAACACAATTCCTTTAAATACCGACGAAACTTGGGATGTTACAAGTCTATCCACCTTATAAGAGGTTTTGTCCTAGAAACCTGCTTAGTCCTTGTAAAAGGAATACTTCCTGTATTCACATCCTTTCTTCAGCTTCCTAACTTACTGTTTTATCGTTTGTCTTACAATCATCGAGTGATGTTAATTAGATATGGCCGTCCACGGTAGCTTGTCCATGAAGTCCTCGATGATACGCTTCATTATCTAGACTTAACAAGTTCCAAGGGTGATCCTTCTTCATTACTTTCTATAGTCAGAGTCATCTTCCTTTCGTATATCGCTTTGTCACACCTTATTCAAAAAGGGTGTCTGGTTGCTACGTTTATTACCACAGCGTCCGGTACGACCTCCTCATGCTTTTTCATTTGTATCAGTCATCTATCTTATCTCTTATCTCTTATCTCTAAGGAAACATAAACGTTATCACTCTAGGAATTATTTAGCACATGATTCATAAGGTGAGTAGTTAATGACAGTGGCCAAGTGTAATTAACTCTTTATATTACTCCTCAGGTTCTACATACTTCCCTTTATGATTTTCCTTATGCTAGTTTCTACTTCTTACACAATCATGTAAACCTATATATAACCTACATTCTTATTCCTAGCAATTATGCTAACGTACAAACATTCTTTATTTAGCAATTAAGCTAACATCATACATTCTTCTACCTTCATTTAACATGAAAATACATATACTCCTAATACATGAACTTAATCATGTACTTTATCATTCTCGAGCTTGCTTGAGCAACACGTGGCTTTCTTGAACTGGCATCTTCTTTCTTTTCTTCTTAAGCCTCATTCTCTGTTCGAGTTTAAGCATGTAGGATGCTTATTTCTCTCGAACTTATGATCTGATACCAACTTGGAAGGCCCCGATCCCGGTGCCATACTTTGGACGTTGGATTTACTCATAAACAAGGTTATAAATAGCAGAGCTAATTAAAACTTTTCGCGTAATAATAAAAGTCAACCATTTCTTACAAACCATAGAATACTTGTGTTAAAACATCCCAAGTTGTCTCAACATAAAACGTAAAGTAAAAAATCATTTCTTCCATCTTTAGATGCCAGTCGTTCAATCCCTTCCATATGCCATCCTCATGCTAACTCTTTTAACCTATTTACCTGCGTGCATACTAAAAGTCAGCTACGCTGAGTCAGTTCTAGTTAATCAGGAAACATACAATATATTCACATACTTACATATATATGTACCCAAATATACATATTCATACTAAACCTGTTACCTTTCTTTCATGCATACAAACATACATACTATCACTTGCATTAGTTAACCATGAGTATGTACATAGTCCGCCGTCTATACTTATACTCAGGGTCGTGAACACGTAAAAGGTCCGCAGTCCTTACCTATGTCCACCATTCGTGGAACGTACAAGGTCCCAAGCCATTCCCTATACCATCAACACATACAAGGTCCACCGTCCTTCCCTATGTTGTCACATATATCATAGCACGTACGAGGTCCGCAGTCCTCTACTATGCTGCCACATTACATCTATAACACGTTAAAGGTCAGCAATCCTTTCCTATGCTGACTCCTATCTACAATACGTATAAAGTCCATAGTCCTTATCTACGTTGACATCTATCATCTATAACACGTATAAGGTCCACAGTCCTTAACTACGCTATCACATGCCACGTCTATGTCCAATATAAGTTAGAGGGATTTGCCATCCTAACTTACTATGTCTGACGTAGAGCCAGCATATCGTATGTACACCTGCTTACACGTACCACATATACAATATATATAACGTACCAATGTAAACAAAGCAAATCACATCATAACATATGGACACACCAGGAATCTTTCACCTTAATCTTCTAACAATCACCTTCCTTGGCGATACATGCAATATCCGAAGATCGTTCATGCACCGACAAACATTCATTCATAACCTCAGTATAATATCTATCACATAAATCATCTATGGCATACACTTAGCACTTAAGGTAAGTGTATTAACATTTCACATTGAGTATGCACACAGCCCCAAAAACATAACAAGAAAATGGGGCTAGAAACTCACCTGTGTCCTGCTTCTGATGACGGTTATGTCCTTCCTTTGCAATATACGACTGACTTTGTAATAAGGCACATTAATTAATTACCACTTCTAGAGTTCGTTTACTTCATTGGCCTTTCTTTCTAAGTCCTACTCATTTTAAACGTTACATTTCATTATTAATTCTTTACTTAGTCTTATCTTAACCATCATATAAGTCCATATCTAACACTTACGTACGTATACGTCATACATACATATATGTCATACATACACATACGTTATACATGCATATACGTCATATATGGCATGCATACATACATGTTTTACATACATATACGTTATAAATACATATACGGCATGCACACATACATGTCCTATATACAGCATACATAAATACAAGGCATACATGCATACACGTTGTACACATATATATGGTATACATACATTTGCATTGCATACATATATACATGGCATACATACATATATACATGTTATATACATATAGCTACATATACGACATGCATTTGTACATATATGGCATGCATACATACATATACGTTATATACATACGCGACCATATATACATATATGTTATACACATACATGGCTACATACATACATATGCTCTATATACATATACGGCTACATACATACATACATATGCGCTATATACATATACGGCTACAGACATACATATGCGCTATATACATATACGGCTACATACATACATATGCGCTTTATACATATACGGCTACATACATATATACATATGCGCTATATACATATACGGCTACAGTTATACATATGCGCTACATACATATACGGTATACATACCTACTTATACGCCTATAAATATACGGCCATATACATATACGGCCTATACTTATATGGCCTATATGTTTAGACCAACTTTCTACTTCACATTTTGAAGGTTTTTCTTCAATTCCGGCGCTGTCACCCGCCGTTAACCACCATGGTTGGACGGATTTTGATTTTTTATAACCCAGGTAGCTTCGGGTGTTATAATCTAAGCTAAGGTGGTCCATAAGCTTGTTTTTGGCTGATTAAACACCCGATCAAAGCTAGATCTATATTCAAACGGCTCATTCGGCATCTTGGGGCTATGGTGTCGAGTTCTAAAATGTTGGGTTAGCTGAGATAAATGATTTCTTACCAATAAGGCCCGATTTTCTATCCTACCAAGTTTCATGCAAAACCGACTTCGTTTACCCGTCCTTTTCACAAACCGAACACTGCTCCTTTTACCCGAAACGAACCAACTAACCTGTTTACTCGCAAGTTCATTAGTTTATCAATAATCGTGGCCCGTTCTATCATCCTACCAATTTTTATGCAAATCCATACACTAAAAGTAAACCTTTTTAACAAAAACGTACATTTGAAGTTTATGTCTTAAATCACTTGAATTGACCAAAACCATATCAAACTAACTCGAAATCGAGTGATTCAAGCGCCCACAAAACCGTCTTGCCCCGATCTACAAACCCAATAGCTCGCTGTCTCTTGAAAACGCCGCTACAATAGCCGGAAAAGCTGAACAATTTCCGGAAAGTTCTGTTTTTTGTTGTTACGATATTTCTGATAAAAACCAGACTTCCCAACTTCTTATCGAAGATATTATCAGTTGCGATCTATATTTTTATGCCATGAACACTCAGTTAAAATTTGAGATGGATCCGACGGTTAGATATTGGGGAATCGTCGTGTTTTTTTGGGTTATTTTCTCAAAAACGGGAATTTGTTAGATTTGTTTGGAGGCTAGGATGATTATAAATGAGATGGTTGCTACATTTATAGGAATATGGTAGTGTTTCATGTTTAACTTTTCATCTAATGACACTTATTCCCCTCATACTTTAGATAGTTACATATATATTCTATAATTTAATTAAACACAATTCCTTTAAATACTGACGAAACTTGGGATGTTACATTACGTATGCACTAATATAGTCGGATTGAACGTGGTACAGTCAAGAAATACTTTTATAAGGAGGGAGATAAGTTATATGTAATTAGCCATACTTTTATAAAAAATTTACACTTAAAAGTTCATATAATCGCAGCTTACAGTGATTATGTACACATCATTGAGAGAAAGTGCATAACTTTTAGAATGAGAATTTTTGAAATACCTTGACATGATGTGATTTTTACTCAAATTGCAGTTTGACTATATGTATAATTATATGTTTATCAATTCATAAAAGTACATATAAAAGAGGTTGAGACATTTACCAAAGACAAGATTCATTCTTTGAGTACGTTAAAGGATGTCCAACAATGCACTCTATATCATTTCCTACCTGAATATGAAATAGTATTAGTTCGGAAATACCACACTATATGCATATGTGCATTATATCGTATTGTTAGCTATATATGATTATTATTTTCTTTATTTATATTTATTGGCATGTATCCAGCTAGGAGACATCGGAATGGGTTAAAACATAAATTTCAGTATGAAAGATATGCGTTTATATTTTACTAACCCTTCAAAATAAGTTTTGTTAGTTTTTCTGTAAGGCCCCGTTTCCGGTGCCCTACATTGGACGTTGGATTTACTCATAAACACAGTTCCAAACATCAGAGTTAATTAAAACATTCGTGGAATATTAAACTTCAACCAGATTATATTACATAGCTTCAAATCTTTTCAAAATAAACATTCAAAGTAGTTTAAACATAAAACTTAGTCTTTAGAATAACATATCATTTCCTTGAGATGTCAGTATCTTCAATTCCATGCCATGTGTTCCCCTCAAGCGATCTGCCTCATCCTAACCACCTGCGTGCATACTAAAAGTTGGCTACGCTGAGTGAGTTATAGTTAATCAATTAACATACAATACTTTAACATACTTACACATACGCATCTGTAGATACTTAGTATTTACTTAACCTGCTTAACTTTCTTTAGTTTATACCGGAGTATATACTTTCATTCTTTCTTTACTTTCTTTATATATATTCATACTTTACATTATTCTATTCTGCCTCGAGAATTATAAGGGCTCGGTCCCTTTTCTGCCTCGGATATTATTAGGGTCCGGTCCCTTTCTGCCTCGAGTATTATTAGTGCTCGGTCTCTTTTTTGCCTCAAATATTATTAGGGTTCGGTCACTTTCTGCCTCGAGTATTATTAGGGCTCGGTCCTTATCTTCTGTACCTAGCTATCTCTTACATTTGTTCATAGCATACATACATCATTCATACATTATAAATATAACATTCATATCCATAATTATAACTTGACGGTACATGCAATATCCGAAGATCCATCACGTACCGACAAACAATCATTCATACATTTCACACATATCACATATGGAATACACTTATCACTTAGGATAAGTGTATTAACTAATCACATCGAGTATGCACACACCCCCGAAAACATAACAAGGAATGGAGCTAGAAAGTCACCTGAATGGGTTTACGTTCACCGTTAATAGTTATTCCCTTCTTTAGTTGTACGCGACTAACTGTATAACAATTACACGTATCAATTAACTAGCACTTCCCAAGTCGCTTTTTTAATCTTATTATAACCCTCGACGAACGGGGGTCCGGGGGCAGCGCCCCTGGCAGCGGGATCTTAACATATTTTTCATTAGAATTTTAAATTATTGTTTAATTTGTTAACTTAAAAGTTCGAGGGATTCTTTGTAATTAAATCATTCTTTTCTAAGTCCAGGGACCATTCTGTCATTTCATTAAACTTCTAGTTCGTTACCCAATTCTTAACGAATTGGGTTCATAACGAATGAACCCATTCGTTACTTCATAACGAACTGACTATTATAACGAGTCTGTCTTTTGGACGAATCAGACCTTATAACGAACTGGTCCTTATAACGAATTTGGACTTATTCGTTTGGTCTTGTTAATCAGTTGAACTTCACAGCGAATTGAACCCATATAACGAACTGCTTAACGAACTGGTCAGCGAATTGCTTAACGAACGGAACTAGTTCGTTATTCTTCCTTAACGAATTAACATAACAAATTACCGCAAATTTGTTATTTCTCCGCTAACGAATTAGGGTTAGGTCAGAATGTCAGAATATTCTCTGACATCCTCGTACACACTTTTCCGGCGCCGTCATTGCCGGAAAACCGTGATCTGGCCGGAAAAGCGTGATCTTGCTTGTTTTCCACCGTTTTCACCGTTTTTTATCCCGTTCGATCCAGATTTGAGCTAGGGTGACCCCTAAGCTCATATTTTGGTCGTTTATACCTGATTCCATCTGGATATTGTGACTTTAACGGTTTAGGGTGTCGCTCGTCGTTGTGCGACTAGATCTAGCGGGTTTGGGTCATACAATATCATATTTTCATTACCTTGGGTCGGATGCTTGGTTTTCCTTTTTGGTTCGACTAAGAGAAAGAGAGAAACTAGAGAGAGAGAGCTTATGTGTGTGTTTTGGTGGTTTATGGAATATGTGAAATGAATGGATTAATGGAGTAATTATTGTTTATATATGTTGGGTCATGGGCTCAAGCCCATGATATTTTCTTCTTTCCTTTTTAACCAAGTCCATAACTCATATCTATTTACCCAACACTAGTCCGACTCGTAATAACTCATATTTTATTTTATTAACCGAAACGAGAAAACGAGATGTTACACTTTTCGATGCAGAGAAACACAACAGGGTATCAATACAATAGTATAAGGTTACGAGATGATACACTAGATTTTTTTCGCGTGAAGATCATGACACATTGTTCAACTTGACGGTTTGCATGTCAATGGACGAAGACACAACTGATTGAGTACAAAAGTTTTAAAGCGTTCACAGAAGATCGATATTTACCATTTTAAGGGATATATAAATCAGGGAGAGACAATACGCGCTGCACTTTTTTCCCTTAGTTATAGTTTCGTCCCACTGGGTTTCCCTAGCAAGGTTTTTAATGAGGCAGCATCTTCATGCGTATTAAGTTGATAACAAAGGGGGAGTGTTATAAATATATTAATATTGTTGTTATAAACACCTAATATAGATTGGCTTCCTCCCCAAGTTTTCCTATCCTATATATATATATATATATATATATATATATATATATATATATATATATATAGGGGATGGTTCATGCGAGAAGTGATATTACAGCGAGAAATGCGAGAAGTGGATCTCAGCCCTTGATTACACACATCAATGGTTTAAAATGCACATGGTATTTTTGTAACTATTGAAATATTGTAACCTCCTGTTATATGATAACAAAGGGCAAAATTGACTAAAATATGCAGACTAAAAAGAGGTAACGCACTAAGATTCTGGAAACCCCCTTTTTACGCTTAAAACTGCTCTCCATCATTCCTATACATCCAACAAAATATACCTTGGTAGAAGAATTCGATACACACAATAATCGACTTGAACGAGACTGTTTCAAATTGGTAGTGACTAGTGTATCATAATCAATTGTTTGTCTCTGCTAGTGCCCGTGTTCTTCTCAAGTATAATTGGGTTTTTTTTATTTGCTATAGTGACTGGACAAAACACATCGAATCAAGGTATGTCAGTTAATTCGTGTTTTTTTATTTGCCACAACGACTAAACCAAATTGTGCATGATTCTGATTTAGGGCTTAATGTGTGATAGTATTTCTATATTGTTGGTGCATCTTTAAAAAATGGATCTTGTGTAGGGTTCGTGGCTCATGCTTATTTGTTATTGGGGTGCCATGTTATAGGTTTATATAAGGGATGTGTTTTATTGATAATTTTGTGTAGTTATTCACAATTGTTGACTTTTCAATTATGCATGTGAATGATATAATCTTGATACACTTGATAGTGTTTGCATGTTTAGGAGTTAAATTACTATAATACTGGATATAATTATATCGACAACAACCTAGCAGATTACAATTTATTTTACTAATAGATATAATTTTGTTGTACCTACACTACGACTAGCATAACTTCCTACTCTGCATATTTTGCTCATGGTTGTGCACTACTTCCTATGCTACACAATATCTTTACACCTTGTGAAGTTATCTTCATTTTTAGGTGTATTTGCTATCTTTTATGTTTGTATTCTAACTGGATGTTCATCATGTTTTGTGTGTATGTATGGTTTTTTTATTTGTAGATGTAACTGTATCTTTTTTTCTTTGTATTTATTTATGCAAGTGTTTGCCTTTTTAATATAGGTAACTAAAAAACATTATGTATTAAGGATTATATAGTAGGTTTATAACTTATCATTTTTGGGTATGATATTGTTAAGCACGACGTACAGAGATATTCTGCATTTCACAATATTCCCTATTATGCACATAGTTATCATAATGTTATGTTTTAATATACACTGCAAGTATATTATGATTTTGTGTTTTTCTATATGTGTAGGGGTGTGTCAACTGCGCAGGTAGTATATATATGTAGGGGTATGCCAACTGTGTTGGTAGTATAAAATGCAGGTATATTATGATGTTTTGTTTGTCTATATGTGTAGAGGTATGCCAATTGTGTAGGTAGTAATATGTGTAGAGAAATGCTAGTTATGTAGGCATATTATGATGTTATGTTTGTTTAGTAAGTTGATTAGTTTGTTAAGTATGATGGTCTGTGTAGGTTTCGTATATATGTGTGTAGGAATTTGTATTTTGGTGGATGTGATATTAAAAAAATGTTTTTGAACTTTGTGTAGGTGTATGCATTTGTAGGAATTGCATTGTTATATATGTTGGATTGTGTAGGTCCATCATTAAAAAGTGTTTTGTGTAGGGTATTTTTGCATGTGTAGGGGTATGCCAAATGTGTAGGTAATATATATATATATGTGTGTGTGTGTGTGTGTGTATGTGTGTAGGGATATTTTAGTTGTGTATGCGTATTATGATGATCTATTGGTTAGTTTGTTTAGTTTTATGGTATGTGTAGGTGTTGTATATATGTGAAAGAATTTGTATTTTAGTGGATGTGATATTAAAAAGTGTGTTGAATTTTGTGGTTATCTTTTCATGTGTAGGGGTAGCATTGTATGTGCACGGATATGTTGGGTTGTGTAGGTCCAACATTAAAATTGTGTAGACAATTATTAAATATTGTGATGTCTTATGTGTTAGCTTGTGTGAGTTCATAGTGTAACTGGTGAAATTTATATGAAATGTTGAAGTGTTGGCTTGTGTAAGCTCATGAATCAGTGGAATAACCACTTTTACTAGGTGTATGTTTCGTAGATCCGGTTAAAATAAGAGAAGGAAATGGATGATTGTTATATCCTAGAAAGCAAGGTCATCGTTTCTAAAATTGTAAGCCTATTACCTTTACATATAATCTGATTGTTGCGTGAAATTTGTTGTTTTTAAATAATATGTTTTTCTTTCGGTATATAGAACATATGTTTTTTCCGTATGTAGGTAGAACACAAAAAAGATCCATTGTCATGGAGGCTCACGACCAAGATTCCATTTATGCTAAACTAATTGGTTGAGTGTTTACGACTAGTTTATCGAGTTCGGAAAAGTTTAAATTCTTGATTTTTGGTAAAATGTAATTGATTTATGGTGTTGGAAGTTTTGGGGTGTATCTTATGGATTTGTAATTAGTTTTAAGGAGGGTATATTGTATCCAATCGTGCAACATAATTTATTTATGGGTTGTGTATTACATTAACTACGCAATTTTTATGAAAAATGGCATTCATAAATTACACACTAAGTTCTACACTACAAATGAAAAGTGAATAGTGTAGGCTGGGGAATTGGTTGAAGTTATGGCTGTTTTGATTAATTTTAAAACCCACAACTCAAATTAGTAAAATATATAGAAGAAAAATATTTCACTATTTTTTGAATTATTTTATCAATAATGAATTCTTGAAAAAAAAAAACGCAAAAGATGAATTGTGTAGCAAGTATACGATTTGCAAAAAAAAAATTGAAACAATATAAAATTAATTACTTAAGCAGTCTCCTAAAAATTTGGTTATACCATATATAAACAAGTACTCCATTTACTATAATACCCTTAATATTAAATAAACAATTAAAGAAAAGAAAAAAATCTGATTGGTTGGATTTATTTCTTGCACTTCTCACTCTAAAAACATTTCTGAAATGAACCAAATCCTATATATATATACACACACACACATCATTATACCTCATTTTAATACACACCTTATTAATGAAATATCTCTCATCCCCCCCCCCCCCCTTCATCTCTTTCTCATATTCTTTAGTTATTAGGCTAGTTCTAAAACAAAACATGCTAATTCCTACCAAAGTGATTATAATATGGTTTTCTTGATGAATTTCATGACATGAATATCACAGCTAATCACAACTTTGTTATAGTAGTTGTTGTTTCACATTCCCATTCATAATTATAGAGTACTAGCGGGTGTTGGTTATCAATAAGTGTTGGGAATTTTGGAAGTTGCAACCTCGATAATTCGGTGAGTCATGTGATAACTTTCATATTAAAATTTATTTTGATGGTTCTTCAAACTACTTTAGTCGAATAAAATCTAAACATTGAGTCAAGAAATTTGTATGGAATTTTTGTGAGAGAGATGAACCAAAGAGCAACCAAATGAAACGAACGTCAACTTTTATCTCAGAGAAGTTTTTGGGTTTGGATAACTGCCATCTGTAGTTATATTTTGAAAATAACCCCAGCCAGGGGTTTGCCCCTTGGACCCATCTAAGGATTTTTGCTCCTAGGACTCCACAACGAGAGGCACGGCCCCTGACCCCCATTTGTTAGGGGCTTCTCTCCTAATATCATAATAGAATAAAGCAAGTGTGCACTCCGCACATTCCAAACTAGCTTAATGGTTATTATGATTATTTTGATCGACTAGTTAATCCAATTACACTAAAATACTAATAATCCTCCCCCATTTTAGTGCAATCCTTGATTAACTAAAACTTCTTACAAAACAACAAACCTATGCATAAATGTAATGGTGTGACAATTGAATTTCATCTTAGTATATTAAGCATTCCAAATATTCGGATATTGGGGTATCTCTATGGATTAAAGCTTTGCTATTCATATTGAATACTTGAAGATAATATACACACAAGTTTACATACTTACATGTTTTTACCTGACCTTTATTTTGCTAGTTTAGTCTCCTAATCCTTCACAAGCATATCAAAGCCAAGTTCCAGCTTATTGAAGCAGCTATACTTCATGCTCATATAGGTACCTAATTTATTCTTGTACCTACATATATACTTCAAAAGATCTATTAAGAAGTTGTACTTCAAGCTCCTCGACTTGCAAGTCTGAATAAATACATTGGGATGTAACATTAATGTGCTCCAATCTTCAGATGTTAAGCTTTTCACATTGAATTTAGCACTTAGCTAATGTCATATTATATGGGAAACAGGTATTTTGACGGGTAAGATTTTAGGTGGACTTTAAACTCATCCCTACCTTGTGCACAAGATCCTTACTTAGCCCTTTGGCTAAATGATCAGTTAAATTTTGTTGAGCTCTCACATTGTCCTCTTATATCACTTCATCCATGAAAAGCTCATGAATCATGCTATGTCTAAATAAAGGTGCACAAACTGGTTTAAAACTCAAAACCGGTTTATGTTGAAACCAGTTTGGTTTGGTCAAAAAAAGTTAAAATCGGTTTATGATCGGTTTTGGTTCGGGTTTTGACCCGTTTCGGTTCGGTTAACTAGTTTGGAACCGATTTGGTGAAGAAAATTACAAACTGGTTCCAAACCTATGATTTCAATCATTTCCAAACCAGTTTCTAAATAGTCGGTTTCAAACTGGTTCAGTTTTGGTTCAATTTTTGTGTCAATTTAGTTACCCGGTTTATTTTCCCATGTGCACTTGAGTATATGCCTTGGCTAGAGTAGCTTCACTATCACATCGGATAGATATAGGAGATATCTATCAGTTAGCCAAAGTAGCCATAGTGTCTATACTTTCCATGTACACTAGAGAATGAAGGTCTACTCTCCGACCAGCAAACATTCTTGTGTTTGGATGGGCGGGGGGGGGGGGGGGGGGAGGGGCATGCTTGTGTGGACCTTACAGGGTTGTCCCCTCTTGTCGGGCTTAGGGACACTGGGTTTGTTGCTAGGCAGGCCGTGCTAAAGGCAGAAGCAGGAAAAATTGCTAAGCACGAGAAAGCGGGTGTGGAGAATCAACATGCCTTCATTCATTTTGCTTTTGACACATTTGGGTCTCTTGCCCCCGATGCTGCTACGTTTCTAAAAAGAGTTTTGCAGGTCGTGCACCGTAACTCATCGACGCCGAAGAACGATAATTTTGTTTTCATTAGGATCGGTTTTGTCATTCAAAAGGGGGTGGCAACGCAACGTGTTGCCCGCTTACCCGCCTCTTTATTATAATTGGATCCTTTTATTTGAAAAAAAAAAATAATTTAACTTCTGTAAAAGATTTCTTTTAGCAACTTAGATTCTTTACCAATTACTACTAATACCACAAACTACACCGCATGTTTTGTATCTTCTAGTATCTCCATTTGATTTTTACTATATTTTGTAACCCATTTGGAGTTATGGCACGCTTGTCCACTGGTAGTTCTTCGAGGGTCCACATTCAGTTTTCTTCGAGAGCTTGTATTTCTCTTTTCATAGCCTGATCTCTCGTATTTATATCATGCACAACATGCTTAAAATACTTCAAATAATTGCTAATACTAATGGCTTAAATTCTTTGTGAGTGGTAAAATTCTTTTTATTAGAAACAAAGTTAGCAAGGACATTCACGATTGGAGTCGGGTTGCACTTGGTCTACGGATGAGAGAAGATCAGTAATGTAATCGTCGAAGTTTCGATAGTGGTGCTTCTCATACCCAATAGTAGGGAAAGCCAAAACATTCTCTTCATTATTTTATTTTATATTTTTGTTAATTTCTACAATTCCGAAAAAGGAAAAATGTGCTCCGCAAGCTTTGTACATCTTTTGAGATCAATACATTTCTACACTTAGCATCCAGTGGCGGACCGTGGAATTATATATATATATATATATATATATATGGGGGGCGACATCGAAACTTAACACTAATTTTAAGGGGGGCGATCGGGATTTTCACATACAAATAACACTAAAAAAATTTAAGGTGGGCGGCCGCCCCCTCAACCCAACACATAGGTCCACTTCTGTATAGCATCTATATCATTTTGTTCCTATGAATAACCAAGAATACTCCTTGATTCCTTGTCTCCCCCTTTCTTTAAACCTATCCCCTTTCGTCTCAATACTCCTGTAGTAGTGTAAGAAGGCCATATTCAGGTTTTCAGCCATATTGTTGTCAAAGAGACAAGATGGTAACCGGTTGATGATAGACTTATCAATACACAATAGTGATGCTGTGTGATAATTTCCCCAAATAGTGAATGAATATATCAAACCAATTATAACGCTTAGGAGGTGTTTGGGTTAGTTTTCTAAAACTTGCTTATTTGCTATTTGTTTGTTAAAAAGTAATAGGTGTTTGACAAAGTTCCTCAAAAAGCTTCAAATAAGAGCTTTTTAAAAATGACTTTTACTTTTTTTAAAACAAACAAGCGGTAATACTTATATGAAAAGACAATCTAGTATTAAACTTTTATTATTTGATTTTTATTATTTGAGCCTTTGTGGTTTCATTTTCCACACATTCAATCAATAAGCTACAATCTCTACGCGCGTCAGGAAATCTGTTTTTGTGAGCAATCAAGCAATTACATAGCACAGTATCATATTGCCAAAAGCTAGTAGGGTATTAAATGCTTCTTAAAATTTTGTTTGGGCAATTTACTAGTTATGGGTTGTAATTTAGTTAAATGGTTTTGTTTTCTTGACTTGTTAACATATAGGTTTCTTTGACTAAGTAATAATTCGTTTTTTATCGACTTTTCTCTATTGTATAGTCTAAACTTGTCATATAAATAAAATTACCTGTATTGTAGTTTATTAATATTTTAAATTAGACACATATTAATCGTAATACATATTTTTTATATTTATTACCACGCTTATCATGCTTGTTACCCAATATCAACGATTGAGCATATAAAATTGTTGGTTTGATGAAAGGTGTCTAGGTTTTAATAATGTTATATTTCGTTTACATACGTGAACCACGTGAACATTTAGAATAAGCGTTTGTTTCATCCTTTACAAAACAAATGTCTGTGGGCCTCTATACATGGAAATCAACGATAGCAACATGAAGAGACACGGATCCAATCCCCGGGTATGAGTTCTGGATCCAATGAGTCTACAGGGTAAAGTACGATAATTACAACTAAGATATGAGTAAAGCTTCCCAAAGTCCAATGACCGGAACCTGCAAAACAGACACCGTGAGTCTCGTTACAGGAAGGACAAGAGGGGGGGGGGGTCTTCCTGTAACCACCCTCCGGCGTGAGAATCAATAACCTTCGTAAATGATGAAAGTATTGAAGTAAGCAGACTAAGTGTAGTCAGAATGCAAGTGAATGGATGAATACCTCATACCGTTTGACAAGGTATTTATAGCCGAAGGATGCAGGAAAGTGATTGGGCCAGCTGTCTAGAAGATCTTTGATAACTGCCTGGACGCGTGTCCTCTTGTGATAGGTTGAGCTATACGTCCCATGTGCATGAGTATAACAACCTAGACACGCGTCGCCCAATGATATGATGGATTGCACCCTGGCCATGTGCACGGTTATAACAAACTAGCCAGATGTCCTTTATTCATTGGTTTTTCAGTGACTTATTCCCCAAGTAAGAATCATGAACCTTCTTTTAGAGAGTATTTGAGTTATGATAGCTGTCCCGCTAGCCTTGTCTTCCGAAGGTTTAGGCGGATAGATATCCTATCCTGCGGATGACTTTTGAGGAAGCCAGGATGCTTCCGCATGTGTTATGAGCACGTTCCTCCTTATTCGTGATATGCGGGTTATCCATGTGTCCCGCGGGTGGTTTATAAGAGGATTCTCTGTAACCCGCGGGTGATACTTAAGGGTATTTGGGTCTTTTTGGTACCCTACCTCTACAAGTCCCCCCAGTCCAGTGTTTCTTCCGTGTGAAATCTTTATGCGGGTGAAATTCTAGACTTAATGCGTTTTGGGGATTTTTATTGTTCAGAAGTTAGGTAGAGAATATCTTCTGATGGTATGGATAATCATGAAAAAGGACAAGTTGACCACTCGCAGGCGCGTGAACAAGTGATGGGACATTTTTTTACGGCTGTCACTGTACCCTACTGTACAACTTTTTCTCTTTTTCGAATTTCCCGTGTGACGTGGCAGTCACTGTTGGATGATGTTTTTCTCTCTCTACTGTTCATATCCCATCGCATTAATTGCGATTGGTATAAATAGTGGGAGTTATCTTCTATTTGAAGTTTTATCGTCTTTATTCTCTAGCCATCTTTTTGCTTTTCTTTCTGATAAAGCATCAAACTTTCTTATATGTCCTCATTGAATCTTCCTAAGATGTCGAACGTTCAAACAGAGGTTGACGAGATATTGATTTTATGGGATTATTCTGACTATGAGAAGTTGTTAGATACTTATGGTATTCCATTAGAGTGGGAACCAGAGTTCCCAGGCCCTGGTTCGATAGCCAGTTTCCCACCTCCTGGGAAAATGGCTTTGTATTCTGATTACTTTTTTCATGGGAACTTCCGTTTACCTATAACGAAATTCCTTGAAAAAGTGCTAACCATCTATGGGATCCATATATCCCAACTGCATCCACGTGCTATGATGCGAATTCGTTACTACGAGTTCGTATGTATAGCACGTGATATTGTACCTCATGCTGACCGACTTCCAGTTTTTTATCGTCTTGTTAATCGTAATGGCTGGTACATATGTCAAGAAGTTTCCGATCGGCGTATCGGATATGAAGTTTAAAAGCTTTCTACGGACTGGCGGAGCAAATTCTTCTGGATTTTTGAAGACGCTATTCCTTTATCTATGATCCGCCGTCCGGTAAATTCTGCTCTCCTGGATGTTGTGATGGCTGCTCACGAAGGTCGTGACTGGTATCGTATTCTCATGACGGAACCAACACCTATGCGTGCATTGCCAGAGGAAGCCCTAGTGTGGGCAGGCATGAGCCGTTTGTGGCCGTCAGAATTTATGGAACCTATTTTTTTGGACCTACATGAACGTAAGTTTTTTGTTATCGTGTTTTTTCTTACTTGAGTATTCTTATAGATTAACTTGTATGTTTTCAGGTCGGAGTTCCATGCTTAATGCCCTTTTTGAGGACAAAGGGTGTGTGCGTAAAAGCATCCGCGAGGCGGGGGATCAACCCATCCTTGCTAAGACTAAGTCTCGATTCCTTTTTCCAAAAAAGGTTCGGGCTGAGCCTATCACTTCGGATGCCACCTTCGAAACAGGTGCGTATGTTTTAAACCCTCCTCTCCTTACTGCAGTTACTTCCAGCGGAACGATTGCCATCTTATCATCAAGTGATGATGATGGAGATGATTCTCGGTTTTCTGCTTCGGATGAGGAAGAAGATTCTGTTGAGGGTGCTTCTGAACTTTCCTCTGTCTCATCTTTATTAGCAGAATTGGAGAAAAATAGAGCTTTTGCAGCTTCTCAGACGGAGCACACAAATGTGAAGGTTGTGGATACTGAAGCGGGGCCATCGAAGAAAAAACGAAAGGTGCACCATCCCAAGAAACCACAATATAGCCTTTCTGACCGCATTGACACCGTTGAAGGTATGTGTCTCTCTTCAAATACTGTGTTCTTTCTATGAGTGTTTGGCTAAGTGTAGCTTTTTATGTAGATCCATTGATCTTTAGTGAGGATATATCTAAGAAGCTACCTACGCCAACTCCTCATATTGAAAAACCATCGTCTCCTTCTCCGAGGGAAGATGCTGAGGTTAATCTATCCACTCCGCCGTGTGGCCTTAATGTAGAAGGTCAATCGACCCTTCCTCCCAGTGAGACTGTTGTGGAAGACAGGGTGCCAACACCGCCAGCTGATACTGCGACGGAGGAAATTCATACCAGTCTGGACGTGATACTCGTTTTGACTATCTGTTTCAAGCTGGAGGTGGTACTGGCGAGCAGGAAAACAATCATGTTGTCAATGAGGAGGGTTTCGGACTGAAGGATCTCCTCCTCGTCTTCCTCCACAACAACATTTTTCTACCCCAGCTCGTCTTAAACCTTCGGGTTCTCGTTATTATGGGGATACGGGTCTGGGTGACACACATGAACTGTTTGTCCCTTCATGGGGCATTACTAATGGGTCTCGATTTTCTCGCCCTGGAACTTGCATGGATTTTCTCGAACATTGTACGCCACCTACTGAGATGGCGTATCAACGCGATCTTTCCCATCATGATCTTCATACCAATGTGGCCTATCACCTGGCCAATGCTTTAGCCGGTAGCCAAGAAGTCCAGAGTGAGTGGCGTACCTTAGGCGGGAAAGTGAGAGAGGCTCGGCGGGCCACTGAGGCTGCCAAGAAAGAGGCTGAGGAGCACCGTATTGCCACCCAAACTGCTAAGTGGAAGCAGGATGATGCGGAGAATGCTCTTAAGAGCGAGCTAAATCGTAATGCTAACTCCGCTCGCCGATGGAAAGAAGCTTGTGAGAAGCAAAATGCCATCCGTGAAGATGATCGGGTAAAAGCCCAAAAGGACAAAGATGACTTAATCCGTGCTCAGGAAGCCAACTCTGCATTGGAAAATCAAGTGGCCCTTCAGGGTGCCCGAATTCATGATCTTGAGACGGAGCTGAAGTTTCAAAAAGAGCAAGCCAAACTTAAGGATCAGAGTGCTACTGAAATTCAAGGTGCCTATGACTCTCTTCTTCAATCTCATGAGGAAGCTGTCGCGGAATCGAAGGAGTTCCAAACGCGGTCAGAACGTGAGGGGCAGGACCGTCAATGGTTCCTTACTCGGGGCGTTGATGCTGTAAGTTTTCTATATTACTTGTTATTTTACTCTCACTTTTTGATACTGGGAACTTAAGTTTTTGTCTTAACAGGTAATCCGCCATATCAAAGGGAGTAAAGAGCTGAATGATAGTTTCGCCAATGTGATGACTGCTTCTTCTTCCCTTGGGCGTGTTGAGGGCTTTCATGAAGGAGTGAGTCACACCCGAAGTGACCGTACGTTCAAAGATCATCCGCTTTATGGAGTTGATGTTAAGCAAGCCCGAATTACGTGGGTAAAAGAACATGACGATCTAGTGTTCCCGCTGCAACAAATGCTTCCGTAGTTTGCGTCAGCTGATGACGGCTTACAACTCTTGAAGATCTATCTTGGTGAAGAGTCTGTGGACGATTCTTCGGAAGATACCTAATCAAAGGGTCCGGAAGGTGAAACTTCCACAAATCCGTAGAATGGATTGGTAGGTTTTTGTAACTTGTAACGTTTTCTTTTCTCTTTTTGTAATTATTTTTTGAATAATGAGGAAAAAAAATCTTATCTTCTGTGGATATCCTTTTGTTCAAAGAAAATATCTTTTTTAGAAGATATTTTTGAAATTTTCAATATTTTGAAATGTTTGAAAGTTTCGGATAAATATGCTGATGTGGCGGAGAGAGAGACCCCTTGAGGACAACTGACAAGACGTGTCTGGCGTCTTATGACAGACTGTTTCCATTATCTTAAATTTCCCGGCTGACGTGTCAACCATCTAGCGGTCCGCCGTTTCTCTCTCTTCTGTCACTTTATGGATCGCATTAATTACAATGGGTATAAATATAACCCTTGCAGATTCCATTTGATCTTTATCACTTTCAGATTTCTCTTAAGCAGACAAAACTTTTCATCATTCTCTGATATTTCTTCCCCTTTTCTGTGATTTCTTAATTTTCTTGAAACTGAAATGGCGAAAGAGAAGAAGAATACCCCTACTATCAGCGACGTTGTCGTATGCCTTAAAGAAGAGGACTATAATGACGTCGTTAACGTTTACGGATTAACAACGAAGTGGGAGCCGGCGTCCTGCTAGTGGTTCTATCGCCACTAGTCCTCCTCCGAATAAAATGGCTGTCTACGTGGATCATTTTACCACGGGGAACTTCCGGGTTTCGATTACCAAATATGTCGGATCGGTCTTAACGACTTACGGGATTCATCTGTCCCAGATCCATCCCTTCGGGATGTTGAGGATTCGACATTTTGAGTTTTGTTGCCAAACTCGTAACCTAGAACCGACTGTTGGCATGTTTGCCGTTTTTTATAAGATGACTTTTCGTGATGGGTGGTACAGTTTTGCAACCATCGAAAAGAGGACCATTGGAACGGAATGGCTCTGCAGTCTTCACGGTTGGAAGCCCAAATTTTTCTGGATTCATGAGGACTTCATTCCCTTCAAGATGACCAAACGCAAGGCGGACGCCCCCATGCCTGTGGTTCCCGCTAGTGCCCATGAGGACCAAGCGTGGTATAAAACGCTGACATCTATGCCAACTCCCATGCGCCCAATTCATGAAGGGGCAATGGTGAGTGCCAAGATGAACCGCTTGTGGCCATTTCTAAGTCTGGAACCGTATTACGAGGAGACCAACAAGAGTAAGTTTGTTGTTATCTCTGTTTTGTCATTAAGCATTTTCTAACTTTGTTTTTTTTTGTGTGTGTAGGTGAAGGTTACGCCTTTAGTACTTTGTTGGATCGCGAGGGGGGTATGATGGGGCTACGTCCAATCGATAAGAGGGATGCGCCTTTCCTTGAGCGCACCCGTTATAATTTTATATTCCCCACAGCTTTTCGCCCGGAACCTAATGTTTCCGAGGCGATGTATGCCAAAGGTGAGGCATATGTTAAAGATTATATCCAGAAAGGTGAGGGCATTTTTAAACCCAAACCTATGACTGCTCTTTCTTCTAGCGGAGTGATTGTGCTCTTCTCGTCTAGCGAGGAGTCGTCACTTTGTGAAGAAGTTTGTTCAACTGATGTTAACAGAGCTGGGGACTCATCTGCAGGTCTTACTCGTCAACGTGCTGCGTCCCACCAAACGGCGGAGGAAGACGATGCTACCACTGTAACAGAAGGTAAGAGACCTGTTGCTGAGGACGTCACTGCTGAGGGTGATCGTCCAGTTGTTGATGCGGGTGCTTCCAAAGTGGCGGGCAAGCGCAAGGTTAATCCAGTAAAGATTATTTCTAAGAAGAAAAAATCTAAAAAGACAAACCCTTCCGCCTTGGGAGCGCGCCTGGACCAGCTTGATGCTGAGGATCCTTCGTTAGGTATGCAAAGTTTACCTTAGGTTCTCTTTATTTATTTTTGAGTTGGAATATTTCTAACCCACTGTTAATGATCTTTAGTGAATCCGGATAACCTGTCTGAAGGTATTTCAGGTTTAAAGGATTCCCCTGTTCGTCCGCCACCACTGCCTCCTAATACTGCCGGGGACCCGGTAGTTGTGGCGGATGATTCGCCATTGAAGGGTAAGGGGGTCGACACGACTGATCATGTCAAGGTGTCGCCCTCTTATAATGTTCACCGTTTTAGGGATCAAGGGGGGATAAACATGTTCCCTTATGCTTCCCAAACTTCCCCTACTCCTGAAGAGGAAGACCCTACCCCGCATCAACCTAATTGGACCTTACGTCGGGATTCGACATTCCGTGACGTGAACGTATGTTATGAATTTCTGCGGGAGGCTCTTCTGCATGGTGGAAAGGAAAGACGTCGCCTCAGCGTCCGCCAGGAGTTGCTGAACTCTCATACTTACTTTGTGGCAAATTCTATTTCCACTACCCATGAGATAACCAGAGACTGGCTGGCGATGAATGAAGAATGGGATGAACTGGCGGCCTTTGCTTCTGATGCTAAAGAAGAAGCCCTTAGGGCTATAAACGAAGCTAGAGAAACCGGCCAAGCCCTGGAGGCTGAGAAGATTGCTCGCTCCGCAGCCGAGGAAGCTAAGATTGCCCTCCGGGGGCAACTGGAAGAACAGGCCAAAGCAATGGCTGAACAGGCCAAGTTGATTGAGGCGCTGCAGGCTGACTCAGCGGCCAAAGACAAGCGTCTTTCTGATCTTAATGCCAAAAATCGTGACCAAGCTTTGGAGTGCGCTGGTCACAGGATGGAGCTTGTGCAGGCCAAGGCGGACCAAAAATGGCTATTGGCGGAAGTTATTCCCAAGATATGTATTCTATTCTAGCCACAAATAACCTAAGTATTTAGAGTTATTTATATGTGATGATTTTGACAGGTCATTGCTGATGTCCGGGCTAGTGATGAGCTTGGGAATTGTGTTGCTATCCATCTCAAAGCTTCTAAACAGGCCGGTCGCCAACTAGGCTTCCAAGAAGGTTATCAGTTTGGATTAAACTCCCAGCTTCCTGAGGAGTATGTCTTAGCTAGTCAGGTTACTGTTGCCATCCTTAAGCAGAAGTCAAAGGATTTCGATTTATTGAAATTCTCCTTGACGGATCAGATATCCAAACTTGCTGATAAGGAAGACAACATCCAGCAGCTAAAGACTCTTCTAGAATTTGATGGAGAAGAGGAAGAAGAGGAAGAAGAAGGTGCGGGAAACGATGATGCGGAACACAACGATGCCGCGCCTTAGATAGATTTTTCTCTTTTCTTCTTAATTAAGTTCCTCTATGTCTTTGTAATCCCTTTTTGTATGAATAAAGAAGGCTTTTATTGTATCCGGCACACTTTGTTTATATATTTTTTTATAATATAAGTGTTTTTGGCGGATCTTCTTTGTGTACGAATAAAGGATTATGTAATAATACAAGTCTCAGATGACTGAAATGAAAATTTTTATAACTAAGGCATAAGCCGAATTACAAGAAACGAAATTACAAAGGTTCTTAGCATCTAGTTAGGCACGCAGGCCAAAAGAAAAACCAACTAAATGTAACATTTTCTCAGTTGGGCCCCATTCTAGGTTCTAGGGATCTCTGTCCCGTCCAACCTTTCGAGTTTGTAGGCACCTTTAGATAGAACTTTCTGAATTCTATAAGGTCCTTCCCAGGTAGGGGCCAACTTGCCCAAAGGCTCTTGCCCCGAGGCTTCATTACTGCGGAAGACAAAGTCTCCCGCGTCAAATTCACATCTTTGGATCTGAAAGTTATAATATTTTTAAACTGGCATTTATAGTTATGCTCTCGGATCGATGCCAGTTCCCTCCTTTCCTCAAGGAGGTTAAGGTTCATCCGGAGTTCATGATCAGTATCTTTGATCATGAGAACTCTGGCGGATGGGATTCCGATTTCAGCCGGAATCATGGCCTCTATGCCATAGGTTAGACTAAAGGGGGTTTCGGGGTTGCTGGAATTTTTCTGAGTGCGGAAAGCCCATAGTACATGGGGCAATTCATCCACCCAACCCGTCCTTTTAGTTCCTAGTCTGGCCTTGATTCCTTCTTTGATGGTCCGATTAGTTCGTTCAACTTGACCATTCGCTTGCGGGTGAGCTACAGAGGTGAAGGTTTGAGAAATGTGTAATTCGTTTAGCCATTCTTGTAACCCACTGTCCCCGAATTGTGTTCCGTTGTCACTAACGAGCTCTAGGGGGAGGCTAAAACGACATATGATGAATTCCCACAAGAATTTCTTAACACTCGCTGCTGTTATAGAAGCAAGTGGTTTGGCCTCCACCCATTTTGTAAAGTAGTCAATGACTACAATTAAGAATTTGACCCGTCCAGGGGCTTCAGGGAAAGGTCTCATGATATCAATAGCCCATTTTTGGAACGGCCAGGCTGAAGTGACTGGAACTAACTCGTTCTTTGGTCGTAGCGTGTTAGGGGCATGCCTTTGGCAAGAATCACACTTTCTGATTTCATTTACAGCATCCAAGTGCATCCCTGGCCAATAGTATTCGGCGTTCATTAACTTCACCACGACCATTCGCGGTCCAGCTTGAAGACCACAAATGCCTTCATGAACTTCTCTGATTAGGTAATTCGCATCCTCAGCATCCACACATCGTAGTAGTGGTCCGAGGAAGGAACGTCGATACAAGACACCGTCTAGTATTTAATAGTTCAAGGCCTTGTGCTTTATCTTCCGAGCCGCTGTTTTTCCTTCCGGAAGTGCTCCGGACGACAGGTATGCTATAATCGGTGCCATCCAGGATTCTACTTCCATTTGGATCACTAAGACCTGATGTTGCGGAACAGACGGGCGGTCTAATATTTCGATGCGGATGTCTATGGCAAAGTGTTCGAAGTTTGTTTAGGCCAATTTACAGAGGGCATCCGCTGATCTGTTTTCACTTCTCTTTATATGAATGACTTTGCAAGAAGAGAATTGGAGCATCAGATCTTTCGCCTGTGACACATATGAAGCCATGATATCATTATTCGCTTCGTATATGCCGTTGATCTGTCCCGCAATCAACATGGAATTCACTCGGGCTTCCAAATGCTTAACCCCAAGCTTTTTAGCTATTCTCAAGCCTGCCAAAAAAGCTTCATATTCAGCCTCGTTGTTGGTACTTTTGAAGTCCAACTTTATGGCATATGTAAATTCATGGCCTTCGGGATTGACTAGCCTGAGGCCTGCACCACATCCCTCACTGCTTGAAGCTCCATCCATAAATAAGGACCAAATTTGTCCTGATTCCGGAGGTGCTGCTCGATCAAACATTCTTTTTCTTTGTGGTGCGGGACTTCTGTCACGAAGTTCGCCAGCACCTGCCCCTTGATTGTTGGCCTAGGTTTGTACTCTATTGCGTGTTCACCTAGCTCGATGGCCCACTTGGCAAGTCGTCCAGACAATTCAGGCTTGCTGAGAACGTTTTTGAGCTTATATCCAGTTAAGACATTGATGAGGTGCCCTTGAGAGTACATGCGGAGATGTCGGGCAGCATATACTAGTGCCAAAACAAGTTTTTCCAGCATGGAGTACCTTGTTTCGGGGTCTGATAATGTTCGGCTGACGTAGTAGATCGGTGTTTGAACATTCTTGTCATCTATCAGAAGAATAGCCCCGATGGCAATGTCGGAAGCTGATAGATACAACGTTAAAGGTTCTCCCGCTTGGGGTGCTGTCAACGTGGGCAATTCCATCAAACATCTTTGAACCTCCAGAAAAGCTTTTTCCGCTTCCTCGGTCCATTTAAATTGTGTATTCTTGAGGCAATTCCTTAAAGTTGAGATGAACGGATGAGACTTAGCTGCATGATTTGCCAAAAAACGATTCAGAGCAACCAGTCGGCCATTGAGTGTCTGAACTTCCTTGAGGGAAGATGGGGAAGGCATGCGGGATATAGCTTTAACTTTATCTGGGTTAACTTTGAAGCCCGCATCCGTGACAATTACTCCCAGAAACTTTCCCTCTTCCATTCAAATGAACACTTGGCGGGATTCAACTTCATATTGAAGCTCCTCAGTGTTGGTGCATGATGTCAGTAGTTCAGTGTCGAGTGTCTGTAATCGTGTTAGTTAGATTTGAGTTTTGTATGTAAGCGAAGTTATCACAAGTTCGCTAGTTATAGGCGAACTTGTGGAACAAGCGAAGTTAGGAACAACTTCGCCTGAACTTACCAGGCGAAGTTGTCGCCTATATATTCAGCTAGGTTACGGCGGAGAAGTTAAGAGAACGAGTCAGAGAGTCTGTATTTGGTGATCTTTGTATCACGTGTTTACGATTGCAATATAACGGGTTTTTGTTTATTGTAACGTGTTTAATCGTTTTGTCTTCTACGCTCGAAACGTCTTACGTAGGGATTCCGCACCTACGTAGAACGCGATATCTCGTGTAGATCCGGCTGGGAACCTACAATTGGTATCAGAGCTTTTGCTCGATTGTGTGGTTCGGGATTATCACGCGGGTGTAGAAATCGTTCCGTTCGACTATTCGCGGGACGAGTTTTCTGAGTTTTTGTGTCATACTCATCTACTACAATCATAAACAACCCATAACACCTTCACAAACCTCGTAAAATCCAGAAATCAAACCTGCATATTCATCGTGTTCATCAGGCGAAGTTGCCGTCACTGTTCGTAGGGTTTCAGCGAAGATATAAGGTTAAGCGAAGTTATCCATAACTTCGCCTACCTTCTCAAGTTCGCTTATCTCAAGCGAAGTTACCCATAACTTCGCCTACCTCTCAAGTTCGCTTACCTCAAGCGAAGTTATTCACAACTTCACCGAATCAGGCGAATTTAAAAAAGGAAGCGAAGTTCATAATCAGCGAAGTTCAGACTTAAGCGAAGTTATCCACAACTTCGCCTACACTACTGTTTAAAAAAAAAATTTATTTTTCGAGTTTCTTTGGGTTTCGTGAAAGATGTCTTCAATAAACATTACGGAACTAGTTAAGATGGAAGTGGAAGCGGGTTCGGCTACAAAGGCACCGAAGATGCTTATGAAAACCGATTATGTAGCGTGGAAAGATCGTTTTGAACAATATGTCAAGTACCAAGATGCTAAGATGTGGGTGTGCATACAAGATGGTTACATTCCACCTACTGCTGAGTATGAGGGTCGTGATCAGATCAAGAAATACAAAGAGATGGAAGAAGAAGAGAAGAAAATGTATGAGGCCGAAAGCAAAGCTCATGCAGCAATTACAATGGCTCTTCCACAAGAGATTCTGCACACTTTCAGAAAGTATAAAACTGCCAGAGAGCTTTGGGAAGCGCTTGAAAACCGGTTTGAGGGCAATGTGAGAATTCGTGCATCGAAGATTAAACTTCTAAAAAAAAAATTCTCGGTCTTCAAGTATCTGAAGAATGAATCACTTGATGATATCATCACTAGATATTATCATCTGATGAATGAACTCAGCAACTATTCAATTGTTTACAAAGAAGATGAGATTGTTGAAAAGCTTCTTGATGCTCTCCCACCGAAATGGGAGATGTATACTGTGTTGATGAGAGAAGACAAAGACTTTGCTGACTATGACCTGGAGACAGCAGTTAACAAGCTAAGAACGTTTGAACTGAACATGGTACGAAAGGAGACACCTACCGATCATGTTCAAGATCCGGGTATGTATGGTGCAAAGGTTAACTCAGGATCAAGTTCGAAAACTGAATCATCTGCTTATTACTCTAAGGGAGAGTCAGGCGCTAGCTCAACACATGAAGGACATGTATCTCTCAACATGAACGGTGATGTGTGCTTTGTAGCTGGAGGATCAAATGCTTCTCAACCTCAACCGACCAAGAGTAGTTTTTCCCCTAGTGTTTCAAACAACAACTACTCGAAGATGCCCATGAGTGTTAAATCTGCTGAACAGCAGTTTGCTCTCTATGCATCTTTTATTGCTTCGTATGAGAATTACATTCAGGGTAAGATTGTTGATCCTGCAATTTTGGATGAAGACTATGATCAGATCGATGCTGATGATCTGGAGGAGATGGATCTGCAGTGGCAGATGGCTATGATTGTGAGAAGGGTTAAGAGGTTCATGAAGAAGACTGGCAGGAAGTTTGTCGGTGAGAGGCCAGGGTTTGATAAGTCGAAGGTTCGCTGTTACAACTGTCAGCAGAATGGCCACTTTGCAAAAGAGTGCAAAAATGAACGTGTAGAACGCAGTCAAAACAGATCTACACAGCAGAGTGGTAGTGGTAATGACTATAGAGACATGATTTCCAGACAGAATGAGGAGTACAACTGGAATCTGCATGTTGAAGAAGTATTTGAATAGGCCAATTTGGCAAACATCGAAACTGCAGATAGTGAGAAGGGAACTGGCGAAAATGAAGCTTACATGGCAGATGTGGCAGACCAGCTCTCCGAGGTAAGTACTGAACTCCCTTGTACTAAGTGTGAACATCTGTCTGAACAACTGACAACTATAACTGATCAGTTTGTTAGTTTGGATGCGCAATTTAAAACATTAAAAGAAGATCATCATTTCACTAAAGCTAGAGAAAATAGTTACAAAGTAAAAATTAAAGCTAGTGAGAAAGATATTAAAAGTCTTAAAGCAAAGCTTGCTGAAAAAATTCAAGTGATTGATCTTAGCTATGAAGTTCTAGAAGAGAAAACCAAACTAATAGCTGAAAGCGATAAACAGATAGCTGATCACCAGGTGAAAGTGGTGGAACTTAACTGGAAACTTGAGCAATTCAGAAATTCCTCCGCTATACTTGAACACCTCGTTAGTGATCAAGGTTCCCCAAAAAGGGGAGGAATTGGTTATCATGAAGTTCCACCACCTTTCAATCATAATTACACTTATGACCCTAGTAATCAGAAATCTGTCGATGTTGACTATGGTCAGACAGTTCCGGTTAAGGTAACGATTAGAGAATCAGAAGTTAGTAAAGGCGAAACAAGTAAGCCTGTTACTAGTGTTAAGATTTCTGCTCCGAGTCCTGTCTCATCAAACTCGGACAAGTCATCTGAGTCGAGTGAGACAAAACAAGAGGAAGTGTTACCAAAAAGTGGAGAGACAAAGAAAACACCTGAAAAGAAGTCTCCACTAAACCCGTATGTCCCACCTTATGTGAGACAAACGGGCGGTAATACAGCCTCAACATCTAAAACAACTATGGAAAAGAAAGTTGAACACAGGAGTTGTTTCAGATGTAATTAATTAGGACACCTTGTTGCTGATTGCCCTCTGAAGCAGAGATTCAGAGATGTGAGGCCTTCGAGAACTGAGAATAGAACTAACGGAAATGTTAAAACTGAAAACCCATCAAAATTCAGAAATTGGTCTAATTCAGGTTTTCAAAGAAAAAGATCTCAGTTTTTCACTGCTAACAACCAAACCATAAGTAATAATTCTTTTAATTCACGAAGGTTTGAATGGCCTCATAGACAATCCACAAGAAGGTATCCTGTTAGGACTCACAGAAATTATTATGATACTAACTTTGGACAGCCAAGGTACGGGATGTATCGACCCAAGACCAATCGGTCTTGGGTCCCCAGATTTTAATCATCTGCTTTAATCGTGCAGGAACAGTTGAACAGGGCTGCCAACAATCAATGGGTTGTGGATAGCGGCTGTCCCGGCACATGACAGGTAACAAGAAATTGTTACACGACTGGAAACCTGTTCAAGGAGGAAGAGTGAGTTTCGCAGGAGAGAGCGGTGGAAGGATTACAGGAATAGGGACGGTGTCGAATGGAAAGATGACTTTGGAGAAAGTAAATTTTGTTGAAGAACTGAAGCACAATCTGCTGAGTGTTTCGCAGATCTGTGACAAAGAGTACACCCTACATTTTACAAAGAATGAGGCGATCGTGCTATATCCTGGTTTCAAGATACCAGAGAATTGGATTGTTATGAAGGCTCCAAGAGTGAAGAATACGTATATCATGGATATGAGGTCGACTGAGATGGCCACAGAAGAATCGTGTCTTCTGTCAAAAGAAACTGAATCGGAGTCCGAGTTGTGGCATAGGAGAATGGGGCATATTCATCTTCGGAAAATGAACTACATTGTCAAAAATAGGCTTGTGCTGGGTGTTCCCTTGAAGAATTTCAACTTTGAAGACAAATGCTTATCATGCAAAAAGGGAAAGCAACACAAGAAATCCCATCTCACCAAGAAGGTCAATTCAATTGTCAGTACCCTAGAATTACTTCACATGGATCTCTTCGGTCCCGTGAATGTAAAAAGTCTAGGAGGAACATCTTACTGCTTGATGATCACTGATGATTTCTCTCGATATTCCTGGGTATATTTCCTGAAGTCAAAGGATGAAACAGTGCAGATGGTAAAGAATTTGATTACCAAGGTTGGGAATATCATGGGGAAACGGGATAAATTCATCAGGAGTGACAATGGAACTGAGTTCAAGAACTATGAGATGGAGATCTTCTGCTTACAGAAGAGGATAGAACACCAATACAGCGCACCGTATACACCGCAACAAAATGGAGTGGCTGAGAGGAAGAACAGAACCTTAATTGAAGAAGCCAGAACCATGCTGGCTGATTCGAAACTTCCCGTGGTGTTCTGGGCTGAAGCTGTTGCAACAGCCTGTTATATCTTTAATAGAGTGTTAACTGATAAAAGATTAAATAAAACCTGTTATGAACTTATGCATGGGAGAAAGCCTAACTTGAGTGGTCTTGAACCATTCGGGTCCCCGTGTTCGATATTAAAGACCAATTCTAAATTTGGTAAAGTAGCCGACGAAGGAATCTTAGTCGGATACGTTGTTGGGACTCCCAACAGACGGGTCTTTAATACATCGACCAGCATGGTTGAGGTGGTGTGTAACACTGATATCACAAGTTACAAATCACCAAAACCAAGCACGGGACCCGCTGGGGTTTTCGACTATGATAGACTTTTTAAAATCTTTTAACATACCTTATCTGGATTTTGCAGAAGTTGAGGAAAGAATTGCTACGAAGATGATATGCGATGAGGAAGACACTTTGGTGCAACGACCACAGTATGATGAATGTCAGCCTTCCTCGTCAAATGCTGTCAATACCCCTGCTGCCTCTACTGAAGAGGAATTCATCAATCCGTTTCACTCTCAACATCAATCACCCATTGATGAGCTATCTTCGAACTTGGAAGATAATCTGAATGTCAGTTCAGTTCCGACTATGAGAATTCACAAAGATCATCCTTTGGAGAACGTGATAGGTGATCTGTCCGCCGGTGTACAAACAAGAAAAAGCTTGAATGAGCACACATGTGTTTACACATGCATTAAAGACACGAGCATTATCAACGAATGCTTGTACACCTGCTTCATCAGCCAGATTGAACCAAAGAACTATCAAATGGCTCTTAAGGACAGCTCGTGGGTCGAAGCCATGCAAGAAGAGTTAGCTCAGTTTAAGAAAATGGAAGTATGGAATTTGGTTGAAAAACCGAAGAATGTGCATGCGATAGGCACGAAATGGGTCTTCAAATGTAAGAGAGATGAGAAAGGGATTGTTATCAGGAACAAGGCGAGGCTGGTTGTTAAAGGCTTTAATCAGCAAGAGGGGATTGATTACAATGAGGTGTTTGCTCCTGTGGCAAGATTGGAAGCCATTCGGCTGTTTTTGGCATTTGCTGCTCATAAGGAGATGAAGGTCTTTCAGTTGGATGTGAAGAGTGCGTTCCTAAATGGTAATGTCGATGAGGTTGTGTACGTTGAGCAACCTCCGGGTTTTCCTGACCCTGACTTTCCCAATCACGTGTACAAGCTAAGTAAAGCGCTGTATGGACTACATCAGGCACCTCGTGCCTGGTACTCAACGTTATCCGATTACTTGTTTGAGAATGAGTTTGAAAGAGGTAAGATTGACAGCACATTGTTCTTCAAGAGAAAAGGGAGCGACTTTCTACTGGTGCAAGTCTACGTGGACGACATTATCTTTGCTGCATCAAAGGTCGCCATGTGTCAGGAGTTTGAGGCCGTCATGAAGAAGAGATTTGAAATGAGTACTATGGGTGAACTAACCTTCTTTTTAGGATTGCAGGTTGATCAGAAGAAAGATGGTATGTTCATTCATCAGACGAAGTATGTTCATGATGTTCTCAAACGCTTCAAGATGGAGGACAGCACTCCATATGATACTCCAGTCTGCGTCAATCACAAATTGGGTGCTGATTCAGACAACGATGCAGACGTGGACCCAACCCAATATCGGGCAATTATAGGTTCTTTAATGTACTTAACTGCTTCTAGGCCTGATATAATGTTTGCTGTTTGTCTTTGTGCACGCTTTCAGGCAAACCCAAAAGAATCTCATTTGAAGGGTGCGAAGAGGATACTGCGGTATCTCAAAGGCAAGCCGAAGCTGGGGTTGTGGTACTTGAGAGGAGGAGACTTGGAGCTAGTCGCGTACACATATTCTGATTATGGAGGGTGCAATCAGAGTCGGAAGTCAACGACAGGTGGATGTCAGTTTCTTGGTGGCAGATTTGTGTCATGGCAATGCAAGAAGCAGACCTCAGTCGCCATTTCTACCTGTGAAGCAGAATACATGGCAGCATCCAACTGCTGCTCCCAGGTTCTTTGGATTCAACAACAGTTGCGCGATTATGGTCTGAATTTCTCACTTACTCCTATTTGCATTGATAACACTGCTGCTATCTCAGTAACTAACAATCCCGTAAAGCACAGTAAAACTAAACATATTGACATTCGTCATCATTTTATACGGGATTGTGCTGAGAAGAAACTGATTGTGCTCGAAAAGGTTGACACGTTAGATAATTTCGCTGACTTGTTCACGAAAGCGTTTGACAAAACTAGATTTCAAAACCTTGTTGAGCTGAATGGGATGATCAATCCCGAGTAACCATGTCGTGTGTTTTTGTTTAAAAAAAAAAAAACGTCACTATCGCTTAGAATTATGTCGGTTGCCTCAGTTTGAAGGACATGTCTTCGGATATGTTTGGTCCTCATTTCTACTTGTAGAATATGAGGATAACCATTAACCAGATGACTGAAAGTGACCGGGGCGGTTTATGATGTGTTTTCATTCTTTCGCTGAAAATTAGTCGATCATACTTAGTTAGAAGGACACATACTAGTATGTGGTCGGTCCAACTGATCCATTGGATCTTCGGGATAGCCATTTCCCTGAAGACTTTGATTTGGTCGGGGCGATTGAAGTTAAATTTTTTTTCTTTATGGGAGATGAAATTATTTTTCAAGTCTACTACTTCGTAAGAAGTATCTTTACTATGTTTAACAGAAAATTGATCCAACCTTGGAAAGTGATGGATATACTGATTCTGTGTGCTTATCTAGTGAAGTTATAAGGCCTAAAAGACTTTAGAACAGTCATTGTATGTCATGGTAGCTTTTTATGGTGCGTAAAAGTAAAAGTGATACTAACTAAATCTACTCGATTTTATGTGGAAACTTCTTATGAGTGGTGCATGTCTCCATATATATCTTTCCGAATGATAGGCAGAAAAGCGATTACCCAGTCATACACGAGCCCGTGAGTGTTCTGATTCCCGTGAAGATAGCGTGTCAAGAAACTGCAGTGATCCAGATTCGGGACTTGCAGTAGTTTATCTGAAGTTGTGTAAATGTTAAAAAAAAAATAAAACAAAATAAAATAAAATAAAAAAATAAAAAATAAAATAAAATAAAATTTTGAGACATTCTAGAGTTCATAATATTTAGACTTCTCAATCAAGGTGCAAGATAGAGAACGGGATTAAGAGTCCAAGGATCGAAGAGTTACTACTATTTAATCAGACACTACGGGTCGAGGTCAACTCGGGGTGACTTGGGGAAAGCCAAATACGCTTTGAGAATAGATAGGAGGTATCATAATCTCTGAGTTGTTGCCCATTTAAAATTTTGAGCTTAATTGAACCTAACCCGTATCACAGAAACGATGAAAACCATTCTAAGTTATATACCTTCTTACAACCTGTTTCTTTATGTCATAATACAGCTAAATATGGATCTGTGTGACAGTCACGTAGTTAGTATGATTCCTGTTCGGATCTTTTCTAAAACATGGTAGTCCCTATCGAGACTGAAATTTGATACCGTGTATTTTATTTTTAAATTTATTCTGCTTATGTAGTTGTTTGATTTTATACATGGTTACTTGGTCTTGATCGTATCATTTAACGCTTTACAGGTTGTTTTAAAACTTAATTGCAAATTGTTCAAATTATAGGGGTTTGTTTTGAAAATTTTCATATATAGGCGAACTTATCCATAACTTCGCCTGCAATAGGCGAAGTTATCCATAACTTCGCCTGTCAAATTTTGACCCTATATAAAGAAGTTTTAAGGTCAAACAGTATCATTATTTCAAAACCTAAGCGAACTTATCCTCCGAAACCTAAGCGAACTTATCGTATTTTCGATCTCAATCTTCTGTGTTCGTTCTTTCTCTGTTCTAAGTCGATTAAAGGTGTGTAGGGTTTATAGTTTCATATACTCATTGTTTGTGAGGTTGATCATCGGTCGTTTCGACTCGATTATCGACCTCGTCTTTCGAAACCTTAAACACCCGATTTCAAACTTGTTATTACGTGTTCGTAATATACCTGAACGTCTAAAACTTCATAAAATCATGTGTTACGGAGTCATCGATCTCCAATTTCATCATCTACACGTCGTTCGATTATCCTAACTGTTGCCGATTCAAATTCAGCGAAGTTACAGTTTAGGCGAAGTTATCCGTAACTTCGCCTGAGGTTTAACTTCGCCTGATTATATATTTTGAAACAGTTTATGAGGCGATGTTGTTGTTAGGCGAAGTTATCATTAACTTCGCCTGGACCTTTTTACTTAACAGTTATCAGACGAAGTTCAAGTTGAAGCGAAGTTGTTTCCCAACTTCGCCCCACCTCTAACTTCGCCTATACAGAATAAATCACAACTTCGCTCATGGTAACAGGCGAACTTGTGATTTATGTTGACGTGTATCTAACTTAGTCTGTTTGATGCAGATATGGCTGCTGTAGGTGGTGCAGGCGGAGATGACGGTGGTGATAACCAGAGATAGTTCTTCCCGGGTCACAACATGTATATAACATTAGACCCGGAGGCGAGCGGAGTTGATGATTTCCGCGAAATCATCACATTCTTACTACACTCGCGTATCTTCCACGCATCACTACAACACTGCCGATATGCTGGCCCAACATTGAGGATTTTTGGCAGACCGTGGAATATGACTGTAGAGTCGAGCCCCCGGTGATGCGCGCAACAGTCAACAATCAGGTTGTTCAGTTCTCTTCTGAACAGATCCGGGCGGCTTTACGGTTTGGAAATGAGACAAGGAATGACCCGACAGAGTTTGTGGCTCCTTTCCGTGATGGAGCGTTTTTGAGGATGGGATACTCTGGTCCCTTGGGGGATACGCAGAGAAGGAAAGGGTTTTTGCTTGACCAGTGGCGCTTTCTCATGCATGTCATGATTGTATGCATGTCAGGGAGAAAGGCGGGCACTGATGGCATGGGTGCGACCATGCAGTCGGCGATGACTGCTCTGACTTACAACAAGCGATACAGCTTTAGTCAGATGGTCTTCTATGAGATTGATCATCAGAGAAGGGCGATGGCGCATGAGAGATTCATCATGTATCCAAGATTCCTACAAATGATCTTGAATCATGTTGCTCCTACGCTACCTCAGCGCCGTCCAATCAGATATGTAGAGAGTGTGAACAAAAGAATCTTCGCCCAATGCAGATCTTCGAGTGCGAGGAGCAAACCTGAGCTCCGTCCTCGGCATACTCCACTTTTTGGGTACTTGATCAACCCGGGGTATGTGCCTGCTCGTGGGGACGAGTTTAGGGACCCGGCACCACAACAGGCAGGGGCACCTCAAGCTATACCTGCTGCTCCTGTTGTGTCACCGGAGGAGACCGTTGACCTTGACGCAGCGTTTGGCGGTCAAGGATTTTTTGACATGGAAAGGGTTGATCCAGAGGAGAATGTACAGGTCCCGGTTGAACGTGCTTCGGGTGTGAATGTTACTAGGGCAGCTACAACGGTGGCTGGCTCAGATTCTGATGATGAAGTGGCCGAAGCGAGACAGATTTTGGTAACACATGAACGGACTCAAGGGAAGAGAAAGAGAACTGATGATGACAGCGAGTCAGACTATGAGGAAGAGGTACAACAGTTGATCTGGAGGTCAAGAAGGGAACGGATAGGTGCAAGATCGGGAGCCGGTGAGAGCTCTAGGGTGGTACGTTTCACTCCACCAGCACTATCCGGTATGACAATGGTTCCCTCATCATTACAGGTTACAAGGCCAAGCGCTACGGTTGTTCCCGTGGTGACTACCTCATCTACATTTGGCCTCCCACCGACTACTTTCCAACTTTCGGCTCCTGAGATCGTTTCGTTGCCGCCTCTGACTGTTACTCCAACGGAGGTCGTGGCACAATTTATCGAGTCGACTGTTGTGGCCACTGCAGGGTTATCGGTGACGATACCACCTGCGGTTACGTCTATTTCTACTTCTGAGGTCCCGGTGACATCGGAAATCCCTCCTCAGTACACTCAAGATATATCACATATGAGGTTCGATTTCGATGCAACCCTATCAGACTCTGAACGAATAGCAGCACTTGAACGGGTCGTAGCAGAGCAGTCAAGGATTAATCTTATCCAGACCCAGGCTATTCAACGCCTAGTTGCAGAGAATCAGATCCAGTCGTCCCTGCTGGTAGAACATGGAAAAATCATAGATGCTTTCAAGGAGTTCTTGGCATCTCAGGGGGAGACGAGCTGTAAAGGCGATGAGTTGAGGACCAAGAGACGAAATGATAGAGACGATGATCCCAATGCATCGAAAGGTGCAGGTGGTGAGTTGCCAAGAACTGATCAAGCTCTTGGAACTTCCACAACTCAGGGGGAGTCGACAACTGCAGCTGGTGGTGATGATGTGGTGGTAGTGGAAGTTGATGAGTTGGTTGGTGATGATGATGTATTACCGAGTGAAGAGACAGAGAAGATTGGTGAAGAGATTGTGATTGATACATAGATAGAAGAGGGAGAGATAGTTGAGGAAAATATTGAGCATGACATTCCAGATGTTGAGAAAGCAGATATGAGTAAAGAGATGGCAAGTGATGAATCTGAATGGGAAGAGCAGCCTAGATGGAAAGAAGGCTATGCTCAGTGGTTCGTCAAAACGAAGAAACCAGCGGTTCCTACAATGTTTAAGAAGAGTTACAACATTAAAGGTTATGCTGAAGCGAAGAAAGGGATTATTTGCTGGATATATGATGAGCAGTTGAGGCTCTTCGTGATTAAGAGATATGACGGTGTTCAGTATTTCAAAAGACTGTTAAGATCGTTGAATAGACTGCCAGAATGTGAAGTGAAAGACTTAGCCAGATTGGGGTTGATTAACCGAAGTGATGATAATATGGCTAGAGTTATTGGGAAAATTGTGTGGAAAGAGAGTATAAAAGAGAAGAAATTTGAGCTGTTGAAACCACAAAAGGGAAAACTTGTTGAAGACAAGGATAGAGGTTTGAGAGCAGATGGAAAACCTTGGATGATTATGAAGTATAAGCCGATCCGGTGCCTTAAAGAAGTGCCGATGAAACAGATGCCCAAGGATGTGCTCAAAGATCTAAAGTGGTGGTATGTTGATTGTGAAACAGCTGAAGCAGTGATGGAAGACGAAGATGAACAAGAGCTGCTAAGAGTTTATGATCCGATGCATCTAGTGAACTTGTCACAAGCTGATTTGCAGGTGGTGCATGAGAAGAAAATATTTTATATTCCTGCTTGGAAAGACGAAGCGAAGAAATATCAAAGAATTGTATCAGTTTGTGTACGCGAAGGAGTTCATGCTTAAAGATGAAGATGCAGGATTGTTGAAGATTACAAGACACGTGTTTGAAGCTAAAGAGATGAAGCTACTGCCAAGGGGGAGTCTGTTGGTGCATGATGTCAGTAGTTCAGTGTCGAGTGTCTGTAATCGTGTTAGTTAGATTTGAGTTTTGTATGTAAGCGAAGTTATCACAAGTTCGCTAGTTATAGGTGAACTTGTGGAACAAGCGAAGTTAGGAACAACTTCGCCTGAACTTACCAGGCGAAGTTGTCGCCTATATATTCAGCTAGGTTACGGCTGAGAAGTTAAGAGAACGAGTCAGAGAGAGTCTGTATTTGGTGATCTTTGTATCACGTGTTTACGGTTGCAATATAACGGGTTTGTGTTTATTGTAACGTGTTTAATCGTTTTGTCTTCTACGCTCGTAACGTCTTACGTAGGGATTCCGCACCTACGTAGAACGCGATATCTCGTGTAGATCCGGCTGGGAACCTACACTCAGAGTTTCGAAAGTTTCTTCGATATCCCTCAACATCTGGTCTTCCTCAACACTTTTTATTACGAGATCATCCATATACACTTCTAAGTTTCGGCCAATTTGATCTTTAAATGCTATGTCCATTAATCGTTGATATGTGGCTCCCGCATTTTTCAATCCGAAAGGCATCATTTTGTAACAAAAAGTTCCTTGATCGGTACGAAATGCTGTTTTGCCCTCATCGCCCGCTACCATGCGGGTCTGCTGGTAGCCTTTGTAGGCATCCAGGAAGCATTTGAATTTGAATGGTGCCACAACATCAACCTTGAGATCTATTTCGGGTAAGGGATAACAATCTTTGGAACATGCTTTATTTAGATCTTTGAAATCGATGCAAATCTGCCATGACCCATTGCTTTTGGGGACAATAACTGGATTGGCAACCCAGGTCTGATAACGAATTGGGCGGATGATTCCAGCTTGTAGGAGGTCCTGGACTTGATCATTCATCGCTTTTGTTTGTTCCGGACCCATCTTTCGTTGTTTTTGAACAATAGGCGTAAACAACGGGTTTACCCTTAATTTGTGCTCTGCAATGTTCCGCGGAACACCAGTCATGTCCGCGGGTTGCCATGCGAACACATCAATATTTTTCGATAATAACTGTTTTAAGAAAGTCCGTACTATCTCGGAAATAGCAGGTCCTGTTGTTACAGTTTGATCAGGAATTTTTTTGTTCAAAACCCATTTCTCTGGTTCAATCCTCATAGTTTGTTTTGGAATCTTGCTAGGTTTTGAGCTCTCCGTTGCAAAGCAGTGTCGATTAACATAAATTATTGCTATGCCGGTGTGAGTTGGGACTCCTACTGCACCGTGTGCTGTGGACAGGTGAGCATTGAAGTCACCAATCACTTCTCATCCAAGAATAATGTCATGCTTTGATGTTGCTGGTAAAACCAGAAATTCGACCTCTTCTGTCCTAGAATGAATTCCATCACTTAAGGTGACTGGGAATGAGATTACCCCTCGCGGATGCATTATTTCCCCTCCGAATCCCGATACTGGAGCGTGGATGGGTTTTAACCTTTCCTTATCGTCCTCGTCAAGCTGTTCAAAATATTTTTCATACATAATGTCCGAAGTACTACCGGTGTCGAAGAAGACGTATTGGGAACGGTAATGTCCGAATTGAGCAGTGATGATCAAGGGGTTTTTGTTATTCAGGACCCCTTTGATTCAAGGAGAAATCACTGGCTCATTCTTCCATTCCTCATCATCAGACTCCTTCCTCTTTTTTCTTGTATCATACCTGCCTTGTATCATATGGACCTTTAAATCTCTGACTTGCTCTTTACTCGGACCCTGGATATCCCGTGTGGGAGCTTTACCATTGTCAGGTTTTCCACCTTTTACCAAGTGTCCAAGTTTTCCAGACTTTACAGCTGCTTCAATTTTATTTTTTAATGTTCTGCATTCATTCGTATTATGACCAATGCCATCATGATACGAACAACGCTTTTTCGGGTCAAGGAATTATCTTCTTGTCAGTGGCTGCGGTTTTTTAAAAATCACATTCTCCGTGGTGAGAATTTCAGCGGGAGTCTTTGAAAGGGGAGTCCAATTATTGGGGCCTCGATTCGAGGGTCCCGTTTTGTTTTTATTGCCTATGAGGGATCGTGCATCAAATGGTTTTGGTGCTTCCGTACTTGGCTGAAGTCTTGACCAGATAGGGCCTTTCGCCTGTCTATTTGGTCTCGGGGTTTGAAATTCGACTTTAAATTTTTTCTTTGAATTACCACTTCTTAAAGTTTTCTCGGTGTTCGCATACACTTTTGCTGCAGTCTTGAGATTGTCCCACTCTTTCGGCATTCCATCTCTGCCCGTAAGTGTGCGGACTAAATCATCACATCTGACGTTTTTGCGGAAGGCTCCCCGAAGCTTGTTTTGCTTATACCACCGATGTTCAGGCTCTCATCATTGAACCTGGTGATAAAATCTTCTATAGACTCGTTATCGCGACGAACGACGTCTAAAATTTTTGATTGGTCTCGAGTATGTTTCTTCTGTTGACTGAACTGTTGAGAAAATTTCTTCACCAAATCGTCCCAGCTAGAAATTTCACCGTCAGGTAACTTTTCGAACCATTCTCTTGCTGCCCCTGTTAATGTCAATGCGAACATGTGACACCAATAGGGAAGCGTCCAACCACTAAAACCGCCTACCGCCACAAAATTCTGGAGATGATCACTTGGATCAGTCATACCATTGTACTTACCTACCGATGTAGGTATCTTAGCATTAACAGGAAAGGGTGCTGTGGAAATACTTGCTATGAATTTTGATTTTTCGGCGAAAGCTGCGGGGCGGTATGGTTTAGTGAAGTCTCGTTCAGCATTGCTGTGGTATTCGGTATGGCAACTATGTCATGCAGACGACTACTCCTTGCTCTGGATCTCATTCCACTATCTCCGGTATACGTACTGTATTCACCCGGTTGATAAGTTGAATCATAGTGTCAGGCCCCCTCGATTCCAGCTGGATCTTACTTAATCATGTCATTACTCACACAGATTAATGTGTCGACAAGAGAGTTAATGACGGGTTGCTATATTTAGAAAGATAGCTGTTTGTTAAAGGCGGAATCAATAACAAACATATGGTTGCTTAATAAGTTTTCAATGGTAGAAAGCACACACATGATTCACTTAAAAGATTTTCATTTATATAATTTTCATCAATCATACAAAGTGGATAGTCGATTTAGGGTTTTAGGAATCCTAGGACAGCCGTCACTTTCAAGAAATATTCTTTCTTATACGAAAAGTGTAAAAGGCACAAATCCGTGGAAGGCGTGCCCTAAATTATTCTATTTATAGGCCTGCCATCCTAGGATAGCTGTCATTCCTTCTAGAAACCCTAAATACAACGTACATATTCAAAATAAACTAAGTGTAAAACAAGTCTTCCGGGTAGGCTTTTCATAAATCTTCATTTTCCGAGTACGCTGTGTACTCTGCCATCCTTCAGGACTTGGTAACATAGAAGTGTACTCGAAATCAGTTTCCGGGTAGACTTTACTTGAAGAGTATTTTACGAACCGGGTAGACTTCAGTCTTTTTGGCTTTATCAAACTTTGCCTGACAAATCCTTACGAGCAACCTTGTTCTTCAATGATCCATTTCAGCTCTTTGCTCTAAAATAACTTATTAGCAAAGTGTACTCGGGAGTACTGTTCCTTGCTTGAGCTGAACCTTGCCCGATATTACTTAGAGATATTCCTTTAGATCATCAAACATACTTGGACCATACTTATTAATGAATACCTTGCCCGGTCTTCCAATCTCTTGGCTTCTTGGACTTGGTTAACCAAACCTTACTCGGAAGAGTAATATACTTGGCTCTGAAGAACAGACTTGCTTGATAAAGTGAACCTTGACCGGATTTACATAAACTAGTGTACCTTGCTCGGCAATACACTAATTCGCAAACCTTGCTCGGATAACCACTAAAGAAGACTACTTGAAGTAAACCTTGCCCGGTAGACAAAATATCATACCCGGCTAAGTAAAACCTTGCTCAGATGTCTAAGGTATGCTCGGATCCATTACTTAGCGAAATCAGAGGAGGTTGAGAAGATTCCAATCTTCCATGTACTTCATTTAGGTCAAATCTTTGACTCAACAATCTCCCCTTAGGTCTTGCAGTTGGTGTGTAGTTCCAACAGTGGGTAGATCTTGAAGCTCACTATTAAAGATTATCTGTAGGAATCTTGGATATTGTAAAAATCTTTTTCTTTCAGGCTTTTTCATATTTCATACTAATCCTTCAAATATCATCTTAGAGAAATTGAAGGGCAGATCATATATAATCCCAACTGTGGCATTTGCCAAGTCATGACTCATCAAGGTCCATGATCTCTTCCTTGGAGCAAATCTTTTAAGTTAATAAAACCTTACTCGGAGTTATTCTTTTCAAAGTCTACTCGGTATACATCCACTTACAAAGCTTACCCGGTCAAACTTTGCATGGAACATATTCATTACTTAATTTACAAATTTTGCCCGAATCCTTCTATATATAAACCTTGCTCGATCAAGCTAATTAATTTAGAGTTAAGACATAATGAAGAAAGCTTACCCGAAATACAAGATTTCTTGAGAAATTAATCACAAGGCAAATAATCAAGTATAAACATCAAATAAACATCCTTACAAGGAATCAATTAAGATCCCCATATAAATTTATTCAATTCAAATTAAATGATATGATCTAGCATAAACCCTGATGAAATAAGAATCATAATCAAACAATCATACTCAAAACATATACATTCAAGCATACTTGAAAACATAGTGTGCCCGAGAAACCATTCAAGAGAATAGTGTACTCGAACACCTTTCTAACGTAAAGTATACCCGAATAACCTTCATATAGTACAAAGTGTGCCCGGAAAAGGATTTTTAGCAGACAGTGTACTCGGAAAGTTAAGTTTTGAAATTACCAAGTATATTGAGGGAACAAAAGTGTACCCGAAATATAAAGTGTGCCCGGAAAACAAAGTTTGTCCGACAACACTTGTAATTTCAAAGAAATCATACACACACATATCACAGAGCATGCTCGGAATGAAATTAAAACACATAAACATTTAAGTGTGCTATAGTCTAAAATTTCTAAGAGCTTGCCCGAAAATCCTATGTTAGCACTAAGCTTGCTAGGATAAACACATTCAATCATCAGGTATGCCCTTACCCGAGGGATTTCAACATGTCAAACGATACCCGAAAAATGACAAACTTAAATAGTAATATCTAAGCATGCCCGGAAAGATTAAAAAACCTTTCCTAACAACATATTCACACGAATCACAAAGCTTACTTGATGTACTTGACTAAGTTCATAAAGTTTGCTTGGAATCACAATCAGCATATAACATGCATAGCTTGCCCGAAACAAGAATTTCTTGTTAAAAAGCTAGCTATAACAACACATAATCATCTCAAGACTTCAAGCTTGCTCAGGAAATGAGTACAACAGTGTACTCTACCCAGAAAGTGTAAACACTTCAAAGCATGCCCGAAAATCATAAAGTTAGTCAAAAATGACTAAGCTTACCCGGAAAGGTCATAAATCATCAAACCTTACCCGAAATATCATATTCAAACATATGCAACTGTTTTGTGCCCGGAAAGGTTATAAAACATTAAACCTTACCCGAACTTACATATTCAACCTATTAAAGGCAAAATGCAACACTTTTTGACTTAAAACCACTTTGTCAAAATATATTTTTCATTTCAGATCATAGTTTAAGAGCAAATGGTGCATTTAGAGATCAAATTTCAGTTATATTTCTCTTCAAAACAGTTTCTTCCATTTTCTGAAAAGATCTCAAGAATGGGATCATATTGACTAAGTAGCTATTTCAATACTTCACTCTCAGCATTATTATGACAACATAGATAGGTTAACAGCAGGTATAAACTTAGCATGAATTTCATTTCTTTGGTGATATGATTAAGGTTCAATTTAAGCATAATGCATTAATGGTCAACACTGTGCTATGATGCCTCATATCTCTTCTCAAAGCTTATTTGGCTTTCCCCAGATCACCCCAATTTGACTCCAACCTTCTGTATTTGGTCAAAAACTTGTTTTTGTATGACAGAACTTATTGTATTTTTGTATTTTTAAGATTCAAACATACATAGAGGTTGAACGTTGGACTTACAGTTAGTAACATGCCTTTCATTCAATATGAGGCAGATTTTGTCAACATCTTTGTAGTTCTTGTTTTAACCCTCTTGTTTGATAAAATATGTAAAACACTTATCAACTTTTGGTTGATTTATTCATTCTTCCCCTTGTTTTTGATATTTTCTCAAATTTTCTTAAAGCATGTTCTTTGTCATATTTAAAGATGTTTCATTTTTGGTTGACCAAATAACAACAGGCTAGTGTATGACTGGGTAATCACTTTTCTTCCTATCATTTGGAGAGATTTATCTTGAGACATGCAAAGACAACTATGTATCTCCACATAAAAATCAGCATATTCATTATGTTTATATCACCTAAGATTTTACATCATCATGGGAAAATAACCATACATGTTAATGACTAGACTATGGTCCTTTTAGACTATTAAATCCATATGATTGGCAAAGCAGTCAATGTACTATCATTTCCCATTAAACACAGCTTAATATTCACTCACCCAAATATCTCTTCATTGTCAGGTTAATGGCTATCCTGCTTGACCAAAAGTGGTCAACAGGACCAAACATACATGTGAATATATGTCCTTTCAAAGTTAGAGCTATTGACATAGTTTTAAGTGAAGGAATAAGAAACAAGTAATTATTGCCCAAATGCATTCAGTTTTCAGGTCAATTGCTATCCTTTGAATCTGTAGAGATTCTAGGACCAAACATACACAAATGCATGTCCTTCCAACTGGGCAAATGACATAGTTTTCAGCAAAAACAACTACTTGAGACTTTTCTTAAAAAAATCCTTCTTTTAAGCTTCTTTTAAAGCTTGAACTGAATAATCTTATCATATCTCAACACCATTAACAACATGCTCATGTTTTGACCAAAATAAAGTATTTATGCAAAATTCATTAGAAAATTCAGTTTATCATTTAATTTTGACATAAAACTTATTTTGACACAAACAGTTGTAACACAATCAAATCTTATTCAAACATAACATCATCAAGACAAGCAGACAATACTAACATTCAAGGTCTAGCCTATCTTAATAACATCAAATGATCAGATAATACACATAATCAAGCAATTTAGCAGTGATGTCAAATAAGCTTACTCTCATAAGTAAATCATAACACAGACACTTATTCTAACATCACAAATGCACATCAACTGATAATCATGCAAACCTATCAATCAGATCAAACATGTCAAATTTTGCATACATACACAGTTAAAGCACATAACAGTTAACATATTCAGTAGCATATTCAAATATCATACTTAAGTAACATAATCAACCATATTCACTAAATATTCAATATGTGTAATCTCTAACAAAATAATCAGTTATCACAGAGAGACACACAACCAGGCACACATCCTTAATCAGAGTTGATCATCCCCAGAGCTTTCAGAAGAAAGTTGAACCAGGTTCTTTCAAGTGGTTTGGTGAAAAGGTCAGCCAAATTGTCACTTGTATCAACTCTATGCATTTCAATCAAACCTTTTTCACTGCAGTCTCTGATGAAGTGATGTCTGATTTCAATGTGCTTAACAGTAAAATATGCAGAAGTATTGTCAATAAGAATAGGGGTGTTCAAGAAATTTAAACCATAGTCCAGCATCTGATTTTGAATCCATAGAACTTATGCACAGCAGGCGGATGCAGCAACATATTCAGCTTCTGCAGTAGAGATTGAGACTGTAGTCTGCTTTTTGCATTGTCATGACACTAGCCTTCAACCTAAAAATTGACATCCTCCTGAGGTTGACTTTCTGCTCATGTTACAGCCATCATAATCACTGTATGTATATGCAATCAGATCAAAAGATTGGTTCTTTGGATACCAAATCCCTAGGTCTGGTCTTCCCTTCAAATATCTGAATATTCTTTTAACAGCATTTATATGGGAGACTTTTGGACTTGATTGGAATCTTGCACACACACATACAGCAAACATGATATCTGGTCTTGTTGCAGTCAGATACATCAGAGATCCAATTTTGGCTCTATATTCATGTTCATCTATAGGCTCCCCCTTTTCATCTGCAATCATCTTTTCTTTGGTGTCCATTGGAGTTGAAGCAGTCTTGTACTCTTGACAGTTGAAATTGTTCAAGATGTCCTGCACATATTTGTTTTGATGAATGAAAATCCCCTCAGACTTCTGTTGAACTTGCAATCCTAGAAAGAAGTTCATTTCTCCCATAGAACTCATGCTGTATTTGGACTTCATTACCTCTTCAAACTCCATACACATTTGTTCATTTGTAGAACCAAAGATGATGTCATCCACATACACTTGTAACAGAAGCAAGTCTGATCCCTTTCTTTTGTAGAAGAGTGTCTTGTCAATGGCTCCTCTTTTGAAACCATTTTCAAGAAGATGATTTGACAGCTCATCATACCATGCTCTAGGAGCCTGATGCAATCCATAAAGGGCTTTGTTTAACTTATACACCTTGTTTGGATACATTGGATCCTCAAAACATGGAGGTTGAGCAACATACACCTCTTCATCAATCTTTCCATTTAGAAATGCAGACTTAACATCAAGCTGGAACACTCTAATGTTCTTTGAGACAGCATATGCAACAAAAATCCTGATAGCTTCAAGTCTTACAACAGGTGCAAAGACTTCCTCAAAGTCTATTCCTTCTTCTTGAAGACATCCCAGTGCTACAAGTCTAGCTTTATTCTTAATCACCAAACCCCTTTCATCCCTTTTGTTTCTAAAAACCCATTTGGTTCTAATTGCATATATGTCAAATGGCTTATCAACAAGATCCCACACATGCAGTTCTCTAAATTGTGCAAATTCCTCTTGCATTGCTTCCACCCAACTATTGCCTTTTAATGCTTGTGCTATGTTCTTTGGTTCTATTTGAGACAGAAAACAATAGTAAAGACAGATGTTTGCAATTTCGGAATGACTTCTTGTAACTCTTTCATGCAAATCACCAATGATGTTTTCAGAAGGATGATTCTTTTCCACATAAGGAGTTTGTAAAATCATATCTGTAGACATGTTTGTGTCAAGATTTGTTTCATTGAGTTCTGGATCTTCAATGATCAAATCAGCTTCTGCATCATGAAATTCTGGTGCTTCATCATTATTTTGTCCTGAAGTAGATGCACCATTGTTTCCAATATTTAAGCTTTCAAATAAATGCTGAAATCTTGCAGTAGATGCAGCTTCTTATTCACTTGCTTGGTTGCTTGAGTCTTCCTCATTTTGAATTTGATCATTCTGAACATCTTGATTATCTTCTTGAGCTTGTTCAACAATATCATTTGAGGAATTCTTCACAAAGGTATATTCCTCTTCTTTTCTAGCAACCTTTTTTCATAATTTTTCTAAGTCCAGTGGTTTCTTCTTTTTCTCTTCAATTACACTGGTCTTGTAGAATGAATCATCAAAGTCTTCCGGATAAATCTTGAAAGACCTTATTAACTTCTCATGGTCAAACAGCCATGCTGCACCATCAACTGTATTGAATTGATTCTCATTAAAGATGATGTCAGATGATTCTATAACACTCAAGTGATCTTTCACATAAACTCGGTAGGCTTTTGAGTGTGTAGAATATCCAACAAAGAAGCAATCCAGGGATTTTGTTTGAAACTTGTTCAAATAGTCCCTTGTATTCAAAAGAAAACATTTGCATCCAAAAGGCTTGAAAAACTTGATGTAAGGATTTCTGTTGTGAAATATTTCATAAGGAGTTTTGTTATGCCTTTTGTTCACAAGTACCCTGTTCTGTACATAGCAGGCTGTATTTATGGCTTCAGCCCAAAAAGTGACAGGCAGATTAGCATCTGCTAACATGGTTCTTGCAGCTTCAATAAGTGTTCTGTTTCTTCTTTCTGCTACACCATTTTGTTCAGGAGTTCTATGAGCTGAAAATTGCTGCAATATTCCTTTCTTTGTATAAAACTCTTCCATAACTCCATTTTTGAACACAGTGCCATTGTCACTTCTCATCATCTTGACTGTCTTATTCAACTTTTTCTCAATCATTGTCATACAACCTTTAATCAACTCTGCAGTCTCATCCTTGGTACTTAGGAAATAAACCCAAGTGTATCTTGAATAGTCATCAATGATCACCAGACAATATCTTTTCTTCCCAATCCTTGGTACACTCACATGACCAAAGAGATCCATGTGAAGTAATTCAAGTACTTGATCAATTGAATTGATGAGATTTGACTTATGAGTAGATTTGTGTTGTTTTCCCTTTTGGCATGAATCATAATGATCTTCAAACTTGAATTCTCTTGTAGGTAAGCCTATGACATGCTCACCTTTGACAAGTCTATTCATGTTCTTCAAGTTCACATGACACAGTTTCCTATGCCACAATTTTGACTCATTTTCAGTGGCTTTGGAAACAAAACATGCACCTCCTCTTGAAATAGCTTCTTTCATATTCAATTCATACAAGTTACCATTTCTTGGTGCCATCATCATAATCATTTCAGGTGGAATTAAAAATTCAGGTTTTAAAATGAAACAGTGTGAATCATCAAAACCGACTTTGTAACCCTTATCACACATTTGTGATATACTCAGCAGATTGTACTGAAGACCTTCAACATGAAATACATTATCAAATGAGATTTTCCCATTTGTTAAGATTCCTTTTCCACCATTTTCATCACTCCTAAAAGCTACTGGACCTTCATACTTTTCTTCATAATTGACAAGAGATCTCTTGTCACAAGTCATGTGCCTAGAACAACCACTATCCATATACCATATGTCATTTAGAGGAGTGGACTGTTCCTGCACATACAAAGAAAGTTTAATTAGTTGAGTGATGAAGTGCAAGCCTTATCAACTTGCAGCTCATCAGATTCAGTTTCAGACACAGCTTGGGAAGTGAGTGTTGTTGGTTCAGGATCTTCATGAGTCAATTCTAAGTTGTCTAAACTATCAGTTTCTTAACCACATTCTCTTGGAGTTTTAAGAAGTGAGGTTGGACACTGGTATTCAGCTGAGTTAGTGGCATACTCCTTTATCACATAGTCCTTCTTCTCAGAGTAGTCTCTCACATCAGTAACTTGCTCAACCTTACTCTCAGTCTTAGGTTTCCAAAGGAAACCATGTGGTTCATATCCATGCTTTAGTAGAAACTTCTCATCACCAGTGAGTTCTGTTGGTTTCTTTCTAGAATGTGCATCTTTTCTTCTTGTTATCTCACTGTTTGATGATCTTTGAGAGCCATCAGATTTGACTGATTGACTGTCTTGTCTGATTTCCAAAGGCTGATAATTCTTATTCACCAATTTCTCATTTTTTTAGAAGACACACTTCTTCTTACTGATTTAGTCATTTGTTTCTTTGTTTTAACATCAGTATTCTTTTCACTCCTTGTCTCCTTTGCAAATTTCTTTTCTTCTCTGTTCAAAGTTTCATTTTCACACACTTTTCCCTTTCCCAGATATATATCATACTTCTGTTTGTATAGAACAAAGTCTTGGCCATACTTTGTTCCATCTGGTACATGGAAAGGTTGGAATTTCAATCTTTCATTACATGAGTCTGTGTGATGACCATATTCATCACATTTTTTGCACCAAACCTTGCCTTTGAATATTTCATGTTCTTTTGGTTTCTTGAATCTTTCACTTGGCTTAGGTGACTTGACTCCTAGAGTCTTCTGATTCTTTAAGTTATCAAAGTTAATTGAGAATGGCACAAACTCCTCAATCTTAATGTCTTGTCTTTCAAGTTTGCTTTTGACAAAAACAACTTTTTTAATAATCATAGGTTCTTCATCACTGCTTTCTCTAACCCTTGATTGTCTTTTCTCATACTCTTCTATAGTTTCCACTTCTCCAACATCCAACATCTCATAACTAGAAAAAATTGGATAAACTGGGATAAAATTTTCTTTATCAACTTTTTCAGTCACCATCTTCTTTTTGTTGTTCTGCTTTATCTTACCCAATACAGCCTTGCTTGGTGGTCTGACTACATTGTAGTTTATCTTCCTCCTTTCACAAATGTCAAAAGAAACATGTTCTCTTTTCATTTTATCATTTTGTTTCTTCATTCTTGGTGGGACTGGTGGATACTTTGGAAATTTATCAACAGATTTCGGTTTCTTATATTTTCTTCCTCTTTCAGCAGCTTTGATTTCCTCTTCAGTAATTTGATCACTCAAATCACTCAAGTCATCTTGATGCAACTGAATCAAAGTCATCCTCAGAGACTTGAACTCCAGTTGACTTATCCTCTTTTACTTCTTTCTTAATCACAAACTCTCCTTCTTCATTCACTTCTACCTTTTTGTACAAATCAACAAATTCTTCCTTGTCTTGAAAGACATCTCTGAATTGTTGCAAGTATGCATCTCTTTTCTCTTTGTCAACTTTTGGCATGAAGTTGTTGTTGAATGGAGGTGGAACTGCTTTGTATTTGTCTTGGTCCTTCACCTGGTTCAGTATACCACATATGTTGCCTATTGAGACCAAATTCTTCAGAAATTCAGTTTCAACCTTCAGTCTTGTGTTTTGCACCTTTTCTTCAACCAACATCTTCTTTAATCCATCAATCTCAGTGATGTATCTGGTTTGAGTTCTGTAATTGATCATGCAGTCATCTTCATGGCTTTTAATCTTTTCTTCACTGATCATCTCACTTGCCTCATACTCATTGATGATACTTTGTTTTCTAAAACGTTCACTTTCCAGCTTGCCTACTTTTGTTTTCAATTCAATGATAAGTTCATTTAAATCAACAGTAGGAGCAGAGTGTTCCTGAGATGATGATCCTTTTTCTTTCTCAATTATGGCCATGAATGCCACATTTGCTTTCTTGATATCATCTGCAATGTCCTCTTCATGATTGCTCCAATCAAAATTTCCTTCATGCTGTGTAGTCACTGGCACATTTCCTTGATTTCTGATCTGATTTTGATTTGCTGGAACAGTGTTGTTTGGAACATTTTGAGCTGCTTGAAGGTTTTGATTTTTATTCATTTGAAAACCTTGAGTCTGTTGCATACTTTGTTGTTGATTATTCATTTGAGGCTGAAAGTTGTTGAAGTTGGGGTTGTAATTGTTGTTGGGATTGAAGTTGTTGTTGTTGAAGTTGTTGTTCATTTGATTGTTGTTGTTGTTGAATCTTAGCTGATTTTTTTGGTAATGCTGCTGACCTCTTGGTTGATTTTGTTGATATTGTTGCTGACCTCCTGGTTGTTGATTCTGGAATTGATTCATTTTAAAGTTTCTTGGTTGATTGCATTCTCTTGCAAAATGACCAGGTTGCTGACAATTGTAGCAGATTGCTTTTGACTTGTCAAATCCAATCCTGTCATTAGGACCAGAAACCAGAGATCTACCAGTTCTATTATACAACCTCTTACTTCTCAAAGCTAACATGGCAGCTTGCCACTTCAAATCCATGTCCTCCAAATCATCAGCATCTATTTGCTCTAGATCATCTTGCACTACACTTGTGTGAATCAGGTTCTTTGCAACAAATGCATTATATTACTCAGTAAACATAGACAGCAATGCATTTGTTTCGTTGTTTTGACCATTTACACCACTAGAGTGATGCACATTCCCACTTGCCATTGAGGCAGTTTCAGTATCATCAATCAGTTGCACATTGAACCTCTACTCACCGGGTAGACTTCAGTCTTCTTGGCTTTGTCAAACTTTGCCCGACAAATCCTTACAAGCAACCTTGTTCTTCAATGATCCATTTCAGCTCTTTGCTCTAAAATAACTTATTAGCAAAGTGTACTCGGGAGTACTGTTCCTTGCTTGAGCTGAACCTTGCCCAATATTACTTAGAGATATTCCTTTAGATCATCAAGCATACTTGGACCATACTTATTAATGAATACCTTGCCCGGTCTTCCAATCACTTAGCTTCTTGGACTTGGTTAACCAAACCTTACTCGGAAGAGTAATATACTTGGCTCTGAAGAACAGACTTGCTTGATAAAGTGAACCTTGCCCGGATTTACATAAACTAGTGTACCTTGCTCGGCAATACACTAATTCGCAAACCTTGCTCGGATAACCACTAAAGAAGACTACTTGAAGTAAACCCGGCCCGGTAGACAAAATATCATACCCGGCTAAGTAAAACCTTGCTCGGATGTCTAAGGTGTGCTCGGATCCATTACTTAGCGAAATTAGAGGAGGTTGAGAAGATTCCAATCTTCCATGTACTTCATTTAGGTCAAATATTTGACTCAACAATCTCCCCTTAGGTCAATTGTTTGACTCAACACATAGCTATCAAATTCCTCCAAGTAGGATGGCATCCGCATGTCTATGCCAGGACGAGGGCGTAACCTCGGTATTTCACCAAACTCTGGCTCCGCCTGCTGACTGTAACGGATCTGGCTTCCTCTCACTGTAGGTGGAGGAGAAAGAGATTTTCGGGGAGATTCCTCATAATCCAGAGTACGAATGTGAAACCATTCGTTACGTTTTCTGCGTTCATACTCAGCCACCAAACTTTGTTGTTGCACGTGGAGCCATTCTTCAGGAGTTAACGTTCCTCTAGATCTAGAGTTACGTTGTGGAGATCTCATTCTATCAGAGTCGCCCGAGTTGTTATCCGGATCAAATATCGACCGGTTTCGGCGGGTCTCTTCTGCAATTTGTTTGGGGTTACCCAAATTGGAACCTTCCGGTGCCGAGGCACGTCCCATGTCTGTGGGAGTGAGGCCGTTTGGTGCTGTAATATTTTCTAGAGTAAATTCCTCAGGTGTTACATTGGTGATTCGTGACCCGGTGCTGTGACACGTTCAAGAGTACGGCCACTTGGAGTCGTAATTCGTGCAAAAAAATTGAGACCCGGAGGTGCTTCTGTGTTAGTTACACGTGAATCTGGTGCAGGGGTTCCTGTCGGCCCTTCAAGAAGGTTACTCATATCAAACGAACCGAAAAACCAACGAAAATTATTTTTGTTCTAACACCAAAAACGGATGGCGCCAATGAAGAGACACGGATCCAATCCCCAGGTATGGGTCCTGGATCCAATGAGTCTACAGGGTAAAGTACGATAATTACAACTAAGATATGAGTAAAGCTTCCCAAAGTCCAATGACCAGAACCTGCAAAACAGACACTGTGAGTCTCGTTACAGGAAGGACAAGAGGGGGGGTCTTCCGGTAACCACCCACCGACGTGAGAATCAGTAACCTTCGTAAATGAAGAAAGTACTGAAGTAAGCAGACTAAGTGTAGTCAGAATGCAAGTGAGTGGATGAATACCTCATACCGTTTGACAAGGTATTTATAGCCGAAGGATGCAGGAAAGTGATTGGACCAGCTGTCCTCTTCTAGAAGATCTTTGATAACTGCCTGGACGCGTGTCCTCTTGTGATAGGTTGAGCTATACGTCCCATGTGCATGAGTATAACAACCTAGACACGCGTCGCCCAATGATAGGATGGATTGCACCCTGGCCATGTGCACGGTTATAACAAACTGGCCAGACGTCCTTTATTCATTGGTTGTTCAGTCACGTATTCCCCAAGTAAGAATCATGAACCTTCTTTTAGAGAGTATTTAAGTTATGACAGCTGTCCCGCTAGCCTTGTCTTCCGGACGTTTAGGCGGATAGATATCCTATCCTGCGGATGACTTTTGAGGAAGCCAGGATGCTTCCGCATGTTTTATGAGCACGTTCCTCCTTATTCGTGATATGCGGTTGATCCATGTGTCCCACGGGTGGTTTATAAGAGGATTCTCTGTAACCCACGGGTGATACTTAAGGGTATTTGGGTCTTTTTGGTACCCTACCTGTACACAACAAATTATCTATTTTGTTCACTTATTGCATTCTTGATAATATAAAATTGTCTAGGTGTCTTATCTAAAAATGAAGTTGTATCCTATTAAGTAGTTTTAGCATAAGAGAGGGCGGGCTGGTGCTGATGCCGGCCTCATCAAGCGTGATGGGGGTGGTGTACGTGATAGCCATCACGCAAGTGATGGGTGTTTTTCGAGGAGAGACGTTGGGAGGTATCCGTTGGGGGGGATGGAGGGAGCCGTTGGGAAGGGTTTAAAATAAATAAAAAAAAATTATTTTACCTATATAAATAACTAAAACATATCTTCAAAACATACACAAATCCAACTCAAAATCTTCTACTACACACACAATTTTAACATATCAAATGGAGGGTTCTAAGAAACGTGGGTCGGGTTCAAAGAAAACCCAAACCCGACCAAAGGTTCGACAAAATCTAGGCGAACCGACGAGATTTCAGTTATAAGACGAACCCGATACAACCCAACCATTACAACAACAACCTTCCCAACAACAACCTTATCCAAAACATTTTTAACCATCCCAAAACCAACAACAACCTTCCCAACAACAACGTTATTATCAACCGTCCCCAAACCAATCGTATCAAAACCAACCTTTTATTCCACTTTTTTCTACCAAAAATTATCCAAATAATGCTTTTTAAATGTTTCAATCTCAATCGTCTCAATGGTCTCGGCCGTCTCAACTGTCTCAAATGTCCGTCGATCCCCTAGACGATAACGATGTTATAAATCAATTTGCAAGTGCTTTTCGTCACGAAGTGCAAAATTTGGATGAAGATGAACCCGGGGATGAGGAGACGCATCAAAAAAGTGTTAGGCGTTGGTTGCCCGATGAGGAGGTCGCCTTGACCAAGGCTTATTTACATTGCTCTGAATTAAAAAAACACTCAAACCAACAAAAAAAAGAAGCGTTATGGAGACGTATTAAAAAACATTTCTCGATACTTCCCGGCACAACCGAATGAAACACGGATCAAATGATTAGCAAGTGGGGAGATTTGAATCGAAAAATGTCAAAATTAATGCTTGTTACGTCCAATTGGTAACTATTTTAGTTTATTTATTTTATAACTATTACTTTATTTTTACATTTTGATACATATATATATATATATATATATATATATATATATATATATATATATATATATATATATTCTAAATGTTTTGTAGTCCCGAACTCCACAAGCCGGAGCGAGCGAGACGACTATCATAAATGACGCTTTGGTTGATTATGTCGAACTTTACAAATGTAGGGATTTTCCCCACTTGGAAGCGTGGGAGATTGCGAGACATCACGCGAAGTGGGAACCGATTCCCTTGGTCGATTTGCTTGGACCAACAGCTCCAAGGAAGAAAGGATCTTCTTCAAAAAGAACAAAAACTTTCGAGTCCGGGGACTACACAACGTCTACCGGCGGCTTGTCATGCAACATGCCGAGCATGAACTTGAACGAGGAACCCGAAGACGATCCCGACGAAGAGACACCCAGACCCACACGGACGAATCGCAAGAAAAGTAGGGACTCGTCAAGACTTGGAAAGGAAGCGGTAGCCGAAAACTTCGTCGAATACAAGTCGGCTAAGATGGCGGAATGGCCGAGGCGAATGAGCGAAAGAAAGAGGCTCATATTTTAAAAATGTAACGTGAGGAGACTTATATCAACCATCTGAATGAAAACCAAATAAACGTCGATCTAACTTTCCTCCTACAACCGCACGAACCTTTCTCGATGCTTTTTTTGGGTGACTCACCAACCGACCCAGTAGTGATCGATGACATAATGGCACTTTCTTACTTGAACTCATAGCTCTTTCTCTTTTTCTCTTTTGAGAGCTGTATGTTTTCGATCTTGTACCCACGGAGCGGTACACTGAACACCAAAGAGTCTATGCCAATCTCTTGGTAGTAAAGGAACAACTTATTGTATGACAAAACCACAGATTGGGCTTAATATTCAAGGCCCAGAAAAGATGGGTTTGTGTTTTTTGAAGAGCAGAGAAAGCGAGCTTCTTTTGAATCAAATCAACTGAAGTCCTTATGAACCCACCGAATCCAAATCATCTTGAGGAACCCTTTAAATCGATCATACTTCAACGCAAACGCGAGATATGCGACAAGTGGGGTTGGGAAGGGCTGTAGGTTTTTTTGTCGGTTTTTTTAATTTAGTTGTCTTTATTATGTAATCTTGTTTTATTTTTTATTTAATGTAATATTATTTTATTTTTATTTATTTTAGTATTATTAAAAAACAAAAATCCATCACACCACACCACCACCCCTACTAAAAATCCATCACATGTGATGGATATGGGGTTGGTGATATGGCACAATTTGATTGGGTGTGGTGTGTGAGGAGATTTGCACTACCCCTCCCCCCTATGGCCAAGTGTAATGGACGATTTGTTGGGGGCGACAGGGGCGAATTTGGGGGGAACACCGCCCTCCTGGGCGATTTTGAGGCGATAAGGGACGGGTGCGGGGGAATTATCGTCGGAAGAGGAAAAGATATATTATTATTATATTAATGTGGGTGTTACATATATATATATATATACACACTAGTTTTAGAACCCGTGTATTACACAAGATTTGTCAAATGATAAAATATAATAAGGTGCGTTATTTAAAATAAAGATACAAAATTAAATGTAATAAAAAAAATATGCATGGCAAACAATAAAGGTTCTAGGTACTCAGTTTTACAACCCGTGTAAACTTTAAATTTTGAAATATGGTATATGAACAGTTTTTAATTTGTAAATTTTGAATTTTAGACTCCCTATTGTTTTTAGTAGGTATATTAGTATTTTTGTAATGTGTTTTTTATTTTGTATCTTTTTTTAATTGTTTGAAATAATTTATTTTATTAATTTAAACATAGACAAATCTCGTGTAACATGTTCTAGAGCTAGATGAAATAAACAAATGATGAAATGAATTTACTTAGTTTTACACTTATAGCCTAGTTTTTCTTCTAATTCTTTTAGTTATAACCGTTTTGTCAAAATGGATTTGATCAATGACCCATGGATAATTATGATGAATCAAATAAGATATTAGAAAACTATGAGAGAAATTTAGACTATGATTGAATGTGGTTAAGACACTTTAGGCATCATTATTTTTAATTAGAATAGTAAGATTGTATCACAAAAGTTAAGATATTAAGGATTAAGATATAAGAAAAGTGATTTGATTTGTAAATGAAAACGTAATCTAAGAAATCGTATATTATTATTATTATTGGTAGATTCATTTGTATATTATTATATATTATAAATTAAAATTGTAGTTGGTTAAATATTTAAATTCCAATTTTTAGTTTTATTTTTTCTCATCTAAATTGCAATAAACAGTATTTATTTTATTAGTAATTGTCTAATTTTAGAATATTTTTAATCTTTATCTATAGTATGGAAAGTTTCTAAAATGTCTATAAAAGAAGAATAGGAATTTGAGCGGAAAAAAATTAGCCAAGAAGGAATATGAGACTGACACATCATCTTCATTATTTTACTTTATTAGTATAGATAGATTAGATAGGTAGATAGGGTAAGGATCCTAAGAGAACCCTTTACAAATTGAGAACTTTGAGAACCATTTTGGACCACTAAAAACATCATTAAAAAAAATATTTACAAAAATCATAAAATGAAAAATAATAAAAAATTTAAAAAAGTAAAAAAACCAAAATTCTTATATTTCATTCTGGTTTCATTAAAAAAATAAAAAATAAATAAAATAAATAAAAAAACGTCGTATTATAAACATATGTATAATTTTATATAATCTTTAATTGCGTAATATACACATATGTACAGTATCATTTATCTTAAATTATAAACATGTGTACAAAAAAAACATGTAAATGTACATATATGTATATATTATACTTATGTGTATATAATTTTGCTAAACCGAGTTTTTTTTATGTAATCGGGATGATAAAATAAAAATTTTGGTTTTCTTACTTTTTTGATTTTTGTGTTTTTTTTATTTTATGATTTTTTTTATTTTGGGGTTTTTTTTGTCAATGGTTCTCATAGTTCTCAATTTCAAAAAAGTTCTCTCATGATCCTGATCATATATATATATATATATATATATATATATATATATATAGGGGAGAGATATTTTGAGAACTTGATGAGTTGTAAGAAATTTAAGAACACAATTTTGGACCACACATTTAATTAAATGAGTTTGAATATGTGGCTGAGATTAAAAAAATAATTCTGGAGAGAGAATAAGTATTTTTGATGATTACACAAGTTTAAACTTTAGTTACATATGTGTAATAAGTTGATTCGGTGTGTAAAAAAATACGGTAATTTTTTGTACATTACTTACACTTACGTATTACACATGTGTGTGTGTGTGTGTGTATATTACTATTTGTAGCCCCTACATAAATACACCCCAAAAACAAATTCCCACCATTGCTACTGGACGCCACATGGCGTAAAACGCCCAATTTTGTAGCCCCTTCACTACACATAGACTAATAGTTTAAAAACGAGTTTTAGACACCTAGGAGCCTCATGCATTATTTGGCGAAGCCCCCTGTATATATCTTAGGGATTTCAAATGGGCACCATCGTGCCATTTTCATGATTGATATAAAAAATTCTAAAAAAGCGGTCCTTAATTAGTTTAGAACTGAATTTTAGAAGTAAGTTGCTACTATAGGTGATAAATGGATTGGGTTTGGTCGAACGAGTTATTGGTTGAAATGAGTCATGGGTTAAAACGAGTATGAGTCAGAATGAGTTTGGGTCAAAACATGTCAATTAAAAAAAAGGTTGTTTTGGTTTGGGTCAAAATAGGTTAAGGTCGAACCGGGTTTTGAGTTTTTTTTTTTTTTTTTTTTGTGAACTGCGAAAACATTTTAATTTTTTTTATCTTTTTAGTTTTTTATTTATATTTTAAGTTATGATTTTTTTATTATTTATTTTTAATTTATTTTGAGGGGTTTTCAATTAAGATTAAAAACCCTCAAAAAAATATTCAAAAATAATAAAAAAAATTATAACTCAAAATATAAATCATAAACAAAAAAAAAGTAAAAACACTAAAATGTTTCCTACGTTGACCTCGTTCCATAAAAAAACACCTAGAATCGAACCGAAATGAAAGAATCGACGAAAATGAAACAAAGAACAAAAAGCCAAAACCGGACACATCAATCGAAATCAAAAAAATCAATCAAAACGAAACTAAAAGAATTCAAACCGAACAAAAACAAAACTGAAAAAACAAACAAAAACGAGTCCGGAATCAACCAGAAAGAAAAAAAAGAAACCAAAACCCAACACGTCACGGGTGAAAACTCGTGTTGGCTTTAAACCTTAACCGAACCCGTTCCAATCTGAAACCTGTTTCGTGCCGAAACCTATCATGTACAAAAACCCGTTTCGATCCGAAACCTCACATTTCCTTAGGACACTAACCCACATCGACTCATTTCTTTGAACTTGTCGACCCATTTTGACCCGGAAATAAAAGGATGAAATTTCAAATGACTCATTTTGACCCATTTAGTTAAAACCTTTTACCTAAACCAACTCATTTAACTTTTAAAACAACTCAAATTGACTCATTTGAAAGAGTTTGGGTCAAGATTGTCACCCCTAGTTGTTACACATCGTAAGTGGTTCACAATAACTTCGCTCTTCAGTTTCAATAGAAATGAGTAGTAACTAATTAATAGCAAGTCACAATAGAGTCGTCAAATAGAAAATTCGAAAATCACCCAGACATAATGATGCAGCGGTGAAACGATAACGACGATTGATTCACGTTGATTTTTAGAATACCCGTGAAGAACTTCCCAAAACTCCCAAATACCACCCAAAGGTCAAGGGGAATTAAAGAGAAAAAAACTTTATAATCCAAATTCAAGTCTAACTTTTTAGATTACATTACTAGCATATAAAAGACTTCAAAATACGAAATGAGCCCTAAAAAGGCCATGGTTCAAACACAAACCCAAAATGAAAAATGCAAAAACTGACAAAAAAAACATAAAAAAGGTCCATAACTTTATTTAGTTGGCGTTTTTGGGCTTCGGACTTGGGTCAAACCGCCATAGGCTCAAACTTTGATTTTACTGGTAATGGGCTTGAAACGGAGCTTCGTGGGCCAAGTTATGCTCGTTTTCGTAGACCACTTTTGGAGGCATAATTATGAGCCTCCAAATATAACATGACTCATTTTTCAATACCTGGGCCTTCATCACGTATCAACAACTAAAACAATGTCATAGCTCCCAACCATATCAAAGAAGAGTATTTTTTCTGATTTTAATACTTGTTTTTTCATAATTAACAAATTTGTTCTTATCACAATATATTATTAAAAAGATTGATATACAATTTTGAAACCTACACGGATGATGATTCAATATTGATTTTGTAGAACAGCTTCACGTGAGCCAATTCATTACCAATGATAGCCAATCCAACGACCGTTACGAGATGTTTAACGTCTTCGATAACAAAAAGTATAATTGGTTTCAACAAAGGGAAGCAAAGCTCACAGTTAACATGGATCCATGGTTCAAAAATAATCTCAACTAAGGGTTCAATATGAAGTAGCGTTTGGTATGTAATACTAACCCTTGATTGAGATAAAACTTGCCAAGTGGCAAATTAGATGTCAAGTGGTTTAATGTTACCATGGTTGTGCCACTTGACAAGTTTTATCTCAATCATTAAAACTTTTATTCTTTATTTAACAAAAGAATAATTAAAATTGTTAAATGGTAATTGAATATTTCTTTAAATATTCTCTTGTTATTATGAGTTAATTAATTAGTAATTAGTAATAAATGTCAATAATAAATGTGTTGTTATAAATTGTAATTTTTGAATTTTAAGACTTCAAGAATGAGAGTATCTCTATGGACATGTGAGAATGCATATTATTCTTTCATGTATAAGAAAATGAAATACTTTGTTTACTTATTATTATCATTGTTATTATTATTTAAATAACAAAATAAAAGAACTTTAGCTTAAAGAATAAATACTCAGTTTTTATCAATTCAACAATTCTATATTCTTTATAAGTAATCCTTAACATAATAAATAAAAATGTGGTGGTGTCAGACTGTCAGCATCTAATTAGACCAACTTGACACATTTTAAAGTTAAAAAAACCTATATTAATCTCATCCCATATTAAGGAAGAAATTAATAAGGAAACCAACTATTAAGTCATTGGGTATACTCTATAACCCCTCTTAACTCCATATAAACACCACATCACTTCTTTTTCTCTCTTTCACTCCATCTCACCCAAAGTAAATGGTTTAATCCTTTTAACTCCATATCACTCATATTAAATGTTAATTTAATATATTGTTCTTTGCATTTCAACCCGTTAAAAACATATAATCCATGACCCATTTTTAACAAATTTAATACCCAATGACCTTATAAAATGCATTTGTCATTAAACTTGTCATTAGCCCATTCATGATATATCGTGTATGGTTGCTTAGTTTTAAAAATATTTCATGTTATCCGGACTATAAACGTTGTACAGTTTGATATTCTATATCCGTTGTTAAGAACACAAAGATAAAATGGATGACATGAAATACATGTAGAGACAAATACAGTTAAGTTACATATAAAACTATAAATGTTATATACATATAAATATTTAGAGATTTAGGAATATAAAGCTATATATATACTTGTATGTATGTATGTATACACACACCATGTCGTTTAATATGTAATTTATTACACTATAAACTGCATATTTATATAAACAATTTAACACATTATTTGTGTTTTACATTGTGTCGTCATTGAAATTTATTTATTCTAACCCGTGTTACATACATGATCCTACCCTAGTGATTCATTACGTGAAAATGAAGAAAGTGGTTTTCGATTGTTTAATGGAATGAAATCATCCATTACACATGGAATCTCATTCCATCCAAACCATTCCTTCCCAACCCCTCCCCCCTTTTTTTTTCATTACATTCCTTACTCACCCTAATTTCTCAACACCACCATCACCTAACAACAACCACCACCACCTGACCACCACCATCGCCTTCGCCACCACCACCACCACCACCTTACCACCAGCGCTGCCACCGCCACCTGACCATAACCGCCACCACCACTGTCGCTGCCTGACCACCACCTCCGTCGCTGCCACCATACCATCACCATCACTACCAATGCTACCACCCCCACCCCCACCACCACAACCACCCCGCCTGACCGCCGCCGGCACCATTTTCGTCACCAAAGCTACCACCACCATCACCGTCACCGTCGCCATTTCATTTTTTTTGTAAAAAATATATATTTTTGGATAGGAATATTTTTATTATTTCTATTTCATTCCTACAATTTTTTTATACCAAACAACATAAAGTAATTATTCATTTCCTTCTCACAAGTTAACCAAACAAGACATAGGAATGTAATGATCTATTTCATTCTTTTGTTCATTCCATTCCTTATCTCATTCTATTCCCTCTTCATTCCATTACTTCCAACCAAACATACCCTAGTGAAGAGTTTTTGGCTAGGTTCACACACTAATTATTTATATGAATTATATAAAAAACAACTATAATTTCCCCTTTTGCCTAATTAACTTTTGTTATTTTTAATGTTTTCTCAACGCTTAAAAAAATATTTGTATGTTTACTCTATTTCAAAACTAGTTTAAAACTCGTGTACCACATGATTGTAACTGATCAATATGTGACACCCCACTAAAACGGGCATTTTCTGTATAAATACCAAACCTGATTACGTAAATTCTCTGTAGACTACATTTTGTTAAGTTAATCATAACAAGTCTAGCCTAAACCCACGTGTGCGATAGATGCATCAATCTATGTAATTTATTTTTATTTATATTACTGGATAACTCAAAACAATTCGACTAACATGAACGATAGTAATAAAAATGATATTATTATGCATGAAAATTATATATTAAATTTATAACAATGTATTCCTTTATGAGGCTAAAATAATATCGCGTACGAATATATGGATTTATATTCAAATAAACACGTGCCTTGTAAATAATTTATTATGAGTAACGGAGTATATAGCAATAATTAAAATGTATTATACAAGGTGGGGATAAAGAGAGGACTAGATAACTAAAATGGAAATATATTTAATTTAATTAAAAATATTAATTTTTTTCTTTCTTCATATGTTGTTTAATAGAAAAATATATATAAAAAAACTCGTTGTAGTGTACATATGCAATTCATCGAATTTATTTTTATTGCATATGTGCAATAGTGTGTATTTTATATGTGCAATAGTGTTGAATAGCATATATGCAATTGTTTGTATTGTATATTGTAAGGCCCCGATCACGGTGCCCTACTTTGGACGTTGGATTTACTCATAAACACAGTTCTAAATATCATAATTAATTAAAACTTTCACGGAATATAAAAAAAACTTCAAACAAAATATATTACATGACTTCCAAATCTTGTCTTATCAAACATTCGTATTCATTTAAAAATAAAACATAGTCTTTAAAATATCATAACATTTCCTTGAGATGCCAATGTCTTCAATTCCATGCAATGGGTCCTCATCAAGCGAGCTGTCTCATCATACTCACATGCGTGGATACTAAAAGTCAGCTACGCTGAGTGAGTTCTAGTTAATCAATTAACTTATTTTTCATACACATATACGTGCCCAAAGGTACGCATTACATACTTTACATGTTCATCATTCATCCATATACATTCACAACTCACCGTACATTATAAAGAGCATTATGCCGTACATACCTCGGATATTATTAGGGTCCGGTGACCTACATCCTCGAATATTATTAGGGTCCGTTCTTCCTTCGTCCTCGAATATTATTTTGTCCTACATCCTCGGACATTATAAAGAGCATTATGCCGTACATACCTCGGATATTTTGTCCATTTTGATCCAGATCTGAGCTAGGGTGACCCCTAAGCTCATCTTTTGATCGGTTTATACCCAATTCCATCTGGATCTCGTGACTTTAATGGTTTAGGGTGTCGGTTCTTCGTTTCGCGACTAGATCTAGCAGGCTTGGATCCATACAATATCATATTATCATTACCTCGGTTCGGGAATCGATTCTTCTCCTTGGTTTCGGTTAGAGAAAGAGAGAGATGAGAGAGAGCTTAAGTGTGTGTTTTTGATGGTGTATGGAATGTGTGGAAAATGGATGGATTATGGGTAAATTAAGGTTTATATATCATGGATCATGGGCTTAAGCCCATGGTCTTTCTCCCTTCCTTATTAACCAAAGTCCATTACCCATACTAATTAACCCAACACAAGCCCGACTCATAATAACTCATATTTTATTTTATTACCCGAAACGAGAAAAGGGGATGTTACACATATATGCAATAGCGTTATATTATATACAAAAATAAAAAAATCGATGTAGTGCATATGTGCATTATTGTTGTATTACATATATATGAATTAGTGGTGCATTACATACAACAAATAGCGTTGTATTCAATAATCTGAATTGTATAATGCAATTACGTTAAATTATATGTAACAACACACTAGTGTACATATTATTGTATATATGCAATACACATTATTGCACTACATCAACAGTTTGCTTGTTTTTCTAGAAACAATATCAACCTATTAGAAGGATTAATGAAAAAAAATTACATAAAAATTTTATATAAAAAAACTTAAAACTAATTCTTTATTAGTTCTCTAGTTTGAGGAATAAAATCATGAAATTCTTTCCGAGAGCTGCTGCACTAACGACTGTATTAGGAAGTAGAATTAGCAACTTGTACACAAATTTTCTGTAACGATTCCGGCAAATTCAGGTATACCCTAGCCGGAATATACTATTTACGTGTTATTCAATACTGAATATATGAATTATAATGTGTTTATACGAGTATATAAGATTCACAGTACGAAATATACTCGAATATACAGCTAGTCGTATTGAAATTACGATTAATCGATGAACGATTATTGAAACCCGAACGAATCGGGGATTACGTCATAGATGAAATATATGATGTTTAGTAAGGTTTACGAGGTATTAAGGCTTCGGGATAAGTGAATTATAGCACAGAAAAAGGATTTCGATTTATTAGTACATCGGTACGTTAAACAAAATCTTTAACATCAAACCAAGCAAGAGACGATCGATCAAGCCGAAAAAGATGCACAATAACCGACAATATGATGTGTTGAGTCAATAAATGTCACGGTTTAAGTTTTTAAAGATTTTAAATCAGTTTTATATAAATTTTATTTTTAAGACGAAAAACGACCGTTTTAGCCTCATTTTAAGCCGAATTAAGTGTTTAACCGAAAAACGAACTGAACCAGATTATCCACAACGTTATCCGGATTACACAATCCAAATGTGTGGCCATGGTTGGAGTTGTGGGCCCCCCCACACCATACATGGACCGATCGGTCCATGTGGTGCACACACACATCACATTTTCTTTTTTTGTAAACTCCCAACACCAAAATCCTCTCAACACTCTTCAACCTTCATCCAAACCCTTGATTTTTAACAAGAATCATAAGGTAAAAACATGGTTTTAATGGTTGATTCATAGTTTTGATTCCATGATCTTAAGTTGTTTGCAAGAGAATGAAGTTTCAAGTGAAAAATGGGTGAAAACCCGAGATGAAACCGATTCTTGCGTGATCAAGTGATGTATACAAGTTATACAAGGGATCTTGGTCCAAGAAAGGATTTAAAAGAGTCAAAAACGAATTTTTACGGTTAAAATCTTTGTTTTGGTGTCTTAACCGAAACCATGAAAGAAATGGCTTGATTGTGGGTATAACTTGCTTGGTGTGGTGTTGTTGTGCTTGTAGGTGTTGTATCTAGTTGCTAGCAAAGGCTAGAAAGCAAGATCTTTGCGATCTAAAGCTAGAAACAAAAAGGTAGTTCGGTTTTTCGTATGATTTGTAAGATTTGGACAGATTGTGGTAGACTTAGAGTTGAGTCATGAAGTTTCACAGAGATGATCTACACATGAAAATATGAGATCTGTGAAATTTTGGTAATTTTTGGATAAAGGATGAATATTTGGTGAATTTAATGCTCGGTTTTGTCTAAAAACGGTGAAAAATAGCTAAACATCATGAAAAATTCTGGAAAATTTAGATAAGCTTTTTATAACATATAAAAGTCACACAAAAAATTTCAGGTCCATTGGAGAAGTCTAAGTAGGCTTTTCGGTAAAACGAGTTCTAGGGTTTTCTAGCTCGGTTTTGGTGAAAATGGCATGAAAAATGAGTTTTTTGTTCTGTAAAAATTACTGTGAACTATGTAGATAGCAGGAGTCATCCCAGAAAAATTTGGGTTTTTTCTAAGGTCGTTTGGTATTTTCGACATATTTGGTGTTTAAATGACGTTTAAAAATAGATAAATAAATGTTAAATATAAAAATTAATTCTGGAAATATTTTTATAAAATTCCTTACTGTCAAAAACTGATTTGTACAAAATTTCAAGATCCGAGACTAAACGGATAATTATTTGTGCTAAATAGAACATAAAAACAAACTTTTAAAGCTTAAAACGCGTAAACCGGCAAAGTTCGCCTAAGCGAACTGACTGGTGTATAAAAACCTTAAAAATGGACTATTTTCATAAAACTAAATTAGTTAAGTAAAAAATAAATCATCCGAAAATAATTCGGATGATTTGGGTAATTTTACCCGATTTAGTCGTTTCCGGTATATTAAAGACGGAAACGGACCCCGCGGCCAAACGGGGTGTCTAAACCGAGCTCTAATTTCACCACTTTAATTAAAATATCAATAACAACTATTGTCGGGTCGTATGTGGCCAAACTCATTTTTGAAAACATAAAGACGAATAACCGTGCTAGGCACGCAAAACGAGAAAACAAACTAATGGTAGTTTTGACTAAAGAACTCTAAGTAATATCACAATCTAAGTCCTGAGAAGTGTTTCGGGGTTAACATTGTCCCCGAATCGTGTACGGTACTGGGTCAACAGTGTCCCCAGACGTACCGGTTAACACGAATTTAAGTTATATTAATAGAAATTGTGTAGTAACGACTTAGGGATCGTATTACAGATCCAGACCGGTAGCTGTTCACAGTATTACATCTGCTCACCAAAAAGGTGAGTTTTCACGAGCCCCTTTTTATTGAACTGTTTTAAATATTTTCCCGGGGCGGAAAGCATGTTGTTATCAAAGTGTTTAAGTACATGCCGATCGCATGGAAATGAATGTATTTATATAATGTCTATTGTACGGGAATCGTACGGTAGTGTATTAAGATGGTAATTGTCTGAGTTACTAATATTGTAAGGCCCGAAACAGTGTTCTGGGTTAACAGTGTCCCCAGAGGTTATTAAATGTATTTTCTGGGTTAACAGTGTCCCCAGAGGCTATTAAATGTGTTTCTGGGTTAACAGTGTCCCCAGAGGTTATAAAATGTATTTCTGGGTTAACAGTGTCCCCAGAGGTTATTAAATGTATTTCTGGGTTAACAGTGTCCCCAGAGGTTATTAAATGTGTTTCTGGGTTAACGGAGTTTTCACTTGTAGGCTCAGCATAATTACATCATTAAATTATGATTATTAAAATGATTTGTCATGGTTTACTTAAATTAGTGAAACTCACCAACTATTCGTAGTTGACCCGTTTTCTTTACATGCTTTCTAGGTACACCCAAATTGAAATGAGTGATACGTGCTTGCTGATGTGTGCTATTTTATGGAAGCTTAAGAGTCTATATTTTGTTTTAAACATGTTAACGTACTATTGGTAAAAATTATGTGATAACACCTAGTCGGTAACGAAACTCGGAACAATGTAATACGTTTAAATTATTGTAGTGGTGTTTTCTTTATAAGCAATGCTGTTGATATCAGATGTGTCTGTTGCATCCCGTGTACGTTTCCGCTGCGGTTACGGGGTGTTACAGAACTTGGTATCAGAGTCAGGTTATAAAGAATTAGGATGTCTTTAAAAGATACCTAAAATATAACCAATAGCTCAAGTATTATAGGATCTGAATATCAACTAATAATTTATTGTGACGAGGTCTGGATGAACTTGGATGGACAAGTGAGTTATTATGGTCCGGAACATAATAACAGACTTGTCCGCACGAGGGAATTCAGGGGAAGTCACGGGGGACTTTAATAGGTAAAATTGGCAACATATGTGCAAATATATGATAATATTGTGTGTGGTCAAGTTGTATAAGTAAGTGTATATTAATTTGATTACGATTTACACTATGGAAAGAACTATATGTTTGTTAACTTGTGTGCAGGTTAGAATGTCAAGAACACCTAGTGCATCGATGGAGGAGGACCCGGAGGAGGTCAGCTCCGGGAACTCTGGGAGCCTCCCCGTATCATCCAGCTCTGAGCCTAGCGAGGCTAGTGTTAGGAGCTCTAGCCAGTCCGCCACTGCCAGGATTGCTAGATCTCCTACCCCACCCGCACCACAGGCCGTCCCTATCCCTCCCGGATTCGGACCCCGCCTCACGGCGCGGATCAGTGTTCCGCGGGTCCCACCTACCTCGGCCCCACCCAGACCTGCTACCCGCAGGGGCGAGTCCTCCCGCTCCCAGCCTGAGCCTGTGGCTCCACCTGTGTGGGGTCTCCCCAGGCAGGAGAGGGACGCGGCGGCGTGGCTACGAGTGCTCACCGAACAGGTGAATGAGCACTCCGCCGCCTTGACGGTGGGGGTACAGAGGTGGATGTACCTAGGGGATTGCATACTGGACCACCAGTATGCGATTTCGCAGCTGAAGAGGGAGTGCTCATACTCCCAGTGGATGATCGGCCGGATGGAGACGCGGATCCGGTTTATGCTGGCTGTGATGGTGGTGTTGGTGGCGGTGTTGGTGGGTTTGGTATACCACCGTGTTTAGTTGTGTTAGGATGGGAGTAGACAGGGGCCGTTTTTTTTGATACTCTATGTAAGCAGTTAGTGGTGATGCTAACATAGAGTGAATCTTGGGTAGTTTAATACAACCACTGGCCCTTAGGGGGTCTCTTTTGGGATATATCGTTATAGATACTTTTGGGTATCATTCAAGCACTGACCCATTGTGGGTTATGTCGAGATGATGCCGTCATAGGCCCTATGTAGGAAAACTTAACTATGTAATGATGACAGGAAACGTATGTGAACTGATATGGATGTAATATGTACTAATGTTTACTAATGAATGGAATGTTTGTTGTGTTTTATGATTGGAACTTGTATTAATTATATATATTTTCTTGATTTTGTGTAGAATGGCACCAAAACGTTCGGCCCAATTGTCGGAAGTGGACGTGAGCCGTTTGATTGCTCAACAGTTAGAGGCGGCGATACCGGATATAGTATCGCGCATCGCCGCCAGTATTAACAATTCGACCAATCCAGCCCCTCCGAGCAATCAAACGACCACCAATAATGACGGGGAACAAAATGTTAATCCTCCACAGAATGATAACACGATTCCGAGTAATGACGCATCACCTAGAGTGGTCGTTACAGACAGTAATGGCCCGATACCTACGGTAGAGACGAACAGTACTGAACTGATTCGTGCATCCAGGGGATGTTCGATCAAAGACTTTATGTTGTGCAAACCTCTAGAGTTTAGCGGGTCTGAAGGACCAAATGGATTGGTTAAGTGGATGGAGAAAATAGAATCCGTTGTGAATATCAGCAACTGCCCCGAGGATTGTGTTGTTAAGTATGCTACCTGCACATTCACGGACCATGCCTTGACATGGTGGAACACGGTAGTGCAGACCCGGGGTCAGGCGGCGACAAACCGCATGACCTGGACAGAGCTCAAGGCTCTTGTACTGGAACATTTCTGCCCGAAAAACGAATTGCAAAAATTAGAAAATGAATTGTGGAACTTGGAGATGCAGGGGGCAGACCATTTGGGTTATACGAACCGGTTTAATGAGTTGTCGCGTTTGGTACCATGGTTGGTCACCCCAGAGTCGAAGAGGGTTGAGCGTTATATTTGGGGGCTAACTCCAGTTGTACGGAGTATAGTCAATTCTGGGGGACACCAGACGTATGAGGGTGCGGTGACGCAAGCTGGTATCGTCACGTATGACTTCGTAAGGAGCGGGTCACTGAAGGTGGTGGGAGAGTCCGCTGGGGGAAAGCGGGGTACACATGACCATAGGATCCAGGAAAAGCAGCAAAATAAACGTGCTAGGCCCACTGCCCAAAACTACGCCATGACTAGTTCAGGCGGAAGACAAGAACCGCAGAAGGGAACGTTTCCTAGGTGCGGGAAATGCGGTTACCACCATGGTGGCATGTGCAAAGAAGTGGTATGCCACCGGTGCGGCAGGATTGGGCACTACGCACCGAGTTGTAGGACAAACCTGAACAACCTGAACCGACAACCGCAACCTATCCGTGCGCAGCCATTTAGGACCCAACCAGCCCGACAACAAAACCTGCAAGGAAACCAAATGGTGACCACCAGCCGTGCTTGCTATGAATGCGGCAGCACTGATCACTTCAAGAGAAACTGTCCGAAGCTGAACCAGGGAGGAAATGGGCGGCAAACCGCGGGTCAGGCATCGTCGTCCAATCCGGCGCGAGGCCGAGCATTCGTGATGGGGGCGAACGAAGCACGCCAAGACCCCAGTGTAGTGACAGGTACATTCCTCGTCTCTGATCATTACGCTTCTGTATTTTTTGATACGGGCGCCGATAGAAGTTTTGTCTCCGTTAGATTCCTGTCGATAGCAAACCTCCCAATTGGTGAAACCATAGAACCTTACACCGTAGAAGTCGCTAACAGTAAAACCATGATAGTTAATTAGATAGTTCGGAATTGCCCTTTTATTCTGAACGAACAATCCTTTCTGATTGACTTGTTACCGGTAGAATTGGGTAGTTTTGACGTGATAGTGGGAATGGATTGGTTAGCACGTAACAAGGTAGAAATAAACTGTGAAAAGAAAATCGTCAAGATCCGGGTGTCGGATGACGAAGAGGTATTAGTGCAGGGTGAGAAGTCGGGCAATGTGATACCGTTTATATCCCACCTTAAGGTGTTAAAATATATACGCCAGGGATGCGTGGCGTATCTAGCGAGCTTGACGGCCACGGATCCTGAGGAAAAACGGGTGGACGATATCCCAGTGGTACGTGAATTTCCACAAGTCTTCCCAGAGGAACTTCCTGGATTACCGCCAACCCGACAGGTCGAATTCAGAATCGACTTATTACCTCAAGCTGACCCTGTTGCTAAGGCACCCTACCGACTTGCACCATCAGAGATGCAAGAATTATCCAACCAATTGCAAGAATTGTTGGATAAAGGATTTATACGTCCTAGTTATTCCCCGTGGGGTGCACCGGTACTATTCGTGAAAAAGAAGGACGGGAGCCTTAGAATGTGCATTGATTACAGGGAATTGAACAAGTTGACAATCAAAAATAGGTATCCTCTCCCCCGAATTGATGACCTGTTCGACCAACTGCAAGGTGCGAGCTATTTCTCAAAAATTGATCTTAGATCGGGATACCATCAGGTTAGAATTCAGGAGGAGGATATCCCAAAAACCGCATTCCGGACTCGATACGGCCATTACGAGTTCTTAGTTATGCCTTTCGGGCTAACAAATGCGCCGGCAGTATTCATGGATCTCATGAATCGAGTCTGTAAACCCTACCTCGATAAATTCGTCATCGTGTTTATTGACGATATTTTGATATACTCGAAGAGTAAAGAAGAGCATGAGCAACACTTGAGATTAATTTTAGAGCTTCTAAATCAGGAGAAGTTGTTTGCAAAATTCTCCAAGTGTAACTTCTGGTTACAAGAAGTGCAATTCCTTGGACACGTTATAAACCATCAAGGAATACACGTTGATCCAAGTAAGGTTGAAGCAGTTAAGAATTGGCAAGCGCCTAAATCGCCAAAGGAAATCCGCCAATTCTTAGGCTTAGCTGGATATTATCGTCGATTTATAGAGAACTTTTCCAGCATCGCCCAACCTTTAACCCTTCTGACCCAAAAAGATCGAAAGTATGAATGGGGTGAAGAGCAGGAAACGGCGTTTCAAACGCTAAAACAAAGATTGTGCCAAGCGCCGATCTTAAGTCTCCCCGACGGAGACGATGGTTTTGTCGTGTATTGTGACGCATCCCGGAGAGGGTTAGGATGCGTGTTGATGCAAAATAATAAGGTCATAGCCTATGCTTCTCGACAGTTAAAAATACACGAGAAAAATTACACTACTCATGACTTAGAACTGGGAGCAGTTATCTTCGCACTTAAAATCTGGAGACATTATCTCTATGGTACAAAGTGCACCATCTTCACCGATCATAAAAGTTTGCAACACATATTCGATCAGAAAGAACTGAATATGAGGCAACGAAGATGGGTCGAGTTATTAAGCGATTATGACTGTGACATCCGTTATCACCCCGGCAAAGCTAACGTCGTAGCCGATGCCTTGAGTAGGAAGGATCGGGTTAAACCATTGCGAGTGCGAGCGTTGGGGATGATAGTCCAGTCGAACCTTTCGGATTTGATTCGAGTCGCTCAACGCGAGGCGTTGAAAGAGGACCAATTGGAAAAAGAAGGACTTTACGGTAACGAGAAGAATTTCGAACAGCGCGTGGATGAAATTCTCTATTTCAAAAATCGGATTTGGATCCCGACCCTCCATGACCTTCGTGAACTAATCATGGACGAAGCGCATAAATCAAAATATTCCATACATCCGGGATCGGATAAGATGTACAAGGATGTGAAGGAGTTCTACTGGTGGCCGGGTATGAAAAAGGATATAGCCACATACGTCGGCAAGTGTACGACGTGTGCGAGGGTTAAGGCAGAGCACCAGAAACCTTCGGGAATGTTACAACAACCGGAAATTCCTGAATGGAAGTGGGAGCAGATCACGATGGATTTTGTGACACATCTCCCCAAGACGTCCCGAGGACATGATGCAATTTGGGTAGTCGTGGATCGATTAACCAAATCGGCACATTTTATCCCGATTAGAAATAATTATAACACAGAGAGCCTTGCGCAGATTTATATAAATGAAATTGTGTCTCGTCATGGTATACCCATCTCGATCATCTCCGATCGGGATAGCCATTTCACCTCCAAACTTTGGCAAGCTGTGCAAGAAGCGCTGGGAACGCGTATTGATCTAAGCACAGCTTACCACCCTCAAACCGATGGTCAGTCTGAAAGGACCATCCAAACCCTGGAGGATTTGCTTCGTTCATGCGTACTGGATTTTAAGGGAAATTGGGATCAACATCTCCCACTCGTTGAATTTTCCTATAATAACAGTTACCATAGCAGTATAAAGGCAGCACCTTACGAAGCATTGTATGGACGGAAGTGCCGATCACCACTCTGCTGGACTGAGGTGGGCGACACACAGGTTATTAGATCAGATCTGGTCCAGGAAACGACCAGCAAAATTCTTGAAATTAAGAACAATCTAAAGGCCGCACGGGATCGGCAGAAGAGTTATGCCGATACCCGTAGAAAACCGTTATCATTTGTGAAAGGTAATAATGTGTATTTGAAAGTATCACCTTGGAAAGGAGTAGTCAGATTTGGAAAGGCGGGGAAGTTAGCCCCTAGATACATTGGACCGTTCGACATTATTGCAAAAATCGGTCCTGTAGCATACCGATTAGAACTACCTGATGAACTGAGTGCAGTTCACAACGTGTTTCACGTGTCGAACTTGAAAAGGTGTCTGGCGGATGAGACATCGGTGTTACCTTTAGAGGGTGTCCAAATAAATGATAAGCTCAACATTGTAGAGGAGCCCATAGAAATAGTAGACGGGAAAATCAAGCAACTTAGACACAATAAGATCTCGTTGGTCAAAGTTAGATGGAACTCGCAACGAGGCCCAGAATATACATGGGAACGAAAGGACGAATTTCGGAAGAAATACCCCCACCTATTTCCGCAAAAGGAAGTAGTCGATGCGTAAAATTTCGAGGACGAAATTTTTATAACGGGGGGAGAATGTAACGATTCCGGCAAATTCAGGTATACCCTAGCCGGAATATACTATTTACGTGTTATTCAATACTGAATATATGAATTATAATGTGTTTATACGAGTATATAAGATTCACAGTACGAAATATACTCGAATATACAGCTAGTCGTATTGAAATTACGATTAATCGATGAACGATTATTGAAACCCGAACGAATCGGGGCGGTTTACGAGGTATTAAGGCTTCGGGATAAGTGAATTATAGCACAGAAAAAGGATTTCGATTTATTAGTACATCGGTACGTTAAACGAAATCTTTAACATCAAACCAAGCAAGAGACGATCGATCAAGCCGAAAAAGATGCACAATAACCGACAATATGATGTGGTGAGTCAATAAATGTCACGGTTTAAGTTTTTAAAGATTTTAAATCAGTTTTATATAAATTTTATTTTTAAGACGAAAAACGACCGTTTTAGCCTCGTTTTAAGCCGAATTAAGTGTTTAACCGAAAAACGAACTGAACCAGATTATCCACAACGTTATCCGAATTACACAATCCAAATGTGTGGCCATGGTTGGAGTTGTGGGCCCCCCCCCCCACACCATACATGGACCGATCGGTCCATGTGGTGCACACACACATCACATTTTCTTTTTTTGTAAACTCCCAACACCAAAATCCTCTCAACACTCTTCAACCTTCATCCAAACCCTTGATTTTTAACAAGAATCATAAGGTAAAAACATGGTTTTAATGGTTGATTCATAGTTTTGATTCCATGATCTTAAGTTGTTTGCAAGAGAATGAAGTTTCAAGTGAAAAATGGGTGAAAACCCGAGATGAAACCGATTCTTGCATGATCAAGTGATGTATACAAGTTATACAAGGGATCTTGGTCCAAGAAAGGATTTAAAAGAGTCAAAAACGAATTTTTACGGTTAAAATCTTTGTTTTGGTGTCTTAACCGAAACCATGAAAGAAATGGCTTGATTGTGGGTATAACTTGCTTGGTGTGGTGTTGTTGTGCTTGTAGGTGTTGTATCTAGTTGCTAGCAAAGGCTAGAAAGCAAGATCTTTGCGATCTAAAGCTAGAAACAAAAAGGTAGTTCGGTTTTTCGTATAATTTGTAAGATTTGGACAGATTGTGGTAGACTTAGAGTTGAGTCATGAAATTTCACAGAGATGATCTAGACATGAAAATATGAGATCTGTGAAATTTTGGTAATTTTTGGATAAAGGATGAATATTTGGTGAATTTAATGCTCGGTTTTGGCTAAAAACGGTGAAAAATAGCTAAACATCATGAACAATTCTGGAAAAATTTAGATAAGCTTTTTATAACATATAAAAGTCTCACACAAAATTTCAGGTCCATTGGAGAAGTCTAAGTAGGCTTTTCGGTAAAACGAGTTCTAGGGTTTTCTAGCTCGGTTTTGGTGAAAATGGCATGAAAAATGAGTTTTTGGTTCTGTAAAAATTACTGGGAACTATGTGGATGGCAGGAGTCATCTCAGAAAAATTTGGGATTTTTCTAAGGTCGTTTGGTATTTTCGACATATTTGGTGTTTAAATGACGTTTAAAAATAGATAAATAAATGTTAAATATAAAAATTAATTCTGGAAATATTTTTATAAAATTCCTTACTGTCAAAAACTGATTTGTACAAAATTTCAAGATCCGAGACTAAACGGATAATTATTTGTGCTAAATAGAACATAAAAACAAACTTTTAAAGCTTAAAACGCGTAAACCGGCAAAGTTCGCCTAAGCGAACTGACTGGTGTATAAAAACCTTAAAAATGGACTATTTTCATGAAACTAAATTAGTTAAGTAAAAATAAATCATCCGAAAATAATTCGGATGATTTGGGTAATTTTACCCGATTTAGTCGTTTCCGGTATATTAAAGACGGAAACGGGCCCCGCGGCCAAACGGGGTGTCTAAACCGAGCTCTAATTTCACCACTTTAATTAAAATATCAATAACAACTATTGTCGGGTCGTATGTGGCCAAACTCATTTTTGAAAACATAAAGACGAATAACCGTGCTAGGCACGCAAAACGAGAAAACAAACTAATGGTAGTTTTGACTAAAGAACTCTAAGTAATATCACAATCTAAGTCCTGAGAAGTGTTTCGGGGTTAACATTGTCCCCGGATCGTGTACGGTACTGGGTCAACAGTGTCCCCAGACGTACCGGTTAACACGAATTTAAGTTATATTAATAGAAATTGTGTAGTAACGACTTAGGGATCGTATTACAGATCCAGACCGGTAGCTGTTCACAGTATTACATCTGCTCACCAAAAAGGTGAGTTTTCACGAGCCCCTTTTTATTGAACTGTTTTAAATATTTTCCCGGGGCGGAAAGCATGTTGTTATCAAAGTGTTTAAGTACATGCCGATCGCATGGAAATGAATGTATTTATATAATGTCTATTGTACGGGAATCGTACGGTAGTGTATTAAGATGGTAATTGTCTGAGTTACTAATATTGTAAGGCCCGAAACAGTGTTCTGGGCTAACAGTGTCCCCAGAGGTTATTAAATGTATTTCTGGGTTAACAGTGTCCCCAGAGGTTATTAAATGTGTTTCTGGGTTAACGGAGTTTTCACTTGTAGGCTCAGCATAATTACATCATTAAATTATGATTATTAAAATGATTTGTCATGGTTTACTTAAATTAGTGAAACTCACCAACTATTCGTAGTTGACCCGTTTTCTTTACATGCTTTCTAGGTACACCCAAATTGGAATGAGTGATACGTGCTTGCTGATGTGTGCTATTTTATGGAAGCTTAAGAGTCTATATTTTGTTTTAAACATGTTAACGTACTATTGGTAAAAATTATGTGATAACACCTAGTCGGTAACGAAACTCGGAACAATGTAATACGTTTAAATTATTGTAGTGGTGTTTTATTTATAAGCAATGCTATTGATATCAGATGTGTCTGTTGCATCCCGTGTACGTTTCCGCTGCGGTTACGGGGTGTTACATTTTCAAGTGCATGAGATTGGTCGAGTGTTCTTAGTTGAAGATGGGATTGCACATGTTTATTGGTTGAACGAGATTCAAGTTGGGGAAATGGTTGAATTTTCCAGCGGTGTGAAAGAATTCAAGGAATAGCCTTGATTCTTGAGAATGAGAATGCATGGATTGTTGCCTTTAATAGTGATACTTCTATTAAAGGAGTGTGTGTGTGTGTGTATAGGGGCGGGTTAACGTATAGTAATGGTTTATCATACCTTAACCTCATACGCCATTTTCCGGCGCCGCCTTTCCAGCGCTGTCATCGGCGAAAAATCGGGATCTGGCCGGAAAAACGAGATCTCACTTGTTTTCCACCGTTTTTCACCGTTTTTTGTCCCTTTTGATCCAGATCTGAGCTAGGGTGACCCCTAAGCACATCTTTTGATCGGTTTATACCCGGTTCCATCTGGATCTCATGACTTTAATGGTTTAGGGTGTCGGTTCTTCATTTCGCGACTAGATCTAGCAGGCTTGGATCCATACAATATCATATTATCATTACCTCGGTTCGGGAATCGATTCTTCTCCTTGGTTTCGGTTAGAGAAAGAGAGAGATGAGAGAGAGCTTAAGTGTGTGTTTTTGATGGTGTATGGAATGTGTGGAAAATGGATGGATTATGGGTAAATTAAGGTTTATATATCATGGATCATGGGCTTAAGCCCATGGTCTTTCTCCCTTCCTTATTAACCAAAGTCCATTACCCATACTAATTAACCCAACACAAGCCCGACTCATAATAACTCATATTTTATCTTATTACCCGAAACGAGAAAAAGGGATGTTACACATATATGCAATAGCGTTATATTATATACAAAAATAAAAAATATCGATGTAGTGCATATGTGCATTATTGTTGTATTACATATATATGAATTAGTGGTGCATTACATACAAAAAATAGTGTTGTATTCAATAATCAGAATTGTATAATGCAATTACGTTAAATTATATGTAACAACACACTAGTGTACATATTATTGTATATATGCAATACACATTATTGCACTACATCAGCAGTTTGCTTGTTTTTCTAGAAACAATATCAACTTATTAGAAGGATTAATGAAATAAATTACATAAAAATTTTATATAAAAAAACTTAAAACTAATCCTTTATTAGTTCTCTAGTTTGAGGAATAAAATCATGAAATTCTCTCCGAGTGCTGCTGCACTAACGACCGTATTAGGAAGTAGAATTAGCAACTTTTACACAAATTTTCAAGTGCATGAGATTGGTCGAGTGGTCTTAGTTGAAGATGGGATTGCACATGTTTATAGGTTGAACGAGATTCAATTTGGGGAAATGGTTGAATTTTCCAGCGGTGTGAAAGAATTCAAGGAATAGCCTTGATTCTTGAGAATGAGAATGCATGGATTGTTGTCTTTAATAGTGATACTTCTATTAAAGGAGTGTGTGTGTGTATAGGGGCGGGTTAACGTACAATAATGGTTTATCATACCTTAACCTCATACGCCATTTTCCGGCGCCGCCTTTCCGGCGCTGTCATCGCCGAAAAATTGGGATCTGGCCGGAAAAACGAGATCTCACTTGTTTTCCACCGTTTTTCACCGTTTTTTGTCCCTTTTGATCCAGATCTGAGCTAGGGTGACCCCTAAGCTCATCTTTTCATCGTTTTATACCCGATTCCATCTAGATCTCGTGACTTTAATGGTTTAAGGTGTCGGTTCTTCGTTTCGCGACTAGATCTAGCAGGCTTGGATCCATACAATATCATATTATCATTACCTCGGTTCGGGAATCGATTCTTCTCCTTGGTTTCGGTTAGAGAAAGAGAGAGATGAGAGAGAGCTTAAGTGTGTGTTTTTGATGGTGTATGGAATGTGTGGAAAATGGATGGATTATGGGTAAATTAAGGTTTATATATCATGGATCATGGGCTTAAGCCCATGGTCTTTCTCCCTTCCTCATTTACCAAAGTCCATTACCCATACTAATTAACCCAACACAAGCCCGACTCATAATAACTCATATTTTATCTTACTACCCGAAACGAGAAAAGGGGATGTTACACATATATGCAATAGCGTTATATTATAAACAAAAATAAAAAAATCGATGTAGTGCATATGTGCATTATTGTTGTATTACATATATATGAATTAGTGGTGCATTACATACAACAAATAGTGTTGTATTCAATAATCTGAATTGTATAATGCAATTACGTTATATTATATGTAACAACACACTAGTGTACATATTATTGTATATATGCAATACACATTATTGCACTACATCAACAGTTTGCTTGTTTTTCTAGAAACAATATCAACTTATTAGAAGGATTAATGAAAAAAAATTACATAAAAATTTTATATAAAAAAACTTAAAACTAATTCTTTATTAGTTCTCTAGTTTGAGGAATAAAATCATGAAATTCTCTCCGAGAGCTGCTGCACTAACGACTGTATTAGGAAGTAGAATTAGCAACTTTTACACAAATTTTCAAGTGCATGAGATTGGTCGAGTGGTCTTAGTTGAAGATGGGATTGCACATGTTTATAGGTTGAACGAGATTCAAGTTGGGGAAATGGTTGAATTTTCCAGCGGTGTGAAAGAATTCAAGGAATAGCCTTGATTCTTGAGAATGAGAATGCATGGATTGTTGCCTTTAATAGTGATACTTCTATTAAAGGAGTGTGTGTGTGTGTATAGGGGCGGGTTAACGTACAGTAATGGTTTATCATACCTTAACCTCATACGCCATTTTCTGGCGCCGCCTTTCCGGCGCTGTCATCGCCGAAAAATCGGGATCTGGCCGGAAAAACGAGATCTCACTTGTTTTCCACCGTTTTTAACCGTTTTTTGTCCCTTTTGATCCAGATCTGAGCTAGGGTAACCCCCAAGCTCATATTTTGATCGGTTTATACCCGATTCCATCTGGATCTCGTGACTTTAATGGTTTAGGGTGTCGGTTCTTCGTTTCGCGACTAGATCTAGCAGGCTTGTCTCCATACAATATCATATTATCATTACCTCGGTTCGGGAATCGATTCTTCTCCTTGGTTTCGGTTAGAGTAAGAGAGATATGAGAGAGAGCTTAAGTGTGTGTTTTTGATGGTGTATGGAATGTGTGGAAAATGGATGGATTATGGGTAAATTAAGGTTTATATATCACGGATCATGGGCTTAAGCCCATGGTCTTTCTCCCTTCCTTATTAACCAAAGTCCATTACCCATACTAATTAACCCAACACAAGCCCGACTCATAATAACTCATATTTTATCTTATTACCCGAAACGAGAAAAGGGGATGTTACACATATATGCAATAGCGTTATATTATATACAAAAATAAAAAAATCGATGTAGTGCATATGTGCATTATTGTTGTATTACATATATATGAATTAGTGGTGCATTAGATACAACAAATAGTGTTGTATTCAATAATCTGAATTGTATAATGCAATTACGTTAAATTATATGTAACAACTCACTAGTGTACATTTTATTGTATATATGCAATACACATTACTGCACTACATCAACAGTTTGCTTGTTTTTCTAGAAACAATATCAACTTATTAGAAGGATTAATGAAAAAAAATTACATAAAAATTTTATATAAAAAAACTTAAAACTAATTCTTTATTAGTTCTCTAGTTTGAGGAATAAAAACATGAAATTCTCTCCGAGAGCTGCTGCACTAACGACTGTATTAGGAAGTAGAATTAGCAACTTTTACACAAATTTTCAAGTGCATGAGATTGGTCGAGTGGTCTTAGTTGAAGATGGGATTGCACATGTTTATAGGTTGAACGAGATTCAAGTTGGGGAAATGGTTGAATTTTCCAGCGGTGTGAAAGAATTCAAGGAATAGCCTTGATTCTTGAGAATGAGAATGCATGGATTGTTGCCTTTAATAGTGATACTTCTATTAAAGGAGTGTGTGTGTGTGTATAGGGGCGGGTTAACGTATAGTAATGGTTTATCATACCTTAACCTCATACGCCATTTTCCGGCGCCGCCTTTCCGGCGCTGTCATCGCCGAAAAAACGGGATCTGGCCGGAAAAACGAGATCTCACTTGTTTTCCATCGTTTTTCATCGTTTTTTGTCCCTTTTGATCCAGATCTGAGCTAGGGTGAGCCCTAAGCTCATCTTTTGATCGGTTTATTCCCGATTCCATCTGGATCTCGTGACTTTAATGGTTTAGGGTGTCGGATCTTCGTTTCGCGACTAGATCTAGCAGGCTTGGATCCATACAATATCATATTATCATTACCTCAGTTCGGGAATCGATTCTTCTCCTTGGTTTCGGTTAGAGAAAGAGAGAAATGAGAGAGAGCTTAAGTGTGTGTTTTTGATGGTGTATGGAATGTGTGGAAAATGGATGGATTATGGGTAAATTAAGGTTTATATATCATGGATCATGGGCTTAAGCCCATGGTCTTTCTCCCTTCCTTATTAACCAAAGTCCATTACCCATACTAATTAACCCAACACAAGCCCGACTCATAATAACTCATATTTTATTTTATTACCCGAAACGAGTAAAGGGGATGTTACACATATATGCAATAGCGTTATATTATATACAAAAATAAAAAAATCGATGTAGTGCATATGTGCATTATTGTTGTATTACATATATATGAATTAGTGGTGCATTACATACAACAAATAGTGTTGTATTCATTAATCTGAATTGTATAATGCAATTACGTTAAATTATATGTAACAACACACTAGTGTACATATTATTGTATATATGCAATACACATTATTGCACTACATCAGCAGTTTGCTTGTTTTTCTAGAAACAATATCAACTTATTAGAAGGATTAATGAAAAAAAATTACATAAAAATTTTATATAAAAAAACTTAAAACTACTTCTTTATTACTTCTCTAGTTTAAGGAATAAAATCATGAAATTCTCTCCGAGAGCTGCTGCACTAACGACTGTATTAGGAAGTAGAATTAGAAACTTTTACACAAATTTTCAAGTGCATGAGATTGATCGAGTGGTCTTAGTTGAAGATGGGATTGCACATGTTTATAGGTTGAACGAGATTCAAGTTGGGGAAATGGTTGAATTTTCCAGCGGTGTGAAAGAATTCAAGGAATAGCCTTGATTCTAAAGAATGAGAATGCATGGATTGTTGCCTTTAATAGTGATACTTCTATTAAAGGAGTGTATGTATGTGTGTATAGGGGCGGGTTAACGTACATTAATGGTTTATCATACCTTAACCTCATACGCCATTTTCCAGCTCTGTCATCGGCGAAAAATCGGGATCTGGCCGGAAAAACGAGATCTCACATGTTTACCAACGTTTTTCACCGTTTTTTGTCCCTTTTGATCCAGATCAGAGCTAGGGTGACCCCTAAGCACATCTTTTGATCGGTTTATACCCGATTCCATCTGGATCTCATGACTTTAATGGTTTAGGGTGTCGGTTCTTCGTTTCGCGACTAGATCTAGCAGGCTTGGATCCATACAATATCATATTATCATTACCTTGGTTCGGGAATCGATTCTTCTCCTTGGTTTCGGTTAGAGAAAGAGAGAGATGAGAGAGAGCTTAAGTGTGTGTTTTTGATGGTGTATGGAATGTGTGGAAAATGGATGGATTATGGGTAAATTAAGGTTTATATATCATGGATCATGGGCTTAAGCCCATGGTCTTTCTCCCTTCCTTATTAACCAAAGTACATTACCCATACTAATTAACACAACACAAGCCCGACTCATAATAACTCATATTTTATTTTATTACCCGAAACGAGAAAAGGGGATGTTACACATATATGCAATAGCGTTATATTATATACAAAACTAAAAAAATCGATGTAGTGCATATGTGCATTATTGTTGTATTACATATATATGAATTAGTGGTGCATTACATACAACAAATAGTGTTGTATACAATAATCTGAATTGTATAATGCAATTACGTTAAATTATATGTAACAACACACTAGTGTACATATAATTGTATATATGCAATACACATTATTGCACTACATCAACAGTTTGCTTGTTTTTCTAGAAACAATATCAACTTATTAGAAGGATTAATGAAAAGAAATTACATAAAAATTTTATATAAAAAAACTTAAAACTAATTCTTTATTAGTTCTCTAGTTTGAGGAATAAAATCATGAAATTCTCTCCGAGAGCTGCTGCACTAACGACTGTATTAGGAAGTAGAATTAGCAACTTTCACACAAATTTTCAAGTGCATGAGATTGGTCGAGTGGTCTTAGTTGAAGATGGGATTGCACATGTTTATAGGTTGAACGAGATTCAAGTTGGGGAAATGGTTGAATTTTCCAGCGGTGTGAAAGAATTCAAGGAATAGCCTTGATTCTTGAGAATGAGAATGCATGGATTGTTGCCTTTAATAGTGATACTTCTATTAAAGGAGTGCGTGTGTGTGTATAGGGGCGGGTTAACGTATAGTAATGGTTTATCATACCTTAACCTCATACGCCATTTTCCGGCGCCGCCTTTCCGGCGCTGTCATCGCCGAAAAAACGGGATCTGGCCGGAAAAACGAGATCTCACTTGTTTTCCATCGTTTTTCACCGTTTTTTGTCCTTTTTGATCCAGATCTGAGCTAGGGTGAGCCCTAAGCTCATCTTTTGATCGGTTTATACCCGATTCCATCTGGATCTCGTGACTTTAATGGTTTAGGGTGTCGGATCTTCGTTTCGCGACTAGATCTAGCAGGCTTGGATCCATACAATATCATATTATCATTACCTCGGTTCGGGAATCGATTCTTCTCCTTGGTTTCGGTTAGAGAAAGAGAGAGATGAGAGAGAGCTTAAGTGTGTGTTTTTGATGGTGTATGGAATGTGTGGAAAATGGATGGATTATGGGTAAATTAAGGTTTATGTATCATGGATCATGGGCTTAAGCCCATGGTCTTTCTCCCTTCCTTATTAACCAAAGTCCATTACCCATACTAATTAACCCAACACAAGCCCGACTCATAATAACTCATATTTTATTTTATTACCCGAAACGAGAAAAGGGGATGTTACACATATATGCAATAGCGTTATATTATATACAAAAATAAAAAAATCGATGTAGTGCATATGTGCAATATTGTTGTATTACATATATATGAATTAGTGGTGCATTACATACAACAAATAGTGTTGTATTCATTAATCTGAATTGTATAATGCAATTACGTTAAATTATATGCAACAACACACTAGTGTAAATATTATTGTCTATATGCAATACACATTATTGCACTACATCAGCAGTTTGCTTGTTTTTCTAGAAACAATATCAACTTATTAGAAGGATTAATGAAAAAAAATTACATAAAAATTTTATATAAAAAAACTTAAAACTAATTCTTTATTAGTTCTCTAGTTTGAGGAATAAAATCATCAAATTCTCTCCGAGAGCTGCTGCACTAACGACTGTATTAGGAAGTAGAATTAGCAACTTTTACACAAATTTTTAAGTGCATGAGATTGGTCGAGTGGTCTTAGTTGAAGATGGGATTGCACATGTTTATAGGTTGAACGAGATTCAAGTTGGGGAAATGGTTGAATTTCCAGCGGTGTGAAAGAATTCAAGGAATAGCCTTGATTCTTGAGAAAGAGAATGCATGGATTGTTGCCTTTAGTAGTGATACTTCTATTAAAGGAGTGTGTGTGTGTGTGTGTATAGGGGCGGGTTAACGTACAGTAATGGTTTATCATACCTTAACCTCATACGCCATTTTCCGGCGCTGTCATCGGCGAAAAATCGGGATCTGGCCGGAAAAACGAGATCTCACTTGTTTTCCACCGTTTTTCACCGTTTTTTGTCCCTTTTGATCCAGATCTGAGCTAGGGTGACCTCTAAGCACATCTTTTGATCGGTTTATACCCGATTCCATCTGGATCTCGTGACTTTAATGGTTTAGGGTGTCGGTTCTTCGTTTCGCGACTAGATCTAGCAGGCTTGGATCCATACAATATCATATTATCATTACCTCGGTTCGGGAATCGATTCTTCTCCTTGGTTTCGGTTAGAGAAAGAGAGAGATGAGAGAGAGCTTAAGTGTGTGTTTTTGATGGTGTATGGAATGTGTGGAAAATGGATGGATTATGGGTAAATTAAGGTTTATATATCATGGATCATGGGCTTAAGCCCATGGTCTTTCTCCCTTCCTTATTAACCAAAGTCCATTACCCATACTAATTAACCCAACACAAGCCCGACTCATAATAACTCATATTTTATTTTATTACCCGAAACGAGAAAAGGGGATGTTACACATATATGCAATAGCGTTATATTATATACAAAACTAAAAAAATCGATGTAGTGCATATGTGCATTATTGTTGTATTACATATATATGAATTAGTGGTGCATTACATACAACAAATAGTGTTGTATTCAATAATCTGAATTGTATAATGCGATTACGTTAAATTATATGTAACAACACACTAGTGTACATATTATTGTATATATGCAATACACATTATTGCACTACATCAACAGTTTGCTTGTTTTTCTAGAAACAATATCAACTTATTAGAAGGATTAATGAAAAAAAATTACATAAAAATTTTATATAAAAAAACTTAAAACTAATTCTTTATTAGTTCTCTAGTTTGAGGAATAAAATCATGAAATTCTCTCCGAGAGATGCTGCACTAACGACTGTATTAGGAAGTAGAATTAGCAACTTTTACACAAATTTTCAAGTGCATGAGATTGGTCGAGTGGTCTTAGTTGAAGATGGGATGGCACATGTTTATAGTTTGAACGAGATTCAAGTTGGGGAAATGGTTGAATTTTCCAGCGGTGTGAAAGAATTCAAGGAATAGCCTTGATTCTTGAGAATGAGAATGCATGGATTGTTGCCTTTAATAGTGATACTTCTATTAAAGGAGTGTGTGTGTGTGTGTATAGGGGCGGGTTAACGTACAGTAATGGTTTATCATACATTACGTATGCGATCAAAAAACACGCTGTGGCAGTTCGTAAATAACCTAACAATAGTTCGCGATCAAATTGTCGATTACAAATCGACTCTGATCCAAATTCGGGAATCCTCCGCTCTATCTCATCCAATTTCTAAACTCTAATCACAGCTTAAATTATGAAATCTCAAAAGTCAAAAAACAAAATTGAAATGAAGCGTCGTTGAATACTAATGATATTCAAATTGATCAAAAAATGATGACTTAATCAATGAAATTAATGTGTAAAAGGCTTTAGAATCACGAGTCGATTATGAAATAGCAGAATAATACATTCAATTGAGCTTTGATTAAAGGTTCATGTTTAAACGTTCTGCACAAACTTTAAACGTTTTGAACAAAAAAGTCCAGAACAACAAGTTTAGAAGTTTAGAACTTCTAAACCTTTTGTACTGAAGTTTTAGTTTTGAACACCCAGAAACACAAACCTTTAAACGTCAAACCAAAATATTTAAACGCTCAACACGATTAAACGAACATAGTCATCAATCAAAACCAGAAAATTTCCACTAAATTTATACGTTCAACTAATACGTTCAAAAATTAGAAGTTTTAGGTGTTCAAAAAGTTTAGAAGTTCTGAACTTCTAAACTTTTTGAACCAAACAAACCGTTGAACGTTTAAACATTTAATGGCTCAGATATGTTAAAATTAGGTTTTAGATGAATTACTCTAGAACAAAATTTAACCTTCATTATTGTTCGCTATGTTCAATTGCCCGATTAGTCCAATTCTCAATCTTCAATTAGTCTGACTCCATGAACTAGAACAGAGATGGAGAACACCGTTCCATTTTCAATTTAAATTTGATTATGTTTCTGATCTTGGTCTACAATTTGTGAATCGATGTATGATCGTGTTTGATGAGCGAATGATTTAATTAGGGACGTAATCGGATTTAAACACATTTACATTTTTGCCAACGCGTGTTTCCACAAATCGACGTTCCAAACACTCGCGTACCTATTGTATGATAAGGGATTATTATATTGGATCCTTTATATATATATATATACTAGCAAAAGTGCTCACGCTTTGCTGCGGGTTCGTGCAAGTTATCATCTCGTATTGGTTTGTAGCGTTTGGTGTGGCGTGTAGTGGGTTATCAGTGCAAGCGCGTTTTTGCATGTGCATTTGGTTTGTTGGGTGTTGTTTTATTTTATACTTTTTTTTGGGGTGGGGGTGGGGGGAGGGGTGGGGGTGGTGCACACTAAAATATTAAGAGATGCATATATATTGGATACATCATGTTTTTGTGAAATATTTGCTAATATTCTTGCTTGTAAGTTTGTAAGGCACCAAATAAAAGCTTTTTGTTTTTGCAAGTTAAGTACCAATTACCTGATAACATCATAAATCCAATGTATATATGGATACGCCAGTATTTATGTGCATAACCAACTCACGTATGGCCACACCTTTACCCTTTTTACCATTCGTTAACTGACAACTTACTCACTTTAATTAGCGTATGTCTTTCATCTCCTGTATAAATTTCAACTCTAACTACTCATTAGTTAACACACATTCAATCCTTTATATTGATTAGATTTCACAAAACACACCATCAGCAATGATTTAACCTGCTTAAACTAAGGAATTTGATTTAAAAATCATAAGACTATATATACTAGACATTGCAAATACTCAAAGTGTTCAGGTATAGCAGTCCTAGAAGATTTAGTAATTCTTGGCATGTTTTCAACTTTACAACTTTCATAGTGTTGGCGAGCAAGGTAGCAAAAACACCATAAACAATATCATATGCAATCTTCATCAAGATGTTAGTGAACTCAAAGGGTGGTTTACATAATTTTTACAAGGTCTGAGGTCATTTTTTTAACAACTTGAACAAACGTTTGTCACTTTCTATACCAAAACTTGAATATTATTAGCCAATTATTCTTGATGCAAATCAACAACTATGATATTAAACATAGCTTGTTATACCATGTTAGTTAAAGGACCTCTTTGCCAACAAGTTGACATTTGCCATGTAACTTTGAGTACACATGCATACCATACAAAATATATAGAACTTTACCTTGGAAGCAGATCAATACTTGTCTTCTCGGGCTATAACAACAATTTAAAAAAATGTTTGTAAAGGTTAAAAGTATAATGTGACTGTAAGTCCCCTCGGGGCGTCGCCGATCGATACGAGATCCGCACGATGTCTAGGAGTGCGGAATCCTCCTAGACTCGTTTATGGTGTGGAAGACGAAGAACATGATTACACACAAACACATACACGAACAAACACACGAATGGGATAAACACATCTGCAGATCTTTTATATAATAATCGAAACACTTACATACCAAACATGAAAACAAATGACGGCCGACCCGAGGTGAGCTCTACCTCGGGTCGTCTCACACGACTCTCTCTCTCGGTTTCTCTCTAGACAAATAAACTGAACACAAAACTCCAACTTTTTCTGGATCCTCAAACCTAAACAAGACACGTATATATATATATATAAACAACTTCACGGGCTTGGGCCTGTAGGCGAAGGTGTTCTAACTTCGCCTATGGCAGAAGTTGTTACAACTTCGCCTATGGCGAAGTTGTCCTAACTTCGTACATCGTTTCCGCTGATCAGAATTGCATAGCGACGGTCACAAAATGCACCAACAGACTCCCCTTTGACCGTTGCTCTCAATTCTAACAAACACAAAAGATCATCTGTTGCAAAACATGCACCAACAGACTCCCTCTTAACTGATGATCTTCTGTTTGCTCTTCAATCAGCCGTGTCTGAAACTGTCTTGTAGCTTCACAAAGCTACCAATCACCCAGCGTCTTCCATATCCGATCTCCCCTTCAGTGTAAGCTTCTCCGACTATATAGATTGAGGTCTTTGAAATGCATGCATCCCCGTGCCTAATTAATCATCTCAACCAATCACGTGAGTCCTTCTGACTTCACCAACACGTGAAGTTCTTGTAACTTCACCAACACGTGAAGTTGGGCTCCCTCCACAACTTCACCAACACGTCGGCATACGATAAGGTTTAATCTTCAACTACTCAACATCAAGTGATCAATTTCATCACAAAACCACCTTGACATAATCTAACACACATGACCATTAATTAATCCGAAGCATCTTCAATCACCAGGGATAACGATCAAGAACATAAACACTTTAATTCCCGATTAAATCCAACTTGTTCCAGAATTTTCACTTTAAAAAATAAGCATCACGTTTCATGATCCAATTCTCGAATGCCTTGAAAATAACATAAATAACATGCTCTGACCGCAATCCAGTAATGACGAAAACCTTCAGTTCAATTTGACTTTCTTCAGTTGGTCAACCTCGAACAACAACAATTTCATTGCCCACAAACACCCAAATATGTGTCAATATCCAGTTTCAATCAATATCCCATTCACAATCTCAACTCCATATCCAGAGTTGACATGTATTTGTTCACACGTAAGACCAAGAGATAACAAGTTTCACTCATTGACGGAACAACGTCTTCGGTCTCACAATAATCGTGTACACCTGGCCATACAGATGAAAACTCCAAACACTATTTTTTTTTTTTTAACTTCGCCTAAAAGTCAACTTCGCCCCTCCTTAACTTCGCCTGTCCTTAACTTCGCTCCTCATAAACTTCGCCTGGCTGCTAACTTCGCCTATGGCGAAGTTGTCCTAACTTCGTACATCGTTTCCGCTGATCAGAATTGCATAGCGACGGTCACAAAATGCACCAACAGTGACCTTTGATTTCAAAACTAACCTTAAATGGAGATGCAATATCAATTATTTTTTTTATTTCAAAACTAACCCAAAATGGAGATGCAAGAGTGAAACTAACTTGATCGCCTCCTTTCTGGTTCTAGCATGTGTAAAATTTAATAATTAGATATGTAAACATCTATAAATAATTGCAAAAGTATGAAAGTATTTGTAAGGATATATAAATAAAATGATTAAAAATTAATAAATGAAAAATGAGCTAAGCGGAGCTGAGCAATTTGTAATATTCGAAATATTAGTTAACTAAGACATATGCACACCTGATCATGAGGTTTAAGCATGCATTCCTCATATTCTGCTCCACAAATACACCATCATATTAATAGAAGCAAAAGAAAATCCGGAAAGAAATCAGACCATAATATAAAAATCAATATGAATTTAAGCCTGCTAAAGAGACTTTCCAAAAATCACAACTAAATTTTTAGTTCTTATAAACTAAACTTACACATTGGATGTTATACAATGTATAGCACAGATAAGGCAAATTGGAAATAAATAATCTAGCCTTTTGTGTATTTACCGTTAATAATCCCACTTTTAAAGTCACCACCAACGGTCTAACATTTCAACTATTTTTGTCTCAATGGACCTCCGTTAAAAAACACTAAACGTCGTTAAGTTTTTTTCCAAGTTTCAGAACGATCTTTTAGGGCTTTTGATCAGATGAAGGATAGGAGAACTGATGTGAAACTTACCTCGAAACAATGATCCAAACGACGAAACAATGTTTCAATTTGAATGTTTAAATTTCCAATTAACAAAAATCAAGCTATCTGAATCACCGTTTTGAGATACGTTCTACATTAGTCAACTCATATCCTTTTTCCGATCATAAGCCCTAAAACATCGGTTTGAAATTCGAAAAAAAAAACTTAAAAGACATTAAGTGTTATTTGATGGAGATCCATTGAGACAAAAATAGTTGAAATGTTGGACCATTGGTAGTGATTTTTAAAGTTAAGATTATTATCAGCCAATACATAAAAAGTGAGTTTATTTATTTCCAATTTGCCTATAGATAATACCAGTACCCGACGACATAAATTGTGTTGCATCTAATCCAAAATACGTAAGCTCACTGTTATTGTTGTACATAATGAAATTAAGGTATAAAGGGTTTCCTGCGTGATTTCCAACTTTTATAGAGGTGACTTGGCAAAAAGAAATACAATTAAATAAGGTTAAAAAAATTTATAAGTAAGATAAAAGTAAAATAAATAAATGTTGGATTGTTGGTTCATTGAGTGTAAGGTTTTCATCTTCTTATCAACTTGAGTGTAAGGTTTTCATCTTCTTATCAATAACTGTACTATAATGTTCATCTAATCAGCTTAAACCTCCTAAAGCTAAACAAATACCCCTGCTTCGATTACAATCAGCAAAAGAAAGCTCAATCAAGAAATAGGCTGCACATCATCATAATATCACTTACAAGTTACAATAATACTCAACAAATTAAAAGTCTCAAAAACCATGAATACAAGTTGGAGTAATTATCATCACAATCTATGTATCGATTTTAGAAAGTACAAAGGCATCAACTAACTGGCCTTTGTATAAAGAGTAGAAGCAAACACACTTTTGATTTCATTCATATTAATGGCAGGAATACCTTTGTTTGAAAAAACCTGCAACGGGTTTCAAATATCAAATTTCAAAAGCAAGCATGCATTAATAAGTGACATGTAGATGTGTTTTGTAGGTTGAACTCCTGATTCATACAATTCTTTTGGAGTAAGTTTTCTTTTGACCTTAAACATATAAAATGGTAAATATTTATAAAAAAGTTGTTAAGAACAAAAATGAACAAAAAAGTGTTCCCTGCTTGGGCAACTCAACTTGGGTCGTTTTGACAAAAAAAAAAGTTTAAACTGTTTGGCCCATTTTGACCCATACAATAATTTTCCGACCCATTTTGACACTTCTGAAAGTTTAACAACTTGGCCCATTTCTAAATCGCCCGACCCACACATTTTTCATCTCAAAATAATGTTATAACTTTTTTTCTAGATTATATCAACACGAATGTTAGTCTAAATAAAAGCGTCCAGAAGTCCATTTGGCCCCTACAAAAGAAGTGCCGTCCATTTATAACAAACCACAAAATAAATTAAAGGAAAAGTAAAGAAATAAAAGAAGAAAAATTCATTTCACATTGGTAGAAGAAAGAAAGGGAGAGGCTTCCACTATGATATAAATAGGAATGTAAGTTCTTGTACCACATCGCTAAATTATAAAACTAGTGAGCTCTTTATAAGAAAAAAACTTATATGTTAATATTCTTATAAGAAAAATCACACCAGTGGTCCTAGCGGAGGGTGAGAAGCACCCACATGTGCACGCGCACGGGCACAGGCTCGGGCGAAGTGCGATGGGCGCAATGTGGCGCTTTGATGGCGCACTTTGCACTTCGCACGCTCTCATCGCCGCGAGCCGAATAAGGGCCGACCGTCTTAGTATTTTTGTGGAAAATAAAAAATTTTAATAATCCTCCCATCGCGATACGCGAAAGGTGTAGATTAGTCTCATCGCGTTACATGATGACGTGTAAATTATTCAGAAATTTTGCGGCGTCACGATACGCGATGGACTATCAAAGTAACACATTGCATTACACGACGTGGAGGTTACGCAGACAATACACGTAACGTGCTACGTAGCCAACCTAGGGCTGACTCGGTAATGCTATAAGATTCATCGCGATACGCGATGCCCTTTGTTTATGACCATCGTGTTTCGTGACGGGTTCCAAAATCGGCTATAACTAGATTGGAAACGGGACATTCCTCCTCGTCCCACATCACTTTTTCTCCCTGATATTTCTTAAGAAGATGGTATAATACCTGAGTGATCGTAGCGATATCCTATCCGATCGAAAAAAACTTATATACACGAATCATAAAGCTCTGCATATTAAGGTAAGACATTGTGCCATCGTGTAAAGATTCTGATCTCTTGATTATCGTTATGATTATTGGTTTTATACTAATCTAGATATACTACATTGTGTTTAGCCTAGGTGCTTAATACCAGGAAGCATTTTTTAATTGTAAACTTGCAAGGTGAGACATTCGGGTTTTTGTACAACTCACATTTGTGTGAGACAACTGTTTTTCCAACACTGTCGTGATGATTTCAAAACCTATAAAACTCATGGCAGATGGTCTAAATGTTTTCAAATATATTTTTAAAGTATTTTAAATACATTACAGTGATTAAGTCTTTGTAAACTTACGAGATGGTTACTACTGGTATTGTGGGGGTATTGTATACAAGGCTTGCCTACTGGGCTATTACACGTTACTTATTGGACAAGTGTTAGCCAATAAGTAATATGACCACAGTCATAGATACGGTCGAGTGACAAGTATCTTTCGGTAATTTGTAAGCAGACAGATGTAAAAACATCTTAATGCTGTAAATGTAAAATGTGTCATTTACGAATGAATGTACTCACTAGTATTTTTTGCTAATTGAATATTTTAAACATGTTTCAGGTGACTTGTTAGAGGAAAATGAATGATGCCTGCGGGCTTCCAGCTTAAATAAGTGGCTTGTCACCGGAATAAAGAAACGTGTTTTGAAAATTAGGGTTATCCCTATAAAGTTTATGTTTGTATCAAAATGGATTAAATTCTCAGTTTGTAACAACAATAATTATGGTGTTTTTATAACTCTGATCACTTTTCCTAACTACGGTTCTGATAAAAATATTCCGCTGCAAAATAATTTAATAAACATCGATACCACCAATCAATGTTCACGGCTTCCTCCCAAGATATAGGGGTCGGGGGCTGTGACAGCTGAAGTGGCATTAGAGCCATTGGTTTAAGCAATATGGGTATTTTAATAATACCTAATCTTAAAATTTAGAGTTAGGATATACATGCATTAACCTATGTGTTAACCATACAGATAAGATTCTAACCATACATGAAAATAAATACTATTTTCTTTTGGAGTTCGTTGTTTTATTGTTTTTGATTAACAGCATGAGTGAGCTCATGGAAGCATTCGGAAAGATAAATGTTAACACTACGGATATGGAAGAAGGAGAATCCTGTGAAAAACACCCAGAACCCATGATCTTTCAAGCACAACCCATGGAACAAACTGTAGAAAAACAAAAGCCCAAAAGAAGGAAAAGACTCAAAGACTGGCAAAGAGGTTTGAGAAGAGGTAAGAAAGGAAGAACCATAATCACACAACCACCCCCCACAACTTGAACCAATTGAACCACAACCAACTCAACCACAATCCCCTTCAACAATACCAATGCATGAGCGACTAGGCAGATGCCTAGTTGAGTGCGAAATTTTTCATCAAGTATTCAATGATTTAGGTGTAGCAAGCTCCAATAACCTAAACATGCCATCTCAGAACCCGAATAGTACACTCCCCTCTGATGATATTATAAACTAAGATCAGCTAGAGGAATGGTGGACAAACGACCGACAGTATCAAACAATGATGACAAACCCGTATGCACCATTCCAGGTTGAAACTTCAAACTACCCCAGTATGACACCAGAAATGAGGACACAGCTTTGTCACTATGGGAAAGAATTGATGGATACAGGCAATAGGATGAGAAACATTGGGGAGAACCTGACCTGGAAATACTATGACTGAGAACCCTATATATAAAAACCAATATATATAATATCTATATGTTCATTATCATTGTATATTGAATGGTTTGAATAGTTCATTGTAATCGAACAGCCAGTCGGGACCAACGCGGGCATCTATCTTGTTTTCTTTTAACCAACGTACATCATATGATTCAAGTATCTGCTTGGTTGCCTTGTTGACTCTGTTTAGGGTCCTGTTTCTCCTTTCAGAAACACTCAAAGCTGTTAGTTTTAGATGATACGATCATACGGTAACATTAGTTGGGTATTAGGATCATACAGAAGCATAAATATATAAAAAAACAAATGATTGTTCAACCAATACAAACATATGGAATCGTATTGTTCAATCATACATCTACTCAAATGATTGTTCAACCAATACAAACACAATAAAATATCATAAACACTTACCTCCATTGCTGGGATTGAGAGGCGATAAGGGATTGTAGGGGGCTGAAGCATGTGAGGGTAAACATCAGCCATAGTTATTTATACCACAAAAAGAAAAACCGCCAGCCATTTATTGCAACCTTTGATTAAGGGGTTTTGATTTTTTATTGCAATTGAAGAGAATGTATGTGAATTGAAGGAGTAATTAATTGAAAGTTTGAAACATGTGGATGGTAATCTGAAGTGACAACTTAAGGTAGTGTAGAAATCACCGTTCAAGTCACCCAATAAATCCTAAACCTTCAACAAAATTTCCAATGCCCAAATGGGTTAAATAGTAATTCATAAATGTGACATTCGTCAATTTCGGGTCTCGATTCGTATTCGTTTTGTAAACTTTATTGATGTATACCGACCCGTTTTGTAAACCGAAACCTTTGATATAATAAAAATGATGGATTTTATGTTACAATAATGTTTTACACTTGTTGGGTCTTGAAAACATTCATTTCGGTCTTTAAAACGCTTAAAAATCACTTAAAACGAACTTTGGGGACCAAAACTACCATTTTTGAAAATTCAGGAAATAACCCCTTCGCGGGGCGCGACAAGATGGTCGCGGGGCGCGAAGGCAGGTCTGCAGCTGCACGTTTTTTTGGTTATTTTTATGCATACATGTGACCAAAACACACCATTTTCATGCAAGACCCTTTATGCTTGACCATTTCAACTTACCTTATATATACACCACCCTTTCCATCCATTAATCTCTGCTACAACTCCAGATCCTCTCTCAAATTCAAAGATCTTAAGGTTATTTTCATTGTGTTCTTGAAGTTTTGACTTCTAAAAGTCAAACTGAGTTTTATCTTTAATTCTAACTTGTTCATCTAACATTACTAACTCTTAAATATGGTGGTACAACATATATATAATACACACCCCTTATTTCCTTTATTTGTTACTTCACCGACTCCGGTTGTTTATGTTTCGAATGTCATAAGGCTAGGCTTCAAGGAGGACTTCGTGTTCTTGATATATATATTTACACACACATAACTTATTATACATCACTTATGACTAACTTCTAACCCTTTTTAGTTTGTTCATCTTATTTACAAGTTCCATGGTGTGGGTTTGTATAAGACTAACCTCGGTTTAACCGAAACTAGTCCAAACCGGAAACCGAACTTTTGTTTACTAGTTTTGTTAAAATAGTTGTTTAAACATGTTTATTGCTAGATTTGAGTTTCAAAAATCATTTTTACAAGTTCTTTGATATTAAGCATATGGAATCCATCTATGAACTCGTTGGGAGATGGAAACCGAACTAAACTGAAACTTTTGCTTAAAAGACTTGTAGTTAACTTTTTAGTTGTAAAATTTAAGTTTTCTTTATTTATAAACCAATATACAAGTTCTATGATATTTGGGCATGTGGAAACCATCTATGAACTATTTGTGAGATGGAGACCGAACCAAACCGAACTATACCGACTTTTACTCGCTTAAGACACACAAGTGTGTTTTTTTTAGCTATCAAGACTTGTATATTTCTTTAAAAATAGTTTACAAACTGATTTTAATTATTTTCTTAAGTACTTGGAATTGTTGGATCCAACTTGATCTCATCACATAGTTTGGACCGACAAAACCGAACACTCGCTTAACGTTCGTTGTTAGTTCTAAACAATAGATCTACATACTTGGTTAAGTGTTATTATGTTTTATTGAGTTATCTCATAATAATTAATATTTTGGAAAGTCGACTTTGGGTTTGACCATTTGTCAAGACCCGAACCAACAACCCGAACACTCGTTAAAAAACTCGTTTTAGTATCTTTGTCCCAAGGGAACTTGCATTTTAGCATTTTTCCCAACTTATTACTTAACATTGGTCAAGTAAATATTAAGGTTAGATACTTTAGCCCGATTTTGAGCAAACTCACATTTTTAAAGGGTTATTATTATAAATTCTTAAATAGTTACATGTTAAACCTTGAACTTTAAATTGTTTACTTTTTACAACAAATATTTTATTTAAAGATTCTTCGAGGCAACCCTTCTAAATCCAAGACTTCTTTTATTTTAGGCTTCATACGTTAACTCGTCGTTCCGGCAAACCTACAAATAATCAATCTTTCAAGTTTATTACTTTAATGTGAGTAACTTCATACCCCGTTTTCTATCTTTTGTTTTGGGGTGACATCTCATACTTATTCAAATCAAATGCTTTATACTTGAGTCTTAAACCACAAACATTGTTGTATACTTTACTTGAATAATTACTCGATTTGGTGTTCTATGCTATATGTCTATGTGTTTATCTCTTTCGGTTGGTGGAATCTATAAATCCTAGACTACTTGGCATCCCCTTGTAGCAAGGTGTCGTTAACGTAATGCAATTAACGATATTCTATTAAATCCTAGACTACTTGGCAACCCCTTGTAGCTAGGTGGCGCTAACGTAATTCTATTAGCGATTGTCAATTTATCCAAGTTGTTGCTTTTATTTATGGTTTTGTATACTAGTTTTGTGGCTCTTCATACTATATATCTATTGTTCAAATTTATGAATTGCTCACCAACCTTTGTGTTGACAAACTTTATTTTATGAAATGTTACAGGTTTGCATCTAGGTTGATTATGGAGTTCGGTGAAGAAAACGTCACAAATACCTTTAGGATATTAGGAAAAATGAACAATATTTGATTTGCTATATTTTGTTGTATTTGACTTATGAATATTTGGTTATGTGACATTTTCGATGTTGTGAAATGAAATGAGTTTGTTAAGTATTGTCTCTTTAAATAGTGTCATGCGCTTATGAGCAATCGTTGCACCCCGGCATGTTCCGCCGCCTTTGGTCGGGGTGTGACAGATTGGTATCAAAGCCATGAAAATTAGGATAGGTGGTTAGACGTAACGACCTAGAATTGTTATGCTTAGAGTCCTATACGTGTGTTCATACGTGTTTACTCTATTTAATTGTTCATATCGCATGTTTCTTTATAAACTTGTTTAAAATTCACCAATATCCTAAATGTTCACATACACATACTTTCATAGTATTTTCAAGGTATCATTTCCTTAAAACGCAAAAAGTAGATTTTATTGTGTTTTATGGATTACAAGATTAACTTGGATCCCGTTGTTTCAAATCCCTTAAAGGTTGCATTTATATCGGGTTTGTAGCCATCATAGTAAACGAGACATTAAAAAATGACCATTTGACAAAAAGATTCCAAGGATCGAAGGTGATTTACTTACCTGGGATGGTTGAGTTATAGTGCTCGTTTTCTAGGCCATAAACCGTGTTATAACTGCCAATTCTTTAAGTAATCGGATGCGAGCGTTCCGGCCGCCATCCAAATTTTCGTTGTTAAATCAATAGAACTACAGTGATTTCGTGGACGAGTGTTTTGACATGACGTTGTATCTCGATTTATTTTTTTATTATCGTTATTTGAGGCGAAAACATGAAAAAGTTTCGGTGGTTCGTACACATGTTTAGACTCCAATATGTTGTTTCATAAAACTTTTTAGTGTTGGAATATCAAGTCATGGTGGTTCATGCAAGATTTTTCCAACTCTATAAATCTCAAAGTCTCAAAATTTTAAGCTTTAACTTCTCAAAAACCATTTACTATTGTTTTCGGTTTTGTTGTTTATGCACAAAGATTTATATTTTCATCTAACACTAACATCTTCTCCATACTAACGCTAGGATACACAAATCAAAAATCGAAATCTTATTTTATTTTTATACACCTTTATATTCATTCCCTTTTACCCAAAAATTATCCCATTTTCTTTATAAATTTTTAGCATGCCTTCGCTAAGACGTCAACCGCGCAAGAACTCTACTCGACGTATGGCGGCCATCATCGCCAAGAAAATGGCCGCTGTGATTCCCAAACTTATGACCCAAATACAAGCAAACCAACCCGCACCCGTTGTTGCACCTATTGAACCCAAACCCACATCCTACTTGTTTATTCAATTACGAGTAAAACCCCTCTTTGGTTGGAGCTATCTGCATGTGCACCTCCTGTTGGAGTCCCAACACATTCACAAACCCAATTATGCAGCTTCTTTTAATATTTATTATTTTTTTTCCTTTTTTTTCTATCCATATTTTTCTTTTTTCTTTCCTTGTTTAGAATATTGGTATAAACGATTGAAAAATTTTATTTATATTTTATTTAGTTTAGTTTTTTATTTGGAGAAATAAGTTTTTTTTATGTTCTTTTTTAGTCTTATTATTCGGAATATATAAATTTTTTTTGGCCGTCAAGTCGTTGCTTCGGCCGACTTAATCATAGCTTCTGCCATCGTAGTCAAAGCTCCTGTCATCATGCTTAGCCGCCTAACCACGGTCATGCCACCAGTGATCTTCTTAGATCCTATAACCGATCGAGTTAACGCCGACATTTCTTCTAGTGTATTTTCTAACTTTTCCATTCTTGGAAGGCCAGTGAGAAAAATCCCCTGACGTGGAAACGTGTTAAAAAAGTCCTTATTTTTTAATATAAAAAATAAAAAATAGAAAAATAAATCATAATATTTTTGTTTTAAAAATGGTAAGGCTGAAACTCGTGATCAGATTTTATTGGTTACACATATTATCAAATTTGTTTTGTTTGATTGTATCTTTTCATATATATTTTAAACGAGGAAAATCTTGAATAACAAATTTATAAGATATCCTTTCGTTCCAAAATAATGGTACTCAAATATCCGTTTTTATCTACAAAACAATGGATGACCAAATTCAGGAAGATTACGTTGTTACAACACCGTTACTGCACGGCAATGGAGATGAGGAAAGAAATTCAAATGATGAACACTGCAACAAAATAGGACATGCTTCTTTCATAAGTACGTACTTGTGTCAATTGTCTCAATGCTCTCTCAGGTACTTTTATAAGTTCATGTCTTGTAATCATTATGTTTATTCAAAGAAACCTAATTTCTATAATTCTGATGGTTGTTTAAGGAATTGGAATATTATCAATCCCGTACACATTGGCAGAAGGAGGATGGTTGAGCTTGATACTACTTTTTGTAATTTCAAGCTTGACCTTCTACACAGGATTATTGATCCAAAGATGCATGGATGGTGATCCAACAATAAGAAGTTACGAGGGCCAGATCCGAGAAGACGAAAATTTCTTTGGGCCAAAGGCGAAATTCTTTTGGGCCTTAAGTAAAAGAAACATTTTGTTGGGTTTAAACAATTTATTTTTAAATGGGCTTACCTGATTATGATTTGAGTTGTGTAAAAAACTTTTGTAAAAAAATAAGCTTATAATTGTCTCGAATAAGATTAGAACCCACAACCTTTTGGTTAGATGTTATGCCCCTTTACCACTACACTAAGCTAGTGGTTACATAATTTTGTTGAAACATTGATTATACAAATTTTTTTTTTGATAAAAATACATATAATTTTGTTTGAAAAAAAATTTTCGGGCCTAGTGGGGTGTCGGGCCTGTGGCTGTCGACTACCCTGTCATGCCTCAAAGACGGCCCTGGAAGTTACACTGATATTGGAAATCGCGCATTTGGGAAGACCGGGAGAGCTATAGTATCAATGACTATGCACCTAGAGCTCTACTTAGTCGCAACGGGTTTCCTGATCCTAGAGGGCGATAACTTAAGCAACATATTTCCAGACATGGATTTAGATGTCTATGGCTATTGTGTTGGTGCAAAAAGTGGATTTATTGTTCTTGTTGCGCTCATTATACTCCCCACATGTTGGTTAGACAACATGAACATTCTTTCCTACATATCAGCTAGTGGAGTCCTAGCCTTAATGATCATCTTAGGCTCGGTCTTCTGGGTTGGTGCAGCAGATGGTATTGGTTTTAAAGAGAAGGGTAAACTCATAAATTGGAATGGAATGCCATCAGCTATTAGTTTATATGCATTCTGCTATTGGGCTCATCCAGTTTTCCCAACCTTATATACTTCCATGAGAAACCAACGTCAATTCCCAAAGGTTGTATAATCATCATGATAATTGTTAATTAGCTGCAAAATTATATTTCAATATTTGCATCCATTCTTACTAAAAAAAGTTTTGTTGTATGTTTTTGTGCTTCAGGTCCTGTTCCTTTGTTTTGCATTCTGTACAGTTACTTATTTATTGATGGGAGTTATTGGTTATCTTATGTTTGTTTCAAAGGCAGAGTCAGAGATTACCTTAAACCTTCCAACAAATAATATAAGTTCAAGAGTAACCATATGGACCACCCTCGTTACTCCGATAGCTAAATATGCACTAATGCTAACACCGATTGCCAACGGTATTGAAGCACATCTTCAGGCTTCTGACAATAAAAGGATGTGTAGCATTTTAATTAGAACAATTTTGTTGATTAGTGTAGTCGTAGCCCTGTCCCTTACCTTTTTTGGTTATATGATGTCATTAGTGGGTTCCCTATTAAGTGTGACAACTTCGATAACAATACCATGCTTGTGCTACTTGAAGATATCGGGAGTTCATAGGAGAATGGGAGTTGAGGTGGTGATTGTTGGGCTTGTTCTATTAAGTGGCTTAATTGTTGCTGTTGTTGGTACTTATGTATCACTGGCAGACATAGTAAGCCATCTATGAGTAATTTTGCTACTTATCCTCATTTTGGATAATTAGAAGTCTATCTTGATCTCAATTGAATTTTAGATTATTTTGAATTATGTTACAGATAATAAGTGAATATTTTTCTGTTAAGATCAGCCATATAGTTTGATGTGAAAATGTGAATGAATGAATTAAAACAAAAAAATATTAAAAAAAAGCTTTAGCGGCAACACTTGTTGCCGCTAATTACCCCGTTTGTTGTCGCCAAAAGTTTTAGCCGCGACGGGTCGCCGCTGAATCCCAAACTGTCGCCGCTAATATTGAAAGTGTCGCTGCTAAAGGGCTGCCCGGAGACTTTGTCGGAAAATTTGCTATAGGTAAATTTCCATTTTTTTAAGGCAACAAACACAATTATTAATCAAATAAACTTGAAAATGAAAATATTACATGATCTATTTTATTGAATTGGATAAACATTACATGAGATCTAACTGAACACCATATACAAATTTATATTAAAAGCTTCAAAATCTATGCTTGGCCCAGGTAGTCCCTAAGTCGTGCCAATGTGGTAGTTGATGCAGGTGCTTTCCGGCTTGCAGGTTGTAGGGCCTGTTTTGTAATATAGACTTTCATATATGTTTGAACCATTTACGATGTATTTTGTTAGCTTCTCGGTTTCTTTATTGTATGTTTGGGTCCGATGCCATGTAAGTTGAGCCCAATGGGCCGTGAATAATATATTTGAGCATGGCATTGCTTCACCTATAAAGGTGAAGCATGCACATGCCAAGCCAGCCTTTTTATAAATACTCAACCTTATCCTCTTACCAACTCTCTCCCTACTCTCTCTTTCTTACCATTTCGGAAAATAACAAAAACAAACAAGATCCGAGATCTCGGTTGCTTATTAGTGATTCCTGCTAGCTAGTTTGTGAGAGTGTTTCAAGAACTTAGTTGTTTGATCCGTTGTTAGGACCTACAATTGGTATCAGAGCTTTCGGCTATACTAGTTGTAGTTCTTGGGGCACAACCTTGGATTTTGGTCTTGTTTGTGTGTTTAATACTTGTGTTCAAGTGTTAAAGTGGGTCTTCAGGTTCACTTGTTTTTGTAGTTGTGTATACAAGCTTGAAATAAGTGTTGAAGTGTTGTTTGAAGCTTTCAGGGTTGTTAGAAGTGTTTTCTTATGTTCTTGAAAGTGTATGGATTCAAGAAGATTGTTTGGCTAAGCATGAAAGTTTGTGTTCGAAGATCTACAAAGTGTTCATCGGGTTCTTGTTAGATTAATCGAGTTTCCATATTTGGCAAAAAGTTTCATGCATAAAGTGAAATTGTACTTTCTAGATTCCATTTGAATCGAGTTTGCAAACCAAACCAATCAAATCGAATCTACTAACCAATCGAATCGAGTTTGGAAACCAATCGAATCAACATTCAAAATCAATCAAATCGAGTTTTTGTTCGATTCGATTCAAATTCTATTCGATCCATTTACCATTCGATTCGAATCCTTTTGAATTCGATTCGATTTAACTCAGACTCGACCCGTTTACACTTAGAGCTTTTAAATAGAAATTGTTTCATTCCTAAATATTGTTGAAGATGATGATAAACGATCCCGTTATGTTGAAGAGCTACATGATGTTGGAGAATAAAGCCAGTACCACCATAAAACCTCCAAAGTTGATGTTTTTTGATAGCGACTTTGGTGATTTCAAATGGAGGTTCAAGAATTACATAAGAATGACTGATACTACTCTTCTTCGATCCATTGAACAAGAGCCTTATTAGCCTGTGACCTTAACCCTTGAAGGACCCGTTGATACTCTTGTTGAAGCCTATGAAGAGGAAGACACGAAACTGACTCAAGAGGATCAAAAGGCTTATGGAATCCTTAGTGTTTGTTTGTCAGCTGATATTGATCAAAACATCCTCCTCAACAAGTCAGCCTACACCAACAAGCTCCAGTCCATTCCAGAATGATGTTGACAAAGATTTTGAGCAAGCCCTTAATACACGTGGCATAAGCAAACCGGAAACCAACATGCCTACCAGTTCAAGTCAGCCTACTGATATTGATGATTCTCACATTGCTCTCTTCCACGCCTTGATGGCAAGTCATGAACAACTGTTATAAGGAAACCTATTACCCCCATTATTTTAACAAAGATATATACATGACATCAATGAGAAGCATCTTGATAAGATGGGAATTAGGTATCATTGGCCATGACAGTTTATAGAGAACCCAGCTTCATGAAGAAATATGGGAGAAACAACTTCAAGGACTCCAACAACAAGAGTATTGGGTTTGACTGGGATTATCTTTGTTGCTACAGTTGCAATGAAACTGGACACTTTGCCAGAGAATGTACCAACCCTACAAAGCTAGCAAATGACATCAAGATCACGGATGTTACTAAAAATGAGAGTGGAATGAGAATTACAAGAGGCCAATGGGTCAGAGTTCGGGCCAAAGGTTTCCACAGACTAGTCAAGGAAATTCAACCAAAGGGAACTCAGGCTCAAACTCTAGGGCCCTCATCACTCAAATTCTTGGATAAACTAAACCAGACTGGGAAGATGATCAATTCACTGAGCTGGTGAACCCGTTGAACATTGCTGGAATGACGTTAATTGATGAATTCATGGCTGCTTCAAGCTCTACACCAGGAGAAAACCCAACCACTCCTGAAATTCCCGAGGTACACAAAAATCTTTGCTCTAAAGTAGAATTCTATAGAACACATAATGCTAATGTGATTAAAGAAAACCAAAGCATTAAACATCTGAATGAGGAATATAAGAATTTTGATAAGACATATAACACTAGAATTAGAACTCATCATGAAGACATGGCAAAATACATGGTAAATTGTTTCAATCCACTAAAATTATTGAGTTTCATGAAAAGCTTATAGTTGAACTAAATGCTAAAATTGAAAAATTATAACTAGAGCTTTCTGAAAGAAAAATTACTATAGACAAATTTGAAATGGCGACTGATAATTTAAATGGCATCATTGGAGCACAGGTGGGTGTGAAACAAAATACAGGTCTGGGATATAATTTTTGTTGAAATTCCACACCCTTCAATGACAACTACACATCCCTACCTCACTTTAATTTCAATACCCCCCCCCCCCCCGAGGATGAAATGGTCTATGGAGATGGACATGTGTCAAAATCAAATATATTTGTTCCTCCTGTTTCATAAACAATTGATCAATGTTAGTGCCTGCTGATTCTAACAGTAATTCATCTTGTTCGGCAGGTTGTGTAGAAGAAAGTGGGTCGGTGGAAAAGGACATGAGTTGTGATGAGAAAAGAAAAAAAATTCACTTTTTGTTTCTAATGTGAATTTAAAATCATTTTTCAAATATGTTGATGTGTGGGTAAAACCACGTGTTTATGGTGTGTAATTTCGTGTGTTTTAGTTGGTTAAATATATTGAACACGAGTACTTTGAGTGTTTTTGTGTTTATAGGTATGCATAGCTTAATGGAGCTCATTTGGAGCTAGTTTTGAGTGTTTAAGGATGGAGGAATCGAGATTATACAAAGAGAGGTGATCTGGAGCTTAACTAGGAGATCAAGAACCAAAATAAACGAGAAAATGAAAGTTTGGAGCAGGGGATGATGGGCGTAAGGCAGGAAGCCGTAGCCTACGACCAACCGTAGGTTACGGCCAGGCCTGACGGAATTAGGAATTTTTGATATTTTATTCCATAATTAAGGGATGAAAACCCTAAGGTCGATATTATTCAATCATTCAACAGGTGGGGACATCTTGGAGGCTATTTTTCATCACCATAACACCTTCTAATCACTAGATTCATCCATGCAATCCTTCTCCAACATCATAATAAAGATAATGAAGATCGAGATGCAAGGCTAAAGGCTTCATAACCATCTCCGGGCGTAGGGTTGAGTTGTATGTTAGATTTTTTGATACTTTAAACTTTAACTTTGGATTTGGATTTAATTATTCATTCGGTTGATCAATTCCTTATGCTTGTATGTGTGATTAACCGGTTTTATAGTAATTGATTGCTTAATCTTTTGTCAGTTAATCGATTTTTTGTCATCAACAATTAGGATTAAGTTCTTTCGTCATTGACCCGTTTATCATTAACCATATTATTGATTTTGTGTTTCAAAACTTAAAACTGATAATCAAACAAATTTTCATTAAGCTGTGTCAATTGTTCTGATTAAATTCTGACGTTCAACATAGCCAATAATTAAGTCTTTTGGTTTACATATTTCAACAAGGAACTGTCCAAAAAAGTTTTTCAATTTTCTAACTTGCTTCAAAACCCAAACCTTGGAGTTTGATTATTTTTATATTATTGTTTTACAAACTACTTCTTTGAACCTCTTTACATCGTTTATCCACTTTAATTACTTCATAATAAAATATAAGTTTCACTTGTACTTTCCACTGATTCCTTGTGGAGACGACGTTACTTACCCGTACTAGTTATAGGTATTTAAGATTATAAATACTTGTTTTTGATTAGAGCACGACATCTACATCATCTGTCTATAATAATAACAATACAATTTTCACCCATAATACATTGTCTTCATCTTCGGATGTTGATGCAACTCGTGAAAGTGTTGATGTTGGCACTTCTCACATTATTTTGAATGAAAATGATGATGTTATTTCAAATAGTGATTGTAACACTGTTTATGATGAAACGCTTGTTAATGATTGTGAAAATTTAATAGGCCTATTGATGTGAACATATAAAGTTGTAAGTCTTAGGATAATTTAGATAATGATAGAGTTTTTTTGAAAAAGAAAAGGTAGTACTTCATGTAAATTTGTTTCACCAACTAAACGATTATATTCTCAAACAAATAATCAAGTAAGAAATCCACAGCCATACAAATGCAATGATAGCAATTATTGTGGAAATTATGAAAATAATTACATTTAACTCTAATTATGCAAATGCTTTTGGTAGTTGTGGTAATGGTCCTAATAGCTTTTACAATCATGTTCCTTTCTAAGGATCACATTTCCCACTACAACAACCATATTATATTTCAGATGAGTTCTATGGTGCTCATAAAAGAAAATATTATTTTTTTGTGGTAACCTATCTCACCTTGCAAGACATTGAAAGTACTAGCATAAACAACAGAAAGATATGAACAATCAGTTTAGTTAATCTCGTTCTAAAGCTTTACCCGATACAAGAACAAGGACTGATCAATCTAAAAGTTCTGCCAGTGAAATGGATGTGGGATCCAACAATAAGCAGAATGCAAGAAAACCTTTTTGGATAACCAAAAAGGGACGATCAAAATGGAGTTCAGAGACTGAAAAGTCCAAGAACTCATCAAAAACAAATCAACAAAAGGATCCAAATATCGAAAGACCTGAGGATTTTGTTTTGAAAAGTAAGAGGAAACAGTCCAGAAGATCTTCTTGAAACAGGAAACATGATTCTGCATGGGTTCCTAAAGACTGTTCTTCAGATTCTGAATCACCACAACACTCCACTTTTATAAGAAACAAGATAAAATTTGGTTATTTCATGGTTGATCTTCCCGAGACGACTAAGTCTCGGGAACCCATGTCTAATTAACTGCTGATGGGTGTAGGGTCAGTCATGAAGGTCTGTCAACAGTATTTGGTACTTAGATAGTGGTTGCACCAGACACATGACTGTAGACGAGTCCTTACTGTATTACGTTCAACCGTTTTATGGTGGACACGTTGCATTTGCTGGTGACATTGGAGGAAACATAACTAAGAGAGGAAAGTTCAAATGGCATCTTAACCTTTGTCAATATCAATATGGTGGAACAACTCAACCACAATTTGCTCATCGTCTCACAAATCTGTGATAGATAGTTCTCCACTTTATTAACAGAAAATGAATGCTTGATTCTAGAACCAGGTTTCAAAGTTCCTAAAGAATGGATTCTGATGCGTACTCCGAGGCATAATGATGCTTACACTGTTCATACTCTCTTCACACTGCTTAATGTTTGATTTCTAGGGACTTGGAGAATGATTCATCACTATGGAATAGACGTCTTGGTCATGTGAACTATAAAAATTTATGCAAACTTGTCAAAGGTGAACATGTGAGGGGCTTGCCTATTAAAACTTTCTCTTGCATTGAAAATGTCTTTCGTACTCTAGCACAAGCTCCCTCACAGACCCAAGACTGTCAATTCCATAGAATCCATTCTTTAGCTGTTACATATGGATTTATTTGTCCCATTCATCCATTGGCAATAGGCTGAAAAGCCCATTGTCTTGTTGTTATATGATGATTCTTCACGTTTCAGTTGGACTTTCCTTCTAGGGTACAAGGATAAACTGCTTAGTTTTTAATCAGATTCATAACTCGTGTGGAGGCTCATACTAATAAGAGAGTAAAGCATATTAGAAGCGACAACAGAACTGAGTCTTGCAACAGAGATGTGTATGACTTCTATCATTCAAAGGGGATAGATCATTAGTTCAGTTCCACGTACACTCCATAGCAGAATGGGGTTGCTCAACGTCGCAACCAAATGCTAATCGAAGCTGCAATAACCATGTTGTCAGACTCAAAGCTTCCATTTTTTTTCTGGGGTGAATAAATCAATGTTGCATGCTTCATACAAAACCGTGTGATATCAATAAGCTCTTAAAAAAGACTCCTTTTTAAGTCTACTATAAGACCAAGCCGCAAGTCAACTACTTCAAAACCTTTGGATGTCCATGCATCCTTCTTCATACAAGTGCTCACCAGGATCCAAAATTTGTTGAGAAGGCAGGCAAGTGTTATTTTGTTGGGTATACAGCCAACAAAGCCGATTATCGTGTTTACAACAAGAAGACAAAGGTGATTGTGGAATCCTTATATGTTGGCTGGCAAGAGCTTAACCCTACTGATGCTCGCAAGGGACCCAATTGGTTGTTTGACAATAACTACATGTTCAATCAGGTTCGTGACATGTCTACCTTCCCGTCAACAAGTCTTCATGTTCCAAATTCTATCCTTGAACCATTGTTGATGCAAATTGTTGTTAACAACATGAATGATGTCAATATGTCTGATGGCCCTTCCAACATAGATGTACCGCCAGTGGCTCTTCCACCAGCTGTTGTCAATCCCGCTCCTCAACCTGCTAATACCACTTATTTGGTTAATGTTGAAGAGCCCTTGATTCATATTCAGATGACTCATTTCTATCAGCTGACAATGTGGAAGAAATTCAGACATAACCCATAACAAATGTTCAAACATCACCTTGTGTGGTCGAATATGTTCCCACACCTCCCTTTCAAATGACAATATACAAGTTGTTGATACTGAACAAACTGTTGCTAATGATTCTGACAACACTACCTCTACTCCTGTTCATGTAGTTGTTGTTCTATTTGTTGAAATTTTCTAGGATGGCCCTGTTGCTCAAGAACATGTTGTTGATCAACCTGTCACTGTTAAGCAGACCAATGATGTTCTAATTAATTCTCCACACATATTCCATCCCATCGAGAATCTAATAGTTGATCTTCAAGTGGAACCTGTCGTTCAAGTGGAAGACAACCCCAGTTGCCCATTTATCAATTAGACCCTACAGAAAACATCATTGGTTCTCCCTCAGAAGGCATCCAAATAAGGAGAAAATATGGTAATATTAACATATGTCTTTTTGCTAGTTTTATTTCACAGGTTGAACCTAAAGACTACAAGGTAGCTCTTAAGAAGAATTACTAGATTGAAAAAATGTAAGAGGAGCTGTTACAATTTATGAAGCTCAATGTATGGAGGTTGGTTAGGAAGCCAGAGAACAAGAAACCGACTGGTACAAAGTGGGTATTCAGAAACAAGAATGATGATAAAGGGGTAATCATAAGAAATAAAGCACGACTGGTTATTCAAGGTTTCTCGCAGCGTGAAGGTCTTGATTACGATTAGGTTTATGCTCCTGTTGCTAGGCTCGAGGCACTTCGTCTTTTCTTGGCCTATGCTTGATATATGAAGAGTATCAGATGGATATAAAAACTTCCTTCTTGTATGGAAAGTGAAAGAAGAGATTTACGTCAAACAACCACTAGGTTTTAAAGATCCTGAACATTCAAACTACGTTTACCATCCTAATAAATCTCTTTATGGCCTTTATCAAGCACCCCATGCTTGGTATGCTACCTTAGCTGCACATCTTTTGAAGAATGGCTATAGAAGAGGTGCTATTGATCAAACACTCTTTATCAAGAAGGAAAAGGACGATTAGATTCTTATCCAAGTATATGTTGATGACATTACCTTTGCGTTAACATGTGCAGAGAGTTTGCAAAGGTCATGCAGAGTCGGTTTGAAATGAGTTCGTTGGGGGAAATAACTTTCTTTATGGACCTTTAAGTTGAACAGAAGATGAAGGGATTTTGGTTCATCAAAAGAAATACGTTTGCGAAATTATTCAGAAGTTTGGGTTCAAGGACGCCAATTCCTTTGTCATTTTGATTACCACTCGACCACTGTTAGATCCGGATCCATCGGGAAAGTCAGTTGATCAACACCTTTATTGGTCCATGATTGGCTCCCTGTTGTACCTCACTGCCAGTAGACCAGACATTTTGTTCCCACTCTATTAGTGTGCAAGATATCATCAATGTGATCCAAAAGAATCCCACTTAACTGCTGCCAAGTGTATCTTTCCGTACCTAAAGGGAAATCCTTGCTTAGGTCTTTGGTATCCCAAAGACTCACCTTTAGTACTGCATGAGTTAACCGACAATGATTACGCAGGATGTAATCTTGACAGAAAATCAACTTCCGGAGGAAGTAGGGAGACCGTTTAATTTATTGACAATGCAAGAAGCAGGTCACCGTATCCACCTCCACAACTGAAGCATAATACATTGTCGCCTGCGTATTCTATTCACAAGTGATATGGATCAAGCATCAGCTGCTGGATTACGGTTTGAATTTCTTTAACACCCTTATCAAGTTTGATAACGAAGCATCAGTCTGTATTGTCAAAATCGGTCCAAAACTCTAAGACAAAAAATATTGACATCTGAATGCATTTCATTCGTGATTGTTATGACTGGAAACTTGTCAATATTGAAAGGGCCCACACAGATCAAAACTTTGCTGACTTTTTCATTAAAGCCTTAGAATGTGCCCTATTTTTATATCTTGTAGAGTCATTGGGTATGATTTGTTTTGATTGAATTTATTTTACCTTTTTGCGTGTTTAAAATTGTAATTTTTTTAAAAATTTGTTATAATTTTAGAGGGAGAAAATGAGTTAAGTATAACTCACCAAAATGATTTTCCGTTTGTTTTAAGAAAAATAATATTAAGTCACTTGACTTACAAAAGTGTTCTTTATTTTACTCCATATATATTTTATTTCGTATTTTACTATCTTATTTATGAAATTAGAAAAGATTGAAAACTGTTTTACCATTTAGAGGGAACTCCTACTTAAAGGGATTCAGACAATATAAAATTATAAAACTTTGCGAAATCGATCTGAACTTTGGAAAATGATATGGATTTGTCTTTAATGATCCTAGCACAGGAAAATAATAGATCAAAAGCCAACAAGATCGTTGTTTGATGTGTAGATAGGCTTGAAAAATGAAATGAGTAAGTGTCAGAGTGATAAAACTAAATTATCCGCCTATGCTAGCGGATTTACCTTTATGAAGCGGTTACATGGCAACCGCTACCTTTTGCTGGAGTGCCTTCTTCTTTCTCTCAATAAACCCCACCTGAAACAAAACAAACACCAAGACAATCGCATCCGAATTAATATTAGTACACGACGGTGTATAAACCCTAAAAAGGAGAATTCGAGTACAATCGTTGGTACATTGGCGATGGAGCATCATGAAGCTTCTTCAAATCATCATCAAATCTCATATTTTTCACCGATTTGACAAAGAACTGTCAACGCGTCACACATATGCCACCTAATCGAACCCAACAAACCCCTTATCGTGAATTAGAGAGTGTGAAGCAGGATGTGTCGATTGTTGATATTGGTGGCGGAAGAATCGAAGATGGGGGTTGGAAGAGCACAAGGAGACAGAAATAAAGGACGCAGAGGTTTTTGAGAGGATGAGAGTAGATTTTAAATTTTGAATCCCTCGTTCAATAGTTAAATACCCGCGTGAGCTGTCTTAAAAAGGTTTTGAGGTTATCACAAGCAATAATAGGTTATACATTAGCATTAGTTACTTGCAAATCTCTTAATTCGACATTCTGTCTCTTATATACATTATATATATATATATATCAATGTTATAATAAGAAATAGATTTTTCCTAAGAAGTGTAGGAAGTGTGTTTTCACCATTAAATCTAATAAAATACACCGCACAATAAACACACTTTCCATATCCACCGTTAGATCAACATATCTAACAAACCAGATTACTTCTTATTATAAACCCACCTTATATATATATATGCATATATATATACTAAAACATACAACTTGGATGTAAAACCACTAAAAACTACATAGTTTTGAATAAATTAAAGCAAAAGATTTATTCTTGATGTTCCTATTTTCTTTAAAACGATTTGACATTCATTGTTCACCCATCTTCATATTTTGATTTAAAAATCCTTAAAATTGAATTCTTGTATGATAACTACAAATATGTTTACTTAAACTTTTTGTGCTTGTAGATTATTGAAAGAGGATTTGTAATTATCGAATTGATGGAAATGTTTAATTACACAGAAATAGTGGTAAAATTCTTGAAGTTTCTTGATTTTCAAAATGGTTGAATTATTATGACGAAATAAACAGGCATGAAAATTATTTTATAATAAGGGATTTAAATCAACAATATTGAATTGATGGAAATTTTTAATTAAATAGAAATATTGGTAAAATTCTTGAAGTTTCATGATTTTCAAAATGGTTGAGTTTTTATGACGAAATAAACAGGCATGGAAAATAATTTTATAATAACAGATTTAAATCAACAAATAAATAGTTATATTCATAAATTAATTGCTAATGGAAGTTGTAATCAAAACTCATATTTTATGTATTGTTGGCAATGCATATAGAACAACATCTTGAACCACAAAAGGCAAAGGTTCTAGTGTATTGAATACTTAAAAAGTCATTATTTATATTAATTAGTAAGTATGCAGGTTGGAATACTAGAACCACTACTTAGTATATATAATATAATTTAGATTGATGAGAAACAACACCGGAATAGATGGAGAATACGAGATAGACGGAGATAAAGCATCCAAATAGAAAGATTGGTTTAAATTAATTAAAACAACGTATTTTTTAGTAGTTTCACATCTAAGTTGCATGTGTGACAGCCCCATATTCACTTTCCATATCTTATATAATTATATTCACTAAATATTAACCGGCCTAGATTCCAACTCATTCCAACACTCGTTTAAAGCTTGAACCAATGTATAATAGTGACATTCGTCAATTTCAGGTCCTTTTTGTATTCGTTTATCATGTAAACCGACCTGTTTTGTAAACTGATACCTTTGATATAATAAAAATTATGGATTTTATGTTACATATTTGTTTATACTTGTCGGGTCTCGAAAACACCCTTATCGGTCCCTAAAATTCCTTAAAAACGCTTTAAAACAACTCCAGGGGCCAAAACTACCAACTTTGAAATTTCAGGATTTCCACCAGGCACACTTAGCGTCGTGCTAACATCCATACCATAGTCAGTTAGCGCCGCACGAAGGAGAGTCTGCACCAGCAACTCGTTTTTGGCTTTTTATGCTTTCTTATGCTCATAACAAACCCATTTCCATGCACAACACTTTATAAAAGACTTGTTCAACTTACCCTATATATACAAGACCCCTTCTTCATTTTACACCTGCTCATACTCCAAATTCTCTCTCAAATTCAAAGATCTTAAGTTTGTTCTTCATGAATTCTTGGCAGTTTGACTTTCCAAAGTCAAACTGACCATGTTCTTTCACTTTAATTAACTTGTTAAGTCTTATTAATACTTGAAGCTTATTATAAAACATATATATAATATACACCCCTTGTTACCTTTGGTGGTCACTTCTCTTGTCGGTGGAATGTCGTGCCTCGTAAGGCAAGGCTTTATGGAGGACTCACATGGTCCTTGATATGTATATAATTATATAACTTGTTTATGCTTACTAACCATGCTTAACTTCTGCTCATTTTAGTTTGTATTTCATATTTGTTGAGTTCCACGGTTATGGGTTTATAGAGACTAGCCTCGGTTTAACCGTAAATAGCTCCAAACCGTAAACCAAACTTTGTTTACTAGTTTGTTAAATAATTGTATAAACATGCTTTATGTTAGATTTAAGTTTCTAAAATCATTTTTATGAGTTCCATGGTTATGGGTTTGTAGAATCTAACCTCGGTCTTGACGCGAAACAAGATCCGAACCAAAAACTAAACTTTCGTTTAAAGACTTTATTGTTGACTTTTTGGTTGTAAAACTTAAGTATCATCATTTATAAATTATTATAAAAGACTTTGATGTTTGGGCATGTGGTAGCCATTCTTGATCTTATTCCGAGTTGGAAACCGAACCAAGCCGAACTATACCGAGTTCACTCGCTTAAGACACACAAGTGTGTTTCTAGCTATCAAGACTTGTATATTTCTTCAAAAATCATTTATAAAATGATTTTAACTATTTTCTCAAAGTACGTGGAATGTTGAATCTAACTTGATTTTATAACAAAGTTTGGACCAACAAAACCGAACACTCGCTTAACGAGCGTTGTTAGTTCTAAAGCAATAGAATTACATACTTGGTTAAGTCTTCTTAGATTTTATTGAGTTATCTCATAACAATTATTATTTTGGAGTTGAATTTGGCTTTGACCAATTATCAAGACCCGAACCAACAACCCGAACCCTCGCTAAAACCCCTTTTAGTATCTATATTATAAAGGGACTTGCATTCTTGCATTTTTACCCACCTTATTACTTAACATAGATTGAGTAAAATTAAGGGCTAGATACTTTTACCCGGTTTCGAGCAAACTTATACTTTTAAAGGACTATTATTATAATTTCTTAAATATTTACATTTTAAACCTTAAAATTTAAATTGTTTGCATTTCTTATCATTTATTTTATTTAAAGATTTCCTATACAACTTTTCTAATACAAGACGTCCTTTCATCTAGGCTTTGCTCGTTAAACCTCATCATTCTGGTTACTCGTCATTTTACCAATCAAGTTTATTACTTGAACAAGAGTACTTTCATCCCCCGTTTTTCCATCTTTCGTTTTAGGGGTGATATTGCATACCTATTCAAATTTAATGTTTTATACTTGAGTCTTAAACCACAAACTTTATTGTATACCTTACTTAAATAAATGCTTGATTTGGTGTTATATGCTTACATGCTTAATTGCTAATGTGTTTACCGCTTTTTGTTGGTGATTCATAAATCTGAGTATATTTGACATCCCCTTATAGAAAGGTGTCGTTAATGTATTCATATTAACGATTTCTTGAAAACCCATATCTATTTGGCATCCCCTTAAAGAAAGGTGTCGTTAATGTATTCTTATTAATGATTTCATTATCTAAATTTTTGCTATTATTTATTGTTTTACATACAAGTTGTGGAGTTTCCTATGATATACTTATTGTTCAAAACAATGAAATTGCTCACCAAACTTTGTGTTGACAAATTCTATTTTATGCAATGTTACAGGTTTGACTTTAGGTTGACTCAAGAACTTGTAGAAAAACCTTATCAAGACTATTAGGATATTAGCAAAATGAATAATATATTATTTGCTATGATTGAATTCGGTTATTGTATGAACATGTTATGTGACTCTTTATGATTTTATGAATTTAAATGAGTTAATTAAATATCGTCTCTTTAAATAGTGTGTTGTGTTCTTGAGCAATCCGTTGCACCCCTGCATGTTCCGCCACCTTTGGTAGGGGTGTGACAGATTGGTATCATAGCAAAGACTATAGGATAGGCGGTTAGACGTAACGGCCTAGTATAGTTTTGCTTTAGGGTCCTCATACTTGTTGCTTATACCTATTATCCTACTTGATTGTTCATTACACTTATGTATTTAATTGCTTATTTATTTCATTTTATCTTCAAAGAATATACACATGCACACACTCACATAGTATTCCAAGGTATCCTTACCTTAAATGCAAAAACGTTAGTTTTTTTTATATATTGTGTTTTATGGATTACAAACTTAATTTGGATCCCGTTATTTAAGATCCCTTAAATGTTGCATTTATATCGGGGTTGTAGCCTTCATAGAGAGCGAAACACTATGAAACGACCATTTGACAAAAAGATTCCAAGAATCGAAGGTGATTTACTTACCTGGGATGGTTGAATTGTAGTGTTCGTTTTCTAGGCCAATGAACCGTGTTATACATGTCAATACTTTAAGTTGTCGAATGCGAGCGTTCTAGTCGCCATCCAAATTTTGGTGTTGAAACATGAAATCCCCGGTGGTATGTGGACTAGTATTTTGACATCACGTTGTATCCCGATTTATTATTTTATCATTATCGTTATTTGAGTTGAAAGCATGAAAAAGACGCGGTGGTACGTGCACATGTTTAGACTCCAACATGGTATTTTGTAAAAAAAAATATTTTTTTTAGTGACGGAATATCAAATCATGGTGGTTCATGTACGATTTCCCGACTCTACAAATCTCAAAATCTCAAAATATTCAAGCTACAACCTCTCAAAATCATTTACGTTTTGTTTACGAATTGTTATTTATATACAAAGTTCTATATTTTAACCCTAATATCTCCTCCTCACTAACTCTAGGAATTCACAATCAAACTTGAAATTTTATTTTATTTTTATACAACCTCATATTCATTTCTATTTACCTCAAACTTATTTCATTTCTTTATAATTTATAGCATGCCTCCACTAAGATGCCAACCGCGCAAGAACTCCACCCGACGCATGGCTGCTTTCGTCGTCAAACAAATGGCCACGGTGATTCCCAAACTTTTAACCCATATGCAAGCTAATAAACATCCACCCGTTGTTGCACCCGTTGAACCCAAACTCCATCCTATTCTTATAAACAATTTACCAGTGCTAACCCAACCGAGTTCGTTGGTAAAAACTGTGCGACTACCTTGTTGCAATGGTTTGAAAAGATGGAGAGTGTGTTTCGACATAGCGAGTGCCCCGATGCGAAAAAGACAAATTTCACTTCGAGCATGTTTAAGAAAACTACTCTTACATGGTGTGGTAGTGTTATGCACCTTCAAGGGATGGAAACGGCTATGGCGCTTCCATGGTCCGAACACAAAGAACTCATGATGAAAAAGTTTTGTCCCAAACACGAGCTACAAAAGCTCGATGAGGAATTCTGGAACTTGAAACAAGAAAGTAGTGATAACGCCGCCTACTCTCTCCGTTTTCATGAATTGAGCATCCTCGTTCCTCATTTGGTTACCATGTCGGAACGAGAATTTGAAAATACATCGGGGGTTTACCCATGCGAATCCGGGACTCAGTAATGAGTAGCAAACCCGCGAACCTTGAGGACGCTATTACTCTAGCCGATGTAATATCCGAGAACTATGTCAAAGCAGGTACCCTAACCCTCAAGAAGAAAAGTGATACTAGCAAAACCGAACCCGCACCACAAGCCAAAGTTGATCCACCACCTCAAGCCATAAACTACTCAAACTCTTCCCGCCACAACAACAAAAAGAAACCCAAAACCAATCACCGAAACTATGCCGTTACCCAACCGCAATCTCAACAACCCAAAGCTCCCCAACAAAATCGAAAACCCTATATCGGTACCTTCCCACTATGCAACAATTGTCAACTTCACCACCCGTCTCACTTGCCTTGTCGCCATTGCACTTTTTGCAACCGTTTTGGTCTTCTAAACACCACACGTCGATCTGCACAACGTACTCAACCCAATCAACCAAAAACCACTCCCCAAAATTCCCAAAACCTTTTTGCACCATACCCACAAAACCCTCCTCAACAACCCCGAGCTTGCTTTAATTGTGGCGATCACAATCATTTCCGCAAAAATTGCCCTCGCCTTGCTTATGCTAACCAAGCCCAAACCTTAGCCGTACTCTACTATCAAACCCAAGCCTAACAAGTTCAAACCTACCAACCTCAACTTCTCCAACTAAATGCATTACTCATCGAATCCATGAAATCCATCCAAGCACCACCTCAAGTATCTCAAGGAAACCTTGGTTATCAAGGAGGAGCCTTTATGATGAATGACAATCAAGCTTAAGTGGCAAAATATGTTGTGAACGGTATGTTTTTAGTGATGGAAAATTTGGCTTCTATTTTATTTGATACGGGTGTCGATAGAAGTTTATTTCTTTGAAATTTGAGTCTACACTTGCCGTGTCTCGAACCAAGCTTTCTCAACAGTTTCCCGTCGAAGTCGCCAATGGAAATTCTAACACCATCAACTCTGTCGTCCGCGATTGTACTCTCATTATCTCTAAGCATAAATTCTCCATCGATCTCATCCCGATGCAAATGGGAAGCTTCGATGTCATAGTAGGAATCAATTGGTTATCCTTGCACCATGCCGAAGTCGTTTGCTTCGATAAATTCATACGAATTCCGCTCGTCAACGGTAAAGTTCTCAAAGCCTTTAGCAAAACAACTTCTAGAAGGCTAAATCTCATGTCGTGCTCTCAATCGCAAAAATACTTACCCCAAAAGTATGTTCCATTCCTAGATCATGCGGCGGTAAAAGACAAAAAGGAAAGAAAAATCCAAGATATCTTCATTGTTTGTGAGTTCCTCGACGTCTTTCCCGATGATGTCACCGGTCTTCCACCTGTTTGTCCAGTTGAATTTCGAATCGATCTTTTGCCTGGCGCAATGCCCGTGGCCAAGGCTCCTTACCGTTTAGCCCCGTTGAAAATGCAAGAATTGTCAAACCAACTCGAAGAACTTTCCGATAAAGGTTTCATTCGTCCAAGTCTTCTCCTTGGGGCACTCCCTTCCTCTTCGTGAAATTTAAAGATGGTTCGTTTCGCTTGTGAATCGATTATCGAGAACTTAACAAACTCACTATTAAAAATCGTTATCCATTGCCACGAATCGACGATCTCTTCGACCAACTTCAAGGCGCAACTTGTTTCTCAAAAATTGATCTTCAATCGGGGTATCATCAGTTGCGTGTTCGCGAAGAAGACATTCCAAAAACCGCTTTCCGTACTCGATATGGAAATTTCAGATTTTTGGTCATGGCCTTCGGGTTAACCAATGCACCCGCGGTGTTTATGGATCTCAGGAACCGCGTTTGCAAACCATTCCTTGAAAAATTCGTTATTGTCTTTATTAATGACATCCTTATCTTTTCCAAGACCAAAGCCGAACATGAGCATCACTTGCGTTCCATTCTCGAGCTCCTTAGAAACGAAAGACTCTACGCCAAATTCTCCATGTGTGAGTTTTGACTAGAAAAAGTTCAATTTTTGGGACATATCGTAAACGACAAAGGTATTCATGTTAATCCCGCTGAAATTGAGGTCGTTAAGGATTGAAAAACTCCAACGACTCCTACGGAAATTCGATCCTTCCTCGGTTTGGCAGGATATTATCGGCGATTCGTTCGAAACTTTTCCAAAATCTCTTTATCTCTAACCTCCCTAAATCATAAAAGAAAACCATTCGATTGGGGATCAAAAGAAGAAGCCTTTCTTACTCTCAAAGACATGCTTTGCAATGCTTCTGTTCTAACCCTTCCCGATGGAAACGACGATTTTGTTGTATTTTGCGATGCATCTCATCAAGGTCTCGGTTGTGTTCTCAAGCTACGAGGTCAAGTTATCGCTTACGCATCAAGGCAACTTAAGGTCAACGAGAAGAATTATACGACTCATGATCTCGAACTTGGTGTCGTTGTTTTCGCTCTCAAAATCTGGAGACATTACCTTTACGGTACAAAATGTGTTGTGTTTACTGACCATAAAAGCCTTCAACATATTTTTGACCAAAACGATCTCAACATGAGACAACAACTATGGGCCGAATTACTTAGTGATTATGATTACGAGATTCGCTACCATCCCGGTAGAGCAAATATTGTCGCCAATGCCCTAAGTCGAAAGGTTAATGTTAAGTCTGTTCTGCTCTTAAGCGTTGTTGTTCGAACCAATTTTCAAATTCATGCCTTCTAAGATCAACGTACCTCCGTGAAGAAGGTAACATGTACGATGAAATTTCATGTGGAGCCGAACTTCAACTTGAAACCAAACCCGATGGCCTTTTGTACTTTCTTAATCGTTTGTGGGTTCCCGATCGCGATGACCTCCGTACTTGTATACTCGACGAAGCTCACAATTCGCGGTATTCCGTTCATCCTGGTGTGGATAAGATGTATTTCGATCTTCGTGCTACCTTTTAGTGGCCGGGTACGAAAAAGGACGTAGAGTTGTTTGTATCTAAATGTCTTACTTGCTCAAAAGTCAAAGCCTAACATCAAAGACCTTTTGTTCTACTCTAGCAACCACCGATTCTCGTTTGGAAATGGGAAGACATTTATATGGACTTTACCACTAAACAACCCAACATCCAAAAAGAAAACGATAGTATTTGGGTGATCGTCGATCGTTTAACCAAGTCTGCTCATTTCATTCCGATCCGTGAGAGGTATTATGTCGAGCAACTTGCTCAAATCTATGTTCAGGAAATTGTGTACCGACACGGTTTACCATTGACTATCATCTCCGATCGCGATGATCGTTTTACTTCTCATTTTTGGTGATCACTTCAACAAACTTTGGGAACACGTCTCGATCTTAGCACCGCTTATCATCCTCAAACGGACGGACAATTCGAACGAAAAATTCAAACTCTCGAGGATATGCTACGAGCAGGTGTTCTTGATTTCGGTGGGAATTGGGATTTCCACATTCCTTTCATTAATTTTCTTATAATAATAGTTTCTATTCTAGCACCGGTATGGCTCCTTTCCATGCTCTTTACGGTCGTAAATGTCGTTCTCCGATTAGGTGGGACGAAATCGGTGAAGCTCAAATCACGGGACCTGAAATGGTCCAAGAAGCCACTGATGTTATCAATCAAATTCGTAAGAACCTCCTAGCCGCTAGAAGTCGTCAAAAGAGTTACACTGACAAACGAAGAAAACCGATCGAATTTAATGTTGACGATCTTGTCCTTCTAAAAGTATCTCCTTAGAAAGGGGTAGTCTATTTTGGAAAGAAGGGAAAACTAGATCCTTGCTTCGTAGTACCTTTCAAGATCCTCGAAAGGGTTGGGAAAGTAGCTTATCAACTCGAACTACCGGCGGATCTTACCAGTGTTCATCCGACTTTTCATGTTTCAAATCTTAAAAAGTGCTTAGCCGAGGGTAATCTACATATACCTCTCGATGAAGTGCATGTTGATGAGTCTATGATCATGGTTGAACAACCCGTTGAGATCATGGATCGCAATGAGAAGAAAATCAAGCATAGTCGTATTCGGTTAGTCAAAGTTCGATGGGAATCACGGCGTGTCACAGAGTTCACTTGGGAACGAGAAGACATAATGAAGGAGAAGTATCCAAACTTGTTTGCATCATCATCATCATCATCTTAATTTCGGGACGAAATTCCCTAAACTAGGGGATACTGTGACATTCGTCAATTTCGGGTCCTTTTTGTATTCGTTTTTGTATTCGTTTATCATGTATACCGACCCGTTTTGTAAACCTAAACATTCTATATTATCAAAATGATGGATTTTATGTTACATATTTGTTTTATACTTGTCGGGTCTCGAAAACACCCTTTTCGGTCCCTAAAATGCCTTAAAAACGCTTTAAAATAACTCCAAGGGACAAAACTGCCAACTTTGAAAGTTCAGGATTTCCACCTGGCACACTTAGCGCCGCCCTAACATCCATACCCTGGTCAGTTAGCGCCGCGCGAAGGGGAGTCTGCACCAGTAGCTCGTTTTTGGCTTTTTATCCCTTCTTGTGCTCATAACCAACCCATTTCTATGCATAAAACTTTATAAACGACTTGTTAAACTTACCCTATATATACAAGACCCTCTTCTTCTTTTTACACCTGCTCATACTCCAAATTCTCTCTAAAATTCAAAGATCTTAAGGTTATTCTTCATGAATTTCTGGCAGTTGGACTTTCCAAAGTCAAATTGACCATGTTCTTTCATTTTAATTAACTTGTTAAGTATTATTAATACATGAATCTTATTATACAACATATATATAATATACAACCCTTGTTACCTTTGGTGGTCATTTCTCCGGTCTCGGTCAGTGGAGTGTAGGGCCTCGTAAGGCAAGGCTTCATGGAGGACTCACGTGGTCCTTGATATGTATATAATTATATAACTTGTTTATTCTTACTAACCATGCTTAACTTCTGCTCATTTTAGTTTGTATTTCATATTTGTTGAGTTCCATGGTTATGGGTTTATAGAGACTAGCCTCGGTTTAACCGTAAATAGCTCCAAACCGTAAACTGAACTTTGTTTACTAGTTTTGTTAAATAATTGTATAAACATGCTTTATGTTAGATTTAAGTTTCTAAAATCATTTTTATGAGTTCCATGGTTATGGGTTTGTAGAATCTAACCTCGGTCTTCACCCGACACAAGATCCGAACCGAAAACCATTCGTTTAAAGACTTTATTGTTGACTTTTTGGTTGTAAAACTTAAGTATCATCATTTATAAATTATTATACAAGCCTTTGATGTTTGGGCATGTGGTAACCATTCTTGATCTTATTCCGAGTTGGAAACCGAACCAAATCAAACTATACCAAGTTCACTCGCTTAAGACACACAAGTGTGTTTCTGGCTATCAAGACTTGTATATTTCTACAAAAATCATTTATAAACTGATTTTAACTATTTTCTCAAAGTACGTGGAATGTTGAATCCAACTTGATTTTATTACAAAGTTTGGACCGACAAAACCGAACACTCGCTTAACGGACGTTGTTAGTTCTAAAGCAATTGAATTACATACTAGATTAAGTCTTCTTAGATTTTATTGAGTTATCTCATAACAATTATTATTTTGGATTGTTGACTTTGGTTTTGACCAATTATGAAGACCCGAACACTCGTTAAAACCCGTATTAGTATCTATATTATAAGGGACTTGCATTCTTGCATTTTTACCCACCTTATTACTTAACATTGGTTGAGTAAAATTAAGGGCTATATACTTTAACCCGGTTTCGAGTAAACTTATATTTTTAAAGGACTTTTATTATAATTTCTTAAATATTTACATTTTATACCTTAAAATTTAAATTGTTTGCATTTCTTATCATTTATTTTATTTAAAGATTTTCTATACAACTTTTCTAATTCAAGACTTCCTTTCATCTAGGCTTTGCTCGTTAAAACTCATCATTCGGTTTATCGTCATTTTACCAATCAAGTTTATTACTTGAACGTGAGTACTTTCATCCCCCGTTTTTCTATCTTTCGTTTTGGGGTGATATTGCATACCTATTAAAATTAAATTTTATACTTGAGTCTTAAACCACAAACCTTATTGTATACCTTACTTAAATAAATGCTCGATTTGGTGTTATATGCTTACATCCTTAATTGCTAATATGTTTACCGCTTTTGGTTGGCGATTCATAAATCCAAGTATATTTGGCATCCCCTTATAGAAAGGTGTCGTTAATGTATTCTTATTAACGATTTCATAACAACCCAAATTTATTTGGCATCCTCTTATAGAAAGGTGTCATTAATGTATTCATATTAACGATTTCATTATCTAAATTGTTACTATTATTTATTGTTTTGTATACAAGTTGTGGAATTTCCTATGATATACTTATTGTTCAAAACTATGAAATTTCTCACCAACCTTTGTGTTGACAAATTCTATTTTATGCAATGTTACAGGTTTGACTTTAGGTTGACTCGAGAACTTGAAGAAAAACGTTATCAAGACTATTATGATATTAGGAAAATGAACAATATATTATTTGCTATGATTGAATTCGGTTATTGTATGAACTAGTTATGTGACTCTTTATGATTTTATGAATTTAAATGAGTTGATTAAATATTGTCTCTTTAAATAGTGTCTTGTGTTCTTGAGCAATCCGTTTCACCCCTGCATGTTCCGCCGCCTTTGGTCGAGGTGTGACAGGAATCATCCAGAATTTGGAAATGAAGTTTGATTTATACTCTCGTCTGAAAGCGGTGTTTGAGTGCCTTCGGGCTCCTCGGGCTCAAGATTTCTTAAGTGTTATGCCTATTAAAGAATTGGGCCAGCAGATGTTGGCTTTGGAGTACCGTGTTAGGTCCAAGACGAATCTTTCAATATGATATCAATGGATATTGATGTTGGTGCGGAAATCCAACACAAGATGATTCAAGAACACTGAATAAGAACACGTAAAACACACAGGAATGCTTCAAAACACACGTAATATTAAACCAATTAGTCTAGGCCCAACAATCTCCCCCTTGATTTATAACTTGGTTATTAATCATGCTCAATGTAATTAATGTCAGCATCCTTCAAAGCACCTACCCAAAACCAGTCCTGACAATGGAGGCTGCCATGCTTGTATATTCTTTTGCAGCCGTTTCAATGATCGGGTCAGCTATTATCTGAAATGTACTAAGGGTCTTGATATCTTTCTCCCCAAACTTTAGCAAATCGATTGGATCAACAAATCTGAACTGTCCCTTGCCCTTCTGTAAACGTATAACAATGGTGGCAGTCTCACTATCATACATCCAGAATCTCTTGTTATCCAGAGTACCATCTGGAATAGCTTTAGGCACAGGAATATGAATAGCCTTATTTGTGATAGGCCACATAACGTTGACCATGGTCTTTCCTGTCCTTGGATCCTGACCCCCTTTGCTTTCTTCAAAAAGGATTCTGCAGTTGTCATGTTCGGAAAGCCTTTATCAACTTGGTTCCTCAGAAAGTTCTATAAATCAATACCTCGTTATCATTAGTTGGGTTGTGGAATGGAGCATTTATCAGGTCACTGAGATCCACCTTTGTCCAAGATCCAAAATCTTTCATCTTCTTATAGTAATCAGTAGACTCGGACTTCCGTTTAACCCACTCATGTTCTTTTCAGCATCAAAACCCATGACACGACTCCAGAGCAATCACCATATTTATCCGAAAATCCCTTTGGAAAGGTGACAACGAACCTGTCTGGATGATCGGATGATTCAACTTTTTGATTGGAGTTCTTCATTACGAGAAGCCTTTTCTGAATGCGATCTGATTTATCTTTTGTCATTGGAGGAGCAGACATATATTTTTCCACATATTCATCTATGGTGGCAGTTGGACGACCGCTGGAACTGCCACCTTGATTCACGTTGGGCGTCTTTAAAGTTACATCATCACCGCTCTTGAATTCATCTCCAAAATTCTGAACAAGTTTTTGTTGGAGGTTTTGATATCTAGCAGTTAATTCTCCCATACTAGACTGAAGCTCTTTAATCTTGGAATCTTTATCAGTGTTACTAGCTTCCAATTCTTGAATGCGTACATCTTTGATGATAAAGTCTTGTTCGAGTTCAAAGACTCGAAGTTGAAGAGCTTGTACATCAACGGGAGCATCCTCAAGCACAACTCCATTACCTTTGTTCTGTAGATATTTTTCTTGCATGGCAAGAATCTGAGAAATATTATCATAAACACAAGAACTTGACTGACCCTGATTGGCTGGGCCAGATGATCCAGAAGAGGCGTCAGGATGTTGAAAATCAGCCTCAAATTCAAACTCACGGGCAATATCATCAAAAATTTGATCTTGAGTTTGAGGCTCGGTGGTGGATGGGCTTGAATCAACATGAGTCTCATGAACATTCGACTCAGGTTGATGAGGTTGTTGTTGTAGGCTAGTTGTTATTGGTGTTGTTGTTGTTGTTGTTGTTGTTGTAGCTTCAGTAACCAGCACGCCAGGTCTCGGATCTTTCTTCATTCATTTTCGTGGAATGAGATCGGCGGCTGGTTCTGTCACACCCTCAAAATCCACTAAGGGAGTTTTACCGTCAGAGGGTGTGAACTAACAGGATCGGAATCATTAGTTATAATCAAACATCATAAGTAAAGTTTTCATACCACGAAAACATTTAAGTGTAAATAAGTGCAGAAGCGTAAAATCATAAACCAAGTGTTGCGTCACGCAGGACGACTTAAAACCCAATTGGTAACAGTTTAAAAACAAGTTTGCAAAAACGATAGAGTTCAAGGTAATGCATGATCCTATACCGCGCGCCCGCCTCGGCTACCTGAGAATAACATACTAAAAGTGTCAACACGGGGTTGGTGAGTTCACAAGTTTATATAAATAAAGTGTTTGCGTTTGTGTTTACGTTTTGCGTTTTGCGTTTGCGTTACCAGATAATGTTAAATCAATTATATATCTATAGGTAGCTAGCCTATAAACAAGTATTACTAAGTGTTCGACACCGAAGCTGACTGTTTATCAATTGCCTTGCCACCATGTCTATCCAGACCATGGTAAATGTGTTAGCCAAGATTACACCCGCTCGACCTCCAGTCGAGTTTAGCGTTGGGTGGGGTTTGTCAAACCCAGTAGTACTACTCAACAGTGACTCGCTATTATCCAATACTAAACGGTTCGATGTTATGAAGGACTTTAGTTGTTTCGTTTGCCACTTAGCCTTTACAAGTGATATATAACTAAATAACAAAATTTAAAGGGTTTTGAAGTATGTATTCTCCCCCAAGTAAAAGCGTTTAAAAGAGTAAAAGGGGAACGTGAAACTCACTGTTTGCGAAGAATTCAAAAACAAGTCATACGAGAGATGCGCGTCACAGAAAATCCTCACTAGCGCTCTAAAAGAAGAATGAGATTTTCTAAGTGTTGAAACTATTATTGAGTCTCTAGACTCGGCACATAATACCTATGCATGAGATTCGTTTCGTGTTTCGTTTGTGAATTATGTGTGACTCGACAAACACATTGGTGACACGTTACATATGTATACAACTACTTAAGTATCAAGTACTAACATTGTACATTACCAGCAATCATTCCCCAAAAGGGCAATTTAGTCAAAAAACATAGCAATTATCTAACAACAAGCACGTTTCATGTATTTTCACATAGTTCAGCAGCTAGTTTTATCAAGACAGATTTCTACTTGAAAGATTACTCTATTCAACAGATCATAATATATCAGTTAATTCACCAAAACTCGTCACAAAAGCACACATGAGTTAGGTTTCCAGAACTATTTTTATTGTATTTTTATTCCACATAGATTTCTCACAAAGACCAAAACATTACAGTAAACTCACAGCAGTCAAAATCATGCGCAACAGAATGTTATTTGTTATTCTTGTTAAATGAAAAATCCAATTAGTGCAAGACCAATTGGGTTAGGTTCCTAACCAATTTATTTTCTTCCAGAAGTGAAACCAAACCATTTGGTCTTGTAGTTTATGAGATATCTTAGTCGCAAAACAGCCTAACAGCAGGTCTCCCAAATCATCCTTGCACAACAGTTTTGTAAAATAATAAAAACAGACATTTATATGTCCAAAAATTACAAACTCGGACTTTTAAGAAACTAGACTCGACCTAGTATATTGTAGAATCAACAATCATATCAAAACATAAGATTAGCATCGAGTTACAGCCGTCCAAATACGAATTCAATAATCTGTCCAGCATCAGTTTTCATCAAAATTCAATAAACAATTAACCTATGAACTAACAATCATGCATGTAACCCTAAATCATCAACAAACAACATATTTAACACTTAGGGTTTATGATTACAGGTTTAATCATACAATTAAATGATAGAATGGATTAGATATGGTGTTTATATTACCTAATTAACTTCTTAACTCTTCGATCAAGCTTGAAACCGACTTGTATACGTGTGTGTGTGTGTGCCTTGTGGCTCGGTTGATGAGAGAGGAAAGGGGAGGGGGGCTGCCGCCAGGTGAGAGGGGAGGGAGAGAGGGGATTAGGGTTTAGGTTATTAATATGTTGTTTATATATATAATTATGTTACACTTAACCCCCTTAAGCTTCTAATTAATCAATTTCTAGCATAACATAGACTTTTGCATCTTGAGTTAATGTTTTACATATGAATATCAAATAACACATAAACCTAACACATAATTCTCAAATACTTATTGTTTGGATGTTTGTCGTTTATTCACCAATGGTTTGCGTCAACTCGTTTGCGTTTCGGTGCAATCCCGAAAGACTACATGTGTAGTGATTGTCAAGCGTCATTTAAAACCCTAGTTTAAATGTAATGAGATGTGCGTTATAGATCAAGTGATCTTAAGTTTGAATTGGCGGAGTTTGAATTAACGAAGTTAACCTGAAATTGACGAGTGTCACATCATTCCCATGTTGAAAGAATTTTCGTCCCGAAAATTTGAGTCAAGTCGCGATGGGTGTCTGAAAAAGCAAGGAAAATTTTCAGTTTGTCATATCATCCCCTAGTAGAAAGAAATTTCGTCCCGAAATTTAATTCATACCTCCGGTGATTTCTGACGGTTTGACGGCTTTCGCGGTTTTCGGTGTTTAGTCAACCCTTCAAAAAGGTGAGGATACTTTTTCATCATTTGGTCCTCGCGTTCCCACGTGAACTCCGGTCCACGTCTCGAGTTCCAACGAACTTTAACGATTGGAATTTTGCTGTGCTTGAGTGTTTTGGTTTCCCAATCCAAAACTTCGACTGGTTCTTCAATGAAGCGTAACTGTTCATCAACTTGCAACTCGTCCAAAGGGACTGTTTGGGTTTCATCGGAAAGGCATTTCTTCAAATTTGATACATGGAATACATTGTGTACGCTACTGAGTTCCGTTGGTAGATCCAGTCGGTACGCCACCGGACCAATGCGCTCAGTTATCCGGTAAGGGCCAACGTATCGTAGATTGAGTTTGTTTCGCTTTCCGAAGCTAACCACACCTTTCCAAGGTGAGTCTTTGAGTAATACTTGGTCGTTCACTTGAAATTCAAGAGGCTTTCGGCGCTTGTCGGCATAACTCTTTTGGCGATCTCGTGCTGCTGCCATACGGTTTCGGATTTGGACAATCTTTTCAGAGGTTTCAAGTACTAGTTCTGGACCAGTGATTTGGCTATCACCCACCTCTGCCCAGCAGAGAGGTGATCGACACTTCCGTCCGTACAACGCTTCAAATGGCGCTATTTTAATGCTTGCGTGGTAGCTGTTATTATACGAAAACTCTACCAAAGGCAAGTGAGGTTCCCAACTTTTTCCGAAATCCAACACGCAGGCACGCAGCATGTCTTCCAAGGTCTGAATGGTGCGCTCACTTTGCCAATCCGTCTGAGGATGGTATGTTGTGCTCATATCAAGGCGGGTGCCTAGTGCTCTCTGTAGTGACTTCCAGAAGTGCGAAGTGAAACGGAAATCTCGATCAGATATGATTGAGACAGGCACTCCGTGTCTAGACACGACTTCTTTCATGTAGACGCGAGTCATTCTTTCCATTTTGTCCGATTCTTTGATTGCTAAGAAGTGTGCAGACTTAGTCAACCGGTCAACGATCACCCAGATGGTATCGCATCTCGTCGGTGTTTTGGGTAATCCCGTGATGAAATCCATTGAAATGTGTTCCCATTTCCACGTTGGAAGTTTCGGTTGCTGTAGCAGACCAGACGGAATTTGATATTCTATTTTGACTCTTGCACAAGTCAAGCATTTGCTCACGTAGGTGGCAATGTCGGCTTTCATGTTTGGCCACCAGTAAAGTGTCTTTAGGTCATGGTACATTTTATCTGAGCCAAGGTGGATGGAATATCGGGACTTGTGTGCTTCATCCATCACTAGAGTTCTCAACTCTCCAAATCGAGGGACCCAAATCCGGTTTTCGAAATATTGGACCCCGTCCGATTTGGTTTCAAGTTGCTTGTTCATGCCCCACATAAGTTCTGATGGGAGATTGTCGTCTTTCAAGGCTTCGAGTTGCGCATCGCGGATCTGATCGGGTAAGTTGGCGTGAATCGTGAGTTGTAATGCTCGCACTCGCCTAGGTTTATTGGTTTCTTTTCTGCTGAGAGCATCGGCCACTACATTGGTCTGGCCAGGGTGGTACTTGATGGCACAATCATAATCCTTAAGCAGCTCGACCCAACGACGTTGTCGCATGTTCAGCTCCTTCTGATCGTAGATATGTTGAAGACTCTTGTGGTCGGTGTAAATGGTAAACTTGGTACCGTACAAGTAATGCCTCCATATCTTAAGAGCAAACAACACAGCTCCGAGCTCCAAGTCATGGGTCGTGTAGTTCTTCTCGTGAATCCGTAGTTGTCGAGAGGCATAGGCTATAACTTTTTCGAGTTGCATCAGCACGCAACCGAGACCTTGTATCGATGCGTCCCAATGTACCTCAAAATTTTCTGTTCCCTCGGGAAGGGCTAGGATAGGGGCGCTACAGAGTTTGGTTTTCAACAGTTGGAAAGCGGATTCTTGCGCGTCACCCCAATTGTACTTAGTACCCTTGTGAGTCAAAGCGGTGAGGGGTTGAGCAATCATTGAAAATCCCTCGATAAAACGTCGGTAGTAGCCAGCCAGTCCTAGGAATTGTCGCACCTCAGTCGGAGTCTTAGGTGCTTCCCAGTTTTTGATGGCCTCTACCTTGCCGGGATCGACATGGATACCATTCTCATTGATCACATGTCCTAAGAAGTGAACCTCCCGAAGACAAAATTCGCATTTCGAGAGTTTAGCGTACAGTTGTTCCTTCTTCAGCAATTCCAGGATTAACCTCAAGTGTTCTTCGTGGTCGGTCTGGTTCTTGGAGTAGACGAGGATATCATCAATGAAAACAATCACAAACTTATTGAGGTACGCCTTGCATACTCTGTTCATGAGATCCATAAATACAGCTGGTGCGTTGGTTAAGCCAAAAGGCATAACCGAAAACTCATAGTGACCGTACCGAGTTCTGAAAGCCGTCTTTGAAATGTCTTCTTCGCGCACTCTTAATTGATGGTAACCAGATCTCAGATCGATCTTCGAGTAGTAACTCGATCCTTGGAGTTGGTCGAACAGATCATCAATTCGGGGTAGGGGATAACGGTTCTTGATCGTAACCTTGTTCAGCTCTCGGTAATCGATGCACATGCGGAAAGTCCCGTCCTTCTTTCGGACAAATAAGACAGGGGCTCCCCATGGTGATGAGCTAGGTCGGATAAAACCCTTATCCAACAAATCTTGCAATTGAGTGGACAACTCCTGAAGTTCTGCCGGTGCGAGCCGATACGGGGCTCGTGCTATGGGTGCTGCACTGGGGGTCAATTCGATTTGGAATTCGACTTGCCGAATAGGTGGGAGTCCAGGCAAATCCTCCGGGGAGACTTCTGGAAAATCTCGCACAATCGGTATGTCTTTGATTTGTTTCTCCTCCGCGGGTTTCTCGACAATATGGGCTAAAATCGCCGAATGACCCTTTCGTAAATATTTCGGCGCCTTCATGAGGGTGATGACGCTGGTGGTCATGCCGCTCTTCTCGCCCTGGATCGAAATGATCTCGCCGGAAGGGGTAGTGATGTGGACTATCTTGTCGTGACATATAATCTCCGCTCGGTTCTAGAATAGCCAGTCCATGCCGACAACGACAGCGAAACTACCAAGTGTAAAAGGTATGAGGTCGATATCAAAAGTATGACCTGACAGTTTCAACTTACATCCCGCAAGTACATGAGTTGTTTCTACAGACTTACCGTCAGCTAATTCGACTGGGAACTTAGCATCTAACGGGTGTTGGAGTTAAGTCTAAGAGTTTACTAAAGGCTTTCGATACAAAACTCCTATCAGCTCCAGTGTCAAACAAAACAGAAGCAAAACAGTCGTTCACAGGAAACTTACCAGTAACCACATTCGGATCGTTACGGGACTGGCCCGACCCAATGACGAAAGCTCTACCTTTACCACTGCTTCCGCCACCGCTGCTGCCTCCATTGTTCTCATTCTGCTTTAGTTTGGGGCAATCCTTCTTGAAATGACCCTCTTGACCACACTCGAAACACCCTTTAGTCGCCGTAGGTTGTTTAGGAGCACCCCTTGCCGCTAGGTCTCCCCTACATTCCTTGGCCTGATGACCCATTTTTCCACATCTCAGACACTTGATACGGTCGCATGGCCCAGCATGGTGATAGTTGCATTTGTTGCATTTCGGGTGTTTCCCAGCATTGCCGCTCGAACCCTGTCCGCCACTGTTGTTGTTATTGTTGGAACCCTAATTCTTGAAGTTCCAAACGAGTTCGGGCTTACGGTAGTGTTGTTGCTGTGGGGGGTTCGATGATGAGGACTTGGCGTTGTCAAATTTCCTCTTTCCATTACTCGAGTTGTTGTTGCTGTTGTCAATGCTCGGGTTGTCACGGGTTTTAGAGGTTGAACCTCTAGGTGGTAACGCACCTTGTGTCACTGCCTGATCCGTCAGTTTGTGAGCTAACCAGATCACTTGTTGAATTGTAGCCGGGTTTGGAAGACATCACCATACCCTGAATTTGTGGTACCAACCCATCGATATACATCTCGATTCTCTTACTCGGCGGGTCTACCATCCGTGGACACATTACTGCTAGCTCGTGGGAACGGGTGGTGTAGGCTTCAATCTCGGAACCCACCATTTTCAACGACCAAAACTCATATTCCAACTTCGCGATTTCCTCTCTAGGACAATACTCTTCCCGCATCATATTCTTGAACTCTTCCTAGTTCATAGCGTTCGCCAATTCCAATCCAAGAATTTGCACATTGGAGTTCCACCAAGTGAGAGCAGAATCTTCCAGTGTTCCAGCAGCAAATTTGACCCTACTGGCAGGTGGACAGTTACACATCTCAAAAGCTGACTCAGCCTTCTCAGCCCAACGCATGAAACCTATGGCTTCCTCAGTGCCCTTAAACGAAGTGGGCTTGCAATCCAGGTAGTTCTTGAAAGTACATGTTCCAGATGGACCTCCGGCTTGATTCTGAACATGTGCGGCTAGAGCTGCCTCCGCATGGTCATTCAATAGGGTTTGGAGTTCTGCTGCGGTTAGGTTAATGATACCGCGACCATGACCAGCGTTTCTTCCAGACATCTAGGTGTTATCATCCTGAGATGTCGTCGCTTGAGAACACGTCCGAGTGTGCATCCTTCTCAGTATCTTCCTCGGGTTCTTCCTCAGGTTCTTCTACATCCGGGGCAATCTGCGCCCCTAGTGTGACGCAGCGGGCTAGAGCTGTCGCTGCAAGGGCTCTTGCACTAAAAATTTGGTCATGCAAATCTATCATCTCTGCTTGCATTTTGTTCATTATCTCCATTTGCTGAACATGAGCATCCTGAACTTCCTTCACGGCTTCGGTCAGGAAGGAAATTCTCTCTCTCGGACATCGATTTCATTCTCTTTCAATTCTCTCACGTTTGCTCTAGTCGAGTGCATAATGTCAACCTCACGCTCTAAACAAGAAACGAGGGCTGCGAAAGTACGCTCCATCGGGAGTGTCAGGGGTGGTAGCGTTTTGAAGGATGTAGGAAAACCTGGGAGAGGTAGCGGTGGAACTTGCACACAGTAAACGATCCGCTCGACTAGATTCGGGGTACCAACTCCAGTGACCATTGTCCTCGTACACGTCTCCAGATGGGTGATACCTCTTCGGTGCGGGGGCTGCTAGTGCCGGGAATACTCGGGGTGGTGACGAGTTAGGAAGATGCGGTTCCTTTCTAGGGGCGTGAGACATCGGGTCGGATGATGATGACGATGGCGTCGACATCCTTACAGGATAAGTCGTGTATGGGTTACGCGCGTATGAATGAATGAGGTTAAGAGATAAAGAAAATGAGTAACTAAATATATATCATATCTATATACTTATATGCAGTGCGTAAGATCATAACTAATGGGTCGTTGGGGTTATAGTCTAGTATGCATGCAATTCTAGTTCGCTATAACCAATGGCTCTGATACCAATCTGTCACACCCTCAAAATCCACTAACGGAGTTTTACCGTCAGAGGGTGTGAACTAACAGGATCGGAAACATTAGTTATAATCAAACATCATAAGTAAAGTTTTCAAACCACGAAAACATTTAAGTGTAAATAAGTGCGCTATAACCAATGGCTCTGATACCAATCTGTCACACCCTCAAAATCCACTAACGGAGTTTTACCGTCAGAGGGTGTGAACTAACAGGATCGGAAACATTAGTTATAATCAAACATCATAAGTAAAGTTTTCAAACCACGAAAACATTTAAGTGTAAATAAGTGCGGAAGCGTAAAATCATAAACCAAGTGTTGCAGTAAATTCACAGTAAATTCACAGCAGTCAAAATTTTTATTCCACATAGATTTCTCACAAAGACCAAAACATTACATTAAATTCACAGCAGTCAAAATCGTGCGCAACAGAATGTTATTTGTTATTCCCGTTAAATGAAAAATCTAATTAATGCAAGACCAATTGGGTTAGGTTCCTAACTCAATGTATTTTCTTCCAGAAGTGGAACCAACCCATTTGGTCTTGTAGTTTATGAGATATCTTAGTCGCAAAAAAATAGCCTAACAGCAGGTGTCCCAAATCAGCCTTGCACAACAGTTTTGTAAAATAATAAAAACAGACTTTTATACATCCCAAAATTACAAACTCGGACTTTTCAGAAACTAGACTTGACCTAGTATACTGTAGAATCAACAATCATATCAAAACATAACATTAACATTGAGTTACAGCCGTCCAAACACGAATTCAATAATCTGTCCAGCATCAGTTTTCATCAAAACTCAATAAACAATTAACCTATGAACTAACAATCATGCATGTAGCCCTAAATCATCAACAAACAATATATTTAACACTTAGGGTTTATGATTACAGGTTTAATCATACAATTAAATGATAGAATGGATTAGATATGGTGTTTATATTACCTAATTAGCTTCTTAACTCTTCGATCAAGCTTGAAACCGACTTGTATACGTGTGTGTGTGTGCCTTGTGGCTCGCTCGATGAGAGAGGAGAGGGGAGGGGGGCTGCCGCCAGGTGAGAGGGGAGGGAGAGAGGGGATTAGGGTTTAGGTTATTAATATGTTGTTTATATATATAATTATGTTACACTTAACCCTCTTAAGCTTCTAATTAATCAATTTCTAGCATAACATAGACTTTTGCATCTTGAGTTAATGTTTTACATATGAATATCAAATAACACATAAACCTAACAAATAATTCTCAAATACTTATTGTTTGGATGTTTGTCGTTTATTCACCAATGGTTTGCCTCAACTCGTTTGCGTTTCGGTGCAATCCCGAAAGACTACATGTGTAGTGATTGTCAAGCGTCATTTAAAACCCAAGTTTAAATGTAATGAGATGTGCGTTATAGATCAAGTGATCTTAAGTTTGAATTGACAGAGTTTGAATTAACGGAGTTAACCTGAAATTGACGAGCGTCACAGGTTCCTCGGGTATATCTTCATCATCTTCATTTACAGCAACTGCTTGAGGAGGCTTCAATGCAGATGACTGTAGTAATTCTTTAAACGTCTCAAAATCCTTTAGTTGCTCAGCATTCGGAGCACTCTCTGTGTCACGGTGTTCTGTCTCTTCATCTTCATCGTCAGAAATCTCAAGTGCAGCAACACACCATTGAGTCGGGGCTACATGTTCTTCTGCCACTTGAGCTATAACAGGTACAGCTTCTGTTTCGACAAACCGGCCAAATTTAACCAAATCATGAAGGCCCTGGTAAACGATCTTTGATCCTTTCCAGGATTGCTTCATTAACCCAAAAGTGTTGGGTCCCATCGACTTCATATCTAATGTTTCAACAGATTTGACAATGTCAGTGTAATTTGAATCAAAAATCATTTGTAAAAATCGAGGATACATAAGAAACATCTCTTTCTTCTTTCCTTTCAAGTTGCTCATCATCTCATCGAAAACAAACTTGGAATAGTTGTAATTCCAATCCATGATCAGAGCAACTATGGCCAACATCTGAGTATGGCTTATTTCATCGGAACCTCCCTTTCTTCCCGACACACATGAGAAGAACGTGTGTATCAAATATGTCCAGTACGGATGAAACAGCTTCTTGATTGCCGGAGGATAGGTTCCCTCGTAACCCATTCTTGTAAGCACCTCGGAAACAGCAGTAGTCCTGTATTCCGTTGGGTAATCAGGTTGATCCCCAAATAAAAGAACTTCCCTTATAATGGCCTCTTTGATGACGACCGAATTCTTTTGTACTTTGGAGTCTATTGACACAACTCCACCTAGGCCTCGCTGGTTGATCGAAGCATTGTTCCAAAAGTCTGTGATAATTTTCTTGAAAATGATAGGATTTCTCGTAATGCGTGAGAAATTCTGCAAGTATTGAGGCCAACTATCATGGACTTGAACTCCTTGTGTGCTGGAGGGAGATCAAACAAATGTTCAGCTATATTGTGAGTGTCAATGAACTTTAAAGGAGCTTGATCAGGCATTACTACAACAAACCAGTCAAGTTAGTATGTATTCAACAAGTTTAATGACACAATTTTAATTATTTCAAACATTAAGGGCTAAGTGTGACAGAAACCATATTAAAAGGACCATAAATGAAAAACAATAAGAATATTATAATAGATTTCGGTCCAGAAATGAGTTTTCTGTCCAAAGAGGAGATTTCGGTTAAACTGTGTAGTTTTCGATCAAGGTAATCTGTTCTCTTTCAAGATCAACCGAGAACATGAGTTCTCGGTCAACGAAAGTCAACCGAGAACCCTTTGATTAGTCATGTGTTTTCGGTCTGACATGCTGACACCAGAAAACCCTTTGTATCCCCTCTTGAATTATGTGCCATCTTCTCCAAAAGGGCCGAAATCCCCATTAAACCTGCAATAAAATTTTTGAGTCCTTGATAGTTAACCCTAACACTTTTCAATCGAAATTTAATCAGCGATCGAACAACTCATGATTCCACATTCATCTATTAGATCCGTCTATTTATCTATCCATCATCCTAGAGAACACGGTTCAATGAGTCTCATAAAGACATTCAACTTGAGCCTGGGTCCATTACCTGTGAGTCAAACAAAAACGAACACCAATGGAAGCTTAGTGTGAATGGTTAAGCAGAAAAGGGTTTTTGGCCAGATGGCTTGAGTAAGAAACTGATTTTAAATGTGAATGTGATGAAAGCAATAATGGTGCTTAAAACCTCTTTTATACTCCAACCCATGTGGGCCGAGAACTCTAGAGGATTCAAACTAGATGAGCTCAAACATAGAACAGGCCCAAAATCAAGATCCAATAACCAGTAGAAAAAATTTAAGTCCAAGCCAATTTAATCAAATTAAAGACAGCCCAGTTTGAACATAAGTTTCGAGGAGAGTAATTTCGAGATAAAAACAAATAGAACATAATAAAAATAAAAATAAAAATAAATACCAAGATAAGAACAAAATTAATCACAAAATACCAATCCTTTTAAATTTTGCAAAGTTGGGATCAAATTTTAGTTTTTTTTTTTTTGGAAACACCGGTTTTTGTGAAAAGATCCGAACATGAAATCATATTGTTTAAGATGTTGTCACAAGGATTCATGTTCAGCGTTATTATGACATAAGGAAACAGGTTGATAACAGGTATAACAAACTTAGCATGATTTTCATTGTATCAATGATATGAGTTAGGTTCAGTTCGGTATAAAGCTTAGATGGACATCACTTATGGACCTGTGATGCCTCATATCTCTTCTCAAGGCGTATTTGGCTTTCCCCATATCACGCCAATTTGACACCAACCCCCTAGTGCTTGATCAAAAAATTTTAAAAGAAAGCGGTAAAACTTTGGACCTTAAGCCTATTGAAGGGTAACACCAAAGATTAAATACGTACTTAACTATATATACAAATTTTTTTAAAAACATAATAATAACAATAACAAGCGCCTGTAAGTGCCGTATCTGGATCACTACAGTAAGATAGCACAATATGTTTGGTGATCAAGACACTAACGGGCTCGTGTATGACTGGGTAATTGTTTTTCTGCCTATCATTCGGAGAGATGTATATGAAGACATGCACATGTCTTCAAAATGACTCTCCACAGTAAGTTCAGCATATTTAGTTTATATCACTTCTACTTTTACGCATCATGGAAAGCTTCCATACAAATCAATGACTAATCTAGAGCTTTTTAAGCATAATAACTTCACCCGTTAGGCACACAGAAACAATTTATCTATCATTTATCAAAGGTTGGATCAATTTTCACTTGAAAATAATTTGAAGCTTCTAAAAAGCTGTTAACTGAATAATCATATCATTTCCCACTTTCCCAGAGAGTTGCAGAAGACACACATGTTAAGAATTCAGTCACCCAGTCACTCTTCATTTTTCAGGTAAATGGCTATCCCGTATGACCACTAGTGGTCAACAGGACCAAAACACATATGAGAATATGTGTCCTTCCAACTTGGAATTATAGACATAATTTTAAGTGAAAGAATTCAAAACACCAAAAAAAAAACACATCACAATCGCCCCAGATGCTTTCAGTCTTTAGATAAATGGCTATCCTGTGAGTCTACAAGTAGATCACCGGACAAAACATATACACGTATATGTTCTTCAAACTTGAGCAACCGACATAATTTTAAGCGAGAGTGAATCTTGAAAAACATTTTTTATAAAATGATGAACACACACACACTATTTTTGGATTTTTGATTTTTCTAAAATGATGAACACACATACACACACTATTTTTGGCTTTTTGATTTTTCTCCCCCTAAATTTGTACAGATTTAGAAAATGTGTACAAGTTTACTCCCAAAAAGACTAAATCCTCAAAACAAAGCATTTTAAGAAAACTCACAAGCACATTAAATTTGGCTATACCGACCGGTTTTGTAAATAAGTCCGCCACATTTTTATAAGTGTGAACTTATTCAAGGTGAATCAATTTTCGGTCATAACAGTCGTGAATAAAATGAATTTTAATATCGATGTGCTTGGTTTTGGAGTGTTGAACCGGATTCTTAACAATTGCAATGGCAGCATCATTATCACAAAAAATAGGAGTATCAAGAAATTTCAAACCGTAATCTTGCAATTGGTTTTGCATCCAAATAACATGTGAGCAGCAAGCTGATGCAGCAACATACTCTGCCTCGGCAGACGTGGATTTTCTGTCAATGTCATCTCCACCATAATTGCCGTCGGTGAAAGCATAAAGATCAAATTCTAAGTTTTTGGGATACCAAAGACCTAACTTCGGTTGTCCCTTCAGAATTCTAAAAATACGTTTAACACCAATTAAATGAGAGAGTTTAGGATTAGCCTGGAAGCGAGCACATTGGCAGATTACAAACATGATGTCGGGATGACTAGCGGTGAGATACATTAGAGACCCGATCATTGATCGATAGTACGTTTGATCTACAGTAATCCCTTCCGGATCAGATGTCAGGAGTGGTCTTTCCGCCATAGGAGTTGTAGCACTCTTGGAATCCTGAACTCAAATTTAGGAAGCATATCTTCAACATATTTCCCTTGATGCAGCAATTCCCATCGAGCTCTGACGAACCTGCAACCCCAGAAACGTGGTTATTTCTCCCAACGAGCTCATCTCAAATCTTTTCTTCATTACTTCTTCAAATTCTGCACACAACTCAGCACTGGTGGATCCAAAGATAATATCGTCCACATAAATATGAACTAGAATAAAATCTTTCCCGACAGTTATAAGAAACATAGTTTGATCAATGGTCCCTCATTTATAACCGTGACCTAGAAGATGAGCTGTCAATGTAGCATACCACGCCCGAGAAGCCTGATGAAGCCCATACAATTCCTTGTCTAACTTATAGACGTGATTTGGTTTCTTGGAATCAATGAAACCCGGTGGCTGATCCACGTAGATCTCTTCTTTGACTTCCCCGTACAAAAATGTGGTCTTAACATCCATCTGATATACTGTGAACCCCATGAATGACACATATGCCGGAAAAATTTTGATGGCCTCAAGTCTAGCCACTGGAGTATAGACTTCAGTGTAATCTAACCCTTCAACTTGACGAAAACCATGAACTACCAACCGTGCCTTGTTTCGAACAATAACCCCGGTGCCATGTTTCTTGTTTCGGAAGACCCATCTCGTATAAAGTACTTTCTTTCCTTCTAGTAACTCAACCAATATCCAAACTTTCAACTTATCCAACTGATTCAATTCTTCATACATAGCATCTACCCAACTCGATTCCTGAAGCCATTTCTACCATTTTTGGCTCAATTTGAGAGATTAAACAAGAAAACAAACAGTTGTTTATGTGTCCTGTCTGACTTCTGGTGGATACACCCTTTTCAAGAGGACCTATGACATTCTCAATTGGATGATTTTTCTGAATTCTCGATGGAACCAAATGATCGGAAACATCACCGGTAGAGTGCAAGTTTGACATATTTACATCAATATCGGTAAGAGGGTTCTTCCATCCAGAGGTCGCTATACTAAGTGAGTATGAGGTGCTGGCAACATATTCGATTGGAATGGCATCGGGAAATAGAGTGCTTCCGAAAATTTGACTAATAGGACTCTCCCTCTCAACCGTTGAAGTACTTTCTGATGGAGTTGGTGAAGACGTTGTTGTGACCGTTTCTGGTTGATTGACTGGCATGGACTGGTTGAAATCGATTGGTTATGTCAGATCATCATTCAAAACTGTAGATATATGAGACACGGCATGTTGATCTTCTTTCTCAGTGTCTACGAAAGCATCACCTGAGACGTTTGAGTTGGTGACTGGAAGCACATTGAATGGTTTGAATAGTTCATTGTAGTTGAACAACCAGTCAGGACCGACACGAGCATCAGTTTTGTTTTCTTCCAACCAACGAACATCGTTTAACTCTAGAATCTGCTTGGTCGATTTATTGTATACTCTGTAGGCAGTACGACCAACATAACCAACGAAATAACAGTCATCAGCTTTTGCCCCAAATTTTAGAGTTAACCCAAGATTCATTAGAGTACAAGGCAACCAAATGCTCTGAAATGTGCAACAGTTGGCTTGTGACCATAGACAATCTCATATGGGGTTTTCATTTGAGACTTGTTGATTAGCACCCTATTCTGAACATAGCATGTCGTATTGATAGCTTTAGCCCAGAAGAATAATGGCAACTTAGAGTCGCACAACATTGTTCTTGCCGCCTCGATGAGAAATCTGTTTCTTCTCTCAGCCACACCATTCTGTTGCGGTGTGCGAGCTGAGCTGTATTGACGAAACATCCCTCTTTCTGGACAAAAATGATTCAACGAGGAATTCTTGAATTCCGTGCCGTTGTCGCAACGAATGCCCTTCAGCTTCAGGTTAAGCTAATTCTCCATAAGTATTCTGAATATCTTGATAAGCTCTGCAGTTTCACTCTTATTGGACAAGAAAAACACCTAAGTAAAACATGAGTAGTCATTAGTAATAACAAGACAATAAGTGCTACGAGTAAGAGTCAAAAAATGAATCGGACTGAAAATATCCATTTGAAGCAATTGAAAAACTGATGAAATGGTATTAATCAATCTTGGCTTATGAGTGTTCCGATGATGTTTACTCAAGGCACAAGCCACACATTTTTCAATAGTAAAAATATCATTAACGGGTAAACCAAGAACCAAATCAGTTTTAGCAAGACGGTTCAAGTTTTTCATATTTGCTTGACCAAGATGACGATGCCAAAGCATGGCATTATGTTTTCACACTTTTGAAAACAAGCAGGTTATTTCATCAGGAACATTTTTGTTCATATCGATCACATAAGCATTATTTTTTCTTTGTGATCAAACAAGAATCCAGTCTTCTAGTATGATGATATCAGGTTTCAAAATCAAGCACTCTTTCTTAGTAAAATGAGTTGAAAACCCTTTATCACAGATTTGTGATACGCTCAACAACCTGTGCTTCAATTATGGAACAAAATTAACATTTTTGAATTTCAGAACACCGTTACTTACAGTACCCTTCTGAGTGATCTTCCACTTTTCTCCTCCCGCAAAGGACACATACCCACCATTAAAAATTTGAAATTCATGTAGCTGGGAAATGACTCATGTCATGTGTCTGAAATAGCCACCATCAACATACCAAGGTCTGATGATATTCCTCCATAGCTGTTTCTACACGATGTGCGAGATCAGTTAGACTTTAGTACCCAGTCCATAGTTACAATGGGTGACCCTAACTCATCCAAAGTTGTTACGGGGTGCCATGACATATCCTTTTGATCGTCTAACATAAAATTCAAAGTCTCTTTTACTGGAGATTTAGGCAACCATTCATGTCTACCATTGTAAGACTTAGCATTATATGTACTAATGGATGAATTGATCTTCGGTTTTTGAGGGTTAGAGACAGACGATTTTGTCCTTCTCACTTGTTTCGGTTTGGAAGTCGTGTTCATTCTGGGAACCGAAACATACTTTTTACCCTCTTTACGAAACATGTTGGGGTTGGTCTGATGAGGACTAAACCTGCCAGATTTGTTTCTGTTCCAGTCATCGTCAGAGGGATTAGCCCGATAGTGCCTGAAATTTTTCCTGTAGACCTTGTAAGGCACATAAGGCATTTTCCTCTGATAAAATCCATAATAAGGAATATATGGACGATGTGGACAATTTCTGGAAATATGACCAGGAGTACCACAATTAAAACAGGTTTGACGTTTAAGAATTATTTTGGGCAACTCCTTGTCTAGACCGGTTGTGTGGACCAGCTTGCTTAGCATGATGTTCACCACCTTGTTGGTCATTAGAGCATCCCTCTTTGACAAGCTTAGGCGGTGAATACTTGTTGGAATTTTTTGATGTAACATCCCAAATTTTCAAACAATAATATTTTACATATTATTTCTTATAATGGAAAAGTTACTTGAGTAAAAAGAAAGATAGTAAAATGGTAAAAAAAAAAAAAGGAAAGATAAGGAGGTTAATTAAGGATAATTAATCATGGACTAAAAAGGAAAGATGAGCCTTAGGTCCATGGGCTTAAGGGAGTATAAATACCCCTTAAACCCTAAATCTTTCCATTTCCATCCATCTTATTGATTTTATACCACAAAAACACACACAACCTTCCTAATTTCAGCCGCAAGAGAGAAATCAAGATCCGAGATCAAACGAGCAAAGGTCTTTGATAAATCCTTGATAACCAAGCTAGATACACGATCCGAGTCCATAAACAAAGCTAGCCGTGACCTTAGAAACATCAAAGGTATGTTCTTTGACCTTAAAGGTTACGTTTTTATGAACGGTTGCTATGAAACTTAACCCTAGAGTAGATCGGGTCTAAATGCTTCATAAAAATGCAAACTTGACGTTTGAATGAACATAAGGAACTAGTAAATATATACGGTTCATCAAGAAAACCCTAGATCTAGTTTAGAGAATGTTTCTATGCTTAAAGGTCCAAGCTTTATGCCTAAAAACGAGTTAGATCTAGGTGATGAAATAGTGATGGGAGTAATCGGGTATGAATGATGATGATAAAGGGTTAAAAGTTCATGATTTGAACCACGAATCAAGTAATCTGGGCAAGGAAGAATTTTAAGATAGAAAAAATAGGTTGAACTGGGTGTTCTCGGCCACCATGTGAACTCGGTCAACGTAGGTTTTCGGCCAATTGGGGTTCTCGGTCAACGAGAATTCTCGGTGACGAGAGTTCTCGGTGATCCAGGGTTCTCGGCCATGGAGTTTTCGGTCAAACTAAGGATCTCGGCCACCATGGTTCTCTGCCACCCAGTTTGGGCTTGGACTTAAACCCAGCCGAACCCAGAAACTGTAATGGGCTGTTGGGCCTAACTTAGCTCAGCCCACCAGCCTAAGCCCATGTGACTATTTAAAATACATAACAAGCCCAACTTAGAGAATGAATGTGGTAAACTAAAGTACCAACTTAATTAGTTAGACGGTTAATTAACTATATATATATTTAGTAGTTAGCCGAGCTCAGTTAAGGAAAGGAATTACGATTAACGGCAAGTGCAACAGGATTCAGGTGAGTTTCTAGCCCCATTTCCTTGCTATGTTTTCGGGGTTGTGTGCATACTCGATGTGATTTGTTAATACACTTACCTTAAGTGGTAAGTGTATGCCTTATGTGATTTATGTATGAAGAATGCTTGACGATGCATGAACGATCTTCGGATATTGCATGTGCCATCAAGGGATAGTATAAAGTTATGATTGACATATATATGATGTATAGATGATGTATAGACGTATGAAAGTTATAATTATGAATGTATAGAAAGGTACGAAAGGCATAGATAGAACAAGGGAACCGACCCTAATAATATCGGCGAATGTAGGGAACCGACCCTAATAATGTCGGCGAATGTAGGGAACCGATCCTAATAATGTCGGCGAATGTAGGGAACCGACCCTAATAATATCGGCGAATGTAGGGAACCGACCCTAATAATATCGGCGAATGTATGGGACCGACCCTAATAATATTGGCGAAGGTTATAGAGCGGAAGGCTCTTTAAAATGTATGTGTATGAATGAGAGTATGTATGTTAATACGAAATAAAGAATGAAAGTACGTAAGTATGTAAGACAATAGGAAGGTAAGTACCCTCGGGTGCATATGTAAAAGTGTGAATGTATTGTACATTGCCTGATTATCTAGAACTCACTCAGCATAGCTGACTTTTAGTGTGCACGCAGGCTAATCGACTGAGACAGCTGGCTTGAGGGAGACACATGGCAATACTGAAGAGGCTGGTATCTGAAGATTGGTCGTGATGTTTTGACTCTATGTTTTATGTTATGTTTTAAAAATACAAATTATGGATGATTGTATCGAATGGTTGACTAATTTATTATTCCGTGAAAGTTTTTAATTAACTCTGATTTTAGAACTGCGTTTATGAGTAAATCAAACACCAAAATAGGGCTACCGGTAACGGGGTCTTACATTTGAATTTTTAAATTTATTAGAAATAGCATTATTAGAATTTAAAGTCTTAATGGAATCAACCACACAAGAATCCTTGCTCTTAAAACCAGAACCCACACAAATAGTCGGAATAACAAAATTTAAAATAGGCAGTTTTAAATAAACATTAGAATGAAAGTCTTTATTAAAAGAAACACTGGAATCATCATCGTCATCAGTCCATTCCTCAATGATTACTTTTTATGCACACGAAGTAAACACATTAGAGTCGTTCACTTTTGAAGTGGATGCAATATTCTCCAATGAGTTGTTCTTTTCACTGTTAGCAGGTTTACCATATTTTATATCTTTGATCTTTTCTTCTTGCTCTTTAGTAAGAGGAACACTTGTATAGTTGTCATTATTGTTAGGACTGATATTTTCTCTGCTGAGAATATATTATCCTTGAAGATATATCTAGATCAATTATCCTCCTGAAGAGCTCCAGAACCATGTCAAAGATCAAGGATCCTCAGAGGTTAGTATTATTAACAATTGTTTCACTTGTGTAGGTTATTGTTCATCAAAATTAACAGCTTTGTGACTTGGTCTACCTTAAATTTCGCTACTGGAAGCTCCCAACACGTTGTCAATAAACGTTGGAAGAGTTGTGGAATAGTGGCGGATAAGTAGGACTAGTTGTTATATGTATTTTCTTTATAAGCATTGAGATATGATCGATTAAAAAAACACTTGTATTCTCACACACAGTAAAGCAGAACAATAACTCTCTCTACACACTAGCTTACTTTGTAACATCGATCACCATCTCCAAACAATTGTAACCTTTTTTGTTATTAATTAATTGATGATCGACGAGTTGTCATCACCTGGGGTTTTTTTCTTTTGATCTGAACAGGATCAAAGGGTTTTTCCTCGTACCAATTCACGTTGTTCATTCCATTTTTATTCATACAATCATTGTTATTAGCATAGCACTATACCTCACTTTTACGGATTTGGATACATTATCCTTAGCTAATTTTTGTCCAAAAAAATTTGGCTCCCACCATGGGGCCATTGGTGCTATAATCCATATTATTCCTATCAACTTTCGATTTTTTCATACCTATATCACTATCAATGGCCTCTCAATCAACCTCTGCTTCATCAACCATGCCGTCATCGGTTCCTCTCTCATCAAGGACTTAACCACCGATGCCTCCGCCAATCACGGGAGCATAACGACCTGCTGCTGCTGGAAACAAGACGCAACTACCAGTCTTCCAGAGCTCGAAAACCGCTGCTGCTGCGCCAGTGTTTAATACTAACAATGATGTTTCATCTATGTTTTCGCAGGTTAAAGCATATATGGAGCACACTTCACTGATGCCCAGGATGCTAGATTTCACCAGTCCAGGATCCATGGCTCAACTCTCGAAAGGATCATCTATCCTTCAACGGGGATCCATGGGTCAACAGGCTCAAGGATCCACATTGTTTCAACCAGGATCATCTATCCTTCAACAGGGGTCCATGGGTCAGCAAACTCAAAGATCCTCATACTTCTCACAAGGATCACCCATCCTTCTACCAGGATCCTCTGGGTTATATCACCAAGGATCCTATAATTCCCAACCTCAAGGATCCTTCTTTCAAAATCAAGGATCCTCAGGAGTCCAACATCAACGATCCTCTGAAGTCCATGAAGGAGATATAATACCCATGCAAGCCATAGCCTCTGGAGGACCATCTCCTATCACAGGCTCTTCTTATCCCAGCTACTCATCCGGGATGCCAACCTTCGCCCAGCAAAGAGGTAACTTGTATGATCCTATATCCTTAGATACTAATCGTGGTTTTATGCAGGATACAGGTATCAACCAAGCTATAGCCAAGGAGCTACAGAAGCTCAAGGATATGATATCCAGATTTGCTCCACCTATCTGTGATGCTGAAATCCCAAAGCGATTCCAAACCCCCAACATGAAGACTTACGACGGGACCACTGATCCTGAAGAGCAGCACAATATAGAGAAAGGATGGAGATCAATCCTATTCCTGAGAGACTCAAGGAAGCCTGCCTGCGCAAAGGCTTCGGATTCACACTAACAGGATCAGCGTTAAAATGGCTGCTAAGTCTTCCTCCCTTTTCAGTTACTTCTTTTTCACGCTTAGTTAACTTGTTCCACAGTCAATTTTTCTGTAGCAGGATATTTGAGAAGTTAACCAGTGATTTATACCGAGTTATCCAACCAAGTGATGAATCCCTTAGGGATTTTGTTATGAGGTTCGGCAGGGAAGCTCTGGAAATCTCTAATCTTGACATGGCTACTTCTGTTGAAGCCTTCAAGATGAGACTTCAGAGGGGCTCCCCCTTTTATGATGATCTTGTGATGACTCCTTGCAGGTCTCTGGATGAAGTAAGGAACAGAGCACTAAGGTTTATACGGCTGGAAGACGACAAAAGGATCCAAGAATGATTGGGGGCTCAGACAAAACAAGAATCCCCTGACAAGAATAAAGGATCCTCATACAGGAACAACAACTCGAAGCTGTACACCAAGTTCAACAATAAAAACGTACGCGCAGTCGAAGAAGGAGATGATGATGAAGACTATCCCTGCATCTTTGAGTATTGCTTCTCCGTAGACACCCATGGCTTAATCTGTGCCATGAAGGATCTAGGCGAAAAATCAATATGGCCCCGAAAGAACGAGAAGACAATCACCTTCAAAGACAAGTCTAAGTGGTGTGCCTTCCACGGAGATTTTGGCCATATGACGGACGATTGCATTGGCTTAAGGAGAGAAATTGGATACCTCTTGAGCAAGGGCCACTTTAAAGAGCTCTTGGGAAGGAAGAAATCCAAGATTCAAGATCCTGAAGATCTTCCACAAAAAGCTACACCACCACCACCAGATGCTCACGTGATCAACTTCGTCTCCAGAGACTACGACATATCTCAAACTTCTTGTTCTACAGAGAAGAAGCCTACCGAAGAAGCCAAGTTAGATAATGAAAGAAGACCGTTCATCCCCACTACTTCAATAACTGACAAGAGAATCTTCTTTGAATAAGAAGGTAACACAAGGATCCATGATCCTCATCGAGACGCGCGCATGGTCATTTTCATCTCCGGAGGGTCAGACATATGCGGAACTTCTTTCTCTGCAGCTAAGAGGCTCGCCAAGGAAATCAAATTGTATGGTGGGGACCAACCGGTTATATCCACCACCTTGACCAATGATAAAAGGTATTCTTCGACAAAGAAGATAAATCAAGCATTCAGGATCCTCACCATGACGGTTTGATTGTTACTCAATTTATTGCTAACCATTATGTACGCAGGATCCTAGTAGACGGTGGTAGCTCGGTCAATATCATCCAACATGATGTCCTTCAGAAGATGAACATAACAGATTCAGAGATCATCCCAAGAACATCGTTGCTAGTTGGTTTCAATGGAGAAACCAAGAAAACATTGGGGGACATCAACCTCCCGATATACATCGAAGGGTTAAATTCTTATCATAGATTTTGTGTTATTGATAACCTTTCTTGTTGCAATGTTATTTTAGGCATGCCTTGGTTACATGGTATGAAGGCAGTGGCTTCTAGTTACCATCAATGCATTAAACTCCCCACTCCTATGGGGAGTAGTAAGGATAGACGGTGATCAAGTGGAGGCCAAAAACTATTATTGTTCATCAATGAAGCCAAAAGCCAAGCAAACTGTAGCATAGCAACCACAGCAACAACCTAGGGACGTTCTGGAAGCTTGGGAGAAAGACATTAAAGAAATATCTTTGGACCCCGAGGATCCAGATGTAAAGGTGTTCCTAGGATCCAATATCCCCATCAAGATCGAGGAGAAATTAGTATCCTTCTTAGGGCGAAGAAAATCTACCTTTGCCTTTAAACATTCAGACATGACAGGTATTTCAAAAAAGATAATCACTCATAAATTAGGCCTTGATTTATATGTTAAACCCATCCATCAGAAGCAAAGAAAATTCGCCCTTGAGAGGAACAAGATCATACAATAAGAAGTTGAAAAACTTCTTAAAGCCGGTATGATCAGGGAGGTTAAATATCCTCGATGGTTAGCTAATGTGGTTGTTGTTTCCAAAAAGAATGGAAAGTGGAGGGTGTGTGTCGATTTCACAGATTTAAACAAGGCATGCCCCAAGGATCCTTTCCCATTACCACATATAGACTCCATGGTGGATGCAACGGCAGGACATAAGATGCTTACCTTTATGGATGCTTCCTCTGGATTTCAACAAATTCAGATGGAACAATCTGATCTAGAGGATACGACGTTCATGACTCCTACCGGCATATACTGTTATATTGCTATGTCATTTGGACTAAGAAATGCAGGGGCAACATATCAAAGACTGATCAACATGATGTTCAAGGATCAGTTAGGCAAAATCATGGAAGTCTATATAGACGACATGGTGGTGAAGTCAAAAAAGGCTGAGGATCACCTCAGGGATCTTGAAGAAGCATTCGATATCCTTGACCAGTATAACATGAAACTGAATCCGTCAAAATGCCACTTTGGTGTTAAGGCTGGAAAGTTTCAGGGATACATGGTGACTAAAAGAGGAATCGAAGCAAGCCCAGAGCAGATTGAAGCCATTATCAACCTGAAGTCGCCTGCAAATGCCAAGGATGTCTAAAGGCTCATGGGAAGAATAGCCGCTCGCAACAGGTTCATCTCAAGATCCTCCAAGAAGTGCAAAGATTTCTACGACATTCTTAGAAAAAATGAGAAGTTTGAATGGACCGAGAAACATGAGGCTGCACTCAAAGCCTTGAAGGATTACTTATCCTCAGCTCCAGCTGTGATGAAGCCTATGGATGGAGAATCCTTATACCTGTACCTAGCTGTTTCAGGAAATGCTGTAAGTGTTGTTCTTGTGAAGGATCATGAAGGTGAACAACATACCGTTTATTATGTAAGTAAAAGTCTTTTAGATGCAGATGCCAGGTATTCTCATTTAGAAAAGTTAATTCTTGCACTTATTATGGCTTCTACTAAATTAAGACATTACTTTGAGACTCATACTATTATTTTGAGAACTAATTATCCTGTTAAGAATGTCCTTAGAAAGCCAGAGTTATCAGGTAGAATGGCTAAGTGGACAATGAAACTAAGTGCATATGATATTCAGTACAAGCCAAGCATAGCCATCAAGTCATAAGCACTCGCAGACTTTGTGGCTGATTTCAGTAGTGACATGCAGAAAGAAGCTGACTTGGAGGTCCAACAACTAGAAGAGACCAAGGATCCTTGGATACTCTTCACTGATGGAGCTTCCAATGTAAGAGGAATAGGATTAGGGATCCTACTGAAATCGCCGCAGGGGGACATATTACCCCAGTCTATAGCCTGTGAGTTCCAAGCAACGAACAATGAAGCAGAGTATGAAGCTCTAATCGCAGGTTTGTAATTAGCCAAAAGCATGAGGATCAGGTATCTTCAAGTATATATAGATTCTTTGTTAATAACTAACCACTTTAATGGCTCATATGATGTTAAAGGTGAGAAACTAATCAAATATCTAGATATTGTGAAGGAATTAGCAAAATCCTTCGAATTGTTTAATATTATATAGGTACCAAGGGAAGAAAACGTTGGGGCAGATGCCTTGGAAAATTTAGCCTCATCTTTGAAGATTCCAGAAGACATGAAGATCCCAATCATTCATATTCTCTCGCCAGCAATAGGAGAACAAGAAGTTGGGGAGATAACGAATGACAAGGAGATTGTACTTTGGGATCCATTATCCTCGAATAATCAAGAATCATGGATCCTCCCAATCAAGAAATACATTCAAACTGGAGAGATTCCAACCACTGAGAATCCCAAATCCTTCAAACTTAAGGTATCACAATATACTTTATTAGATGATATGCTATATACAGGAAATCTCTTGCAGGTCCATACTTGAGGTGCATCGAGGATCCTGAAATCCAAGAGGTGCTTAGAGACTTTCACGAAGGTGATTGTGGTAATCACACCAGAGGTAGAGCCCTGTTTGCTAGGATTCTAAGAACAGGATACTTCTGGCCAACAATGAAGAGAGATGCGATGGAGTATTCAAAGAAATGTGATGCTTGTCAAAGACATGCAAACATCCTTCACCAGCTAACAGAACTGATGTATCCTATATCCTCTTCATGGCCTTTCATGAAATGGGGTATGGATATTGTAGGCAAACTACCAAAGGCACCAGGAGGAAAAGTATTCATGCTGGCAATGACTGATTACTTTTCAAAGTGGATAGAAGCAGAAGTTGTTGTCCAAGTACGCGAAAAAGAGGTGATATCTTTCATTAAAAGAAATATTATTACTCGATTTGGTATCCCTTCAGAAATTATTTGTCATAATGGTTCCCAATTTATCGGGAAAAGAACCACTAACTTTTGTGACAGCTGGGGCATAAAGATGATTACCTCGACTCTAGTGCATCCTCAAGCTAATGGTCAAGCAGAATCTAGCAACAAGATCATCATCAACAATTTGAAGAAAAAGCTAGGATCCAAAAAAGGAAAGTGGGCTGAAGAGCTACCTTATGTTCTTTGGGCTGACAAGACAACACCCAAAAATGCAACAGGCCAAACACCCTTCTCATTGGTGTTTGGATCAGAAGCAGTTATCCCCATAGAGATGGTGGTTCCTACAGCAAGAACGAGCATCCGTGATACTGAAGCCAATGAAGAAATTCTTCTTGAAGACTTGGATACAGTTGAAGAACTCAGAGACCGGGCCAAGATCAGAATGGCAGTTTATCAACAGAGGATAGCAGGGGTATACAACAAGAATATTAGGATCAGAAGATTTCAAGAAGGAGATTTAGTTTTGAGGAAAGCCTTCCATAACACGACCAATCCGGCTGATGGGAAGTTAGCACCCAAATGGGAAGGTCCTTATCTAATTGAGTCGTAGGCAGGAAAGGTGGCATATCATTTGCTCACTATGGAGGGCAACAGGTTACCAAGTGTTTGTTCCTGGATCAAACCTTAATCAATAACCAGATCTCAGATCTGTGTGACTATGGTTAATCCTAAATACGGATCTAGCTCATAGTTACGTTTGATTATATGTTATAGTATATATATTATCAGTATTAGTATGTGTATGTGTGTATAATATTAAGATGAAGATCGAGAGAGATTTTGACAGAACTTCGTTAATTAACTCTTAAAACTTAAATAAATTGTGAACAGAGTTCACTATAAATAGAAGATAGGTCTAGTTCGCTAACATTCCCTAGCGAACTAGACACTACTTAGTTACATACAAAAACATAAATAATCTTAAAGAATCATCTCCTAATTCGTTAAACATCCTTAACGAATCAGGAGGAAGCTAACTTAATTCTAGTTCACTAAACATCCTTAGCGAACTAGTCTAATACTTTAGCGAACTAACTTAATATTTTAATCATTTGTTACATTAAACAAAACGACAAATACATTAAAGATAAATACAAAGACTCGAGACGCAAAATCGTGCACTAACAGACACCCCCTCGTCTTGAGCTCTTTGTCTTTAAATTACTTGAAGCGCTTGGACTGCCAGTCTCTGCAACTATGAATTCCGTTTTCATAACAAACACGCACAACGCGTTGGAATTGCATAGCCAGGTCATAGTCTTCATTGCGCTCAAACAAAATCCTGTTCTTGTGTAGCACATCATTGTCAGTCTCGGTTAAATTCACCAACCATATCGGGTTAATGATCTTTATCAGCTCAGTCTTCAACCCTGTACCAAGAACAATGACAGCCTCGCCAGTACGATTATCATAGTACCAGCGGTTGAAGGATAGATGCATGTGTTGGTTCATTGTCTTCAATGGCACTCGCTTCATTGTTTTCGGCGGCTTTACTTTAAGAACCAACTTCTTCCAACCATTCCTTGGGTCAATCTCATTGAGACGCTTACGAATGGGAATCTGTGGTTTAAAAAATTTTTAACCCGTGGTTCACTTCAAACAACAGATGTTGGTGAAACCAACTTGCATGTTTATTCCTGCCTCTATTAATGAATGGACGGTACGCCAGAGTACGTACGTCCCATATTGGTAATGAAATAACATCAGACATCCTTTCGTAGTACTGGACGCCTTTCTCCCATTTGACAATACACACTTTAAGATCAGACTCAAACATCCAAGAAATAATATTACCTTGCCCCTTTGACATGGCCTTAAATGAGGTCTTCTGGTTTGCTTTGACCCAAGCTGCAGCTTCATCTTTCCGTTCTTGATCAACATACCGATACGCCTTGATAATCTTGCCAACTTTCTTATGACTGAACCAACTATTAATCTCTTCAAGAGATGGGTCGAGAAGCGAATCAGAATAGACATTCTTTCCATTGGAATTCTTCTCAAGAAGGTCTTCTTCTTCTTTAACCGTTTCTTCATTAAACACTGGAGCACCCTGATTGACATTGGTGTGTTGAAACAGATCAGAGTAATCCTCAGCAGTCACATCCTCCATCTCAACTTCCTCATTCTCATAAATAAAATCTTGACTCTAGCAGGTTTGTCGATTAAGTCCCAAACACCCAAACGTGCAAATTGCTGTAATTCTTCTTGCATAGCTTCTACCTAAGAAGGATCTTCAAGTGCCTTACGAGCCGTCGTTGGCTCAACTTGAGATAGAAAGCAAGTGAATTTTGCAAGATTTACAATTCCCGATGAATGTAAATCAGCATATGCACACAATACGTTATTATCACTTGACGAAGCAACTTGATGACGTGTACGAACACCCACATCAAGATCTCCAATGATGTTTTCCTGTGGTTGAATAACCATGAATCCGAATAGTAGGATTCTCAGGAACAACAACATTATCAAATAAATTAGTATAATGTTCACCAAGCTCGGGAGATGAAACATTATCACTGTCAAGTGCAATAACCTGATCTTCAGCTTGATCATCATCAGAATAAGTAGATACATTATCAAAAGCAGCTGGAGAAGCAACATGAGGTTCCTCAGTTGGAGCTATAGGTGGAGCTTCAACATCATTAGAACTTGAAAATCTTGGAATGGCCAAATGATCTTCAAAGTATGCTCGAACCAGATCTTCGTCAATGTGTTCAGTCGATGGAATAAATGAATTAAATAAACTATCATAGTCAAACATCCAATCGGGACCTTTCCCTTGAGGAGGAGTTGTGTACTTTTGACAGTCCACATGGTACCATTCCTCAACACAACCAGACGTGAAGTTAAATACCCTTTTCTTTGGAGATGCATATCCCAAGAAATACCTTTCGATAGCTTTTTCTTCAAATTTACCCGCATCCTTCTTCAACATCGTACATGGACACCCAAAAGGTTCCAGGTACTTTAAGTTAGGCTTACGATTCTTCAAAAGATCGTAACTCGTCTTCTTGAGTCGTTTTAGTGTTAAAACCCGATTAAGCGTATAGCAAGCTGTATTCACTGCCTCATTCCAAAATTGGACGGGAAGCTTAGAATCAGCGAGCATAGTTCGTGCAGCTTCAATCAAGGTTCTATTCTTTCGTTCAGCAACACCATTTTGTTGTGGTACATAAGGTGCACTGTATTCTTGATGAATTCCTTTTTGAATACAAAAGAAATCTAATTCAGTGTTTTTGAATTCAGTACCATTATCACTTCGGATCCTCCTCACCTTTTGTTTGTATAGTGATTCGATCTTAGTGATAAGGTTTGTACTAAAACCGGTGTTTGATCTTTCGAACTCATAAATAACACCCATGAGTATCTTGAATAATCATCAGTCACGACAAGACAATACCAATCCCCAGAAATACTCGCACGATTCACAGGACCAAACAAATCCATATGAAGTCGTTCAAGAGGAGTATTAATGGAATGTAATAACTTAGAGGGATGTGACTTCTTCTTCTGCTTGCCGTTTTTGCATGCAATGCAGAGATCAGATAATTTAAAGTTCTTCAAAGAGACACCCTCAACTAAGTCATTAGCCATTAAATAATTCATCTTTCGAACATGTATGTGACCCATTCTACGATGCCATAGAATAGATTCCTTCTCTGTTGCTTTAGAGACAAAACATGTTTCGATCGATGCTGATACTTTAGAGCTCATATTTAAGACATAAATATAATTCGATCGTGGTGATCGCATGACAACCATGTCCTCGGGAATCACATAACCCGGTTTCAAGATAAGACACTCTTTGTCAGTAAATATCGTAGTGTACTTTTTATCGCAAATCTGCGACACACTCAATAACTTATGATCCACCTTGTCACAATAATTGAACTTTCAAAAGTAATGTGACCATTTTAAACTTCACCTTCTTGTGTGATCATGTCCCTAGAATTCCCAGCAAACGCTACATAACCCCCTTGAATATTTCTCACGTTGGTTAAAAGGTCGAGATTCCCAGTGATATGACGAGAACATCCACTATCCATTATCCAGTTTTCACCAGACACTGTCTTGGATGAACCCTACACACAAAGTAAAGATGATTAGTTCAAAAAGGCAGCCCAAGCCTCAGTCTTGGGTACCTTTTGGTTTTCTTGAGAAATTTTAAACTTGGACGAATTCAACTGTTGTTCAGCCATTTGTGAATAAGTTACCGGCTTCTTAGACTTTCGTCTTAAGTAAGCTGCTTGAACCACATTTGAATTTTCATTCTTGCATAACGGTGCAGTTGGAATAAACTTGGGTTTTACTTGACCATGAGTCTCATTAACATGAATCACCTTTCGAGGATTCACATTAGAAAACATTATATGAGTATCATCAGCATACGACACAGGTCGTTTCAGAATCTCCTTTACCAAAGGAACAGGTTTGGAATGGTCTTTGATAAAAGGATGAAGATTCTGATAGCTCTTCTGACTACAATTTCTCACTACATGACAATGCTGACCGCAAAGAATACAACTTCGCATGTCCACACGATGATGTTGAGAATTAGTTGGAGCAAATGATGCAAAAGATTGATGATGGCTCACATTTTTGGTAATGCTCTTAGCAAACTCATCAGATAACTCAGATTTCTTTTTCAAGTAAAAATCTAAATTAGAGCTATTTGAAAAACTTTTCAGAGTATATGTTCCAATTGACTTTACAAATTTAATCTTTTTAGCATGTGTTAAAACTTGCTTGGCTTTAGTCAATAGATCAGAAGAAGCTGATGTTTTTGCTTGAGCATACTGACGTTCAAGGTCTTGAATCTGTGATGTTTCATTGTGAAATAGACTCTCAATAAATTCTGGTTTAATGATACTAATAGGAATGTCTTTCTCAGTAAACATTGTGTCAATTCCTTTCAACTTGAAAACTATAACAGATGATGGCTTAGAACTAGGAGGATTAATAAAATGCATTAAGTCCTCATCAGAAATCTTTGGTTTATCTGACTTCTTTGCCTTCATTGGTTTGGGTTTCACAGTTTCTTCCTTTTTCACTTGAGACTTGAATGAACCACACACAGTTTCCTCAAATTCTTGAGGCTCGCAAAGAATATGATTAGAACTTGGGATGTTCTTATTCTTGTGTATTACCTCAGGTTCAAACAAGTCTTCGATAATCACTTTGTCAACATTCTCAACAATTTGTTACTTTCAACATGAGGTTTTTGAAGAGCAAATTGGGTTTTAACAGTTTCAGATTTAACAGTTTTAGAATTTTCTAAAGTTACAGGTTCTTTCATAATTACCACCTCTTCCTTTTTGGCAAAAGAGTAAATTTTATAATCATTGTGAAATGGTGGAGGAATTTCAACAAAACCTATCCCTTTCTTAGAATCCTTTTGTTTTCCAGATACTTCAATAATTTCATTCAACAAGAACGAAGAGTTTAGAAATTTACCCAATTTGTTCTTCAATTCAAGAACCTCATTCTCAAGCTCGGTTATCTTTGATCTATGTTTCAAAATTTCTTGGAACTTTTGGTCATTAATTGTCATTTTCACATATAACTCAGCCTTGAGATCGTGGTTACTTGTCGACAATGCTTCAATCTTTTCTCGAGATCGCATTTGAGATTCAAGAGATTGTCGATAAGTATCCTTCAGAGAAGAAATTTCTCTTACAAGATTATCATTATGATTTTTCAAAGCTTCTAACTTAGGTTTGTTAGATTCACAATCAACACAAGATACTTTAACAGATGAAGTAGCAGAGATAGAATGACTAACCTCATTGATCTTTGCCATGCAAGCAAACACCGTTGGAGGCTTGTCACAAGAGTCGTCAGAATCAGATCCAGAATCGTTGTCAGAAGACATCTCACTTCCACTTGCATCTTAAAAATCTTTTGTTAGCCCAAACATAGCTAAATTAGCTTGATTTTCATTACACAACAGTCGTTGTGACCAATCATTTCCATCAGCTAACATTACATGTGACCCAGAAGTAGATGGTTTCTTTTCAGCATCACTACCTCGTGCTGTAGAAGAATTTTGATGTTGACCACGAGGACCAGTATACTCTTTCTTCAGTTTGTCACACTCCTTTGCAAAATGCCCAAACTCTTGACAATTATAGCACTTCACTTTCAACTTGTCAAATCCCAATTTCTTGTTTAAGGCCGAAAGATATTTTCCAGTCCTCTGCATGAATCTTACTACTAACCAAATTTTCATATGAAGACATAAAGGCTGTTAGAAAAGCAAAATTCTGTTCAGCTTCCTTCATATTGACACTAGGTGGTGAAGCAAATGGATTAGTAGTAGTTAAACTTCCAGAACCACTAGATGATCCAGAATTACCAGCAATGTAAAAACATGCTTTTGGATCATTAAAGATAGTTGATTCTTTTTCAATTGCAGCTTGGGTAAGGAAAGCAGTTATCGGAGAGATAGTTGAACTTAGAGGCATACTTCCTTCATAGAAAGCAGGATCTTGACTTTCCTTGGAAGATTTTTGACATTTAAGATCGTATTCTCTTGCCTCAATCTTTTGTAAGAATTCCATAGCAGTCAAGTCTTCATTCAAGAAATAATCATTCTCTTTCAAAACCATTAGAAATGTTGAGTAAGAACTTGGTAGCACACTCTTAATAGTGTCAATTTTATCAGTCTCAGAAATTTCCAGTTTCATTTTGTCCATCTCAGCAATTAAGTGATTGAACCTTGTAGTCATTTCTTCAACTGTTTCTCCTTTCAACAAATTAAAGTTCCGAAATTGAAACTTAAGCATCACTTTCTTACTCTCAGCTGTATTTCCCATACTTCTCATACGAAGATGTTGGAATAAGGAAGCACATCTCTTTATGCTACCCACTTGATGAAAGATATTTTCGGGTAAAGCCATAGTAAGAGTAGAATTAGCCTTTATCTTGATCTCTAATGCTTTCTTCTCTTCTTGTGAATATTGAGAAATAGCTTTGGGAGTAAAACCAGTAGTGTCATCACCAATCATTGGTGCAATATATACCTCATTTAGGCAATAAGAGCAATCAGGGTGAACAGAACCCAAATGAGCACGAACACGAGGTTCCCATTTAGCAAAATCGCTAAATTTCATCAACCTTGGACATTTCGAATGTGAACCTATCTCGGTATCAAGTTGCAACATTTGTTGCATCAACATGTTTTGAGAAGCTAGTACATACATACCAGCCATTTTTGTCAAAGTTTGAAACTTTAAGGATTAAAATTAAAATTAGTTAACGAATCTATAAAGAGTGTAACGAACTGTGAGCAGTTATAGCGAACTGTGAACAGTAATCAACGAACCAAACCTTAACGAAGTAAAGATTAATGTTAACGAATCAGAAATGATTTAAGCGAATCAGATGATTAAGGAATTAGATGGTCAACTAATCAGTCAACGAATCAGTCAAACTAACGAATTGACTAAGCGAATCACAAAGTACAGGCTTAGCGAATTAGAGAGTATTCTGTAACGAACCACTAAGTTAAACTTAACGAATAAGATAACGAACCAGCTACAGTTGATAGTGAATCAATCTATAGCGAATCAGGTTGTTACAACCGTTTGTAACAAACTTTGACACCTAATGCCACGTGGCAAAGGTTGTTATAACACAATCCCAAGGTAACCACGTGTCACACGAATCTATTGGACACGAATCGGATTAAGTAGCAAACTGATTAAGCGAATCAATTATAGCTCATAACGAATTGATGAAACTTGTTAACGAATTAAATTGACTGGATAACGAATTAATGCTGAAAGTAACGAATCGGTCATGAATATTCATATCTTCAAATCTTCAAGAAAGATTTCCAGATTTTCTGGAAACGATGAACATCAAACCCAGAAACCCAGAAACTCAGATTCGTAATATTACCTCAATTTGTAACCAAATTGCACAAATAAACTACCAAACTACTCGTGAACCAATCACGAATCCAAATCAACAATTCTCGTAACCCAATTCATACACAATCATAACCAATTGACCAAAAACCACTCTGTGTTTTTCGGCCAACTCAGATTCAAACCAAACGATCCAAAACGCAACCAATATCCAATTCCAATTATCTGAACCTTACCAATACCTTAACAATCACCAACCTAATCCAAACATTCCATAATTCAACCAATTCAATCTCAAATTGAAGCAAATTTAAACTATATTCCAACTTAAACCAAAAACAACTTAATAATATCTATAATCAGTTAAATCAAGCCAAATCAAGAGCACCAAAAGCTCTGATACCACTTGTTTGTTCCTGGATCAAACCTTAATCAATAACAAGATCTCAGATCTGTGTGACTACGGTTAATCCTAAATACGGATCTAGCTCATAATTACGTTTGATTATATGTTATAGTATATATATTATCAGTATTAGTATGTGTATGTGTGTATAATATTAAGATGAAGATCGAGAGAGATTTTGACGGAACTTCGTTAATTAACTCTCAAAACTTAAATAAATTGTGAACAGAGTTCACTATAAAGAGAAGATAGGTCTAGTTCGCTAACATTCCCTAGAAAACTAGACATTACTTCGTTACATACATAAACATTAATAATCTTAACGAATCATCTCCTGATTCGTTAAACATCTTTAACGAATCAGGAGGAAGCTAACTTAATTTTAGTTCGCTAAACATCCTTAGCGAACTAGTCTAATACTTTAGCGAACTAACTTAATATTTTAATCATTTATTACATTAAACAAAACGACAAATACATTAAAGATAAATACAAAGACTCGAGACGCAAAACCGTGCACTAACACCATGAGCTTGGAATGTTGTCCACCTTAATAAGTACTTTTTCTGATCAGGATCAAGTATCCTGTAAGGATCTAATATCCTTAAAGGATCAAGGATCCGCAAAATTGGTAAAATCTATCCTATCATTTATTCTTATCAATTTCTTATTTTTTAAGGATAATATATTCTTAACGATTTGTTTCTTCCAAGTTTTAAGTAACAGTGCAGGATATTAATAAGATGTGTAATAACCAAGAGGTTGGCCACCTCTCCTTTACATTCAAGGTACTTTACTATTTCCCTTGGCCTAGCCCACTATTGGATATGACCCCCGATGGTCATATCCCCTAAGGTTTAAAGGTTTTCACCTTTCTTATGAATTAGAGTTTCTACACTCTCGCCTGTAGCGCACGCTATCCAACGTATAGTACAGGGCAGCGGGACCAGTACATGCTTAGTGGCTGACAATTTCCTTGTCTTCGGCTATATGGAGGATCCTATGATTTATGGTAGACGTACCATACCATCGGTTTTTAACGTTTTCACGTTATCTCACGTTTGGGCTAAATCCCGGTTTGGGCGAGTCCCCAGTTAACATCCGTATTTGGGCTTGTCCCCAGTTTGGGCTTGTCCCCAGTTTTGGGCTTGTCCCTTGTTTTGGGCTTGTCCCCAGTCTCACGGGCTTGTCCCCAGTTTCACGGGCTTGTCCCCAGTTTGGGCTTGTCCCCAGTTTTGGGCTTGTCCCCAGTTTTGGGCTTGTCCCTTGTTTTGGGCTTGTCCCCGGTCTCACGGGCTTGTCCCCAGTTTCACGGGCTTGTCCCCAGTTGCACGGGCTTGTCCCCAGTTTATTATTTGGGCTTGTCCCCAGTTTAATGGGTTTGATCCCAGTTAACATTATAAGTTATTTGCAACAAATTTTCTAAGTTCATCACGAAGACAAAGTCCTATGGATTCAAAATCCTTATATTACTTCTTCAAGGATCATCGAAGGTTCTATACTTATGGTAACTTGGGTCTACCTAGACCTTATGGTATGGTTTTTATTAATAAATTTATATTGTCTTAGCTGGAGTAATTTTAATCATTTTAGGGTTATCCCTTTAAGGATATTTTATCTTATAATTTTTTACTCAAGATTATTTCTCAAAACTTTCAATAAAGCTAAAGCTATATTATACAAACTTTCAAAATGACAAGTAACAAGAAGATAATTAAAAACTTTATATTATTAAGCATAAGTCACTTGGACTTACCAAAATCTTTAACCCGGATTTCACCATTCAAAAGATGGACCATCCACCCGGGTTAAACAGGTGTTACTAATTGTTCTTAAGTGCAGGAAAATAAAAGTCAGAGGCACCAAAGGCTTCATCCTCACAAACAAAGGATCCATCCACCTTCGGTACCCCTGAAAATTGTCTTGAGGATCAGTGATCCTTAAACCCTACTTACTATTGTTTATTGCAAAATAGATTATCCTTTAAAACATCAACATAAAAAAAATGGACTCGGGCCTTGTCTTTGATATCCTTCATCGCCCACTTAAGCTGCATCTTCACCCTCTGCAGCACCTGCTCCTTCACCACCTTCAATCACATCTTTAACCCCGCTCGTCCCAGCAACATCCTCCTCAGCCATCTCAGTAACTTCATCACCACCAAGAGCCGCCAAGGTAGCCTTCCATTTCTACACGTTCCAGGTTGCCTTATCAAAAGCAGGATCACCGGCCTCCTTCGCCATCTTGATCCTCGATTGAAGCACTGACCTAGCTGCCCACATCTTGGCATCTTCCGTTGCCAGCTTGACTTCCTCTTGGCGCTGGGCTTCTGCTGTGGGTATATGATCCTCGAGTTGTCTCTTAAGTTGAGCCAAAGCTTTGTCCTTGTTGACCACCGCATTCCCTAACCCAGATAGCTTGTCACTCATATGGCCTACAATATTTCATAATGTTCCTTGAAAGCATTCATAGCCTGCAATAAACCATTTAGTCGGGATTAGAAGGATATTGGATCCTTAAATTCAACGTAGCAGGATACCGGACACTTACAGAGAGCACTGTGTCATAGTGGGTTTCGGGATCGGAGGACCTCTTTTTCTTAGAAGCCGCGGACTTAACTTTTGTCGTTGCAGCCTTGGGCTGGGAACTGGTGGTTGTCTTCAGAATTTCTTTCTTGATGTCTTGAGGAGTGAGCATACTGTCGATGTCTTCCAGAGAGAACTTGCTGGCAGACTTCTGAGACTTCTTGGCACCTACGAAAATTCAGTTAACAGATAAGTATTTCATTTAATTTTATTTACTTTAGAATCGTTATTATAAACTTACTTGACATGTTGGAATCCGAGGAAATATCACAAAAAGCTTCAACAAAACGGGCTTGAAAAGTTCTGACCTCGGTATCCAGTGCCAGGAACCGTTTTGTTTTTTCCTCTGTGCCAGGTAATTTAGCCAAGGAAGCAAAGTTCTCAACTGCAAACAAAAAGAAGACTCAAAGTCAAATTAAACATCAAGGATCCTATCATTTTTTAAGGATCCAGGATCCTACCCTTTTTAACCCATTTTGAAGGAAGGTCATCCCCTCCGGGTATGGAGTCACGTTTCACGAAGAAAACTGATTCCTCCATAAGAAATCGTTTAAAGTGACTTTCAAAATCGGATGGGGTTGTCGAGGCTTGGATTTCAAAATGAATCTGGCAGGCCCGTGGGTGGTAAGGGTGTAAAGATGGGACAACTCTTGAAAGTCGAAGTCGATTTTCTCATCTTCAATAATCATTTCTATGGTGCTGAGAACCCTCCAAACCATAGACATAGCCTGTATGTAGAATATTCCGGTGGAATCAAAGAAACTTTGAGTGAAAGGGGGAAACGGATAACTGTAGCCAATAAGGAATGGGCAGGCAGGAAAACACACCCAGGTTTTTGAGTACACGTCGCAGTGGATACTGGATTCGTACGGTCAAAATAGGGTTTTCGGAGGAAACAACAAACGAAACTCAACAACTTCTGGATCCGTGAGTTTGCAAATTTCAATAGAGGGGTTGGCTATGAGGCATTGTGGCTCCATCTCCGACAACTCAAAGTCATCGAAAGATTGCTCGGAGGGTTTAGAAGGAGGTAAAGAAGATGAAGTGATAGACATTATTTTCAAAGAAAATAAGAGAAGAAAAAAAGGATACATGCCGTGTCGCTTGGATATCGAACGGCATTTATAGGCGGTTATGATTATATCAAGGGCTAAATGGTAAATATTTCTGGAAAATCGTCCCATCATCCAGTTTTCTCAGAAGATTCAAATTTCAAAACGCCAGCTGTAAAGCATAAACACCCGCCATTTTGGGGGCAATTGTTAGGACTGGTATTTTCTCTGCTGAGGATATATTATCCTTGAAGATATGTCTGGATCAGTTATCCTCCTGAAGAGCTCCAGAACCATGTAAAAGATCAAGGATCCTCAGAGGTTAGTATTATTAACAATTGTTTCACGTGTGTAGGTTATTGTTCAACAGAAGTAACGGCTTTGTGACTTGGTCTACCTTAAATTTTGCTACTGGAAGCTCCCAGCACGTGGTCAATAAACGTTGGAAGAGTTGTGGAATAGTGGCGGATAAGTAGGACTAGTTGTTATATGTATTTTCTTTATAAGCATTGAGATATGATCGATTAAAAAAAAACACTTGTATTCTCACACACACTAGAGCAGAATCAATAACTCTCTCTACACACTAGCTTACTTTGTAACATCGATCACCATCTCCAAACAATTGTAACCTTTTTTGTTATTAATAAATTGGTGATCGACGAGTTGTCATCACCCGGGATTTTTTTCTTTTGATCTGAACAAGATCAAAGGGTTTTTCCTCATACCAAATCACATTGTTCATTCCATTTTCGTTCATAAAATCATTGTTATTAGCATAGCACTATACCTCACTTTTACGGATTTGGATACATTATCCTTAGCTGATTTTTATCCAAAACAATTATACGGTGGGGGTACCGGACTATATCATATACCCTCACCCTCATTCTCTTTCCACCATAACTGATTTTCAATCATGGAATTAACTGCATTACTGGAAACATCAAATTTCTTAAAATTAAATTCAGCCCTTTTAAATTCTCAGTTAGATTAAAGACCTCTAACTTAGCAGCTTCCGGTTCAGCAGTTAATTCAACAATTTTATGTTTGGCATCAAGATGATGACAACATTTCAAACTGAAATCGGATTTTAGTTTTGAAAAGTCCTTTTTATGTGCCTCTATTTTATCCAAATACGCTCTTTCAGTTTTCTTAAGTTTATTTTTTTCGGATTTTATTATTTCCATTTCTCTAAGCATGTTACTGTTATGGGTTTTGTAAAGATCTAACTTATCAATACAAGCTTGAGAACATGGAGAAGAACTTACCTCATACGAGCTGGGAGAAGTGAATGCCATGAATGCGAATTGGAGTTCCTTGACTTGTTCCTCAATAGCATTTTCCTCTTCAATCTTTTCCACATGAGCAAGATTAGCAGTTTGATTGTTCAAGTTGAGAGCAGTCATCTGATCAGTCCATGAGAATTGTTGAGCAACCATACCCCTTTCACCATCACTTGAGCTACTTCCAACTTCTCCTCTAGCATTACCCACGGGAACCAGTGTCCTTTCCATGTTTCCTTCTTTGGCTGGATTGGTGCACTCACGAGCAAAGTGACCCGGCTCGTGGAAGTTATAACACCTTAGAGTGTCTTTGTTAAAACCCACCTTCTGATTATTTGGCACGTTCCAATTATTTCTTCCAGTTCTCTTAGTAAATTTATTGGCCCGAAACACTACCATGGCGATTTGCCAAGAGATATCCATTTCCTCTACATCATCAAGATGAATTTGATCAAGTTCGGCAGCCACTACGGGTTGAACCAAATCTCCAGCAAGGAAAGCATTGTAACAGTTCATGAATCCAGCCATTAAAGAGATGTTCTCTTGAGTTTCTTTTGAAATAACGAGTGTCTGACTGAGATTCTGACTGGGAGAAACACCGGACGACTGAGCACTAGCGGTGGATTGACCAGGTTTAGCAAAGAAAACTGGTGTAGGTTGTGGTGAGACATGAGAATATTGACCATGATCTTGAGTGGACTTAAACATGGAGAAGTTTGGTTGAGGTTGAAATTTTTGTTGTCCCTGAGAGGTCTTGAACATGGAGAAGCTATCTTGGGAGATAAGAGCATTGTTAGAAGCAACATTGTAACCAGCTACACTGTAGGAGTTTTCATGATTAATAGCACCCTGCTTGTCGTCTATGTCACATGCCTTGATGATGGCCATAACCTCAAATAGTCTTAACTTGTTGAGGTCTTTAGTCTTCTTAATGACAGCAACATTCATGTCCCAACTTTGAGGTAATGAATTCACCAACTTGTTGTTAGTTTGAGCAGCTGTTAAGTTGATGCCAGCAGATCTCATTTCAGTCACAAGAGCAATGAACCTTTGAAGCTGAGTTTCTAATGACTCTCCCAGAACATAATTAAACATGTTGAATTTATGTCTCAGTAAATATTGACGACTTCTTTTCATATCTTTGTTTCCTTCATACACCTTAATCAGGGCTTCCCACAGTTCTTTAGCTGATTGTAATTCTCTAAAACCTAGGGCAAGCTCAGGTGAGAGTGCCATAGTCAAGGTTGAGAGAGCCTTTTCATCCTCTTCCATTTTAACAAGATCCTCATCATCATACATAGCAACAGGCTTCACGGAAATCTCAATAGAGTTTTCCTTCTGGTAAGTGATGACTTGGGGACCCCTGATCACTATGCTACTCCATATTTTAGAATCTTTCATTTTAGCATATTTTTCGAAACGAAACTTCCACTCTCTAAACCCCTCGTGAGATAGTAGACGGGGCACGCGAGTAGTGGTCCCCATAATAGAGTCCAACTCCTGATGAAGTGATGCATTGGATGACCCATTAATGTTACTTAGTTGATCCATCTTAATCAGTCCAGTCCAAGTGAAGTTTAGATCCAAACAATTTTAAGGTCCGATATACAAAAAGCCCAAATCAGATTGATTAGGCCCACTAAGTTCACAGGGTATGTTGACCGAGAACTAGAATCGTTGACCGAGAACAGCACACGTGGACAGAGAACAAGAGTTGTTGACCGAGAACTTAATACGTTGACCGATAACACTGGTTCTTGACCGAGAACTACCAATCATTGACAGAGAACTTGTATTGTGTTTGACAGAGAACTAGTTTTAGCAGAAAACCCTTAAATGTAGCCGAAAACACTTACGTAGCCAAAAACACTTGATTTAAACCGAGAACCCAGGAATCTTTCAGATTTTGACTTTAACAAACTCCCGAGAATTATGGAGTTTGATTGGTTTCTAAACCAAAAACCAATCTTTCACCAAAACAGATCTTTCTCTTCTCCGAACAACAGTTCACCAGAAAATACAACCAAACCACCAATAAACTAAGATCTTGAATCCTTGATATCATAATAACGAGCCTGAATAGGTCTAAGGCTCTGATACTAATTGTAAGGTCCAAGACGAATCTTTCAATATGATATCAATGGATCTTGATGTTGGTGCGAAAATCCAACACAAGATGATTCAAGAACACTGAATAAGAACATGTAAAACACACGGGAATGCTTAAAAACACACGTTATACTAAGCGTCGGGTGCTTAATCACGATACAATACTCGTTCACTATAACAAGGTGAATGGCCAAAACACTGCATGAACGAACAACCGAAAACCCTATACAAGTGAACTATATATAGAGTAACCAACTAACTAGCCCAACAACAGCCCAAAGCCCACTGAGATCCATAAGGATCTCGGTTTACATACATATCCCAACAACTAAGTACAAACCAATTAGTCTAGGCCCAACATACCGGCTCATCCTTAAGTATCAGTTAATGATCTATTTGTTTCGAGTAGATGGGCCATGCGCGGTTTGCCGCAAGGTGTGTTAGGATTCTTCTGGCGAGCATGCAGTTCATTGCAAAGAGTTGCCAAAGATTAAGTACAGGCATGATTTGGTGAGGGATTGATATGGCCTAAAATATATACGTTATATATATATATATATATATATATATATATATATATATATATATATATATATATATATATATTTCCTATAATTTTAATATAAGGCCGTGGTCCCGTTGTCATACATTGGACGTTGGATTTACTCATAAACACGGTTCTAAATATCTTAGTGAATTAAAACTTTCGCGGAATACTTTAAACATCAATCATTCATACATAGACATTTAAAAGTTAAACATGTCTTTAAAGTTCAAACATCATAAACATATAACTTAAAATCTTCAGATACTAGCTTCTTTATTCATCAGCCATGTGTGCTCCTCAAGCCAGCAGTCTCATCCTACCTACATGTGTACATACTAAAAGTCACCTACGCTAAGTAAGTTCTAGTTAATCATACAACATACAATACATTAACATACTTACATATATACGTATCTGAAAATACATATTGCATGCTTAACATGTTTACCTTCCTTTCATACATACATACATACGTACGTACGTACATACATACATACATACATACTCTTATTCTTTCTTTCATACTTTCATTCTTTTAACCTGTACATTACATACATATTTTTCTCTATGTTTTAAAGAGCATTCCGCCTTATATCCTTTGCAGATATTATTAGGTTCTGCAACCCTTTAACCTTCGTAGATATATTTAGGGCCTGTAACCCTTTAGCCTTCACAGATATTATGAGGGTCTGCAACCCTTTGACCTTCGCATATATTTATTAGGGTCTGTAACCCTTTAACATTCGCAAATATTATTAGGGTGTGCAACCTTTTAACCTTTGCAGATATTTATTAAGGCCTGCAACCTTTTAAGAATACAACCATACAACAATACATATCGTACATACTTTTAGTTATATATATATATATGTTCATATACATCTATGTACATACTCTTAGCTTTTCTTATATCATTCAAATATTGTTCATAAACATTTATACATCATACACTTACCACTTAAGGTAAGTATATTAACTAAACATATAGGAGTATGAACACGGATCCGATAAAGATAACAAAGAAAATGGGCTAGAAACTCACATTTGTCCTGTTCCTTTCGGAATTTATAGTTACACCTCTTCTCAGTTGGGCATGACTAACTGTGTGGAAATTAACAGACATCACTTAACAAGTCCTAATTATATCATATTTCTAGGCTAATGAAACCCCTAGCTAACGAGGGTCCAGGGGCGGCAGCCCCTTGCCGCCCCTAATAGGGTTCAAGGGGCAGAGCCCCTGGCTGGGGTTAAGGTGACCTGGAGTTCAAACCCTTGTATATGTTCTCCAACGTATAAGTACATACACGTCAGATACATATGCGCCCGTATAAGTCGAACCTACATATTGTGTATAAATATACGCTCCTCAATTATCCGTTGGGCACATATCCATCGGATATGTGCAGGTCAGCTTATCTTTAACGTGTTATTAGGGTTTTTTAAGTGATTACGGCATCGTCTGCCGCCGTTAACCACCATGTTTGGCCGTATTTTGATTGTTTATGGTGTAGGTAGCTTTGGGTGGTCCAGATCCAAGCTAATATGACCCTTAAGCTCGTTTTTATGGATTAAACACCCGATAAAAGGTAGATCTAAATCCAAACGGCTCGTTCAGGATCTCAGGGCTACTGTGTCGGGTTCTATAATATTAGGTCAGCAGAGATAAATGATTTCTTATCTTCGGTTGCTCTTGGATTGTTGATTAGAATGGTGTGTAGAGTGTTCGGCTTAAGTGTGTGTTTTTTATGGTGCATGCTAAGGTGTAGAATGATGGAGATGCAAAGGATTTAGGGTTTAAGGGTTATTTATACTTCCTTAAGCCCATAAATCTTAGGCTCATCTTCATTGTATGTCCATGATCGAATCCGTCTATTTTAGTCTACTATCCTTTTTATCATTATTATTATATTATTATTTTTGTACTAACTAAAATTTTTCTTCCAACGTAAATAATATTTTAATATTATTTACCAAAATTTCAGAATGTTACATTTAAGTACTTTGATCTAGGTTTTTTTATTGAATATTACTAAGTGGATCATATTAATGATTTTTAGTTACTTATGACAATGAGCAAAAATGAAGTATTTTTATTAAGTTTGAAAGTAAATAAATAGATTCTCATATTAATATTATTATTATTATATTTATTATCAATAATTTAACCTAAAAGAAAAATTACATTATAAACAAATAAAAAAAGAAAGAAAGTAAAGACTTGGTATAAGGAGTATTACCATAAGCTGAAATTCAATAAGGCATAAGGAGTATTACCGTAAGCTGATTACCCTGAGGTGATGAGAATTAAATGCACTTTAAATTAGCACACCACTCCATTTTATGAAAATAAAGAGAGTGGTGGTGCCCCGCAATGACCAATTTTATACGAGCTCTAATCTTTATCTTACCATTAAGGGGTTATTATCTTACGGTGATGGGTTGAATAAGTTTGCTTCAACCCAGTTTTTAATTGTCTTTATTATGCTTGAGATTGCGGGTGTTCTTAGGGTTCATTTTTGGATTATAGGTTTTCGGGTCAGGTTCTTCGGGTTTTAAATTTTTAAATCTTGACCCAAAACCCAACCTGAATCTCTCATGGGTTTTCGGGTTCAGGTAATTCGAGTTCGGGTTTTTTCGGGTTGGGTTAATCGGGTTTTGAGTATCCTAAAAAACGAAATAAAAAACAAAAAGATTTAAAAAGGTACAATGCTAAAATTAAAACAACATATTATTATTTGCTCGTAAGAAAATAATCAAATAATAAACCAACATAATTTGATCAAACAAACTAAAAGAAGAGTAAACTATCTCGAATCATAAACGTCTTCAATAGGGTGTGATTTGGTTGTTCGATTACGGTAGCTATTAGTAATAAACGAAAAACATAAATTAACACTAAACAATCGATTAGCACCATATTCTTATAACGCTAGTGGCTAAGAATAAGCCTATTATACCTAAAAATATATGTAATTTCAAAACTAAAAGTTTATTCGAGGTATTCGGGTTGACCCAAATATAAATCAAACCCGAGAATCAACCAAAATTACTTCGGTACGGGTTTAGGTAGGTCTTTTCTTGGGTTCGGGTTTTTAAGGTCGGGTTAGCTCGGGTTCGAGTACGTGTTTTCTCGGGTTGGGTTTTAGGTAAAAGTCAATTTCCTACTTGAGATGGGGTAGGTGGAAAATCTAACTCCAAAGGTGTGAGACACATACGTTTTTTACTATCACTTGAACTTGATTGATTAATGTGTGTGGGGGCTTGATAAGCTCGTGGTTGAGTTTAAGTGAACAACAATATTGGGAATCACGGTTTTTGCGTTTATCTGAGTTTTAAAGCAACCTATATGTTTTTAATACCAGTTTCCGATTATGATTCCATTGCATATTTTTCGAGGGCGAAAAATGTTTAAGTGTGTGGATATTTATAAAATATTACTAACTGGCTCATATTTATGTTTTTTTGTTACTTGAGACAATGATCTAAAATGAAGTATTTTTATTAAGTTTGAATCCAACGAGTAAATAAATAGATTCTCATATTAATACTATTATTATTATTATTATCACCGATCATTACTAAAATAACAATTTCATTATAAATAAATAAAAAAAGAAAGTAAATACTTAGTAAAATTAAACCAAAAAATCGTATGTCATAAAGAAAAATAAATGAATATATTGAATTAATATATGATGGTTTGTCTCCATCTCACTCAGGGTAATAAATCAAATGGTTGGTGATATAATGAGCTGAAATCGGGCTACATAGACGGAATTAAAAAATGGATCAATTATAAATGAGCTGATCTTGGATTTGTTGAAAAATGGAAGTAAAGCCCGAGAATTATCACAAAAGGGTTTTTGATGTTTGGACGAAAGCTTTTGATGATGGTTATATATATTTGGGAGCCACTGGTTTTTGAAAGGGGAGCCGACCTGTTGAGATTTAGGTCTACTACAAAAGTTAGACAATAATTGGTAGGAGATAGAAAAGGGAAGCAAACACATTGGTTTAAGTATAGAGAGCGTCCAGGTTCAGCGCCTACTCAATCAAACATTGTTTTTCGGTTTGATTTGTTATCTTGGTTATGATTTAAATGTTTGGGTTTATTTATCTTGTTTTATTATTGAGTATTAAGCTCATGATGAACGTTTGTTGATTTTGGATTTTGGTTTGGATTTTGTTTTCATTTATGGATTATGATTAAGAAAGAGGTTTATTGATTTTCATTCAACACATATGTGTGCTTAGGATTGTTTGATGAGTTTTGCTTTTCACAGTTTCCTTGATGATTGTTTCATATAATAGGATTCTGTTAGGTCATCTATTGTGTGTTTTTTACTAGTTTATATTTGATTTGCAATAAACCATATGAACAATATTAATAAATCTGTTAATCTAAATAGTTGTAAGGTAATAGATTATATGATAAGTCTTCGTTGTTTGAATTGCTAAATTTAGTTCTTCTTAAGGAGTCTGTCTAGGTTTGGTTTATCAACCTAGTTTATCTAGTCAAGTGAGTTCATTAAATTACCTTTGATTTCCGCGTTGTAAGGTAGTATTTCTTATAGAGGCACTTATCATATAATAAATTAGCAACCGTGAGTGAGTCTAATTAAACCGGTAATTTTAATAGCTTGTTAGGTTCCATATGTGTCTCCTTGAGAAGGGTCGATGGTCCAGCTCGGTTTCCCCTTAACTGAATAATTTAATATCCCGGTTCCATAAAATAGCATTTACCTACCATTTGATAATTGATGCATTAGGGATTCAAGCATAGGTGGTTTTGAAATTGAATGAATTAAGTCCAGCTTTTAAGTCAAGTTGTCTTGAGGTTTATTAATTAGTTTTTATTTTAGTTTATCTTAGTTTTTAGTAAAACCCCCTCATAAGCATATAAAATAAATAATCGTGTCAGTCAGTAGAGTCTAGTTAGCAAGTTAATGTAATCTAAAGAGTCATGTGAGTTCGATATCCGGACTTATTTAGTTGTAGCAGAGTCGACCGGTACACTTGCCGGTTAGTAGTTTTAGTTAAGTTAAGAGTCTAGAATTATTACTTAGTGTCTAGATTAACATAATTGTAGTTAATAATTTTATAACTACTTTTATCACATCAGGGATGTTCTGTGCGATGTTCCTCAACGAGGCCGGATTTTCGGCTAAGAAGGAGGTCACCGTAAACTTTTTTACGGGTCCTCTTAAAGAAAGATCTACTTTACGACCGAACGATATTCTTATTTTGGGTGTTTAGGGGGAAACACGCTTGTGCGGACATCAAAGGAGTGTCCCCTCTTTTGGGCTTAGGGACAATGGGTTTATAGCAGGTCAGACAATATTGAAGGCGACATCAGACAAGGTTGCTAAACACGAGAAAGCTTTTTAGGAATCCGCATGTGCTTATCCCCTTTGACTTTGACACATTTGTTTTCTTAGCTCTAGATTTCGGGGACCTTTAGAACATAGTTCAGAAAGTCGTGCATAGTAATGTATCGGTCCATAAGAACTGAAACTTTGTTTTTAGTAGGATTGAGTTTGCTATTAAAAGGGGTTGCGGCGCAGCTTGTTGTCCGCTTACCAGCCATTTCATTGTAAATCGTTTGGACGTTTTTATGGATTAATGAAATGATTATTAAATAAACTTTATTATTATTTCTAACTATTATAAATAATAATTCCAACATAATTATTCGTCATTCACTGGTTAAACCATTTAATCAGATTTTATGTTTGTGACTCAAGGTGTAAGTTTTATGGATCATAGCTCAGTTGGTCGTGTTGACATAATTGAACCGATCCATTATTCCAACATGTTTAAATTCTATAAGATGTGTGTACAAGTGGTTTGAAAGAGTATATTATGAGATGTTAGTTGAAAATTTGGCATAGACATCTAAGACCATCCCCTATGGGGCGCCCTTGAGGGGCTTTTTGGGCGACAAGGGTGCGGAACACCGCGGTGGGGCGCCATTCAATGCGGCAAGGGTCTGGCCAACTCAACGGCCGCCGTGGTTGAATGAATTTTGGTGGGTCTCCCCTCCAGTGTTCATATAACGGCTTTTTTAATAATAAAAAAAACTAATTAGTTTATTTATAAATACCAACCCATTTTATTAATTTTTACTCAAACAAATACCAAACAAACCCTCAAATTTCACTACAAAAATATCTCAACTCTCTACCATGGATTTTTTCTTAAATTTCACAAGCTCGAGCTCAAATCCAAACCCAAACCTGAACCCAAACCCGAACACGAGCTCGAGCTCAAACCCGAACCAAAACCCAAACACGAACCCAAACCAGTGGGGTCCGGCTCAAATGTTGTGGGTTAGTATGCTCGCAAACAACAATGACCCTACCAACCCTTTCTATGCCAACCAGAATCTACCCATAATGCCTCCAACCGTACAACCGTTTCCGTTTATGCCATTTATGCCTCCACCGCCCCAAACCCAAACACCCCAATACCCGAAACCCAAGTTCCCGAAACCAAGTAAATGAACAGCAAGTTCGTCGCAAATGAAGCCATAAAAATAAGGTTGAGGCCGATCAAACACCCATCGAAAAGTTTGACAGGAAAGAGTGGGAAGACGACGAGGAAGCAGTGTTGGCGCAAGCATGGATCGACTCATCCGAAGATTCAATCCTAGGTGATGATAAACGCTCCTCGATATTTTGGGCAGAAATACGTGGAAAGTTCTTTGAGATAATGGGTCGAGGTCGCTACCGTGGGGATGATTTCGTCACCAACAAATGAAAGACAATGGTTAAAAAAATGAACCGCTTCTCCAAATTCATACTCGCCTTACGAATAACAAAGGAAGCGGCATGAACGATACTGACCTCCTTGAGGATATCTTGAAACAATACAAGGGCCTTCATGGTCACGACTTCGGCATGGGCATGTTTGGAATTTGGAGGAAATGCACGAGCTAGCCAAAATGACATCCTATCCCGACATCTTCACCGCGCCCGTCCAAACGGTCAAAAACAACATCTACTTCGGCCAATCAATCGTCGTCTCAAGCCGGGTCGGATGCTCGTTCTCAATTTAACTTGAAGGAGATTGATCCCGATTTTCTTTTTGATGAATCAGATGAGTTTCCACGTCTGGTAGGAAGAGAGAAGGCCAAGGCGGCGGCTAGAGGTGGGGGGTCTTCATCAATAACGACATCCTCGATTAGTTCCGACGTGAGCGCGCGGTTTGACAACTTGGAGCTTGTACTTAAAGAGTTTCGCGAAGAGAAAAAACAAAGCCATGAAGAAAGAAAAACGATGCATGCGGAATACAAAGCCATGCATGAAGAAAGAAAGAAGGCTACATCGGAGCGGCAACGAGAGAAAGATTTCATGCTCCTCGCAAAGGATCTCTCGCATCTAGATCCGGCCACGCGGGCGTTTTTGGAGGAAAAAAAAAAGCAAGGATAATGACAAAATACGCAAACGAGGAATCGGACGCCGAATATTAGTTCTATTTTTTTTCTATTTGTATGTTTTTTTTATGTTTTTTGTAGTTTAATTAAGTTTGATTTTTATTATATTTTAAGTTTAATAAAGTTGTTGGTTTTTTAGTTTTATATAAAAAAATAAAAAATTGAAGGGGCTTCGAAGCCCCCTCACCATAGAGGAGCATTTTTGAGGTGGGGTTTTGAAGCCCCAATACCCACGTGACGCTGACGTGACACTGGGGAAGGGCTTCGGAGCCTCTCACAATAAAGGATGGTCTAAGAAGCATGACGTACGTTGTGTTTTTTGATTGGTTTTTCCTTTATTTTCAAAGGGAAAGAAAGGAAGTAGGGTCATCTCCTAGGTTTTGCCGTACTTTTTCTATGGTCTCTCATTTTCCTTTTATTTAACTTTACATCAAGAATCAGGCTTCTCCTTGTTTTATTAATATATTGCAATCGCGTTACACGGTTCGACGACTTTCTTTGTATAGTGAAACATGTGTTTGTGTTATAATAATTAAGAAAGTGAAAGCAAATATACATTATATTAATAATGAAAATGAATGATCATGTGTTTGTACTATAATAATTGGGTTATTTAAAAAATTTGTAACTCGCTTAAAAAAAGCTTGCTCAATTCATATTAGTTTGAAACCGAGCCAACTTCAGCCAGCTCAGTATGTGAATAAGCCGCTATCGAGCCAAGGGTCACTTGCTCGGTTTGGCTAGAAATACTTAACTTTACTTTATTATGCCAAATTAAGGGCCTTTGGCTTAGCTAGTTAATCCTATAAAATTGTTATAAGAATGTTTTTCTAAATGGGTTCAAACCCCTTTAATTGATAAAAAAATTTAAAAATAAACGCCGTTGAAAGAAAATTAAAAAACAAAAAAAAAAGAAAAAAAAATTATCATAATGTATGTGTTTTAAAATGGTAAATGGCTGAAACTTGTAATAATATTTTATTAGTCACATTTTGTTTTGGTTGATCGATTGATTGATTTGTTTATACATACAAGATAAACGTGGTAAGGTTTATTGCTTGAATATAAAGGTTTATAAGATATCATTTATAAGTTGTAGAGTTATTGTTTAAAAAAAAAAAAAAAACATTAGGTATAATTATATATATAATTATAAGCATAATCATAACCATCTCTTATTAAGTTTGGGCATAAGGGAAAACGTACAGTCCTTATACGAAGGTTGGTTTAGAGATATTCTGTGTGTAATTAATGGGGGACAAAACTCAGCAAGATTACTCTGTTATAATACCATTACTGCATGGCAATGGCGACGTGGTTATAAATTCAAAAGATGAGCAATGCACAAACATAGGCAACGCCTCTTTCATAAGTACTTGTTTCAATTGTCTCAATGCTCTCTCAGGTACTATTATTTATTCCATGTCTTGTAATCATATTTTCATTCACAGAACCCTAAATTTAATTTATCATGTTTCTAGGAATTGGAATAGTATCACTTCCATATGCGATGGCGTCAGGAGGTTGGTTGAGCTTGATACTACTTTTTGTAATTGCCGGCTTGACCTTCTACACAGGATTATTGATTCAAAGATGCATGGATACTGATCCAACAATAACAAGTTACCCTGATATTGGGAATCACGCATTCGGGAAAACCGGTAAAGCTATAGTATCAATAACCATGAATATAGAAGTCTACTTCCTAGCAACAGGTTTCCTGATCCTAGAAGGTGATAATTTAAGCTAACTTATTTCCATACATGGATTTTGATGTTTATGGCTATCATATTGGTGCCAAAAGTGGATTTATTGTTCTTGTTGCACTCATTATACTTCCTACATGTTGGTTAGACAACATGAACATTCTATCCTATGTATCCGCGAGTGGAGTTCTTGCCTCGATGGTCATCATAGGATGGGTCTTTTGGGTTGGTGCCGCTGATGGTATTGGTTTTCATGAAAAAGGCAAACTCATGAATCAGAATGGAATTCCTACAGCTATTAGCTTATATACATTATGCTTTTGTGGTCATACAGTTTTCCCAACCCTATATACTTCCATGAAAAACCGACGTCAATACTCAAAGGTACGTTTTGATATCATCATTGTCCATTGATGTGCCTATAATTACATTTATCTCCATTCTTACCAAAACTGTTTGTTGTTCTATGTTGCAGGTCTTGCTCCTTTCTTTTGCCTTATGTGCAGTTACTTACTCATTGATGGCAGTTATTGGTTATCTTATGTTTGGTTCCATGGTCGAGTCACAGATTACCTTAAACCTTCCAACAGACAAGATAAGTTCAAGAGTGGCCATATGCACCATCCTCATAACCCCGGTAGCTAAATATGCACTACAGATAACACCAATCTTAAACGCTATTGAAGCGCATTTTCAAGCTTCTTATTATAGAAGGGAGCGTAGCTTCATAATTAGAACAATTTTGATGATTAGTACTGTAATCGTAGCCCTATCCTTTCCCTTTTTCGTGTATCTGATGTCACTCGTGGGTGCCCTCTTATGTGCCACAACTTCAATAACAATACCATGCTTTTGCTACTTGAAGATCTCAGGAATTTACAAGAGAATCGGGGTTGAGCTGGTGATTGTTGTGTTTGTTCTACTAAGCGGCTTAATTGTTGCAGTTGTTGGTACTTATGTGTCTTTGGGGGATATAATAAACCATCTATGAGCAGCATATTGGACTTGAGAGCTACGTTGGCGCTTTTGTTTTTTGTTTTTATAATCATTATATGTTCTTTGCTATAGTATTCTGTAATTGGAATCCTACAAAGTATTATTAGGATAAGTTTGAAAAAAGATTGTATTTCGTGTAGATTACTTCCAACTTTTTAACAATATTTCCTGATAACTATTCCTAAACAACTTCTAACCATACTTCAATATATTCGATTAATCGGGTTTGTACATGGACCAAACGAGTCACGGGTCATTTGGATGGGTCATCAATCGTTTGCACGTTAGTGTGACTTGGTTATGAGTTTGACCAAGTGGAAAATGTGGGTTATTTAAGAATTTGAATAATACAATATTTATAAAGAGATCATGGAGGAACATGGGAGAGTTCACGTGGGATTGTTTCTGCTTTTTTTTATATCCTTTAATGTCAGTGTTAGCAGTGGCAGATCCAGAAATTTTTTCCAGTGGGTTCACTGTGCGGATCGGTTGAACGGTTCACTGTTCGGGTCGGTTAAGATTTATCATATTATAAAAATACGATGCAATTACAAAAACAAACATCATCCTTAGAAACTAAAAACACATATAATATGAATATGGTGGTCTTTACGAATTAAAAAAAAAATATTCTATAGCTATCCACTATGAGTTTTCATCTTTTGAATACCTAACATTGCATCTTTGACCGAAACTTGTTGAAGGAACTTACTTCCTTTCAACGTAACAAATGCAAAAAAACATTCAAGTATCTATCACTCATGATTGGAAGACGGTGTCAAGAGTTACAACTAAAACAACCATAACCTTTTCAAGTTAGGCGAATAAAATTTAAAATCTTTTTAACTATATTTTAAGTCTACTGATTTAGCAATTTGTTTACTTTCAGGATCTCCTTACACAAACTTATTTCGTTAATATTCAGATTTTATGTTAGTTTAATTTTGTATGATAAAATAGTTATATTGGATTTTTAATTTTTAGTTTATTAATATGGTTAAAATGATGGAAGGTTCTATATATATTTTTTTCAATACAGTGGCTTTTTCTTTTGTTATGTAATAATTTCGATAACTAATCAAGTGTTTCAAGAATCCTCTTTTAACCCTTTTGCCCTATACGTTCACAACCAGTAACAAAAAATTTGCTGAAGTAGAATATTCCTCTTTTAACCCTTCTGCCTGTATTAGTTCACAACCATTAAAAAAAATATGCTGAAGTTGGGAATCAAACCAGGGTTCTTACAATAGAATAGAAGCGTCTTTACCACCAAACCATTAGTCCATTTTGTCTATGGGTTCACTTATAATTTATATATGGGTTCACTCTCATATTTTGTATACGCGTTTTATATAAAATCCGAAACTCAGTGGGTTCCCGTGAACCCGCACCCATGTATATAAATCCGCCCCTGAGTGCCAGATAGGCTTATGTATGAGAAGATTCTCATTTCAACATGCGTAGTCAAAACTAGGCATATCCGTGCATTTTACGTCATGCGGTGTCTAGTTAACTTTTGGGCATTTTACAAAAAATAGGTGTAGTGGGAAAAATATCCTCAAAACGCCTCTATCTCCTCCCCTTCTCTCTATCTCTCACTCACAAAATCCTCAAAATTTGTGTCATGTGCACGTTTTGTAGGAAACACTTGCTCTAAAACGCCTAGCCAAAATGCGGGGAGGGGGGGGGGGTGGGTTGGATGAGAATACTCTTAGACGTCTTGATTTCCTTGTGTAATGTACTTCTAATTTTCAGAGAAAAAGCGTCCCAAATTGTGTGTATAGTTTCTGTTTTGTTCAATAGGGACATGAACCAAAACAATAAGTGTAACTTCCTAGGGCTCATGGAACCCACTTTGACGGTCAGCGCATTCTCCAATAATTTAAATACTTTTGTTGAGCAAAAATAGAAAGACCCGTATGTTTTAACAAGCAACAAAATATATATAATAAGTTTTTTAAATTACGATTAACGTTGTAACAATAAACATAGCAATAATATAGTTTGGTCAATGTTGCCCCAGCTGGTGGTTAGCGTCAAACAAGGGTGGTGGTTGCCGGCTAGGATGGCAGCTACTCAGCGGTCATCACTTGCCTACCTCTACATAATGTTCACCAAAGAAGGAACGGGCTTGGAAGTTAATTGACCATATTTTTTTTACGCTTAATTGGTCGTTATTTCCTTCTTTTTAGTTTTTAAATTTAGTTTGGTCCTAATATTTTCTATGGATTTTAGATTAAGAAAGGATTTTTGACCCAATATATTTAAGATAATTAAGATGCATATCTAATTTACTAAAATTGAAAAATATATATGAAACATATACAAATAAAAAAAATTGGCCCTCAAAATTTACGGTCATCGACCGGTTGTCAAAGCCAATTCGAGGTCTCATTAATCTTTAACAGGCCACCTTGCTTGATTTTAGGCTCGTGCATACTCCGTTACCCGCTGATGAGTCCTTCACTACAACTAGTGAACCCTAGATCTCAAGCACAATAGGTCTCTTGTAAGAGCTCTTCTACTTAAACTTACCCATTACTCACCTTGTCCTTTCCTTTGCGATAAACCAAGTCAACTAGTTCTTTCAATCCCCCACCATCACTCATTTCTTGAGTGTCAAACACATTCTCAGATATATTAAATTAGGGGTATTCATCGGGTCAACTCGATCGTGTTTCGGGTTAATCGGGTCAGGTTAGTCGGGTTTTTCTTAAAAAATATCTAACCCGAAACCCGACCCAATTAAGGTTCGGGTTAGTCGGGTTCGGGTTATTCGGGTTTCGGGTTAGTCGGGTCGGGTTAATCGGGTTGACCATGTTACTTTATAATTTGAAGTTGATTTTTATGTTCGTAACTCGTGGGTTGCAAAATTCTCATTCCATTCAATTTTCAATTTATTTCACAAGTAATTATCTTATAATTACGTATAGGCTTGCAAACGAACAGAATGGACATGAACAAAGGCATGCCTGTGTTTGTTCGTTTAACTTTAAACGAATACGATCACGGACACTTATCCAACAAATATTTGTGTACATGTTCTTTCATTAAAAAATGAACATGTTCGTGTATTTTTATGATCGTTCATTTAAAATATAAACGAACAGTTCATGAACATAAATGAACACAATTAAACAAAGATAAACGAACATAAATGAACGCATTTAAATAAACACAAATATAAACATATTATGGTGATATAATTTCTAAATGCAAATAATATTTAATAATTTTCTATTAATATGTGAACGAACATGAAAGAACGTAAACAAACTTAAATGAATGATCATAAACGAGTGTTCACGAACATAGATGAACGAGTGAAACATTTGTTCATGTCCCTTCGTTTATTTTAAAAGAATTTCTAGTCTAACGGTTCATGAACAAGTAGAAGAATAATTAACTCCTCTATAAAACTTTCAGTATTGACTTTTTAGTGCTTATTTCACATTTTCATTATTGTATTTGAAGTAAATTATCATCACTAATCGGGTTATTTGGGTTAACCCAAAACCCGATTATTTTTCAATAATAAACCCGACCCTATTAACAATTCTGGTTATTCGGGTCAACCCGATTAATACTTTTTTACCCTATTTAACCTGACCCTAATTAGCTTATTCGGGTTCGGGTCAGGTTAATCGGGTTCGGGTATTTTGGACATCCCTATATCAAATACACCCTTGCATATGATCTTACCTCGAAGTCCATCACTTTAAATCTTGAATACTCTAATGTTGACTAGGCTAAGAGTATTAAAACTCGCCGATCCACTTATGGTTACTCCACATTTCTAGGTGGAAATCTTGTTTCAAGGGGTGCTAAGAAACAACTCACTGTTTCTCAATCAAGCTGTGAATCTGAGTTTCGTGTTATGGCCAACACCGTTGCACAATTTATATGGATTACCCATATGCTACATGAACTACATACTCTTCCTCTGGATCGCCCAACCTTGCTTTGTGATAACAAGAGTGCTCTTTTCCTCACACAAAATTTGGTTTCTCACAAACACGGAAAACATATTGAGCTTGACTTCCTTTTCATCTGGGAACTTGTTACCTCCAGTGTAAGGCCAATAATATGTGATTTGCGATATTAAAATGCGAAACTCGTTAATTATATTATGGTCAAGAAAACAATTAATGTGGGTGAGAAATCCGAAAATGAGACGCGAGCTTCGGTGCACGAGTTTAACTTCGACGGGGAGATGTTCTAAAATGTTTGGTTTTAGGTATAAATAGGACATCATTATTAGTTTTTATGTGTGTTTTGTATGGTGAAATCACCCACCCAGGGGGAGCTCCCCTTGTGTGGGGTCGGTTCGTTTATTAATATATCAAATTTTTAACTTATAACGAGATCGTTCAATATCCTTTATATTATCTTTACATTATATGTTTAGTCGTTTGATTTACCGCACCCGACTCGCACGTTTATCAAGAACAAATCCGTTCGTTTTCGGATATGGTATTGTGACCTACACTTGGTATCAGAGCGGGTTTGAATCAACTGATTCAAATTTATTCTTGATTTTCAAGTTCTAGTTTCGCTTTTACCCAAACCGAGAGGAAGTTTTGAAAATAAAGTTTAAAGATCTTGGAAATAAAGTTGGAAATAATCATGCTAGGAGTTTGTCTTTATAGATCCGGCGTTTCGGGATAGTTCCACCATGCTCCAAAATTCCGGCAAGCCTACGGTTCTTCTCTGGAAACGATTCCAGATTTTGGAGATGTAAAAAATCAAACACCAATATTCAGTTGGGTGAGTGTCGGTTATCTCTGATTGTTGCAACTGTGAGATGAAGACAATGGTTTTGGTTTAGGTGGCTGGAAATTGGATTTTAGGTGGCAGTGGTAAACTACGGCGAGTTTTTTGTCAAGGGTTGATTTGAACCGAATCGAGTTTTATTTGAATCGAATCGAGTTTTCAAAACTCAACTCGATTCAAAGGAAAACTCGATTCGATTCAAGCTTGTTTTTTCGGTGAAGAGATTCGGACACCGGTGAACGGTTTTCCATGGAGTTTGGGGTGGAGACCGGATCTGATGGTCTGTCTACGGCTGATGTTACTGGGGTTGGTGTGCAAAGTAGTACACATGTCGGCGGCTCATTTTTCCGGTAGGCTGGCGGTTTGTGGTTGTGGATGGCATGGGGTCCTATGCTGATGATGACAGTTTGGTGAACGGCTAGGATTGTTGGTTGCTAAGGCTGAGGGGTGTGGGGCGCTAACCGGGGCGCTAGAGCCCCTCCGCTCGCGCCCCGGGGCGCTAACACCACACCACCGGGGCGCGAGCCGGGGCGCGAACGGGGCGCTAGCGCGGAAATCCAGGCAGGCGTGAGGCTGGTCGCGGGAGAATAGAGAGAAAAGAGCCGTTAAAGAGCCGTTGGAGCCTGCAATAATTTAATTAATAATAATAAAATTAGGGTTTAGTTTAGTTGACTTACTCGTCCGACTTCATCAGCATTGATTAAAACAAACTCGTTACGGTTATGAGAGCCTGCAATAAGTCGTCCTTTGGTATCCATTGAATCATCAAAAAGAAGAAGAAGATAGAGTTAGGTGTAAGAGGTGTAATTATAATTACTGTGTGTGTGGTGTTAGAAGAAGATGTAGAAGAGAAGAAGACAACAACAGACAGCTAGTGGGTGTTAAATTCTAGAGAGAGAGTGTGAATAATAATAATAAAAGTAGAGAGAGAGAGTTGAACGCGTATGTAAAAAAATAAAAATAAAAATTCGCTGGAGCCCCTCCACACCAGGGCCAGGGCTCCAACGGGGGCTCCAACACCCCCTTATCCAGTTTCTCTCTCTGCCACACGTCATAATATTATTGGCTGGAGCCCCCACTGTAGCCCCCATTAGAGCCCCCCACACCCCTTAGCCTAAGGCATGGTGGCTATCTTGTGTGACACTAGGGTTTTAGGATATCATCATGACCCCACAATTGGTCCATAATCATACGGGCCACCCTAGGACCAGGTGAAAGATTCTATTTTTGCAACAATGAAGATTGTGTGGTTATTGGGATTTGGTGAACATAAGTGGGTTGTTCAAGGGTGACTTGGACTATTGGGTCGAAATGACTCACGTCCAGCATGTTAAATTTTTTTCTTGGGCCCTGATTCAATGAAGGTAATTCTTTTGAATTTGATAATTTTAGATAAATGCATATAGGAAATAGTGAACCGAGCCACGTGTTTGCAAGATGTTCTTGGGCTGAGAAATAATTATATGTTCGATTGATGAAACTGAAGAAATTCAAAATTGATCGGGTTTTCGTCATTGTTTAATTGTGTTCAAAGCTTGTTATTTTTATATTATTTTCAAGGCATTCAAGAAGTTGGAAACGGGTGGTGAAATTTGAACAAATTGTATATGGATTTGGATTTAAAGAATAATTAATAAGCTTTGTCATTCGACCGTTGAAACCGGTATTTCAAGATCGATTTATGGATATTTGAGCTCTTCTCAACCTATATTGCCTAAGATATGAGAGAATGAATAAAGAAGCGAGAACTCTTTCATGAATGGAATTAGGTGGGTCATACCTTGAGGGGATGAATTGAAACGAAGAGGCTTCGGTTTATCGGGTGATTCGTGAAGATGCGAGACACGGTTCGACAAAGTTTTGATATCACAAGTTAAGGGGGTGATTGTTAGAGCAATAATTTCTAACTTGCGATATACAAATGTGAAACTCATTAAATATATTATGGTCAAGAAAATAATTAATGTGGGAGAGAAATCCTGATACGAGTCAAGAGCTTCGGCGCAAGAGTTAACTTCAGCGGCGAGGAGATCTTCAAGAATGTTTGGTTTTAACTATAAATAGGACATCATTATTAGTTTTTATGTGTGTTTTGTATGGTGAAATCACCCACCCAAGGGGAGCTCACCTTGGGTGGGGTCGATTCATTTATTAATATATCAAATCTTTAATCGATAATGAGATTGTTCACTATCCTTTAATTATCTTTACATTATATGCTCAGTTGTTTGATTTACCGCACCCGTCTCACACGTTTATTGAGAACAAATCCGTTCGTTGTCGGATCCGGTTTCCGGACCTACTTCCGAGAAATTGTATACCAAGTTTGTTCCTACCAAGCTTTATGTTGCGGATTTTTTTACAAAGAGCCTCTCTCGACTGTAAGTTGAATTATTTTGCTCCATGCTTGGTCTAGGTCCTTGACATACCATTCTTCTTGAAGGGTTGTTAGACACTAGTATTTATTTAATTCTGCGTGTACACATTATGTCATTTGCTTAAGTTTTTATGTATTTGTAAATTTCTTTTGTTAAAATAGATATCACCCCTCTACTTAATATAGAGATAAATTTTTGACAGTAGCCTACCAAAGAGATAGACCAAGAACAATTAATAACTTATGCTATCAGCTTTCTTCATTAAATTCTTCCAGTAACAAGGAAATTAAGAAAACTACCGGAAACACGTACAATACCATTAATCCACTATTCTAATTAACCTTAATTCTAATCATGTGACACAAAAAGTGGTTCGGGTATTGTTGGTTCAAAGGGGTACGAGAATTGGATTTCTTCACTTGTGCCAAATTTAGGTAGTTTTGTTGGTCGGTATGCGGCAAGGGAAAACTAGTTTGGCAAAAATGATATTATTGAGCTCAGGTGTAAAGGAGGCTTATTAATCGGTTGAGAAGGAAATTCGAAGATGGAAGTTGACAATGATATAGGTTGTGTGGGTGGTGAAAAATAAAAGGAGATTTTGGACCTAGCCAATGTCTCTATGTCATTGCGGGAAGAGAATTGGATTGGGAATAAAGCACCATTTGTTGAGAGTCGATTCGACATGGCTAGTCTCATAAAGAAAGAGTACTATTATCTTATTTTGACACTCTTCTTACGCTACGTATAGACCAATTCATGATTGATAGCTTTCCAATTTTCAAACGTTTTGTATGGTGTATGCGACGTATAGGTAACTTGATGTGAGATTGCTCTTATTCTTTAATATGTTATTGTTCGATTGATCGAACATACCTTCATTCATTCAAATAACTCTTGGGCATATTCAAGGAATAACTCTTGGGCATTTTCAATTTCCATAATGATCGAATTCAATAACTATTTTTGTATTCCAATTTTCGTGAACAATGTCGTTTTGACAACTATATTTTTGAAGAATATTCTAACAAATAGGAGGTGCCAGAAAGAAATCGGTTTTAACATTTATTCACTTATTTGTTGCTTTGTATTAACTTTTTTTTTTACCGTGCCATTGTTTCAGGAGGGCTCCAGCGTACACTCTTCTTAAGGGATAGGACTGCTACACTTGGAAAGGCAAAGCATCACTTAATTTTTTGTTTGTCTGTTTGCTTGCCGTTAGCTCTATTAAAGGCCAACCATTACGTATTTTAGGAGTGATGTGTTAAAAGTAGTTATTAAATTATTAACTAAAATAACCTAATCTAGACACTAAGTAATACTCTATACTCTCTAAAACTCAACTAAAATACTAACCGACAAGTGAGCCAATCGACTCTAGTAAAGCTAAGTAAGTCCAGATATCAAACCCACGAAACTCTTTAAATTACGTAATTCAACTAATTAAACTTGACAACCCTACACGACTATTTATTTTAATGATTATTTAATGGGGGGTTTTAAAATTACTAATTAAACTAATAAATTAACCTAATTTAGAAAAGACATGTAAATAAAACAAAAAACAATTTAATTCAACTGACTCAGATGATGATGAAAAACCAACTACGCTAGAATCCCCTAAATTGCAGTTATCAATTTATATGGAAATATACTTGTTATGAAACTGGGATCATAAAATATACACTTAAAAGAAAACCCGAACAGAACTCCTGACCCTTCTCAAGAAGACACATATGGGTTTCAAATGAGTTTTAAGACACACCAGTTTTATATATTAGACTCTCTTACCGTTATCTAAATTAATTATGAACGAGTACCTTTATAATGAAATCCTATCATACAGCGCGGAAATCAAAGGTAGTTTAATAAACTCAATTGACTTGATAGACAATGTTAACCAATCAAACCTAGACGGACTCCTTACGAAGAACTGAATCTAGCAATCTTAATCAACAAAGATCTAACAAATAACCTATCACTTTATATATCTTTAGGTTAGCAACACACTTTTATTTCTTTAATAAACAATATTTTTCATATGATCTTATTCGAATTCAATCTTAAACTAGTCAAAAAAACACAGTAAATGACCTAACAAAATCCTATTCTATGAAACAATCACCAAGGATAATGTGGAACAATAAAACTAATCAATCAAAACCAAGAACACATATGTATTAATTAAATAAAACTAAACCGTTTACTGATTCATAAACTCATAACGAAAAGCATAATCCAAATAAAAATCAAAATATAACAAAGGTTCATCAATAGTCTAGGTAGTCTATAACGTTTAGTCTAGCATCGGAAAATCAAACAAAATAATAATAAAAGAAATCATGGTGAAAAACAGTAGAAATGAAATATTAAAGGCGAAAAAACCCGTAGTCTTCAATCTTGATCAAATAGCATTTCATCGGATGATTCCTTGCCTTCAAAACCACCAAATTATGCAATCCTAAGCTCCAAGAAACTACATATTCGGCCCTGTTAGTAGGGTATTCTTCAGGTTAAGGTTAAGGGTGTTTGTATAGTGCAACTGGGCCTTAAACCTGACAAAATGTGGAACCATTTGGAAATATTGGTTGAAGGCACGACGCGACCAGGAAACTCTATGTTGGCGGTGCGGCGCGGCGTGCTCTAGGGGGGGCGGCCACTGACCAGTCCGACCAGCTATCTATCTAGTTCCTTCCTGATTCGTTATAGCTTCTCGTTTAAACTTATTTTGACTTGTTTTTCGCCCTCTTCAACATATTCAACTTCCAAAACTTATAAAACATAAATATGTTAGTAGTATACAAATCTAATCTAAAAAACGAATAAAAACTAATAAAATAATACAATAAATATACACAGGAAATATAAATAATATAAATAATTATCAGTATATCAAGGAGTTCATGATCTTCAATGGTGAACATTACTACCCGGCACAACCCAATAACGAGTTTGTCATTGTGGACTTCATACGTGGAACAAAGAAATCCGAGATACGTATACGGGGTGTCAAATTTGACCTTCATACGAGGAACAAAGCAATATGGGGTACGCGTATGTTTTCAACCTTCACTTAATTGGTCAACCTCCTAACTCAATAGTTCTGTATGAAACTAATCAGGTATGAAACTAATCAGGTATGGAATTCCTTCAGCTTACACCTTTTCAATAGTTGTTACAGGATTATATGTCTCGATCTATATAAGTTGGTGGTTTGGGTTGTTAAATAAGGACGTGAGTATGGTTACCTGACGATCGAAGAAAAAAGTCATAGGGCCATCGGCGGTGGTCATGAAGGTAAATCTTGAATGTGACCGCGGTGGCGAACACAAGAGCATCGCCAAGATTGGTCATGCTAATAGCAAAAAAATAAAGAAATAAAAAATAATAATTTGATTAAATAATTTTCCTTATTTTTCTTGTTATTATATCTGATCATTGTGTTATTCATTATTCCATTGTTACATTCTTCCAGTTTTCTATTGTTCCATTGTTACCTGTCACACCCGGCCCTGAACGGCGGAAACAGCCGGGCTGCGCGCGAGTGGGGATTGATACTTAAGCCGGGCCATTGCAAACATTCAAGATAAGATTTTCATTACGCATGAAATGTTTAATACAAATACATTACATTGTTTAAAAATTACATAAAAACATCCAAGTATAAAAATTGTTGAAGATTTCCACGCCATATCCCCTTGCGCGGCAAGAACAACCACGCGCATCAAAGGGATAGAACTAAAATCTTCAAAAAAGCTAGTTTTAGATGTTCAGCGTGAGGTGCTCTAAGTGTGACTCCATGCGCTACCTAGTTATCTCCTGAAAGACACGTAAAACATTTGAATCAGTATAAACTGATTGAGTTCACAAGTTTTAGTAACTTGATAAATCGTATCGCGTCATAGTCTTGACGAAAATCATACTAAAACACATTTCTGATTTCATGTCTAAACATATTCTTGATACACCGTATGAAAACATAGATCTGACAACATATTTCTGTTAGGACCGTTCCGCGGGTTACGCTGCGAACGTTTCTGGAAAACGTACTCGTCTATGCAAAGTGGCGCTGCCACTACGAGCTAAAATAGTGTAATATCGTCCCGCGGGTTGCGCGTGGACATTTCTGAAAAGCCGTGCTCGTCCATGCAAAGTGGCGCTGCCACTACGAGCGAATAATACTGTAATACCGTCCCGCGGGTTACGCGCGGACGTTGTGCCGGAAAACAAGGCGCTCGTCCATGCAAAGTGGAGCGACCCCTACGAGCGGGCTCAATCCCATAGTACTGCCCCATTCTAGGCACTCGTCCATGCAAAGAGGTGCGACCCCTACGAGTGGGTGGATCAAACCAGCAGTCCCTACCCTTAGAGTTCCAATGGTAAAGTGATCACTTACTCGAATTCTGGCGCACATACATCGTAAACCATAGATAACCGTTTGCATTGCTCATCATGAAACATAATTTAAACACAATCGTTTACATAACTTGTAAGTATACCATGATAAATCGTAATTTAAGCACGTGTCCCTCGCCCCGAAAACAGTTTAAAAATAGTGAAAACAGTGAAAATGGGGGCTGTAAGACTCACCTGTGGTTCTTGTTAAGGGATTAATCGAGATTCGGGTTTTCTTGGTGTTGGCCTTTGAATTGAAGGTCTAGAATACGATTAAATAACAAGAAGTATATATATTAAGATCAAGAAATAGGAGAATATAAGGGTTGGAAAGTAGATCTCAAGGTTATAATCTCGGCTTACCTAGTAACAGGATCGGAAATGAAAACAACGGATGCTTGGAAGATGATTAGTGCAAGTTTGTAGTTCTTAAGAGAGAAGTGTGTTTTGGGTGATAATTTAGGTTACATATTTATAGGCAAACTCAAGGGAACACAATCCCTTGCTTTAGGGGATTGAAATCTTTTCATACCTAGGTGTAATGATGATAAAGTATGGAAATTATTATTATTTATTTAAAAGTGGAGGAGTGGATAAAAGATTTTGATTTGATTTGGTCAGGACATGCAGGTCTGTGGTTGGTGAGAATAGGGTGGCTGACAGTTGACTTTTCATGTTACAGTGTGCTTTTTCAGGTACTTTTGTCAGTGTACAGTAAAAAGTGGAAAATCTCTGAAACACGCTACTGTTTCCTTTTGGGCGGGAGTAATCTCCTTACATCTGGAGAATAGACTAAGTGTTCTGCGCGTATTACTTTGTGCGCATAGCTTTCTGCGTGAAGGACATTTCTTTGCTGCGGGTAGGTACGTAACCTTCTCGCAGTTAGGGACATTGGGTTTCATTTGTAGATTCTCCAGGTGGTCTTGGTATTTCAACATAGTGATCAGTCATGTTGAAGTCAATTCCATCTTGGAGCTTCAGACAAACTAGCTCTCAATGTTCCCGCCATACGGGGAGGTTAGTTCCCCTTCCGCACGCTCATAAACGATTTGGGATGCACCCGCCTTAGCATCATGCGAGACGGTCAACCCAATAGACAACATAAAGTTAAGTTACATGAAAACATAAAGCCAAAACATTCGCGCATGGCGCATATAACATATGCCCACGCTGGTTCTTACATCGCGCGCTCGCGCAGGGCGCACATAACGTGCCCACGCTGACTCTAACATAGCGCGCTCGCGCAGGGCGAACATAACAATTGCCCGCGCTGATTCTAATATAGCGCGCTCGCGCAGGGCGAACATAACAATTGCCCGCGCTGATTCTAATATAGCGCGCATAATATTCACAATCACCTAATTATTAGGTTGATTACTTTAGTTTATAGGGTTGGGAAATTACCGGGTGTTACATTTTCCCCCTGTTAAGAGAATTTCGTCCCGAAATTTAGGAGACGTTGCTGGCAGAAGCCATGCTCTGAAAGAGGTGTGGGTATTTCATGCGCATCTGGTCTTCTCTTTCCCAAGTGAATTCAGGCCCACGCCTCGAGTTCCATTGAACCTTTACTAACTTGATTCTGCTTCTGCGTAACTTTTGTTCTTTCCAATCGGTCACTGCTATAGGTTCTTCTACGAAGTGTAGTTGTTTGTCGATGTGAATCTCGTCCAACGATAAAATTAACGTTTCGTCAGATAAACACTTTTTGAGGTTGGATACATGGAACGTATCATGAACTCCACTGAGTTCGGCGGGTAAGCGGAGTTTATAAGCAACCGGACCGATCCTTTCCAGGATCTCAAATGGTCCAATGTAGCGCGGATTCAACTTTCCTCGCTTGCCGAAACGGGGGACTCCTTTCCATGGAGAGACTTTCAAAAGTACTCTATCCCCTACTTGAAACTCCAGCTGTTTCCTTCGCACATCTGCGTAGCTCTTCTGTCTGTCACGCGCTGTCTTAAGGCGATCCCGTATCTGAAAAATCTTGTCTGTTGTTTATTGGATCAATTCTGGACCAGTCATTTGCTTGTCACCCACTTCAGCCCAGCAGAGTGGGGATCTACACCTGCGCCCATACAAAGCTTCAAACGGCGCAGCCTTGAGGCTTGTGTGATAACTGTTGTTGTAAGAAAATTCAACCAATGGGAGATGAGTATCCCAGCTACCTCCGAAATCGATTGCGCACGCGCGCAGCATATCTTCCAATGTCTGGATTGTTCGCTCGCTTTGTCCATCTGTTTGGGGATGATATGCCGTACTCATGTCAAGACGAGTACCTAAAGCCCCTTGTAACGATCTCCAAAATCTTGAGGTGAACCGACTATCTCTATCAGAAATGATGGACACTGGGACTCCATGTTTTGAAACTACTTCTCGAATATACAATCGGGCTAATTTTTCCATCTTATCGGTTTCCTTGATCGGCAGGAAGTGCGCTGACTTAGTTAGCCGATCTACAATAACCCAGATCGTATCGTAACCCCCAGATGTCCTTGGCAGTTTGGTAATGAAGTCCATAGAGATTTGTTCCCACTTCCACAAGGGAATTTCTGGCTGCTGAAGTAACCCCGACGGTTTCTGGTATTCAGCCTTTACCTTTGAACACGTCAGGCACTTACTGACATACGTCGCGATAGCGCCTTTAAGATTGGGCCACCAATACAGCGCTTTAACATCTTGGTACATCTTGTCTGCGCCAGGATGTACGGAATACCGCGTCTTGTGAGCTTCGTTTAACACTTGCTCGCGCAATCCTCCCTTGAGAGGGACCCATATGCGGTTAGCGAAATATAGATTGCCGTTCTCTTTAAGTTCCAAACTCTTAATCATACCCCCAAGGGATTCGTTTTTAACAAACTCTGGTTTCAAGGCTTCTTGCTGAGCGTCTCGGACGCGGGTAGAGAGATCTGCGCGAATGGTCAACCTTAGAGCCTTGACTCGTAGCGTTTTTATTCGCTCCTTCCTACTTAGCGCGTCTGCTACCACATTCGCCTTCCCAGGGTGATACTTTATTTCACAATCATAATCATTCAACAACTCCACCCATCTTCGTTGCCTCATGTTTAAATCCTTTTGATCGAATATGTGTTGAAGGCTCTTGTGATCCGTAAAGATTATACACTTTGTACCATAGAGGTAATGGCGCCAAATCTTTAGCGCGAAGACAACCGCTCCAAGTTCCAGATCATGCGTTGTGTAGTTCTTTTCATTGGCCTTGAGTTGGCGCGAGGCATACGCTATGACTTTGTCTCGCTGCATAAGGACACATCCGAGTCCCTGATGTGAAGCGTCGCAGTAAACGACGATGTCATCCGTCCCCTCGGGCAGAGACAAAATTGGCGCACTACATAACTTCTGTTTCAACCTTTGAAATGCTGCTTCCTGATTTTTGCCCCAAACAAACTTCTTGTCTTTCTGAGTTAGCGCGGTCAGTGGTAGAGCTATCTTGGAGAAGTTCTCAATGAAGCGTCGATAGTAGCCAGCTAGTCCTAGGAATTGCCTCACCTCAGTTGGGGTTTTTGGCGCTTCCCAGTTTTCGATGGCCTTGACTTTGGAAGGATCAACGTGTATTCCTTTCTCGTTTACAACGTGACCGAGAAAGTGAACTTCTCTAAGCCAAAACTCGCACTTGGAAAACTTCGCATACAACTTTTCTTTCCTCAACAATTCCAAAATCAATCTTAGGTGTTGCTCATGCTCGGCCTTGGTCCGAGAGTAAATCAGAATATCATCTATAAATACAATTACAAATTTATCCAAGTATGGTTTGCACACGCGGTTCATCAGATCCATGAATACAGCCAGCGCATTAGTTAGCCCGAAAGGCATCACTAAGAACTCATAATGGCCGTATCTAGTTCGGAAGGCTGTTTTCGGCACATCTTCCTCATGGACCCTAAGTTGGTGGTATCCTGACCGTAGATCTATCTTCGAATAATAACTGGATCCCTGCAACTGGTCAAATAAGTCGTCAATCCTCGGTAAGGGGTACCGATTCTTGACTGTCAGCTTGTTCAATTCCCTATAGTCAATACACATTCTGAACGAACCATCCTTCTTCTTAACAAACAGTACTGGAGCTCCCCAAGGTGAAAAGCTTGGGCGTATGAAACCCTTATCCAATAGTTCCTGTAACTGATTGGATAGCTCTTGCATCTCAGATGGAGCTAATCGATAGGGCGCTCGAGCTACTGGCGCAGCTCCTGGGACTAAATCAATACGAAATTCGACTTGTCGCGGCGGCGGTAATCCGGGCAAATCTTCAGGAAAAACTTCTGGAAATTCGCGCACTACTGGTAAGTCTTCAATTCCTCGCTCATCTCCTTTCTTTTCCACTACATGCGCCAGGAAGGCGTAGCACCCTTTCCTTAGGCACTTGCGCGCCTTTAGGCACGAAATCAGTTTCGTCGCAACTCCCCTTCTTTCCCCTTGAATTATCAAGGTTTCTCCGTTCAACAGTGGGATCCGAACCTGCTTCTCATGGCAAATAACTTCTGCGTGGTTCTCGACTAACCAATCCATACCTACCACAATGTCAAAACTTCCCAAGTCTATTGGCAACAAGTTAATATTGAACCCGTGACCTCCCATGACTATTACACATTGTTCAGTTCTTTCGTTCGCGCATAACTGCCTACCATTGGCTAGTTCTATAGTATAAGGCGTGTCTAGCCTACTGGTTGCTAAGCCTAGGGAGTCTTTAAACTCAGTGGATATAAAACTTAGGTCAGCGCCAGTATCAAATAAGACAGATGCAAAATGGCCGTTAAGCAAAAACGTACCGGTTACCACGTTCGGCTCTTCTTTAGCTTCGCCCGCGCCGATCACAAAAGCTCTCCCGCGAGCTTGGTTTCCCTTTTGCGGGCAATCCCGACTAAAATGCCCTGGCTTCCCGCATGCGTATCAGTTGTCGCTCGCTCCAGCTTCTCTGATACGGCAATTCATCGCCTTGTGCCCTGGTCTGCCACATTTGGCGCATTCGATTCTTGCGCATTCACCCTCGTGGTGATACTTGCATTTGCTGCACCACGGGCGAGGCCCGCTGTATCCTTTCCTTGATGGCTCCGCGGCTTGGATCGCGTAAACCTTTGCGCTCTCCTGCCTCTTGAACGGTGGCTGCTTGGAGTCGGACCCTCGGTGGTGAGAGTTCCATTTCCTCTTGGAGTCAGAGGTTCGCTGCTCGTTTCCGCGCGTAGTCCACATACCCGCACGGACCGTATCCCTTGTAAGGGTGATGGCCCGTGCTACCGCCTCATCAAAGGTTGGAGGCGCTGCGGCGTTGAGCGGAACCCTAACAACATGAGGTAACCCAAAGATATACCTCTCGATCTTCTTTTCCTCCGTGTTTGCCATGTCTGGCACCAACTGGCAAAGCTCGTTGAACCGGTTGTTGTAGGCGTCGATACCCGTTCCTACCATGGTGTGGTTCCAGAATTCCTGTTGTAGGCTCTGAATTTCTGCGCGAGAGCAGAACTTTCTTGTCATCATTTCCTTCAGCTCCTCCCAGGTCTTGTGAAGAGCAACTTCTCGCCCCAAGGTCTTCACTTGAAGCTTCCACCAAGACGAAGCTGCTTCTTGGAACATGCAGGTCGCGTAAAGGACCTTCTGGTTCTCACTACATCCGCTAATGGAGAGAACTGTCTCCATCTTGTCAATCCAGTTGTAGAGCCCAATGGCCCCTTCGGTACCCTTGAATGGCCAAGGCTTGCAGGCCATAAATGTCTTGTAGGAGCATCCTTTGTCCAAAGCTCCTGATTCGGGTTCTGGGGTCTCGTTCTCCTAACGACCCTGACTAGATTCGGCCTTGCTGGCCTCATGTGTTGCGATCGCTTACGCGATTATTTCCGCAAGTTCCTCGGGTGTCATGGTGATTCCCTTGGCTCTAGTTGGAGGCATTCTCGCTTTAAAAGAGTGAAAATATATTAAACTTAGCGCATGTACTCTGAGCACATAATGTTCTTATCTTTATTCACTAGACACTGTGTGACCCGTGTTCCTAAGTGTGTGTATAGTTTCTTTCGAAAATATTTTCTTTGAAAAATATTTCATGCGATTCCCCAAGGGTTATAGTCTAGGTTAAAACTTCTTTTCCTAGTTCGCTATAACCAGTGCTCTGATACCAATCTGTCACACCCGGCCCTGAACGGCGGAAACAGCCGGGCGCGCGCGAGTGGGGATTGATACTTAAGCACGGGCCATTGCAAACATTCAAGATAAGATTTTCATTGCGCATGAAATGTTTAATACAAATACATTACATTGTTTAAAAATTACATAAAAACATCCAAGTATAAAAACTGTTGAAGATTTCCACGCCATATCCCCTTGCGCGGCAAGAACAACCACGCGCATCAAAGGGATAGAACTAAAATCTTCCAAAAAGCTAGTTTTAGATGTTCAGCGTGAGGTGCTCTAAGTGTGACTCCATGCGCTACCTAGTTATCTCCTGAAAGACACGTAAAACATTTGAATCAGTATAAACTGAGTGAGTTCACAAGTTTTAGTAACTTGATAAATCGTATCGCGTCATAGTCTTGACGAAAATCATATTAAAACACATTTATGATTTCATGTCTAAACATATTCTTGATACACCGTATGAAAACATAGATCTGACAACATATTTCTGTTAGGACCGTTCCGCGGGTTACGCTGCGAACGTTTCTGGAAAACGTACTCGTCTATGCAAAGTGGCGCTGCCACTACGAGCTAAAATAGTGTAATATCGTCCCGCGGGTTGCGCGTGGACATTTCTGAAAAGCCGTGCTCGTCCATGCAAAGTGGCGCTGCCACTACGAGCGAATAATACTGTAATACCGTCCCGCGGGTTACGCGCGGACGTTGTGCCGGAAAACAAGGCGCTCGTCCATGCAAAGTGGAGCGACCCCTACGAGCGGGCTCAATCCCATAGTACTGCCCCATTCTAGGCACTCGTCCATGCAAAGAGGTGCGACCCCTACGAGTGGGTGGATCAAACCAGCAGTCCCTACCCTTAGAGTTCCAATGGTAAAGTGATCACTTACTCGAATTCTGGCGCACATACATCGTAAACCATAGATAACCGTTTGCATTGCTCATCATGAAACATAATTTAAACACAATCGTTTACATAACTTGTAAGTATACCATGATAAATCGTAATTTAAGCACGTGTCCCTCGCCCCGAAAACAGTTTAAAAATAGTGAAAACAGTGAAAATGGGGGCTGTGAGACTCACCTGTGGTTCTTG